>NC_070551.1:0-644243 GCF_026873545.1 Fusarium falciforme | reverse complement strand
TCTTCGAGGTTGGCATTAAGCTGCTCGGCCACTTGCTCGTAGGTGAGGGCGTGGGCGGGAGCTGTCATGGGCGTGTTGGCCTGGCCCGAGACATGGGCGGCCTCTTCGATCAGTTTCTGGCTCATGATGAGAGATCCAAGTGCGATCGAGAGTGGTTGAGGAAGAAAGGAGTCTCGAGACTAGGCAGCGGAAGGGAGATGATGGCTTTTATAGTTGGCCTCGAAGCCATGGATCTACTAGGTATCTCTCTATCTCAGCCGGTCAACACCGGCAAATGACGCCGGTGGAACTCGGGAGCTGAAGAAGCCAATGGCAGGTGGCAATCCGACTCAAGAGCAGGAAAAGAAGGAAGGAGCCATGATGCAAATCTTACAGACGCCAAGATGCCCAGACCGACCAACAGTGAAAGGTGCAGGCGGAGTGGAGGAAGATGTTACACTAGCCGTGTATGTTTGCCAGGAGAGGAATCTATATGGAGGAGAATTTTTCAGTGTGGAGCGGAATCGCAGTAGTCGCCATCAAGAGCGGAGGAAGGGGGGGGGCGGAGCGGAAGGCATAAAGCCGAGATATGCCTACCAGGTGCGCATGCGAGAACAATGAGGAATTGGCAGCCGGACCGGTATACTACAAAGATGAAGTCAGGCCGTGACGCTGCGCGGCGGTCTTCCAGAAGGAATTGACGCAACAGAGAACGAGTCCCGTCTCAATTGAGTTTAGGGGGCTAATGCTACTGTAATGCCTCTCAACCTGCCTCGGGCCTTTCTTTGATGGAGATAAACATTTAGCCCGACGTCATGCCGCCGCTTGGACGCTTCTCGGCTCGGCAAATGCGAGTCGTATTGGCTCAAGGGCAATGGCAATGTACCGCACATCACCTAACCCCGGGTTACGCGACGCTCTTCATTTTGAGCTTATTGCTTTCGGCGTGGGGAGAGAGGAGCCAGTGGAGACAGGCCCTGAGACCCCCTGTGACCGCTCATGTCCTCCAGCTGCTAGGTGGGGCCGCCGGAGTCCCCCGCCCCGAGCGGTATTCTCCCAATCTCTCTCCAACCTGACGCTGCCGGGTTGGGCACGTGGGCATGCAAAATCCATGGGCTGAGATTGTGATGGTGTTGAGGCAAGGCTTGGCGTTTCTGGGCACTGTATCCGTACTTGGCTTTGCTTTTCATGTGAGCTTGAGATTACTCCTGCACTGTGTAGTGGCAAAAACGCTGTTCCCGGCTTCACGATGGATGCGGCCATCTCTTATCTCCTCCAGAACGCCAAGACTCTAACCAAGAATATCGGCTCCACTGCTAGAGCACTATCAGATACCCCGGCAAACTTGGTAGCATCGTGTTCTTATTCTATGACACATGCATTACACCAAGTAAAGGACCTCCCATTATTGGTTTAGACCCCAGTCTGCCTTTGTCGGCTGGATGGATGCTTTTTGTGCAACTGACGAGATAAGTCGAGTCCTCTCTTTATTCACATTCACATGGATATTCGCTGTGCGGTGATGTGAGGTGATTTGGCCATGGGACTCTGTGCAGTTATGCATGCCGTGATGTGCAGCCGTTCAGGTAGAGGACCTAACCGGCAATAGTAACCGTCATGATATCCGTACAGCACTGCTACAACTCCATCATCAAACAACATGAGAAAGCATCCCATTGCAATCAGGACAATCACGGAAATCAGGGTCTCTGTCGATAAGGTTGCATCAGTCCGTCTCCTAGTGGCTGTCATCTGCCATGACTGTCTGGCCAAGCACAATCCCCTCCCCTCACCAAGCAAACTCTCAGCGCCCGCCCTCAGTGTCATTCAGCACTTGTCGAGTCGTTGGTCAATGTCAGTCAACCTTGTCAAGTCGTCGACCAAGATGGTTCTCGCCAAGTCCCGCCAAGCAAGCATCGCTGCTTGCTCGTCATCCCCGCTAAAGCTTGATCTTGCTTCACCTTGAGCTCTGGTTTGGTCAGTCACCGACATAGCCCCATGTTGCGTGATGCCACCCAAGAAATTCCCTTGCCAAAACCAGACACCGCGCAACCAAAGTCAGGCAAAGCACCTGAGAATAGCGTTCTCGGCCCTCGCTAGGTGGCCGTGTGTGTCGCCTGGGCATGCAAGCCACTGTCACTGCACCAAGGGTCTAGTGGTTCAATTCATCATCGTTCGAGGCCTGGACACGCCGTTCCGTTGCCCATCATTGCCTCCGCGCGGCCGGTGCCACGGCTGTTATAACTGACCACTGCCACCATCTCTGTTGCGATAACAACGCATCATGTAAACGCATGAATTGTTGACTTTTCGCAATTTATCTCGGGTCGACTCTTGCCAGACGACGTTGATTGCCGGCGCTGTCTATCTCTTGACCCCACGAAGCGGGGTGACGACACCTCGAATCATCGCACCACCCCGAGTCACTGATACTGATACCGAATCCGAATTCATTACCGAGCGACGAAATGGAACCCGTCGGCATAATTCTTCTCGTTCTTTTCTTATTCGTTCTGATAATCGGTCCTATGTACGTATCAATCGCATCCCTGTCTTGTGAACTTCGACTAAGTGTCTGCCCAATCTACCAGAACATGCGTCAAGTTGGGATCTCGCAATGAAAAGGAAAAGGTTTACAATCCGCAACCCGATCAGCTGGATCGCGCGCGCCGGAAGCTTAGCACCGTGACAACCTGCTCATCGGCCGCTCAGCGATCTACTCCGTCTGAAGATGCCGATATTGAAGCCGTAGCTTCGGCGTCCGAGCTCGGCGAATGGTGAGTGCATTCCCGGGGCCGAGGGCCCGGCTGACCCGCTTCCCTGCGGCTCGGCCGGGGCTCCTCGGCGGCGGGCCCTCCACTTGTCCACGGATCATGGCTGATATCATGCAGCCCTATTTGCATCGCTCCCTTGGTCGGTCCCTTGATGCCGGAACCCGCACATACCGTTGGCAATGATCCGCCCCCAACTCTTGATCAAGCTTCAACGGTAGCTTCTAGGACCCAGTCACGGAACGAGGGAGAGGGCACGGCCGCGCAGTCTAACAACGCCAACTTGGATATGGAAGACGATGAAATCTTGACATTAAACACCTGCGGTCACTCATTCCATTCCAAATGTCTCTCATCATGGTTCTTGATCGAGCGGCACGACTGCCCTGTATGTAGGGCGGCCTATTACAAGGGAGGTCCGCGGCGCGAGCGAACTTTGACAGTGCCGCCATTCTTTTGATCCACGGCAAGATGAACAAAGACGACTGGCGTCAGGAGATCACCCAGACATCTCGGTCACGAGGGATGCGGCCATCCTCTCAGATCACTAATCACTAATCACCCATTTCTGTTTCAGGAGCCATATGATGCATCAGTCAATGGCTTGCAGCTTCTCACAACATGACCACACAGTGGCGGCCAATGATGGCACAGACGGGACGACAAACGGGACGCGGCTTTCGTGCGAGTCGTGTGCTAGGGCAACATCCGAAGCACTAGTTGATGTTGGATGCTTCTCCGGGTGCTGACTGAGACCTCTTTAACCAAACATGGAGACAAGCATGAGGCCTGTAGACCAGGTACGCAAGGAAGCTGATTAGCACACCAGCCAGCCGCGAGCTTGGACAGCTTGCTAGCTGCTCAATTGGGAGGTTTCTGAGTTCATTTCGATGCAAAATATCAGCGACATGTTTCACACCTAGCTCGGGCTTGAGTGGTGCAGCATTTCTTCCAACACGATGGAACGCCCCCTGAGCTTGCGATTGGCTCACCCCAGCTCTCTGAATGCTTTGCCAAGCTGTTTCCCAGACCTTCGGACGTTTGTTTCCTCTTCGTTTCTTCACGCCGAAGATCTTTGCCGCTTGGACCCGGCAAAAGGCGTCAGCGGAGCAAACGCCCTCGGGGTACGTACCCTTGGCCAGCCCGCGATCGGCGATCCGTGACCTCACACACCAAAAGTCGAGATGACTTCATCGCCAGCAAACGAGCCTCGATCGAGAAAACCGGTCAACGATCGATTTCGCCCGCGCTTAACAGCAAATCACAGCACAGCGCAGGCGCCGGGAACTGGAGCTCCGGGAGGCAACCCAAAACTCATCCACTGCTAATTGACACCTGGCTGGCCCCTGGCTGGCCCTGCAGCGGGCTCATTGCCCCGGAAATGCCCCTACCACACTGCACCAAAAAAGACCCCCCAATCGCATCCTTGGGGCTCTCGTCGGATAGCCCTATGCCCTTCCATTATTACATCGTCGCCCCAAAATCCATGCATGACGCGACGTGCGTCATTGGCTCTTCGGGCCAGTTCCTCCGACTACAACCTCATAGCTCGAGGTCTTGAGAGATACAAGAGAGACATGCACGCATAACAAGGTACAAGGCAACTACGATCTTCACTGCTCCTTCATCATTCACTGTCGCCTCTACCTTCCACAACCACTTGAGGCCCTCGATCCATTGCATCCATCTCAGACATTGCCCCTGCATGTCACCTTCACATTGAGACTTCGCTACTGTATGCGACCACGCCTCTTCGCCTCTGCTGCTGCGAGCATCTTTGCCCCTATACCAAAGCACCGACACAGCAGAGGGCTCGCCAAGATGACGCCGAAACGAAAGAGAGACGGCCCTCATCCTTCTCCTCCAGCGCCGCAACGACCTGATGCCCCTAGACGAAGTAGCCGAAGACTGAGGGACGCTGCCGCTGCTACTACGGCTGATCATCTCGCACCCGACAAGATGGATATTGACAAGGACAGCAAGAAAATCAAGTGTGAAATCCCCGACAAACGCAAGCACAAGGCAGTATGGGATACAGGAGAGGGCGTTGAGGAAGCCATGCGCGAGTTGAGCGAGATGGAACACAAACTACAGAACGCCGTGAGGAGACAACGACAGGCGGTTGAATCCTCAGATCTTCATGTCAAAGTAGAGTCGGTCATGGACCGAGGTATTCGACCCAAGATGCACACGCCACCACCCAATGACACCATCCCTTCCACCTGCGGACGAAATGCGGAGAACGTTGAAAAGGCCCCCATGGACGGCTATCAGGCCGAGCTGGCGGCAGGCGATGTTGTTGACGCCAAGGCCGACGATGAGGGTTTTGAGAGAGGCGCAAACAGATCTCCCCCCGTCAACAGCGACAGACTTCCCTTGCCGTGGTCGGGGCGGCTTGGTTATGTGAGCGCATCCCCATAAGGCAAGATCTTGCCGCTCACTCCAGCTGAGTGAGAGACACGACGATGACTGACTCGCATAGGCCTGCTTAAACACATATCTGCGCAATGCAAGCCCTCCTGTCTTTTCGTCGAGAACCTGCCGGATCGCGTCCATCCTCGACCATCGACATCCCCTCCAACATCCTTCAGAGCCTGAGCACCCTACAAAGAATCGACCCGACAAGAGTAAACCAGCGGATCCCGAGCGAGGGCTAAAGTATGTGCAAGAGCTAGGATTGGCCAACGCGAGAGATATTGTCAAGATGATTCGGTGGAATCACAAGTACGGCATCAAGTTCATGAGGCTCAGCAGCGAAATGTTCCCCTTTGCAAGCCACGAGGAATATGGGTACAAGCTGGCGCCCTTTGCAGCTGATGTCCTAGCCGAGGCTGGCAAAGTTGCAGCAGAACTAGGACATCGCCTTACAACACATCCTGGCCAGTTTACCCAGATTGGAAGCCCACGGAAGGAAGTTGTTGCCGCTGCCATTCGCGACCTCGAGTACCACGATGAGATGCTCAGTTTGCTCAAGCTCCCTGATCAAATGGACCGCGACGCAGTCATGATCTTGCACATGGGTGGTACTTATGGCGACAAGGAAGCAACTTTGAACCGGTTCCGCGAAAATTACGTCAAGCTATCGGATAGCGTCAAACGGCGACTGGTATTGGAGAATGACGACGTTGCGTGGAGCGTCCACGATCTACTCCCTATATGCGAGGAGCTCAATATTCCATTAGTACTGGATTATCACCACCACAACATCATATTCGACTCAAGTATGCGAGAAGGCACCCAAGACATCATAGGTCTTTATGACCGCATCAAAAAGACATGGACAAGAAAGGGCATCACCCAAAAGATGCACTACAGCGAGCAGACTGCCGGCGCTGTTACTCCACGAGAGCGTCGCAAACATTCTGCACGAGTCAAGACACTGCCGCCCTGCGCTCACAATATGGACCTCATGATTGAAGCTAAGGACAAGGAACAAGCCGTCTTCGAGCTGATGCGCAACTTTAAGCTACCAGGATGGGATACCTTCAATGACATTATTCCCTACGAGCGCGAAGATGAGCCACGAAAGGCGATCAAGAAGAAGCTCAAAAAGGGAAAGAAGAAGACTACCGGCGTCAACGGTGAGGTAGAAGATGGGATAGAGGTGCCTGAGAAGATTGTGAGCCCCGAGGACTTTGGTATGGGAGGGCCCAAGAACAGAGTGTACTGGCCTGAGGGCATGGAGGAGTGGCTTAAGCCTAAGAAGAGAGAGATCAAGAGGGACAAGCCAAGTGATCAGTAATGAGGATTTGCCTTTTTTTTTTTTTCGGTTGGATCATGGACAGAACAAACGGGCATATGGAAGAGCGTCATCTTGTTTTGCATCGGTGTTGGACGTGGTGGTGTTGCGAGACTTGTATCAATAGCTGTGACTCTAAAAAGCCTTTAATGGCGGGCATATTAAGAGCAATGAATTATGCTTGAGTTCATTAAGATTAGGTAGAGAAGTGTAACAATAAGGTTATTCACGAACAGCCTGGATCGATTTCGTTTGGTTTGTTGGTGTCTACCCTAGAATACACAGTGCAGATCGAGCACACGCTTATGAAAAAGTTTTATTTACACTGTTCTCAGACTTGACCATCACCTGCAATATTCTCTTCCAACCTCACACCGACAAATTTCTTGTGTCTCGCTGCAGAATCAAGGCACAATGGATTCTGAATCTTTCAATGCAGGTAGTGAGAAGTTTCTTCTCTGGTTCAAGTCACTCCCAGGGGCTTCATTCTCCGACGCTATCAAGATTGTTGACCTTCGAGACCGCAATGCGGGCCGTGGTATAAGTACGTCGATGTTCCTTGGTTCATACAGCGACACTGACTTTTCTAGTTGCCCTGCAGGATATTCCTGCTGAGACGACACTCTTCACTATCCCGAGAAAGGGCATCATCAATGTTGAAACGTCAGAGCTGCCTAAGAAGCTTCCCGACGTCTTTGATCTCGACAAGCCCATTGATGATGATGATGATGAGGCGCCGCGACTAGACTCATGGAGCTCTTTGATCCTCGTCATGATGTACGAGTACCTGCAGGGTGAAAAGTCACAGTGGAAGCCCTACTTTGACGTGCTCCCTTCCTCGTTTGATACGCCCATGTTCTGGTCCGGGAGCGAACTAGACCAGCTACAGGCCAGTCACATGCGTCACAAAATCGGCAAGGCGGACGCGGAGAACATGTTCCGCAAGACTCTTCTCCCCATCATTCGAAGCAACTCGAGCGTATTTGGCGGCGAGAACCGAAGTGACGATGATCTTGTCGAGATTGCGCACCGGATGGGCAGCACCATCATGGCGTATGCTTTTGATCTCGAGAACGATGAGGATGAGGAAGAGGAAGAGGCGGATGGCTGGGTGGAGGACCGAGAAGGCAAATCCATGATGGGCATGGTACCAATGGCTGACATCTTGAATGCCGATGCGGAATTCAATGTATGTGTCGGTGTGAGTGAGTGAGAGTGACACAGCTGACTTGGATATAGGCGCATGTGAACCACGAAGAAGAGAGCCTTACGGTGACCAGCTTGAGGCCAATCAAGGCTGGTGAGGAGATCCTCAATTACTACGGGCCGCATCCCAATTCGGAGCTGCTCAGACGATACGGCTACGTGACTGAGAGACATTCTCGTTATGACGTTGTTGAGATTCCTTGGGACGTCGTGGAGTCAGTCATGAGGCTCAACTTTGGCATTTCCGGCCAAGTACTGGAAAAACTGGTATGTCTTGAAAATGAAATCAACGTCAACTTGCTAACTTGGGCCAGCGTCACGATCTCGAAGAGGAGGAGGAGTTTGAAGACACATTTGTGCTGGAGCGTGAAACTGGAGAGGTGAACTCGGATGGCACTTTTTCAGGCCCTGCCCGGTTCGAAAGCATGCCTGAGGACCTCCAAGAGCAGCTCAAGACGTTCCTCAAGGGGGTGAAGAAGGCTCAGCCTGAAGCTATTCCCGACAAGCGAAAGCGAGACGAAATCCATCATGCTGTGCTGGCCAAGACACTGCAAGCTCTTGCGTCGAGATACCCAACAAGTACCTCGGAGGACCAAATCATGCTCCAGGCACAGGACCTCAGCCAGCGGACCCGCATGGCTATCGAGGTCAGACTGGGAGAGAAGAAGTTGCTCCAAGAAGCGATCGCGTCGACATCCTCGGTTGACGTTGAGATGACAGTTGACGATGAATCTGGACCAGCGAAGCGGGCAAAACGGTCGGGTTGAGGATGAACCCGAGTTAACAAAGAACATAGGTCGTGTTATTCCTCGACTGAACCGTTTAAAACGGAACGCCGTCGATCGACGGGCAATTGGAGCATCCCGAGATTGTGATTGAGCCTCCGGTTCTATGGGATCGCAACCCATGCAAGAGGCGCAGAAGGCATCAAATACCAAATGCGAACCATCCGCCTAACGCGACGAGGCAACAAGCACTAAATCAAAATACAATCGACGCGACTGCATTTTTCTCCTATTTAAATAACCTTTTGCCCCAAAAATTCCTGCGTCTTTGCACTCTAGACTCACGACTCTAATCACAGCAAGTGACGGCGACCGACAGCAGGCCATGATCTTCACGTCGTCGTTCGAAACAGGAGCAAGTTGCAATTCATGCGGTACGACAAAAGATATAGACTGTGTACCAAAGTCCCTTCTTTTGAAATACCATAGGCTGCATTGGAACCCGACGGCTAGTACTAGTGCTTGACATAGCTGTCAACAGCACACGGATAGTCTCCCGACACGAGCAAGGTCTCTTTTACAAAGCATTGGGTGGATCTGTTTCTGCCCGAGATAGCTAGCAACACCTGACGGACCTTAATCCATCGCTTTCCGCGGCTCATCATCTCAGGCAACCACGTCTTGCATATCAGCATGGTCGGCATTGGCTGTCACGACGAGCACGAGTGTGCTGCTGTTACCAATGGCTTATAGGATAAATGCAGCCTCGCTAACGTTGCCAGTTCAAGATGATTTGCCCACTACCTAGTCTTGGAATCAACTGATCATCTATCTAACCGCTGCAACCTCTACCGTCGGGTGCCTCAAAGTGTCCGAGATTCTGGTCGATGGTGTGGATGCTACCAACAGTCGTTATGGCTGTGCCCCCCTCTGACAACCTAGCCAGCTGCAACTGGGATACGAGGGATTCACGGCTGGCTTCGACACGGACTATCCCGAGGTCGGCTCGGGATGCTGCCTTCGGGATGTCATTGCTAGATTTCCGCGCTTCGACGCACGCTCAAAGGCTTAGGCTTGGGCTTTGGTTGTTGGTTGCTTTTTCGGCAAAAGGGTTACCCGCTGAAAGTCCCTCACCAAGAGATTCTGGTCAGACTACTCATGACCCTGTTGTGCTTCAACCCCGGGGAAGATCTACCATGCCCATGCATCCATGCCTTTTGGACATGGGAGTCTTCTGGCCTCAAACGCGACTCAGCTCCCATCTTGAACTGAAACCGCCACCATGACCGCAGAACCTAGCAGCAAGCAAGACACCATGGTGCCATCAACTGGGGAAGCAAGAGTGCTAGCGCCAACAATGGATCGACGGCCAAAGATCTGGAGGTTGGCTCCATTGGTCCGCGAGCAAGCGCATCTGCATCTCGTTCAACCGGTCTAGCAAGGGCTGGCATTACCTGGAGCCACACACCAGGCTCTGGTGTCCTCTTCAGCTCGAGAAACCCCCCGACCACATTTGCCGAGCAACAGAGGGAGACCGGTGTCGACAAAAGAACAAGTGAGAGGGTCCGGCCCGCAGCCGCTCCGCATGAACTGGGGTCTGGCTTGGTCTCCCCCATCACGTACACATGCTGGGCTGCGGGACGCACGCACACACCAGAGTCGGAGAGATAGCGTGGAGCAGGCGTGGCACCAATCCTCGGGGTCAAGTTGAGACGAAGACCAGGGCCCTGCTCGCCAATGGTACGGCAGGGCTGTCGACAGTTGCCGAATCGGTCCATGCCTCTTGGATGTCTGGCAGACAATGCACGCGGACACATGGCGTCGAGCTGACAGTTTTCCTCGGGTCGACGTGGGGCAACGTCATAGTGATGCACCTCACTCGGCCGTTTTCTGCTGCCTCTGAAGCTGTATTCCATCGTCAAGGGGAGGTGGAGCAGCTGGCCGGTCCTGGGATGCCCTCTGCTGTCAAGGGTTACGGCGGACACAGCATGGCGGCCCAAGTTTGGCCGGCCTCACGCGGACGTTTCTTGGGCAGCGAAGTTTGCGGCTCTGCCGCCGAGTTGAAGCGGATCCGGTCTCGAGAGGACATAAAGAGATGGAGGTTTACTCGGGGGTTGACGAGGCTGAGGGAGAGGGCGAGCACGATACACCACCTTGACTATCTTGGACTATTCGCAAGAGGCATTTCTAACTTTGACCATGTTTGGCAAAACAGTACTATGCGGCTCTTACAACTTACAGGGCATAAGCTAATAGTGAACAGGGCAAATCCAAACACGGCGGCTCGAGCCGTGGAAAAGGAAGCTCCGGGAATCACACACTCCCTGTGGGCTTTCTCTTTCTCATCAACAAACTGGTGATCCAGGAACCAGAACGAGATGATTACCATCACCATATCCCGCCTCGACAGCCACATATGTACTCGGCTGAGCTTCCGAGCAAGGTGTTCCGGTACTCCAACGGCGAGATCTCGGAAGCTGGGGGATATCATTGGTATCGTGAACAGGGAACCCCTGGGGTTCTTTTTCGACTTGACTACGCTGGCAATTATATGTCGGACCCAAACACAGGAAATTATGTCTGCGCCGAGGAGTACAAGACCTTTTCTGTCGCTGCTTGCAATCCTCTACTCCCTATCATGGTCGGCGACTCGGACCCCTCGGTCTATTCAACGAACTGGGAGCTCTTGCGCATCTTCCACCCTCCACACTCCCGCGGCCTCTCCCAGGTTGTCACGCTCGAAAGCAATATGGGAGAAGGGGGAGCACCGGTCCGCTATGTTGCTGGCAAGTCACCCAGCTGGATGCCCGGTCTCCTACCCAAGACGTACCGTTCACCCCACTCGCATTCACCAGGCTCGACGGGCCTGGGGGGAGAGTTGCCCATCATACTGGGGTTGATGGCGCTGTGCGCTGAGAAGGATCGGAGTAGCAATGAGCCCGTGAACCAGCTATTTCTAGAGCGGTGCGCATGGCGGCGGAATGAATGGAGGAATGGCGACACACCACGTGGTTGTGAGTACCTGCCCGTCTGCTTCGTTTGGTACCTAGCGACTAATGACTTGATCTACATAGATCCAGATACCGCCCAGGACGACCCATGCATCTTCCTCGTCAAGGTGTTTCTCGACCCAGAAAACCCGGCGAGTACAGAAGAATCCCTCTTGTTGTTTGAATGGCACTCTGCTGTTGTCCGCGAGTCGTCATCGTCAAGCGGATCGCGGTGAGACTCATGCCCAACTCTGCACCATGGCACTCTGGACTTCTTGCCCAGTCTCCGGGTCTGGTAACTTGATTGCCCTGCCTCTCGCTGATTTATTGAATTTTTAAATACGTTATGTGGTTATTTCGGCCATGATGGAAATCAGATTGACGACGACGGTGTGAAGATCGATCTTGTGGTTTCTATTATTCATTCCTCTCGCTGAGTTTTCGGTATAAAATGGTCCCGTCCCCTTTCCTACTCAGCTCTTGCAGCTAGCTCCCTTCAGTTGTCCATCTCCTTCATCTCAATGCACCTTTGATCACCTCGGACAAAGGGTCCTTGCGCTTTCGATGCAGGCCTTGAGCAATCGCATAAACATGTCGGTGACGCTGAGATGGGCATGCTTGAGAGGCACGGCTCGGTTGGATGGATAGGTTGTTTATGTGTAAATAAATGGTTTGTCTCTGCCGTTCAAGACTGAAATCAGACGGCATCAGGAAGTCGCACAGCAATGTCTCCAGATTGGGTGATGTATCGCACCCATGGGAGAGAGGGATATTGCAACTAGGACAGTTAGTATGATCCGTGAATATTTATCACAGTTACGTACCTTGGGCTCGGTAATCTTGAGATACCGCACTTGGATTCCACTGGTGGTGAAGTAAGGAATCTCAAACTTGACCTGGATAGGTCGCTTTGCACCCTTGCCGACTCCAACACCACCCATGCTTCCACCGAAACCACCCATCATGCCACCTCCCTGCTCGTCATCACCCCTCACACTTGGCAGGCCCAGCTCAGCGCGCATGAGGAACTCCTTGCCACCACCGAACTGCTTGATCTTCCAGACAATGGCGCTCTGCTCGGGCGCATAGTGGACGGATCCAATGTTGGTGCGGAAACGGGGGCTATCGGCGTCGTCGGGGACGGGGACGACAATCTCGACGTTGTTGGCGGTACTGCGGCGCTTGAACTGGGCGCGAGCCTTGAGCATGTACTCAATACGGGAACCCGAGTGAGACTCGACCACACACTCCACCCAGATCAGGGGCTTAACCTGCGTGTTGAGGCGGTAGGACATGAGCTCGAATTCGCCGTCTGGAGGGATGAAGGAGATGGTTCGGTCATTCTCGAAACGCGACAGACGCACACACTGGTGGAACTTGACGTCCTCCATCTCGATAGCCTTGCCGCGGGTGGCCCGACCCGTTGTTTCAAACATGACCTTGTCGTTGAGGCCCAGACGTAGCTCGGGCATACCACTCAGGTAGCACTTCATCTTGATGGCGCCAAGAATCTCGGAGCGGAGCACGTTGCCGTTTGCGGAAACGAGAAGGTTGAGGGACTCGACGACGTCGAGGAAGACCTCGTTCTTGCGGTAGCGGATGCCCTCAGAACGCCATGACACGGCGTTTGTGACGGCGATGGGCGGGCGGGCCTGGATCTCGAGCTTGTGAGACTCCTGGGTGATGTACTCCTGGAGGATCTTGGACTCTGTGGTCTGGGGGTAGCCAAAGTCCATCATCTCGTCGAGGAGCTCGTAGATGATGACAAAGTTGTCGCGGATCGACTCTTCTTCTAGAGCCTTGAAGTACTCGGTAAAGACCTCGACAACCTTGTGGAGGAATAGGAGGATCTCGGCGGCATTTGTGTTTCGTTTTGTGAGGGCGAGGAGGTAGAGGTTGTTGTGGCGGATGTAGAGGTACTGCATTGGGGAGCTGGTCAGCGAAGCTACAGCTGTAGCTCCAGGGGATGACGCACGTTGATGCCCTCGTGGGAGAAGCATGGCGGGACGGCGGACGAGTCCTCCTCGGCTTCTGAGAGGAGGACGGGGAACTTTTCGACGGCCGACATGGGAATGTCACCTCTGTAGTTGCGGGCGAGAAGGGTCTGCGCAAGGCCAGATCAGCGTCATGTCGGCGGCGATGGTTATGGCGGCGACAGGGGATAAGCTGGACGCACCTTGCCCTTCAGGTCGAGGAAGAATAATGCGGACGCCATGATGAAGAGCTTATGGGGGAGGAGCAGTAGAGGTCGTTATGTTGGAGGAGAAACAAGTCAACTCAAGGTCGCAGGTCGGAGGGGTAGAAAGGAGGTCGTTATATCGTCAATTGGTGATGCGACAGGAGAAGCGCGAGGATGAACAGCTCGAGCAGGAGGATCTAGAACTTGGGACGACGATACAGAGGGCGAAGCACAAGAAAAGAGAGAATGGAATAGAAGAATTAGGGGGTTATACAAGAGCACAGGCAGTCATGATTGTCCGCAGCGCAATATGGTATTGGTCAGTTTCAAGCCAGAGGTTCGCTGGCATCTTTTGGGAGCAGCCTGGCCGAGCGTTGACGGACAGGGTGTTGGCGTGGATGAGGTCGGTAAAATGTCGGATGTGGTGGGGTAGCTTGTTCCGTACAATCACGTGATGGAGCTGTTTGCGGGACTGTAGAAAAAAAAAACTTGCAGAGCTACCAGCCAGACCTTTTCTTTTCTTTCTTCTCTATAACGCACCCTCTAGACAGTGCAGACCATCATCTAGCCCGCAACCGGGTGGCATTCTGTCATACCAGCCGTGGAGCCGTTGATGAAGCTGCGATTTCGTGGTGCGGAGAAGGAGACATTGTGGTTCCATTAAGAACTGCCCGAGTATTTACCTTTCTCGTTGCTTGGGCGGTGTCAGAGGAGCCGGACATTTTCAGTTCAACAGAACACAATTTATCATGTGATGGAAGTTGTTGAGCTTCATGGATCATCTGGACGACTGCCAATTGGCATCCGGAGAGGGCATTATCAAGCCAGCTTATAGCTGACCTCGAACAACAATGCCGGGATGCGATCCGAAGTGTCGACATGGGCTGCAAACTTTCATCAACCCCCTAGCCTCTGGGTGGCGCCCGTTCATGTGGTAAAGGCACACGACCTTTAGCTCGCCATTGGAATCCTTTTGTTGGGGAATAGATCTCTCGGTGAGCGAGCGTCGACCGCTGGAATGAGCACATTGTATCGTGAAAGATGCTCCCACGGCATCGACCGGGGGCCAGTCGACGTCTCGCATGTTGCACTCCGTATCGGGCACTCAGTTCGCCAAACAATGGATGGCGATACCATCTCCTCGGCATCAGCTTCGACCCCACTAAACCTAAACAAGAAGCTTACTCCAACAGCTGTCCAGAACTGAAGTCCGTGATGGTGTAGAGCTTCGGCCTCGGCTGGAGGGAACCAGAGTTTGCACGTTGATTAATTGTCATGTCACGAAATTTCCTATTGCGACAGCGAGGTGTGTTGCGGCCACGACCTTGTTGGATGTGAGTTGCCACCGTTGGCACATGTCAGATGCCTCACATGTGTTTGGTGTGGTGTAGTCGGACTTTGACGATGTGAGCCCTCCACCCCCAAGAGAAAAGACCGGCAGCCCGGGCACATGTATCTTGGCTGAGGGGGCATCAGGCACAAAGTAGAGACTTGCCAAGCGGGCCGAATGCCGACTGGTTTGTGTGATTCTCGAGGGGATTGGACGTGGACGGTGACAGCGTCAAGACGGACAGAGCTCAGCCCGAGATGAGCAAGCCATGAGCAAGCAGAGTTGCTCGACTGGCATTGCGACAGGATTGGTGGCAGGATACCTAATGAACTCTAGCGCATTGATTGAACGAGGATATGATCCTCCGCGGGATAACGAGTGTTGCGTACATCAGCAAGTTGAGTTGCAACGGCGTCCAAGGGAACAAGATTCGGCAAGTTGATCCTGTTAGCGACTCTGGCATGACTCGGGCGGGCGGCCTACCAACGTTTACCCGGCAGGCTCGTACTTCGACGCAGATTTAGTCTTTGCATGTGATCCAAACCGCAAATGATTTCCCGCTCCAACGCCGCCATCATCATCATTGCCCCGGGCTTTGACACGTGCTCGAGGTGGGAGACCCGCCCAGGTCCTCCTCTTCAGGTACAGGCCCAGTATTTCGTGCCAGGAGAGAAGAATGCGAGTTAAATCTTGTGATGGTCAGGAACGTTAATATTCCCACTGCCCTTGCCCTGCTTCTTGAGAGATCATCCTGCCTCAAACGTCGTCTGCGGAGCAAGTGTTGTCGCCCCGATAACCTGGTCGTCTACCCCTGCGGTACCTGCTGACTGAGACCGACACAGGTTCCCGTCCATCCTTTATTGACCGTCTCACAGGCTTCCAGGTTCTAGCGAGGCTTCTTCCCCACTGAACTTGCAAGCAAAACCCACTGCGAAGAGTCACGGGCATCCCACTCTCTGAAAGCCTCTGAAGCCCTTCAAGCCCGGCCCGGTTTTTAGTGGGTTCGCGCCGTCGTCTCGCGCGCCTGTTCTCAGCCGGTCCCTGCAGCTGGAGCGACCCGTGGGCGCCTGACGTTTTCTGCTTCTCTCTCTGTGTCTCCCCCCCACGATCGCTCCTTCCCCTTCCTATTGCCGTCACCTCATCCACCACACGAGGCGCCCTTCCCATCTTCGTCCCCCCCCAACCATTTTCTCCTCCGCTTCTTCCCTCTCCACCATAAGAGAACCGAATCGCCGGATCTTTTCTTTCCTTCGTCTCGACGACCTCACGCTTGCGTATACGGCCCGTGGCCGCTCTGTTATTCGTATCCAGTCCCGATGTCCGATTGACGTAGCCGTCTTATCACCGACGCCCAGCGCCGCCATGGAGCGCAATCACATGCTTGCCCCAACGAGCGATCGCGAGACCTCCTCCTCTCGCGAAGCCCTCCTCGGGCCACCGCCAGCTCGACCGCCGCCCTCTCTCATGGGATTTTCCCCTCCAGCTTATTCCAATTCCGCCCATGCGATAAAGCTCCCCGATGTTCCCAACACTGAGCTACCACCACTGTCACATCTCGAGGCCGACAACGATATCAAGCTACCGTCGCTTAGTTCGCTGACTAGCGAAATGGCCCTCGACCCTCCCAAGAACCATTGGCCTCCGTTGAACCCCATTCACTCATACCATCCCCTGGCACCGTTGGGGCCTCAAACTATGGATAGCCCGACTAGAATGGATCTCGATGCGAGCAGTAACAGCGTCGTCAGCGCTCCATCCCCTGATCGGCTCCTTGATGCGAGGTCAAGCAGCGTCAGTCTTGATGACCCTGACGTGCGATTAGCCGCCGAGGCTCTCGGCGATTTGAGAGCGGGTTTGTGTTCCTCATGCATGCGATGCGCGACGCGTGGACCATGATCGACTGATAATTGCCATAGACTTCATATCGTCACCCCCTCACAGAAACACATCGCTTCCTGTGAGCCCTCCGACCTCTCACGGTTTCCAGTCGTCGAATCGAACTCAACCACAGTCCCCGCAACCGGAACCGTTATTGTCCCTTCTTACAACGACACATCCCCTGTTGGCAAGCACCATTGAGGGCGCCACCTCGGCGTATGGAGGCGCCAAGAACTTTTCTCCACGTTTCCGATCAGGAGCTGAATACGTCGAAGGCTACCTGACGCCTATCGCCAATACTGTCGGCTCTGTCGGTAGAGTAACAGGTGTTGAAGGTGGTGTGCGATGGTTTTTGGGTGCCGGTCGGAGGCAGAATAGCTCGGCGTCAGATCTGGAGGCCGGTAACAGCAAGAAGCGACGAAAGGTGGACAACGAGGGTGAACCGGTTAGCAACAAACGCCTTGAGGGTGAAGGCATGAAGCAGATTGCTGGCCTTCAGCAGCTTCCAGCCGAAACACAACAAGAGCCCTTCTCGCCCCCTACCAGGGCGAGCTCTCGTCGCATGTCGACAACAAGTACCATTGACACCCTCCCGGCTTATGATGAGCTGCGATCCCCGGCCTACACCGAAACAGCTGATACTCAAAGCTCATCGCGACCAACCTCGCGGTCCAGCGGCGCTTGGCAATCTCGGCTGATCATGTCGACGTCGGGGTTGAGCGTCGCCATGAGTGAGGAGAGTCTTCGCAGCTTAAAGTATTGTCTGCAATGGCTCCGGTGGGCGAATGGCCACATCGCTCGTGTAATCAGCGCCCTGAAGACTACTCTCGAGCAGTACGAACAGGCAAACAACCCATCTGCCGCACAGCAGAATGGATCAGAGAAGCAGCTCTTGCAGGGTGAGGCCAACAATGAAGCGCCTGACAACTCACAGCAACAATCTCGAAGCGCGCTCGCCGCCCGTATCTCTACCCTCAAGGGCGACGTCTTGAAGACTCTTCAGGATGCCATCCTGACTGTGTCAAAATATGCAGGTGGCGCTCTACCCGAAAACGCACGAATTCTTGTGCGCCGTCATCTGACCAGCCTGCCCCAACGGTTCCGTGTCGCTACCCAGTCGGACAACAGCTCCCAGAATGGAGAACGAGCCAGCGACTCGGCCCTTACTGAGAGTGCGCAGAAGGTTCTTGTCCTGGCCAAGGAGGGTCTGGACATGGTGACTCAAGTGAGCGGTGTTGTCGATGGTACCATTGTCAGCGCCGAACAGTGGCTGGATCGCATGGGCAAGCGAAGGCAGAAGCAGGATGAGGAGAAGCCCGTGTTGCCCAAGACTGAACCCGAGTATAATGGTGATGTCAAGATGGGCTGAAGCCGCATTCTGGCGGACAATGCTCGCAGACGATGGAATTGTGATGATGGAAACGGAAAAACAAAAACATAAGGGGATCGCAAACAAGCCTGGAGCTTCTAGGATGTGAATTCGAGGGCAAAAGAACAGGCGACTGGCGAACATGGGCGGATGATTTGATACCAAACAGTCCCGCAAGAGGCGGAGAATGCGCGTTCCTTTACAACGGTTTCCCCTGGATGGATGGAAACGATGAGCAGGGGGTTGCGATGGGGCTGACTATAGCTGACTGTCTTACCGACACTTTTCTTTGGGTATTATCTGGTTGTCCTGGTGTATAGGTAATAGGGCGTTACTGGTTGATTGATAACATGGAAGAGACAAGGAGTGTTGTGGAGATGTATTCAGGAGAGTGTTGATGGGTTTTCCATTTGATTTGGATGTGGAAGCAAAAACCAACGACTTTTGACTTGGGGAGCTGCTTTGTCTTGTCTTGTCTTGTCTTTGCAGTCTCGGGTTGTTTTTTGATGGTCTTGGATGCTACACGATGGCTGACTGTTTCTGGCTGGGCTGCCTGGCTGGAACAAGACAGTCGCAGAGGAGGTTAATCAACAAGGTTGATACTTTGTCTCGGCAGGGAGGCCTCATGGCGATGTTGTAGCGAGCAGTTTCTGAGCTTTGTTATTCAACATGATATCCCATGACATTTCTTGTTGCCCACGTGAATGATGTCGCGTTGGCTACTGTTGCGATCAACGGCTAGGGGAGCTGCTATATCGACGCGGTTGGTTCAGCTTGTCTGAGCTGAAGTGCGCCTCTCCACACCGAGGGATCGCCATGCATTTGGCCCTTGAATTCACTCAAGCCACATTGACTCTGGTTGGGCTTCTTGCGTAGCATGCAGATCGAATCCCGCAAATTGGTTCTCCGGGGGCTTCTCCACCAAATGTCGTTGTACCATGTTGCTCGCATTCATCGTATCTGACTTGACCGTTTGAGTCTGCCTGGGAAGCGAGGGATACGGGCCATGAAACGAAAACATCCCACGTCATGCCTGGTTATTACTTTGTGCAAAGCCACTGGCAAAGATGAATCGGCCAGTAAGAGCGTTGCAATTTTCCGGAACGGCTTCAAGACAGTAAGGCGGATGGCGATTGCTCAGCCGGGACAGGGCTGAATCACTTGCGCGTCCTGAGAATCTTCCGACCCTTGACGGCGGGGCTATGTAATTGGAAATTGGACTTATAAGACTATTTTACTTGAAGCCTGAAACTATATAAGTGATGGGCTCCTGCATGGGATTAGATAGAGAAGCAAGGCAGTCAAGCCAACAGCATCACCATGAAGCCTCTTGCAACTCTAACACCCCTTACACTCCCAGTCTTGGTCGGCGCCAAGGGAGAACCGACTTATACATCCCATTCTCTCCCTACAGCTGCTCTCGACTCAGGACCTGTCGTCGGCCAGACCACCACTCTTCCAGCAGCGATTGCCCCCGTCAACAAGTTCCTAGGCATTCCCTATGCCGCCAAGCCAGAGCGGTTCAGTCGACCCAAGAGACCTGAGCCTTGGACGGAACCGTTGAATACTTCCGAGTTTGGACCTTCATGTCCGCAGTTGTTTGTTGACAATGGTGAGTGAATCACTGTTCTAGGTAAAGATGGAATCTGACTAGGTGACAGAACTCACCCCTGGGTTGGCCATTCTCAAGGACTTTTTCGGCACTGGTTCTGAAGAGAGTGAAGATTGTCTCTTTATAAACGCATTTGCGCCAACGAGCCCTCAGCCGCCAGAGGGCCGTCCTGTTGTGCTGTTCATCCACGGAGGGGGCTGGCAGCAAGGAAACGGGCAGATCGACCTGAGCGGCTTTGCTGGGTATGAAGACATTGTTGCGTTCGCTTTCAACTATCGCACGAACGGTGAGTTTCTAGTTAATCTCTACTGGACAGGTTTGACTGATGGAGTGTTAGTCTTTGGGTTCCCTAATTCCCCTGATGTACCGACTGAAGACACCAACCTCGGTCTGTATGATCAGCAACTCGCTATCGAATGGGTTCAGTCCAATGCTCGTGCTTTTGGAGGCGATCCAAGCAAGGTAACTATCTGGGGCGAGTCAGCTGGTTCCATGTCGGTCGATATTCAAGTCAACGCCTACAGCTCCAAGTCACCACCTCCTTTCCGCGGCGCAATGATGTTTTCAGGACAAATGTCGGTTGGACTTCTGGGAAGTACAGCCAATCCTGAGGACACGACCGATTGGGACTCTCTAGCCGCCGTGGTCGGATGCAATGACACAGAGAACCAGCTGCAATGTATGCAAGATGTCCCAGAGAAGGACCTCGTCAAAGCCATGAGCACAGCGCAGGTGGCGTTTCTCCCAGTGACTGATAACGTTACTCTTCCTAGTGGACGAGCTGAGAGATGGCGGGAGGGAAAAAATGTCAAGGTTCCGGTATTGATGAGCACGATTGCCGAAGAGGGACGGGCTCTGGTGAATCGGAACATCACCATGAAGACGTTTCTGGATGCGTATCTCGCTGAGCCATTGGCCACTAAGAAGCAGCAGGAGGCGATTCTCAAAGTATACGAAGCGGATCCCAAGCTGAAGAATGATTTTGACATTGCTGCGGCGATATACACAGACTTTTTGTGGCAGTGTGTAAGTGCCCACCATCCACCTCTTCCTGAACAGTCATTTCTAACATATGTGACAGCCTCAAGGGATTCTGGCCAACATCTCAGCCTCGGTCGACAACCCAACATGGCGCTTCTACTTCAACACATCTATAACAAGCCTCTTTGGCGAAAAATACTCGTGGATGGGAAAATTCCACGGCTCCGATGTGACTCTCCTCTTCAGCACCCCTACTTTTGAAGGCGAAGCAGGTGGAATACCTTTTACTCCTCAACTATACACATTTGCGAAGTACCTCCGTGGCGTAGCTGGCCAGTTCATCAGGAACCCAGCTGCTGGACCGGGATGGCCGGGTGTCGGGTCCAAGTATGCGCCGTATGATGTTGTGAGCTTGGGGGGTGAGGGAGGACTAGCGGGGGCTACGGTTGTTGATGAGACGGTTTTGGATGAGCGGTGTAGGTTGTATGAGGAGATTTATCCTGTTATTGAGAAGTATGTCTTGTCAGCCTAGGTATTCACATGCTACAATTGATAGAACGTTGTTCTGATCATGTTGCTTTCACTCAGCTGTCACAACTCATTATGATAGCTCGTTACCCTGTAAGATCCTTCCATGCAAGTTCATATAAAAGAGTATGCAAACTCGAGTTGAGTCTGACCTACGTCACTCTCGAACCAGGCAGTTCCCCACAAGCTTCTAGTCGGCTTCTATATGCCGGCACCACGCCATCTACCGAGCCGGTTTCCTAAATAAGCGCGCAGCCAGGGGAAGCGATGAATCCACTTACACGATATTTCCATGTGCCTTTATACCGAGGTTTGAACTTGTTGAAGGCCATATCCAACTGCTAATGAATAACCTCTCGGTACTTTGGTGTCACCTACGCCTGTCGTGCGCGCCTCTCGCGGTACTTCAATTTCCACTAGTTAATCGCCTTGGCTCTCTCCTGCTACCTCCGCGCGTTCCGCGGACAAAACCTGTAGGCTATTGGGCCATCTTGACGTCCCTGAAGACTTCCACGTATGCATTATCAGAAATTGCGAGTACAATTGTTGATTTGGAATTGTCCTCGGGTGCTCCGAAGTGATCAACAACTTCGATGTAACTCATTGATACGAGATCCGGCGACGAGTTCCACTATAGCTCTTATCTCGGCAGTCGAACGAGCCACGAGATCTACACAATCTTCAAGCTTGAGGTTGACAAGGATATCGCCACATGGGTCCAAATTACGGTGGCACATGGAAGGAGACTATTGAGAGCCTACAAGATACTCATTCTAATGGGTTGACACATTGATATGGAGCGAAAGAAAGTTATAGCATGAGTATTCATCTTTATTTTGTTCATTAACATGCTAATCTGTGCAGCTCATTTCTCTTAAAGATCTCGACATCTTAAATGCCTGTCACAACGTTAGCAACTCATTCTCAAGCACACATGCCATATCACTCACCAATGGCCTTGGCAAGAGCCTTGCCAACAGCATGCGCGGAAGCAGGGTTCTGTCCAGTAATGACCAGTCCGTCAACAGCAAGCTTCTCACCCCAGTCCTCGCCCTTGACGTAGTTTCCACCGACACGCTTGATCTCATCCTCGAGGAGAGCAGGCATGGCGCTGCTCAGCTGCACGGCGTCCTCCTCAGAGTTGCTGAAACCAGCGACCTCACGGCCCTGCAGGAGAGGCTTTCCGTCGATGGTGACGTTGACAAAGACGATGGGGCCGTGGCAGACGGCGGAAACAGGCTTTCCGGCCTTGTAGAACTCCTCGATGAGCTTGATCGAGGTCTCGTCCTTGACGAGGTCAAACATGGGGCCGTGGCCGCCGGGGTAGAAGATGGCGGCGAACTCGGAAGCCTTGCCGAGGAACTCGCTCAGAGGTCGCGTGTTCTCCCAGAGAGACTTCTTCTCGTTGAGGAACTTGACAGACTCGGGGTCGTTCTCAAACATCTTGATGGACACCTCATCCAGGGGAGCCTTGCCGCCGGCGGGAGAAGCGACGACGATCTCAGCCTTGGGGTTGGACTCGTCCTCGCCGACGAGGTCATAGTAGGGATGGGCAAACTCAGGCTAAGGAGGTGTGAGCTTTTTGTGTGACGTATAAAGCGGGGTGAAACTTACCAGATACCAGCCAGTGGGATTGCCATTGTCCATCTTATCGCGGGAGGTGAGAACGACGAGAACCTTGGGAGCCATTTTGATGAGATTGAGCTTGTAGCTTTTGTGTAGATGTAATGAATTGAGATGAAGGGAGAGTTGTAAGCGTCGATAATGTTGCTGATCTACGGACTGCCACACCTTTTATATAACCACCTGCATATCCTCCACCGCTTCATAAACTTTTTTCTCGTATCCTTGCAGGACTCGGGACAACTCTTTCACCCGGCCATGACAAACCATTGAGCAGTCTTGTAGAAAGCTGACGTCACACACGCGGGCGTAGCCGTCCCTTCTCGGCATGCAGCCCCGAAGGAGTCTCCGCTTCGTAGCGCCGGCTCTAAAGGGTCATCTTTCGCCGGGTGGGGAGTTTTGGGGCCTCGGCACGGCCGTGGCGGGGCCGGACTCGAGTAACGTTAAGATGGCGATGGAGGTTTGTAAGCGGTGAAGGCATTGAATGCTTCTTGAGCTGAGAGATGAAACACTTGGCTGAGTCGCTGTTTCATATTTGTAATGGCAAAGCACGCAGAGGCTGTCCTGGCTGTCTTTTGGCACATAGGTCGGTAAAGAAGATAGGATAAAGATCAGCTTCTCCCCTCCTAAGAGTAGAAGAAGCACAAGATAATCTAAAGAAGAGCCTAAAATTAGGATATTTCTTTATAAACTTCGGCATGATCCTTTACGAGTATAGACTTAAATCGCCGTTCTGGTGTCTGTTTTACTTTGTCCTCAACCCCCATGCAGGTTGCACTCCAAGACCAAGATCAAGAAGATAGGTTAAGATTCTCTTAGACAGTAAGCGGGAGATAATCTAGTGCCACTGCCTAGAAGACTATTGCCTCTCCTTGGCATAGATGGTCTCTGGGCGCTACGGTGTGTCAGTATAAACGCCTGTCAGTGCACGGAAAATACAGCATACTCTTCTATAAGATAGCTTCTCACGGCCATTCAGTCACTAAATCATAGACCTTTACTCTTAAATATTAGTCATAAGTCCCAAACGTGCTCTACCAAGACTCTATCCCAATGCAGTATTGCGAGATGGCTTACCCTATATTCCAACTAGACAAACCTAGGGACAGGGATGGTCTATGACCTTGTGTTACCTTCAACCAACAAACTTGCTCCGAGTAAACGACAACCAAGGTGACTGCCAACAATTCACCTTCGGCTCTGCCTACTGCCCATCAAGATGCCATCTATCCCTCATCTCAGCGCTCTCCCTCTAGAGCTTCTAAGCCATGTCGTATCCTTTTTGCCTCAAGACGCCCTGCTTCAAACGCGACTCGTCAACCATCACCTAAACTCCCTGGCTACACGCAGCGCATTTCGCTCCATCCGCTTGGTAGCCTACGGCGACAGCTCCAGAAAGTTCAGAGCCCTGGCCGATTCACATCTTCGTGTCCATGTCCAAGATGTGACAGTCGACACCTGGCTCGGCCCTGACTTTAAATATCGAATGCACAATGTCTGGCAGCTGCCAGAAGATTTCGTCGATTGCTTCCCGTTCTTGTCCTGCTTTCGAAGTCTCGAACGTCTACACCTCAGATTCCACGAGGACTGTGCAGAATTTGGAGAAGGCGACGCTGATGAATCCAATGATGATCGATTTGAGATGCTCCTCAAGATATTCCAGTCCCTAGCAGGCAACTGGTCCAAGGAGAAGGAGAGAATTGCCGGATTAGTTGGGGACCTGGCGGATTTTGTCTTTTATCCCGAGGAGAAGCTGCCCCCAACCATAAACGGGCCTCCTATTCAGCTTTCCAGTCTGACCATCCGCAACTTAGGCGACCGTCACGAGCCACGGGTTACTTCTTCAGAAGCCTTCAAGCTGGTCGTTGGCCCGGCGCTCCGTGATCTCAGGCTTCACATCACGACTGAGACTCTAGGGGAAGAGAGAAACACCGAAAACGATTCCATCACCAAGTATATCTCGTTCGAGAATCTGCATACCACGTGGCTGAGCCCGGATATCGTCGCTAACCTTCACACACTTTCCCTCTACTGTCAAGAGCCGTGGGGTTTCAGCCCGAGGATGGACTTTCGCCGGCTTGGGAAAGGGAGAGGGTTGCCCAACCTCAAGGCGCTCGCTTTGGGAAAATACACCTTTAGTCACGAATGGCAGATCGATTGGTTTGGCTCGCTGAACCTGGAGAAGCTTTACCTGGACGACTGCGCTGTCCTGCATCAGTACGACTGTCGACCGTCGGATATGGATCGCGGTGAGACTATAATAGGACAAGACGACTTCGGCAACGATATATCTATTTCCAACGAAGGATACTATAAGTCGATAAATGACGACGACGAACCTAATGGACCTCGTGAGGCGTACGTCACGACACCCACCAGCCTTCGCTGGCACATGATACTCTCCCGCTGGCGAGAGACCATGACAAACCTACGAGTCATCAAGATGGGTTGCGGCGACTGGGTGGACCAAAAAGCGTTCAGGACTTTTGACTGCCCCGAGCCAGAGACCCGCGGGGAGGACATGTTTAGGTTCGGACTAGGTCTCTCGCAGGAGAGGCGCAACCAGCTGTTATACATGTACCGCACTCACGAATGGGTGGATTGGAGGGAGTGGGAAGAGGAGCGCCGCAATTATATTGCGCATATGGAGCAAGAGGGGGAGGAGTGGGATACTGATGAGGAGGGATTTGGTCTTTGGAGGATGGAGGATGGGTTGAGGGCTAGGGACGAGGAGGCGCTGGATCTCTTTGTTTCGACGGTGAAGGAGAGGGCAAGGAAGATTAGATGAGAGATGCATCGTCTATAGATATAGGGAGTCATGTATTTGAGAGTATTTTCGTTGCGACCGTTGATGTGTTGGTGAAGAGCTTGCTTGTATGGCGGATCTGCCTTGAGGCTGTCATCTGGCGGATATGGGGAGTTTACTGCATGGATCATATAAATTAGATGGCGTGATATCAATTCAAGTATGGAAGAGAGAAGCTTGGCTCCTTGGGGATATAAATACTGTCGACCACCCTATTTACTGTGGAACTCAAAATGCCAAACTTATCTCATGCCACCTTGGACGGATTTCAATTCAAAGAAGTACAACGGCAAAAATGAAACGAGTGCGGCAACTGGGATATATTCTTAACATAATGATCTAAGCATTTGATTATCTCTGATGCGGTTGCTGGTAACTGCTGGATAAGGGTTTGTTTGCAGGGGCCGAACTTGGGCTGCCGCTCTGCGAATATGGGCGGCATACCATAAATATCATAACAGCGATAGAAATAGTGGTGATTCAGCTTGATTAAATGGCTAAATATTTCCATTGTGAAAGATTATGGCGTCGATCTTGTGTGCTGGAGCCCAAAGCAAGACAAGACATGCCATACATGCGGCCACTATTTGATGCAAGGCGAGATGCTCTTCTCACCTCGCTGTACCTTTGATAAATATCAAGTCAAAGAAATAGATGATCATCAAAATGAAACAGAAATTTGCAAATACTCCAAATGCGTCTTTTCCACTTCTTTGCCAATCCCCTGTCATGAGCGCGTGCCATTGGCTTCATTCCTAATTGGGCACCCAGGCGGCTCCGATAATATCACGGGAACCACTTTCAACCTCACCACATGACACCCTCGTCTCACAAAGACCGTCTCCCTCTCGCTTCACCTCTTTTTCCTTCTTATCAAGATACAAAACATTTACGCATGTAAAAAACAAAAAGAAGCAAGCATCATGCCTTGGAAAGCACCCATCCACCGCTTCTCCTACCGCTACCTCATCATCCCCCCAATCCTCCTCGCCCTAGCAACAATAATCGCCCTCTTCATCCACTCCGACGTCAATGCCGCTCTCCTCTGGTCGCAATGCCACTCACGCGCGCGTCTCCCAGGCCTAAGCCGCATCCCGGGAATCGGGACCCCTCTGTGTTACGTCGTGAGCTTCTTCCGCGCCGCGATGCACTCGGTCCGCAGCTCGGCCGTCATGGCCGTCGTGCTCGCGTTTGTGGGCGGTTTGTTGACCGTCAGCTCTGTTGAGGCGGCGAGGATATGTAATGCGCCGAATGTGCTTATTGCGTATCCTACGGGCCCGTGGCTTGTCTTTGATCTTGTGGGTGGTGCTGTTGTTTGGGAGCTTGTTATTATTCCGGCGTTTTTGCATCGCGCGAGGAGGGTCATTGCTGAGCAGGAGAGACGAGATGAGGATGGGGAATCTCGCGATGTCACGAGTCGCCATCTTCCTGACAGCGAGCTCGTGGCTATCCCCGTCAGTGTCGCACTCGGATACTTTCTGCCGTCTCTCTTCATGTTCTTCTTCACGTCCCCGGTCTCTATCGGCATCTGGCTCTTCTTCCCCATCTACGTATCCCTCATTCGCCAGGCCACCCGCAAGATCGTCAACCTCGTCAAGAGAGCCGACCCCACAACCATTCATCTCGCGTCAAGCCGACTCTCGCTAATCTTTGTCTACGCCCTGCCCGTCATCTGCTCCATCCTGGCTCACATCCTCGTCATCTGGAGCCTCACCCTTCCCGATGACCGCAAGGAGATGACCAAGTCGACTATTGTGTTTATCGAGGTGGACACCCAGTTCATCTTTTGGACCGTTCTATACTGGATGCTCGTCGAGGTTGGATGGAGGGTTCCCTTGACTACGGCTGTCACGACCGTCTTGGTTGGTCCTGGTGCAGGAACTTGCATTGGCTGGATTTATCGAGAGAAGCTCATTCATGATCACGAGGAGGCGTCTGAGGAGAATGCTGAGCCTGCTGATGAAGAGACGCCTTTGTTGCAATAGCAAGGCAAACGTTAACCCACAAGATACACTATACAACCATAGAACGATATATCACGTTAATGCATCAATCATTTCTTTTACAAGTCTTGTTCAGTCGAGACGTTCGTCACGCTTTGTACAGCTCCCAGGCCTATTTCCCCAAATGGTACAGTACAGATATATGATACAGATTAGTCCCGCTTCAACGCCCTTCTTCAATCCTTTGGCAGCCTGGCCAATATCCGCTCCCTGACCACCTGTGATGCCACCACGGCCCCGTGCTGTAGCGTGATGGCCCCGATGATGGCCATGATGGCTCCGTTGAGCACCACCTCGAGACCCGAGGCCTTGAGTTTTCGTACCTGGAGTTGTTAGCGGGGTACGTTTTATATAGACTTGTCCACCTACCAATCGAGGCTTCCACCGCACAACATCAATCAAGCCCACCTGGGCCGCCAGGTGGTACAGCTTGTCCTTGCCGGCGACGTCCCTCGGTCCCTCCATGGTCAAGTTGTCTAGCGACTGTAGCTGAGGGTGCTCAAACGGTGTGCGCTCGAACTCGTCGGGAACAATCGACCCGGGGATGGGGTCCTTGGCCACAATCGACTTGGTGGTCTCCATGATCAAGGTCATTCGGCCTAGCGGGCGTCAGCATGCCAATTGGTCTCTCCCCGCCTCAATTGCAAAGTATATGCCTACCCAGCAGCGCCAATCGGTCGTTGAACCCTCTCCTTCCCTGGTCGAAACTCTTGTGCGTGACGGCGAGCCACTTGAGCTCCTCGGGCAAAAGCTTGCTACCGCCCTGTCCCAGCAGGCGCTCGTACACCTCGTCCAGCTTCCTGGGGTCATTGTTGACGGTCCAGACCTTGTTGTGGGGATTCTTTGCAAAGTCAAGCTGCACGGGTGCCTTCATCCCGGCGGGCGTCTGGCTCCATCTCGGGACAGGCTTCTGTGCTCCGGCGGCGGGCGTCTTGAACGATTCTGGAGTTGTGGTCGTCGAGTCGGTGGCGTAGGTGCGAAGGCATGGCATGAGGGAGCGGGCGGCTTGTCTGCTCCGCACAAGGCCGGAGCGGCAGGGTTGGAGGGCCATGGCGGGGGTGGGAATTGGCGGGAGGCTTCGTCGGATTTGCGCTGGATAGAGGCTTGCCATGCTTGAAGCTCATGGCGAACATTTTCTCAAGGTCACGTGTTGGGGCCGCTAACTTCCGTGTTCGGCGGCCCCACTCCGGCTTGGCTCCGCTGGGCCAGGAGTCTTCAACACCAAAAATGGTTGGTGATGATGGCATTTTTGGCTTCACTTGGATGATGAATATTGTTCTGCTCTTCCCATAGGGCCCGTGTATTTAAATTGAACTTGATGCTCTCCCTAATGGACTATTGGTGCTGTGACGACTCCTTATGGCAACTCACCTTCCACCTTGCAGTTCCTCCATTGATGCAGTCTTTCCTTCCTCAAGTTGGTGTTTCTATTTACCATCGCCTGTACTTCTCCAGCTCGTTTTTTTCTCCCTCACATCACCTCTCACACCACCTCACATCAACACCATTTACATCTACATCGTCTACACCATCTTCTTGGTACGTCGTCTTCTTGGGTAACCCAACATGCCCATCATCGAGATGGAGCCTACACCTCCAGAAAGTCCTCACACAGGAGAGGCTTGCATCTCTTTTCAAGATCCCGGCTATCCTAATCCAACACGAAATGAAATCTTCATGAACGATCCCCAATTTAGACAGAGCCTCAGCGACTTCTCTCAGGCTCTTGCCTCTGAAGACGCTCGCGGCGTCGACGAGTCTCGCGAATCGACTCCTATTCCGGAAGAGGATGAGATGCTCCGGGAGGAACTCCACCAGGCTGCGACCATCAAAGACCTCGCTTCTATAGTTGCCTCATCCTACGCCGCGCGCGACGTCTACGAGTTGGACAAACCGGTCATCATCTGGAGACATCTCCTCGAGTTCCTAGGCCCAGGTGGCGTCAACGATCTCCTGATGTGTGTCTACCTGGATGGCGAGTGCAGTTACTTCAACCCCGGTGATGGTACAAATCTTAGCCGTGCCTTGCAGACATGGGAAGATGGAAATTTTTTCGCGTCAGAGGCCAAAGTCCCTGCTGAGCATATCGTCGAGAGGATGCTGTCCCTCTTTCTTGGCATGGCCAATATCGTCAACCGATCCCTGGCTCAAATGTACTGTGCCAAATCATTTTGGGGACAAGTTCATGGGGGTGCACTCTTCAACATGTACCAACGGGCAGGACTCCGGTCAATCTAGGAGCAAAATGACGCTGGCGACATTGAAACGAAGCGAGGTGTCTACCGCATCTGCTTCCTTGCCTGGATCATCTGCCAGGCCTGGGATCGTCGGCTCATAAATGATTATCGTCTTGGCCTTGGCCAACTATGGTTCGTTTCGATATCCGACCATGATGCAATCGAGGTCTATCAGCTCCTCTATCGACTTGGGTGTTGCCAAAGTATGGCAAATGATGATGGGCCGGTTGGGGAGATGGTCAGGATATTTCGTCTGGCACAAGGCGCCCACCCATCTTCTCCGGACGAATCAATGCCTGAAGTTGCCGTCCTGGCCTGGATCAAACCGCATATGGCTACGAAGGGCCTCTTTGAGTCTGTCGAGAAATGGTACAAAACGACAACGAACAGCGATATCCAACATGGACCAGGCAGCCATGCGTACCCAGTTTCGTGCGGATGCCCTTGGTGTGCATCCTGCACATGTCCAGCGTGCAAGGAGTGTGTGTTGAAGGAAACTGAATGGGCAAAAATCTGGTCCGTTTTGGTTGATGATGAGGATTCTAGTATTAGTGAGAGTGAGTGAGGATGAGGCTGAGTTTTACACGTCCCGTCGATAATGAATTGATCCGTGGAGTTTACCCACCAAATTCTGCACCTAGTGACCGACCCCTGTAATCTACTGGATCCCCAGACGGAAGCCCCTGAATCTGGGCCGCTAAACCCCGCCGCGCGCTGCTGCCCCAGCGACCGTTACAGCGACTAACCACCTAAACAACTCTGGACCTGCATTTCATCTCAACCTCAAGCTCTTGAACCTGCGTCATCGTCAACTCCAACATGGCCTCTTTACAGCGAGTCGACGGCGATCTCCAGAGTCGCATAGCCTCTGTTCTCCCGTCAGGCTATGACTTTTCCATCTACCACATCTCGACGCCTCCCACAAAGACCGATCCCCTGTACTCTCCTCCCCCGAACGAGCGCCCTGAACGAACTTACTGCGAGAATCATTTTCTTGCCGTGTCCATTGACGCACCCGCGCAAGCATCCGAATCGAAAGGCGCTGAAGCTGCAGATGAGCCCAAGAAGCAGGTTTTAGTTCTTGGCGTCGAGGTTTTTATCTATACGACTGCTCGATCGACCACCCTCTTCGTCTCTAAAGCCGACTCTACGGGGTACCTCAACCTGCTGGAGCTTCCCAAGGGAACTTCTAGCCCGATTAGGGAAATATGCGCTGCGTTTGTTGGATTCTTGATTGGGAAGCGGAGGAGAAAGGATATACAGTTCGTCGTCAACTTGTTCGCCCGCGCGCAGGATCAATATCTCTTTCCTGGAAGTGTCGACTACAGTGGGAAGCATGTCCTGGACGATCGAGGTCTTATCAAGTGGTGGTGTCGCGTGCTGGATCCCCTCCTCAGTACAAAAACATGGAAGAGCGCAAAGGGATACATTGTCGTCCCGGGTCTGGAGACGTACGAGACTCGAGCCCTGACACCACGGAGCGCCGACTCTCGCTGGGAGTTTACCCATCCCCTGGAGCGCATCTCGCACTACTCCAAGGAGTTTGACTGGGTTCCTCCAAGGTGTCTCATCCCTCACTTTCCGGATGATCCCAAGTCGAGGTTCTGGGATGAACTTGAGGAGGAGGCTGCTAGCTCGCAGGCTATGAAGACGACGGGGAGCTGGAAGAGCGTCAAGACGTTGGATATGTTTTGGGAGATGATGGCGTATAGGCAGGAGTGCTCGAGTGGACGCATGACGGGTTTCATCTGGCTTGTCTTTGGTGACGAGGAAGAAGTTCAGCCTCCCAAGTCGAACGAGTCGTCCCAGTCGACGCTTCCAGCACCAGAGACACCGAAGAAGCAGCGCATCGCTCAGATCACACCAAACACCACCCCGAGGAAGCTCTTCCCTTCGAAGACCGATACCGAGGAAAGGTCCAAGCCGAAGAAGAAGAAGGCCAATAGAAAGACTCTCAAGGGCCCGGTTATTGCTCGACAACCTCGTATCAAGACCGAGAGCCGGAACTACCTCCTCGACAAGCCTACTACGACGGCTTATTACTCGTGGACACCTGAGGGTCGTGGTGAGAGGATTGTGGATGAGAATGACTACAAGCGCATCGTGGAACTGCTGCTTCACCTGGACTTTGCGACCCTTAACAAGGCTGTGGGTAGCACCCGTCGCTGGGTCAGTGAGGTTGGCGGAAGAGCCAAATGGGGGGTTCTCGTCAAGGGCACAAGAGAGCCTGTGAAGATTGAGGCTGCTGGTGATAAGCAGGTCAACAATCTATCCGGTCTAGTCAAGAGGAAGAGAACGGATTCGACCACCGACGATGGACCCGGCAAGGTTAACGTCCTTGCAGCGGGATTGGTCAAGAAGAAGCCAAAGGAGGATGCTGGTGTTAATGTACTTTCTGCTGGACTTGTGAGGAAGAAGTCCAAAGAGTGAAGGATGTATTAGTATTGTATTGGATCTGGGCGTTGGACAGGATAACACATAGGGTATGGGATGAGCTTGGAGTTTGGATAGTATTGGCTAGGAAGCAAGAGCCTTGTTTAAGTGATATAAACTATTTTGCTTTACCAATGTCCTTGGTTGATGTGTTGGCCAAGATCATAGTCAGCTAATGGCAAAGAGCCGCCTTAAAGGTCCCCCCCTATGCTTTAGTGAAGACCCAAACCGCTAGTTGAGACATTCCCAGCAAGAAAGCCGAGCTTACTTGACCAGAACGTCTTGAGGGAGACCTGCCCACTCTGTCGACTCTGCCTGGCATTGATCGTGGCCACCACATCATCTCTTAAAAATGGAGCGCAGCTAGCCTTACCATGACCTCTGATCGGGCGTAGCTCTGCTCTGCAGTCACGCAGGCGAGCCAATCAATATACGACCGTGCTAGTCAGAAAAGCAGCAAGGTATGGAAGCCACCAATACATCCTCCCGAGCTATTGGTGTATCCATCATAGTCAAATCATCCCTCGAGTTGGGTTAAAAATGCAGTGCAAATCCATGCGGCTCTGCTAGGCCAGTCATACAGCAGCGAGTAAGCCGCGAATCTATACTTGCGAGCTATTGGTCTGTTCATCATACTCAACCCGCCCTTTGAGGTGAGTTAAAAATGCAGTGAAGGGCGAATAATTGAGGCTGTGCAAATCGCCTTGCATGAGCCCTTGTTGGGTAGGCCTGTTTGCCCAGCCTAGAAAGATGACATTCATGGTGGATAAATACCAATCTTTGAAGGAAGAAGATTCCAGGGTAATCTCCTTTAACAAGTCGATAGCTAGATACACTATGGGAAGCTGGTCAAGAATCCCATCTAACTAATAACTCCGCGCCGTCTTAGATATTTCGTGGGTTGCGTTATTTTAATATTACGGCAGACAGCTATTATGCCTACCTGGCAACCTGAGATCCTTAACTCGAACCATAGGGGGAGGCTGCGTCCTTTGCCACATCCGGTTTGTATTGTTCATCACGGCCAAATTGTCCCTAGAAGTGGGTTAAAAATGCAGTGAAATGAAATGGTTGCCCCAGTACTGACATTATGCAACAGCTCAACCGAGCCAGTCAGAAACACGAAAAGGTGAGCCACTCCAGAAGATATCCTTGCAAGCTACCTCCGTCTTGGCTTGTTCGTCGCAACCAAGTCGCCGTCCCTTGAGGGGGGTTAAAAATGCAGTGAAAAATTTACAGGTATCACAGTGTGACAGCTAGGATTCTACAGCTATTAATAATCCAGCCGAGCCAGTCAAAAACGCAGCAAGGTGACACACCCTGGAAGAGATCTTTGCGAAGCATACGTTTGCACCAAAGAGACGTGGCTTGGGCAGACAGGGCCTTCCGAATGATTGGCCTTGAACGAGGCACATACATGGAAGAGTTTCAAGCTCTTGCAAAGGCCACCAGAGAGGGCAAAGGTCTCGGGTGGGCGGTGCTTGACTCACCAATGTGGGGAGGCTGCCGTCAAGTTCGAGGCAACAGGATTGCAAGCTGGCCATGTTCAACAAGTCGACATACAGACAAACAAAAGGAGGGGGATCAAAAATATCTCTAACAACAATAAGTCCTATTTTAGATGGCCCCTAAGTTGTTCTTCTGGCATATGCCATACGTTTATCTGACTTTCAACAGCCCGTCAGAGTCTATCCCCCTGGTATCATTCATAACAGTTAACTCCTCCCTTGAGGGGGTTAAAATTGCAGTGAAGTCCATGTGCAAGTTGCAAAAAGGCTCAAGAAGTGCGGCGCACCATGACGAACTGAAAACCCCGGCTGAGCCCGTCAAAAACGCATCATTGGGGCCACCTCTGATGAGATCCTTGCGAGATGCATTCTAGCCCCCCAGAGACGTGATGAGGGCGCCTAGGCACAGCTTTCTCTGTGAAAGGTCTTGAACGAGGCACATGTTGGGATGTCCATGGCTATTTCTTGTCAAGTCCATGTGAGAGGGTAAATGCCATAAAGCGACAGTATCCATTTGAGCAGCCCGGAGGAGGGTTGTCGAGAAAGTGCAAAGAGGAGGCTTTCGGGTTCCAAGAAAGAGAGCTTATAGGCCAGTGTTGTTCAATAAGCCAATGTACAGACGAACAAAGGGAAGCGGATATTTAACAAACTCACTTAGCTACCTATTTGACATACTCCCAAAGTCATCAAGCCTACCTAGGCAAACCCACATCATTTTCCTTTGTGTTACATGGGTGAAATGGCAATTCAAGAGAAGAGGAAAGAGGCGCAATGTAAAATAGAGCTTAGAATGACCCTTTTGAATCCTGGTTTAGTTCTTACGCTAAGATCAAGTTGGAATGCTCGTCAAAAGGTGGCCAGGTTGTTCTTTGACAAGTTTGTATAATGAGATGAGTTGACAGCTACACTATGTTGGATGGCAAACAGCCCATGACATACATCTGTATATCCCCTTGTTTCCTACACTGTTGGAGGCGACCTATGAGCAAACACACATATCTCATTTATTCTAAGAAAGTGATACTTTATATACAGTTATTCCTAGATTCTACCCTTATACCTCTTTTCCCACCAATACACGGCCCAAAACGCCTACCTCAAACCCATTCCAATACCTCACTTCTTCAAAAACTGCAAATTCACAGGCGTAATCGCCTCACCCCCCGAAAGCACCGCCATGATGTTTCTCATACTCAGCTCCTCAAACCCCTTGTGCGTGTCCACCGTTCCGCCCGCATTGTGGCACGTCAGCAGCACTCTTCCCTGACGGGCCAACTCTAGAAGACCAGCGTGCATCTTGGGTTCTGTGGCATGCACATCAAGGGCTGCGCTGGAGATGTGGTTGTCTTGCAGGGCTGTTGTTAGGGCGTCTTCGTCTACCAGGCTGCCGCGGGCGATGTTGACGAAGCGGGAGCCGCGCTTGAACAAGGGCAGGGTCTTGGCGTTTATCAGGGTTCCGTCTCCGGCGGGTGTGCAGAGCACGGCGCAGTCTACTTTAGCTAGGAGGCTGGCGAGTGTCTCGTGGTGTGTGGCTCTCAGGGGAGCTACAACGTGTGCTGGCTTGGGGAGTACATCGTAGTAATGAATGTCCATTCCGAAGCCGTGAAATGCGCGGGCTGCAATCTGCTGGCCAATGTTGCCGAAGCCGATAAGTCCAAGAGCTTGGTCTCGTAGGTTATACGACTGCAGTGTTGCGTCGCGGTGGTTGATCTGAAAGGCCTCCTCGTCGCCTGACATAGCTGCCGAGATACACCAGGGGAGAACACGGAATGTAGAGATGATGGCGGCAATGGCAAAGTCGGCTACTGCTTCGGCAGCTGCAAGGCCAGAGTTACAGTAGATGATTCCTTACACTCCAATCAGCCGTTGATCAAGTCACGGCTCATGTTTAACTCACCTCGCTCGCCTAGGAGCTTCGTGTCTGCCCAGTCAAACCCGGCGCCTGCACTCGCAAACACCTTGACACTCTCGGGCAAAAGATCAATCAGCTCAGCATCCCAATTCCCCATCTCACCCCCAGTACCCCAAAAGGGACGGAAAATAGCCTGAAAGTCTCCCCATCGGCGCTCCTTGAGGGCCTTGATGAATGCCGGGCGCTGCCGCTCCTCGGCAGAGGGCCTCACGAGCTCGCACTGGCCGATGAAGCGGATGTACGTGTCCGGGTTGTACTTGATTGGGTCTCCGATGTGCAGGACCCGGGGCCTTGAGGTGGAAGAAGACATGGTGAGCTTAGTTTGGTAGGGGGAGCCGGGGTGGGAGAAGACGGGGACGGGAGGCGCTGGAGATGTTGCTCGCGGTGTAGAAGCCGGTACCGGCGTGTTTGTTGGTTCCGCCATGACGGGAGATGTGTAGGTTATATAGTGAGTGAGTAAGTGAGCGTAAGATTGGTGAGGCACAGCTATAGCAAGAGTTGAGAGAGTTGAAAGATCAACTCCAGTTGCGGCAACAAGGACAAGAGCCGCAGACAAGGTGTCCAGCTCAGCGATGGGCCTCAAGTGGAGCGATGCCGCACAAAGACTCTCCACCTTGGTTGGGCACACTCACTTGTTTCTCCAAATAAGTGACCCCCACGGCCCGGGCCCCGGACGCCGGTCCCTTCAGCTCTGAGGCTTGTTTTGACGGCGGGACCCTTGTAGAGGGGACCGGGATAAGCGCCGGGTTTTATAGACGAGGTGTGTGTTTGTTTAGTTGAGACTAGGCCAATTGTGTGTTTGTCAACTAGCTTTATAGACTTGATGGCCTCGAAACAACGGCAAGAGTTCAATACTAAGCACAACCTCTCAAATATCCACCATCATGCCAGCAACACAACCGACACAAAAGCGGGGAGTATCTCCCCCCCGCATGACCCGGCCCCGGACTTCTCTTAACCGGCCGCATCCATCGTCCGGGGACCCCAAACAACTTGCAGAGGAAACGAACCGTATGCCGTCGTACAATAATCTCGTGTGGGGGAGGCAAGGGGACCTTCATCTGGGGGAAAGAAATTTCCTGTTGACGCCCGCTGCAGCTGACCGCTCCCCGCCTGGTGGTGTGACGTTGGGGGCGAGCATATATGTTAGAGCTCATCCGATAGGCTCGGAGGTTGAGGCACAGGCTTGGGATATCTGCCGTTCCTGAGAGTGTCGGCTGGAAAGGCGAATCGGCCGGTTTCTACCCTTGTTCGGACATGTGCTTTCTCCAATGCTTGCTTGACGACTTGGATAATGTCCGTGTCGCTTCCTTGAGGTCCAATGACGGAGACGCATACAGTCTGATACTCGGTTCTTCCACTAATACGGGACTCGTAGGGGACCTGGGTAACTACAAGCCTACATCAGCACCATTCCGGCAATATTGACCAAACTATAACTCACAAGGAACTGCCAGATGCGGCACCCCCAAGATGGAAGCCAGGATCTCAGGTCCGACTCCCTCAGAGATGGTTGGTGGACTAATCCGCCCGTCAGCCAAGACCACTGCAAAAACAAAAAAGCAACTACACATACGCCACAGCTTCATCCCGATGCTCAACCCGAGACGACTTGCCGCACGGGAGGACGAGGATAGCGTCGGCGTTGGGGGTCATGATGTTTTCGTGGAACCATTGCCGGTATATCTCGAGCCGTTTGAGGTTTTCTCGGTGTTCCGTCTCCGTTGTTGTTTTGCATTTGTCCCTGGGTAATGGTGAGTTACGTTTGATGCTGAAAGGGGGTGGACGGACCAGAAGAATTGCGGCGTGGACTCGGCGAATGCTTCTTTTTGGGTCTTTTGCCGGTACTCGTGTCGAAACTCGTCGAAAGCGTGATAATACTCATAACACCATGACCGAAAAGGTGCCTAGAATGTTAGAAAGTTGATATCCTCTGGGGTGAATACTCACATGTTTCATGTATGCCTGCATGTCCTCATCCGAGGCTTCATCCGGGGGGTTTTCTGCCCAGGCTGCACCAATATCGATGCTTTGAGCTTCAACCCCCAGAAGTTCCTCCAGGGTCGTCACAAAACCGTCGAGAGCTCCTTGTTGTGTCTCATCGACTGAGATGAGATCAACAGGATAGAGAATTCTCTTTGGAGACTCGGGTTCCTGGGGCTGTTGGTGAAGAGTCTTGGTCGTGATATCAAGCAGATCCTCCAGACTCCTGCTCAACAACCTGGTTCTGTCCAAGCTGCGATTATCAGATGAGCTCAACACCTTATATTGAGCACTTACTGAGAAGTCGTCCACATATTATCAGTGGAAGCGTGGGATGTGGCAATCGAATAGATGCCTCCGTCGGGTACAATCATCCCATCTGTCACCGTCAGTCCCAGCTCTCTCAAGCATAGACAAACTCACTGTCAACACTAATACTATGCTGGAGCCATTCATAACCAATCGACGCAGCCGCAGCTCCAACAGATACACCCTTCAGCCTCTCATATCCATCACCTCGTGCACTCCATGGAGCCTGCTCGTCAACCCACTCCGCCCCAGTACCAAACTGCGACGTCTTGGTCTTCCCAACGAGAACAGCGCCGAGATCCAGCAGCTTGCGTGCATACTCGGCTGTTGCATCTGAAGGCTTCTTGTAGAGAGACTTCCAGGCACGGCTAGAGAATGTGGTATGAGTGCCTTTAAGGGTGATTGTGTCGCTGATGGAGATGCGGATACCGGAGAGGGGTTTCCGGGGAGAAGGCCGAGGATGGTAGAGACGCGAGGGAACGGGTATTGCCTGTGAGTCTCCTTGAAGAGACGAGGATGTGAGAGGTTGGAATCTGGAACATGTCAGCAAAATACAGGCTCTATAGGTACAACATACTCGTCGGGCTGGTGGAGGTCGTCGGGTATCACGCCAAAAGTAAAGGCACCAAACTCGTCGTCATACAGCCGCCATGCCTGATGAAGGTTGGGTCCATGTAAAAAGTATGGCCCAGATGGGAGCTCTGCTATATTCTCGAGGGCCGTTATCTGATCCAAATGATAGACCTGTTGCCCTGTGATGGTCGTATTGACAACATCGTTGCCGCTACTCCCGGGCTTTTCCACGAGGATAGACCCAAATTCTAAGTTGAATACGTCGTCATAAGAGTCAAACAGTTGCAATATTCCTTCAAGGTCACCAAAGACCTCATCGGTCGTGAGCAGAGTGATGGGAATGATGGCATCAGAGTTGATGGTTTCTTGGATGGATCCCTTGCACAGATCAGCATGATTTTCCGGAATTAGGCGCGAATTGTGCCAGCTATTCACCAGTTTCTGAGGATGAATTAGATACTGAAGCCCAGCGACGACACATATGGTGAAGGGCAGCATCGTTGCTGTCTTTGGCTACCTAGGCAGCACGCTGGTCATGAACGGTCAAGGGTAGGACTCGGAGCTATCTCGAAAGGGCATTTTCGTTATAAATTGGAGCAATCCACTTGTTAAATATCAAACAAGCACACGAGTATTGGAAAAATAGCAGAAGTGGCGCAAATAAGCAGGGATGAGATGTGTTGTTGATGGAGGCAAGTTGTGAGACATGAGCGGGTAGCCCAGGAAACCATCAAGACGGGCTATCCATGCTGGGTTACTTACCAAGGGTCAAATATCGATGATATAGAATACATTTGATAGCTAAAATTAGATTGTAGTACACCATAGCTTAGTCCGAGATTTGATTCAAAGTTCTCTTTAAATCCTTTCTTCGTTGAATGCATCAACTCAACTCCCACCCTCGGTGAGCTCGGTCAGTCTCGGTCAGCATTTCTTATCTTTGTGGGGTATCAAAATTTCCAATCCTCCACCCCTACCAAACCCGAACAGTTACTGATTCAACATCACAACCTTTCAAACTCCCACACACGATCAAAATGGCCAAGAAGAGAGGTACGTCAACTTATATAGATAACTAGAAAGCCCATGCTGACAGTTAGTTACCAGGACCCTCCATTCACTCCCGCGCCGCCCGTCGCGCAACTTCCCCGAGCATCGACGCCGACAAGTCTCTAAAAGACGTCAAGCCTCCTCCTCGCAGCGCTCCTCACCGCCCCTCCGTCCTGGCTGCTCAGCACTCTGCCGGCGTTTCGAAAAAATCCAAGCGCAAGACCGCCATGTCGGCCAAGGCTCGTCGACGCCACGAGAAGGGTCTCGAGATGGCTGAAGCTGTCATTGAGCGCACAAAGAGCAAGGTTGAGAAGAGCAAGGGAAGGGGGAGGAATATTCAGCTTAGGAGTAAGGCTTGGGAGGAGATTAACAAGGTTGCTGCTACTGAGGGAGAGGTCGAAGGGGATGAGGTCGAGAAGCGCAACGCGGCCGTCGAGTTGGATGAGGATATGGGTGGTGCTGACGAGGAGACCTTGACAGCGCCTGTGGTACCAGATGCTGCGCCGGCTGCAGTACCTCTGCCCGTGGACGACGACGACGAGATCCTATGAGGACGACGACATGCTATCACGACAGCTGGGACATGGGTTCTGGAGTTTAGGTGTGCAAAATTGGGTTCCTCAAACAATTGGTCCTGGAACGACCTGATGAACTTTCTTTTCTTTCGATTTTCTCAAGCTTATAGACTCGTCATCTGGTCAGAGATACCCAGATATAGTTACTAGTGATACAATCAAACTTGCGAGTTTCACTCACAAATTCTTAAACGTCCCAATCCATACAGTCCAAGAACCCAACCTATTTAGCCTTGCCTTCAACATACAATCGTAGTGTCCGTCCCACGTCTCCGCTCTGAGCCTTGTACTCCCTCGCGCCAACCTCCTCAATCCCCTTCTTCAATTTGGTCAGCACGTCGGCGGCCGCAGCCTCGTCAACTCTCTTCTGTGCCTTCTTTTTGTACCCGAGGATAACCTCGACCTTCATCCCCTTGTTGAGGAACTGCTCTAGCTGTCGCAGCTTGGTCGACAGATCGTGCTCCCCGATACCCCAGCCAAGCTCGAGCTCCTTGCTCTTTGGGGTAGTCTGCTTAGACACGCGTGCTCTCTCTTTCTTCTCGCGCAGACGCTCGTACTCCTCCTTCTTGTTGACCACCTTGCACACGGCGTACTGCACGGGCTTGTTCTCCTTTTTGTCGGCGGGAACGTAGGGTTGGATCATGCGGAGCGACTCGGAGGGGTCGATGCGGCTCATGACGTGCCGCGTGAGCAGGGGCCCGTCAAAGTTTCCATTGTCAAAGACCATGATCTTGGGGTCCGTGATCTCAAAGTCCTGCGGGAGACGGTCGCGACCAGACTTGACAAAGTCCTGCTGGGTCATGTACCGACGGTCGAAGCCTCGCTCATCGGGGTCGACGATTGTGGGCTCGGAGGCGCGCACAGCTTTCAATTGAGCAGGCGAAGCTGAGAAGAGACGGTTCTGGCGGATTGGCGAGAGTGTCGCTCCAGCTGCTGGGAGGAGCTGGCGGGTGAGCGCTTCATGCGGGGAGACAAAGACCCGGTAGAGAGCTCTGCGGGAGCTCTGAAGGCACGAGAAGCTGCTCATGATCACGGCAGCACCTTTTCGTGCAAGGAGTGTGATTGTACAGTCGAAAAAGAGTGTGTATCTCTGGCAATGGCCTTGTTCAAGAGACCGATCACGGAGTGTACCAAGACTGACTGATGCTCGCCCTCGTCTTGGATTGGAGATGCACTGGGCGGTTGGATTCGGCAGAAACGTCACTGCGGGGCACATCAGACACCACAGCCAATCATTTGCGTAGAAGCTCACGAGACCCTTCGATCTGAGCTCTTACAGACATGTCAAATCTCAACACCAAACCGGCCGAGTCGCATACCCTCGCGACCCCGTGTAAATGGCTTCATAGCTAATACTCGAATTCATCACATAAAGGGCCCCCGTCGGGGCATCCTCCCTCAATGGCCTTTCATTTTGCGCGCCGTCCGGTGCGTGCAACGGTATCCTTTGTCAAGGCGGCTTGTCTCGTCCACCTCGGCATCACCTACGGCTACACCATCAGTCCAGCCCAAGGTCCCTCTATGCTTCCGACCTTTACTGTCGATGGCGATTGGATTCTATGTGATCATACCCGTCGCTATGGCCGTGGAGTCTCTGTCGGAGATCTTGTTGTCTACCGCATCCCCGTCTTTACCAACCAATGGGGTGTTAAGCGAGTAACGGGCATGCCGGGTGACTACGTCTCAGTAGGGACACCGGGAGATCCAGGTGAAGAGTTGATGATCCAGGTACTCCCAACTTCCCCTCCAGCCTCTTCAATACTAACTTTCCAGGTCCCTGAAGGCCACTGCTGGATCACAGGAGATAACCTCCCTGCTTCTCGAGACTCGAGGCATTTCGGCCCCTTGCCTCTAGCTCTCGTCGCCGGCACCACCATCGCCAAGGTCCTGCCATGGAACGAGCGGAAATGGATAAAGAATGGTCTTGAGACCCCTCCAGATTTAGACTAAACCTCAAACTACTTATCATCTCCCTATCATCTAGAATCCATGTATAATAATGCAAGTCATCTTCTTATCTGGGTATAGAAACTTGTCTCCCTGTCTAATTACAACTACTCTCCCATCTTCCGCTTCCACTTCGTCTTCCTCCCAATCACTGAACCTGCGGAGCCATATCCGCCACATACGCGTCGTCAAAAGTACAAAGAGAATAAAAGCCCCGGCCCTCCTGCTTCTGTCCCATCACCCTCCCACCCTTCCCTACATCGTGTCCGTCAAACACCGTGGTTGGACGTGGTAAAGAAACAGACTGATAAAACAAGCCCGATAAATGGGTCATGCCAACCCTATAAAGAAACGATCCGCTCCCCGAGAACCAAACATCATTCTTGAAGGTACAAGACGCCGTACACCGTTCCGTCCCGCCGTGCCTTGCTGAACCTTCCGTAAACGCTTTCGCTTTTGACATGAGAAAAGAAACATCTACCTCCACGACCACACATCAGCCCTCGATATGCGCCTTGGACATGCTCTGTCCCAGAAGCTCCAGGCAGCGCTGGGCCAGGTTGACGACTTCGCCCTCGTCCTCATCCTCAAATTCGTCGCTGGGCTCGATCTGACGGTTTGCAATGTTTCGAATGTGCTCGATGATATCCTCGGCCTTACCGATGAGCCCAATCAAAGTCTTGTCCTCAGATTCGAACAGCTGGAGCAGAGTCCAGACAGCAATGTGCTGGAAAGTCGCGTCGCCGGACTGAAGGAAACGGCAGAGATACCCGTGAATTCCGCCCTGAGGCTCCGTCCAATTCTGCACAAAGATGGAGTAATCGCCAACTACTATTATTAGTCATCGTCAAAATGGCATTCTTGTCTGTCACTAACCTTTAGAGGAGAGGTTGCCTAGCGCAGCAGCGCTGTTGCCTTGGACCTCGATGCTCGGTGAATGCGTCAGCGGAATCAAAACAGCGCACACTCCCAGATTCAGCAGATGAGACTTGAGGTCATCACTAAGGGCAAGAACTGCAATAGCAGCCGTCATCTCAGACTGAACAGTAACCGGGACATCCAGAACCAGCTGTTTGCACTTTTGCACAGCACCAGCATCCAAAACGAGAGCCTTGTTGCGATCAGAGCTAGCAGCCAAGTTTCGGAGAGTCGAGATAGCGTGGCACTGAATCTCTTCGTTGTCGGTTGATCCAAGAAGGTCGACGAGGGGTTTGAGGAAGTTGGTTTCAATAATAGGAGATTCGTTCATAGGGTGGATCGAGATATTTCGTATACAGGCGACAGCGGAAAGAATGAGCGGCAGATAAGAGGACTGTAGGAGACGGAGAAGTGGGTGCAGACCGTTGGCTCGGACAATATCAAGCTGGTATTTTTCGTCCGAGGCAAGGTTTCGAAGAGCAAGGGCGGCCTGGCACTGGACCTTGGGGGATGTCGAGTCCATGAGGTTAACCAATGACTGAACCAGCTTGGGCTCAGTCTGTGCCAGCTTCCGTCGGTTGCTTGCGTCAACAGCGATGTTGCTGAGAGCTGTGGTGCAGTAGTACTGGACATCGACGTCGGGCGAAGAGAGGAGCTGAACCAGCACTGGGATAGCTCCAGCGTTGACCAACTGTTGTCGGTTCTCGTCTACGTTCATTAGCAACACCCCTTCACTCAGGCATTACAACATACCCGAATGTGTCATGTTGAGAAGAGCGCCTGTCGCGTTCCGCTGAACTCGCATATCCCGGGACTTGGCCAACCTCGTCAACGGACCCAGGGCGCCGGAGCGGGCAATCTTGGCCTTGTTCTCCTCGTGGGTAGCCAGATTCGTGATACATCCCACAGCATTGCACTGGACTTCGACATTGGGGGACATCATCTGGCGAATCAACGGGGTCAAACCACCGCGTTGTACAATGAGAACCTTGTTCTCGGCTACAGCACATGTCAGTTGCTGAAAGGTCGGTCAGCTTAGAAACATACTGTCTACGGCCAGGTTCCCTAGGGCGGCGCTGGCTGCTCGTTGGACTTCGATATCGGGGCTCTGGAGGAGGAAGAGGATTGGTTCGAGGGTATCACGGTCAACCTCGCGGACATCTGAAACGGCATCAGTATACTACACGTAGCAAGGTCGCTAAGCATTCGGTCTCGACGACCATCACATACCTCGTTCGGTGATCTCGGCGAATGTCAAGCTGGCACTACGTTGAAGGTCGATGTTTTCGGAAAAGACCAAGGTGCTCAAGGCACGAAGGGGTTCGCCGGAGAAGAAGTCGGTCTCGCCGCGCTGGCATCGAGTCAGTATGACATCGGTAGAATGAATGGTGGGTATGTACGTTTTCGAGGTACTGAAGCAGGTCGGCCACAGCCTCCCGCTCACTGTCAGCAAGGACGGGTTCGTAAAGGCCATCGCGGGACCGTCCTAGGCAGCTGTCAGACAAGCATCGTCATGGGACGTGATGGAGCATACCTCCGCAGCAAGACGAGCTGCAGATACCCATGGCCTCGACAAATGGCACAAAGCCTCTAGTATCGTCACTCGGTAGGTCTCGATGTCGGCGAGGGCAACGGCGTCAGGTAGCTCTCAAAGTTATGGAGAATCGTTGATGATGCGGTTGTTGACGAAGCGAGATGCCACTGTCGGAAATAACGTCACGGCAACGCGGACCCAGACGGGATTCGAATTACGACGATCGGGGGGCTCGGTTGGCGGGTTGAAGAAAGATCCGGAGGCAGAGGCCCCAAGTCGGAGAGGAGGAGTCGAAGCGAAGGCGCGAGGGACGGTCAAGGCCAATTAACGGCGCGACGACAAGAGTCAAGGGAGGCCGAGCCGGGGATGGAGGAGGGAAATTTGGATGGCGGATGCAGAAGTGAGAGATGAATTCGAGAGGAGTTGATCCGGGCCTTGCAGTTGGTTGGCGAGGGAAAGAATGGAGAATCAAGAGACGCGCGCCAGGAAGAAGCAAGGAGGGCAGGCACTGCGGACAGGACGGACAGGCGACTGGCCGGGCAGGACCTGCTGGAGAGCTCCAGGCCCAAGTGGAAGCAAGCTGTTTGGGCAGGTGAGGCAAGTAAAGGCCCAGGAAGGTACCCTGAAAGTCCAGTGCACGGTCAGGCAGGTACGAGAACCCGAAGAGCGCTACTTGGGGGGTACAAGCTCGAGCTGTCCCGGCGCGTGCCCCATCAAGTAGCTGCAGGGATTTCCGAGGTCGTTGCAGTGACCTCACTAGAGGGTCATTCAAGATGGAGGGTCCACCGCAGGGACGCTATGGCGGTAGACGTGCGCTGTTGTTTTGCGTCTCTAGTGCCCTGGAGATGGACCGTCGCAGTGGACCGCCGGGCAGGGGACGCAGGTTGCTGCCGAGGGGGTACCTAAAGAAGCGCAGTCGCTGCTATGCGGTTGCAGGTACCTGTCGGACGGACGGTGCTTGTGTGGGTCGTCCAAAGAGCTGGGGCCATCCTGGAACCCCCCCTCTGACCCAATCTCTGTCATTCCAACGCCTCATTTTTCAAGTTTCTTGGAGTAAGCGAGGATATTCGCATGCGAGAGCAAGCGGTCCATGTTGAACACCTGTATCCTGGACAGATCGCCGCTGTCGATACTTCAAAAGGCTTACAAGACTTGCCAAGACCAGAAGGCCTATCGTATCTGTGTATGGGAATCCTAGGATGCTTTGGAGGCCAACCAACATGGTCATCAACTGGCGGCAGAGGGGTTTGGGGTTGAGCTGGCTCGAGCAATGCTGCCTCAAGAATAGTGCGTATCACAACCCAAACAAACAAAGCACGGATGGCATCCAATCTAGCTAGTATGGTGCTCTTGCTTGCAATAGCTAAGCATGGGTACAGTATACAATAATGACCCAACAGATGGACTACATATTATGAACCTAACCAACTCCTCGATTTGTCATGGGTAATGTGAGGTCCCTCAATATTGCTTTTGGATGCTGTGATGAATCCCCTGCGACGGTCTGCACCGCATTCGACTGAACCGCAGCTGCAGGAGCTGCCGATCTACCCTGCACAAACACGTTGACAGCCCGTGATGGTGGGTTGTGGTGCTGGACTCGGTCGATTGTCATGACTGACTCGCCTATCTCGGATTCCCATGGAATATGAAGATGGATTAGAGTATCAGCACACGACGATTACTCATGCCAGACAATGTCAAACCAATGTTGAGCTAGCCGCCACCCATCAACAACCCAACACAACCGGTTTAAAAACGTGGCAGCCCCAATGTCGCCTTTGGAATGGCATTTGAGACTTTTGCCTGTTGTCCAATTCGCCAAGAGGAAGAATTCGGAGAGCAACCAACAAAACACGACTTCAAAATGGCTGCAATGTCAGACATGAGGCGTCAAACTTGGCGATCCCTCCTTGGTAGAGCTCCTAGACCGACTCCCCGAGTCGAATGCAACGGACGTTGCGGGATTTTGGTGTCATGGTAATAAATGATAAAATAAACTCACTCGAGCCATGACGGACGATAATGGTACCGACGGTTGAGAAGAACCGTCTGCAGACGCCTTCAAACAGACCAAGTCGTGCGAGCCGGAACCGACGCCGACCAATCCCTGGACGGAGAAATGAGCGGCAAAAGGACGTTTAAAGCACCAAGGGCATGCCAAGACGCAAGAGCTCATCGTCGATCCCTCCATGACGCCCTCGTCCGTCCGTACAGTATCCGCAGTTAGCATGTGGATGCCAGGGTCGGGCTACTTAGCCGTAGAAAGCATGTTGGACGAATTGTCTGTCGAGGTGGTTCTCTTATCAGAAATCATGAGTGAGGCCGACCCGAGTCCGGGGCGATTGCTAATAAGAGCTGGAGGTGTATGGCAGAGGCAGCAGAGATCCATCCATCCAATCCATTGGAGCCCAGAGACGTCAGAGGCCAGCCGTTACTTTTGGGTTGGGCTTTGCCCTCGTACTTATTCCCTCCATGTTCCCAGTTCCTGTTAGACAGACTTTCTAACCCAACTTCTTAATAATATGGAAGTCTTGTAGGTGACTTGCACTTACGACCCCCCTTCCCATCCCATCCTCCAGCCGTGGTGGCACAAACTTGGCTACATCACCTCACTCTACCTCTGCCTCCTCAACCTCACTTGAGGCGGTGATGCGTCGCAACTTGGCGCACGTCTTTGGCCCTTGACCAGAACCCAGCAATCTCCCCCTTGCCATCACCTCCGAATTGACCACCACAGAGACAAAGGTGCGCGACGCCGACGGTTTACTGCGGCGACGTTGTGCAACACCAGGAAACAGGGGCTCTGCTTGGAATGGAGGGAAATTCAGAAACCGAACCCGCGCGCGGGCATGATTCTCTCGAGGGCGCGGGCGGCGACAAATTGAACCAAGCCCAAACGCGAGACCAAGTGCAGGTCCATGTCGACGCGGTTGAAGACGACCCGGCCAAGGCTCATGTGCAGTCGTGGATCAAGGACCAGATCGAGACTCAGCCTCAGCAGCCTCCGCCCGAGCCTCAAATCATCGAACCCGCGGCCGATGAGGCCGAAGCCGACGGCGACGGAGAGGGTGACGATGAGGTGCCCCGCGCCGGCGCCAACCCCAATGATGGTGCTGCAGCGACAGACACGACAGGCACAGGCGCAGGCGCAGCGCCTACAGAACCCCCCGTCGCTGTGACTCCAACAGCTCCCGGGCGGACGCGGACTGGCCCCTCCACAGAAACCTCCACCTCCACCACCGCCGTTGGCCATGGCCTCGTCCCTCAGTTTGTCGCTCCGTCATCCTACCTCCGACCAAGGACTTCCAACCGGAGCGCAATGGCGCCCACCGAGCCCAAGCCCCCGAGCCCGCTGGACAGAGACCAGTTGCAGGGTCTGGTATGTGCCCGTATTCCTCGTGCCCTTGCCAAAACAAGGGAGGCTGTCTCGTGTCGTGTACCTGAGCCAAGTCTTTTTTCCGTCTGCCCGTTCCGTTGCGCTCGCCGGGTGGCATCACCCACCGCGGGGCTGTCGCCGGAGCCTTCTCCGTCCTCTCAGGCTAGGAGACTGATGTTTTGATAGAATGCCATTCGTGACTTCCTCAAGGTCCGCACTAGCTACGATGTCTTGCCTCTCTCGTTCCGCCTCATCGTCCTCGATACGGACCTACTCATCAAGAAGAGTATCGGCATTCTGACCCAGAACTGTGCGTCGCCCGATACCCAACGTGCGTGTCCATGCTGAACAGGTCGACAACAGCTATCGTATCAGCTCCCCTATGGGATTCCAAGATCTCCCGCTTCGCCGGTATCCTTACGAGCACCGACTTTATCAATCTGATTCAATACTACTGCCAGTTTCCCGACGAGATTAGCAAGCTCGATCAGTTTCGCTTGAGCAGTCTGCGAGGTCGGTCCGAACTCGCCCGTCCACATCGCGGGCCCAGATATGTACGGCGTCGCTAAAATAAGAGTAGATATTGAAAAGGCCATCGGCGCAATCCCTATCGAGACCGTATCGGTCCACCCCTCGAAGCCACTGTTCGAAGCATGCCGTCGCATGCTCAAGACCCGCGCCCGGCGTATTCCCCTCATAGACGTCGACAGCGAGACGGGTAAGGAGATGGTTGTCTCGGTCATTACGCAGTACCGCATCCTTAAGTTCATTGCCGTCAACAACGAGCACAACACGGTCTTGTTGAAGAAGACGGTTCGCGATATCGGTCTGGGCACCTATGGAGGAGGCATTGTCACTGCCCGCATGAGCAGCTCTGTGCTCCAAGTTGTCCACCTCATGGTTGACCGCAACATCAGCTGCATCCCCATCGTTGATGCGGAAAACCGGGTGCTCAACGTATTTGAGGCGGTTGATGTGATCCCCTGTGTCAAGAGCGGCAACTATGACGACCTGGACGGCTCAGTGGGCGAGGCGCTATGCAAGAGGTCGGACGATAGCCCTGGCATCTACACGTGCAGCGAGGAGGACCGGCTAGACTCGATCTTTGACACGATCCGCAAGAGTAGAGTGCACCGTCTGATCGTGGTGGACGACGACAACAAGCTCAAGGGCATCATCTCTCTGTCGGACATTCTCAAGTATGTGCTGCTGCACGGGGTGGAGGACACGACCAACTGGCTCTGATTTGACGACCTGCATGAGCATGACATGTCTATGCTGAAGACGACGATGAAGCCAACGACTGCATGTTATCCACGACTATGTGCGACACTGAAGTCGGGATGGGGAAGCATATAACGGCGCAAGGGGAACCATGTGGATGGAATGAATACCATGGATGGATGGTGCTGCATGGTGGATATGGATTTCTTTGACTACTTATCTACCTTACCTATAGACTTGCAGGCAACCACGATACGGCCTGATGCGATGCACGTGCCATGAGAGGCCGAGAGGTTAGGTTCGGTTCATGTGAGCTCAAGCGTGCCGCAGTAATGGAACCTTGGCTTGGTTGGGGCCTCATGATGGATGGATGGAGGGATGGAGGGATGCCGTCTGAGGGGTACAGTACTGGTCAGGTGGTGGACGTGAGCTGGAGCTGAGTGAGCGAGTGACGGACGGTACCTAACGGGCCGTCGATAGATTTGTCTTCGGGTGGCTGCATTTTGACGACCTACGCCTCTTCTTTTTATATCTCGAACCTAACCTCGTCATGACTGTTCTGATCTATCAGCTTCCAGAAGCCATCAAGAGAAGCCCAAATCATCATCAACTCGCAACCGTTCGTGCACGTCAGTGTCTTGTACCTCGCCTGCCGCTCATCGTCTGTGGCTCGTCTCTCGCCTTGTGCTCCCTCCAATCCCCCATCGTCGTCTGCTGGTATTTCTTGGTTTTTATCGCTGACGTCGTCTGCCCTTTTTTTTTTCTCTCTTCACTGCTCGCAACTGCTGGCAATAGACTGTCAAGCCACTGGCAGCAGCTGCACCCATTTTTGAAGCTATTGCTATTGTTCTTTCGCTATTGTCGGCGCCTTCCCAATTCTATTCGCAATGAAGCTGCCATTACTTCGAGCTCCGCATCGCCGCTGTGACACATGAGCCTGCCTCTTTCGTCCCTCAACACCAACTGACCTGTCCCTGTTTCTCTGCGCGCATCGAGACGCGATATCTTAATACAGCTACGCCCAATCTTCAGCTTTAGCCGCATATTACTTGTGTTGGATTCCCTTATCTTGGCCACCCATGGATCAACCTTCCCCAGATTCTCTGGGCCGTGACTCTTCTCCAGATGCTCCCCGGAGTCTATTGATGCCGTCAAGGAGTGTCCGGTCTCTTCAAGGCCCTATTTCCCGGGCGGATCGAGGACCGACATTGCATACCAGCAGAACATGGACGACCAGCAGTGGCGATCATGGTATCATGAGTGATACAGACGAATGGGAAGACCGCGCATCGTTTGTCCAAGAGTACAATCGCCTCGCGACCAAGGTGAGGAGCTTTTCTATATGGGGCTATCAATATACCTGACGACCATAGCACGGGGTAAGGATCTTGGTCATTGAGGACTTTGACTTTCGGAACTCTGTAAGTCTCCATCCCCTGTTTGCTACTCAAGACTGACAACCACTCAGACAAACCAGCCTACAAGCCCTCGCAAACCATCATGGCTCCGGCGCATCCTACGGTCCGTCTCTAGTCAGCCCACGCCGATGAAGCCACCGGCACATCAACTTCCCCGTCACAAGCGAAGCGTCTCGGACTTTGCCCACAGTCTGCTACACCGCAACGAATCCCCCAAGAGGCTTGATCTCCAGACAATGGTACGAATCTGCGGCAAGAGTACGCTCTATCTTCCCTCCGAGCACGCCCCGTCTGCTCTCATCCTACCGACAAGCATCCGTGCTACTGCGCATTACCTCTCTCAAAATGTTCCGACTCGAGGCATCTTTCGCATTCCAGGGTCCATTCGGGTTGTCAATACCCTATACGACTATTACTGTTGCATAGAACATGGCAATGTTGGCATCACGGGCACTGTCCGATGTCCTACTCTGCCAACGCATGTTCATGCCTCTGTCAACGATGTCGCTTCAACCTTCAAACGTCTTCTCTCGGTCATACCTGGTGGTATTCTGGGGTCACTATCTCTCTTTGATGCTTTTGTTGCCGTCAATTCCCAGCTCCAAGGAGATCCTGAGCTCACTCGCACGAAACAGTCTCGGGTACGGGCACGACTTATTGCACTGGCCGTCGCAACAGTTGAGTCGCAGTTTCGAAGAGAGCTCATCTGCGCTGTATTTGGGTTGCTCAGCTTGATTGGACGACACGCCGAGACTACACCAAGGGAAGATGAATCAGGACATCCATTGCCGACTACAGACTTGATGGGATACAATGCGCTTGGCATCGTCTTTGGGCCACTCCTATTGGGAGACATGCTGGAACACTACACCATGAAACTGGCCACCCCGAAATCAGGACTATTGGTGCTTCCCTTGAGATCCCCGAAACTACACAAAGACCGCCGCAGGGGAAGGGCATCAGAGACCAAGGACTCACGCCCTCCCACGGTAGACAAGATCCACATTGCAAATACTATTGCAGAGATGCTCATCTCCAACTGGAGGGATGTGGTACGGCAGATGAAGTCTCTGGACGTTCATCGACAAGAAGAGTTGCCCAACCCTGGCCGGCAACACGAGCCTTTGCCATCATCACAGTCCAACTTCGTCCTTACCAAACCTCGAGGCTGGGATCAGACCTGGAGCAGCGGACACGAAGAGATACCTAAAGAGGGAAGTCCAAGTTTGGCAACGCCAACGCCCGGAGTATCAAGACAACGATCGAGGAGCCACAGTAGTCCAAGATCAACGAGACCTGTTACGCGACCTAGCGTTGGTATTCTCAGTCCGACTGTCGAAGAGACCAGCCCAGATGATGGTAGTTCTCGAGATGCAAAGAGCCTGGCCAGACGCCATGTCCCTGGTAAAGAGAAGGATGGCACGCCCTACCGTCGACCTGGGCATGTCAACACCTCGTCGAGACCAGAATCCATGCCACCTCTTGTGCAGAGAGCCGGCTCTACTAGATCTAGAGAGACTGGAGAGACCCTAGCAGATGTTCTGAGTGGCAAGCTGGGGGAGTCGACACTGCTGGGCTTCTCGAGAAGGTCCAGCTTGCCTTCTCGCCTGCAATCGAAGCAAAGACCAGATACCACGAATACCTCCAAACCCAAGCCCCCCAAAGCATCCAAGGATGTTCCCATTGAGCGAAAGAATGCGATACGAAGGAAGAAGAACCCAGCAAAAGATAAACATCGAAAGAAATCTGGTCATCAACCAATTGCTGTCGAGTGGCCAGAGACAACTACCGAATCATCAACAGCGACAGACTTTCGCGACTCTCAATCTATTCATCTCGAGTTCTCGTCAGAACAAGAGGCCCTGGAGGCAGCGATTAAAGCTCATGCCGAGGAGATGAAGCAGTTGGAGGCGTTGGATGCAGCAGAGCAGCAAAGAAACTCTGTTGCCAGTCACCACACTGAGAGGCAAGGACTTCCGGACATCAAGATGGGAGAGTCCATTCAGAACGGCGAGAACACTTACTTTGCTTCAAATGTGGTTACACAACGAGACAGCAAAGCACCTGCGGACCATGCTTCCCTTGTACCAACGCCGAGGGAGTTTTACTCGCCGATGCAAACACCTCTCACTCTGACCGAAGAGAATGTTTCGTGTCATGGGGTGTCTTCTCCCGAGGTTCTTAGAGCGGCCTAGAGTGCCTTTCCAGGAACACCGGGGGGAGGATTACCCAAGATTCACGAATCAAGCATCTCTACTCAGGCCCAACACACTGGTGAGTTGGACGAAGCTATTCGAGATGTTCAACACCAAGAGACAGACTATTCTGGCAAACCACCAGAGGAAGTACCTCTTCCGGACTCTCCCTCATGGGTTTCTCTTATTCCTAAGAGACAACCCCTGACGTCCCTGCGACGGTGTGCATCTGAAGCGGCAAAAAAACCACGAAGCGTCAAAGCCATGGCTGCTAGGTTTGAAAGTGGCACATGCTCTACTGATTCATCACCACCGAGAACGAAGTCCGAAAGCATGACACACAGCTTCATACCTCGCTTTTCGCAATCGTCTCCCGCCAAGACTATGCGCCATTCAAGCTCGGGTTCGACATTGGGACGGCACAGTCTGCCCAATATCTCGACACCAACCCACTCTCAACACCCATCAGAATGCCCCAATATTCGCGACTACGAGTTAAGAGCCTCCATTGGTGAAAAGGCGGCCCTCAGAGCAGTCCAACTTCAACAGTCTGAACATCCTGCAATGTTGGCAAACCGTCAGACGATTCCACCCAGAAAGCCTGTGCCAGGAGACAACACACCCGAGGTCTCCTTGCAGAACCCACCAAGTTTGGGGACCATGATCCCACACCCTGAGCAACCCCCTATTGCTCACCACCTCAACCTTGTCCGGCCTTCATCATCGTCTTCTAACCTCCAAGACGGCCAATCCACCTCCAGGAGCACCCATGACAGTTCAACCCCCATCTCACGACCCGGAAGTGCAACAACTCTGCTTGCACAGATCCGAACCCTTCAACGCCAGCTGCACCAGAAGACAGAAGAAACACTTCACCTAAGAAGACAACTCGAGGTTCAAGAAGATGCTGATGTGGGAACACTAAGTCAACAACTGAGAGAGGCAAAAAGGGAGGCACAGATGTGGAAGGAGAGGGCAGAAGCTGCAGAACGAAGGATCAAGGTGTTTGAACGATTCACAGCTCGACTCAGGGGTATTCAAGAAGCAGCCACTGTAACAGAGCCACACGACTTGAGCGACGACGCGTTCGACACGGGTCACGAGGATGAATCGAGAGAGGGGCAGACATTATTGGGAAGAAGAACTACGAGGTACGAGAGCGACGGTTCTAGGAGAACAGAGGATGCTGGCGTTGTCACGGCCCGAATTCGCAAGTGTCTGCATGGCCCGGGAAAGACGGATGGCGCTCCGGACAGTCCTCCATTGTCTGAAGCTAGACGGGCCCAGAACGCTTCTAACAGAGCGGCAAAGGATATCAACCAAAGTGCCGTTGAAATTTGGATGGCGGCACAGGAACTATTGCAGCTCGAGGAGGAACAGGGGCAGCGTTTGACACACGATGGGAGGCAGCCAATCGAGGAAGATGTCTTAATGGAGGGATTTCAAGGCGCAGGAAGGGTCTAGATCCGTTGAATTGGTCATGAGCCCCTGGTGGTCACGGCTATAGCAGGCACATTTTGATTATTCACATTAGTCTAGAGCATCAAGGTCAGAAGGTGGCGAGGTGTATGGATATCAAGACTTGGGACCAAGTATTGCCATCGGGCAAATTGATAATCTTTTTCATTCATCATCAATGCAGGATCTGCAATGGTTGTCATCTGTTCTGGAACCGTAGAAGCCAATCTTCACTGTGTAGTATGCACATGGAGGGACGTCTTTGTGACAGGTCCCCTTGGGATATTTGAAATCTCCATCCCTTTTCTGCATTTACCGGTCCCAAATGCCATGCCAAAAAATCGACTTTGATAACCCATTTGTTGATTCCAAACTGGACCCTTAATTCTCGAGTGCGCATGACGAGTAATGATTGGCTTTCGAGTGTCGATCCCTCTTAGCATCGTTCTTGCCTCGACGCGGGGCCCTGTCAAATTCGAGGGAGGTGAGAGAACAGTGCATACTGTGTCATGTTTACTGACAAAATCTTCCGGACCCCCAGTACACAAGGTGGCAAATAGGACCGAGTCGGGGAGCATGCTATGATCTCATGTTCGGCGGTCTCTTAATTCGCCACCTCCCTGCGTCGTCTCTGCCCATTGTCACATGAATTCGCCCGATTCCTTCGACTACGGAGTCGAGCAGCGCAGAGTCTGGGTCGTTGAGATTCGGAGTTGTCGTCGAGGGGCCGGCGGGGAACCGGCGGGCAGCCGGACGGGGGTGGCGTCGCGGGGAGAGGAGAGAAATTGCGGGGACTGGCGCCGGGTAAGAGGTCCGGAAGGGGTCGTCTCGTGGCTGTGTCATGGGCGGGGAGGGGAGGAGGCTTGGAGATGACATTGCCTGAGGGGAGAGAGGAGCCACGGGGGTATAGGGCTGAGCGGAGGGTATAGATTGAGAGCTTTGCTGGGAGTTTTGTTGGTAACTTTGCTGTGAGGTTTGTTGGCTCTGATTCGACTGCGGAGTAAAGGCGGATGTCTGCGATCTGTCTGTCGAATACGATGGATAGCCGTCATCTTCTGGAGGGGAGGGGAGGGACGGTAAGAGGGGTTGTGGCGGCGTTGGAGTTGGTGTTCGAGATATGTATGATGGAGAGGGGCTGGGAGATCGAGATTCAAAGCTGCGGCCAAGAATCCTGTCGGAGCTCGAAGTTGTAAAGGACATTGATGTAGATGGTCTGCTGTATCCATGCGTCGTCCGCTGCAATCTCTGGGCAGCGGCATACGCCTCGCGGGCAGGTCTAGAAGATCTGATAGTGGAGGTTGAGGGGGAGCCAGGGGAGATGGTGTTTGAATTTGCGTTTCGTTCATCGTAAGAAGCTTGTCGTTGGTGGGAGGGGGAAGAGAGAGTCCCAGACTCTTCAGGGGAGGTCCAGACCATGGCCACACGGGTGGTGTAAGCCTGTGACTGGGAAGGGCCATGATCTGGTTGCCCAAGTCAATTCCCAACAAAGATGGAAGAGTGTCGATGTGTAGCCTCGACGACAGAGGAGTAAAGGCCAAAGTCTATGCCAGTTAGCTACAAGAGCTTTCATACAGAATGTCACACTGGGGTATGAAGAAAGGTGTCGAGGTAGACATGCGTGAAGCGCAGCTGAGAAGCGCGCAACGGTCATGGTGACGACAGATGATGGTACTTACCCACACTATTCCCCAGATCCCGGGACGTCAAAACCTTGATCGTCAGGTCCGGGTTGACCTTTCCAATGACCTGGACAGAGTTTCCATTGGCGAGATGCGCATCCTGGAGTGTTTGTTAGCTTTCCATGTCGAGGTTGCATTGCTGCCGGGAAGCTGAGAACGGATCGCTCAACGCACCCTGTTCAGCAACACAGTGACTGTGCCATCTGAGTCTAGAGTCGCTTGGTCACCTCGGAGCTGCGTGACCTTGCCAACGAGCATGATAACTCGGCCGACAAAGTTGTCGAGGTATGGTGCAGTGATGCGCGGGGTGGACATTTGCTCGGCCATGTTTGCGTTTGGTTTTCGCCTGCGAAGAATGGATATCAAGGGAAAAGTAACAAGAGCATGCGAAGAGCCCGAGAGAGCGGCTCTACACGTTTGGCCGGGAAGAAGATGAAAGCTGTGGGCGAGAAAGTGCGCGGGCGTCAAGGAAAGTGGTGAGGCTGCTGGCGATAACCGTGGGAGGGGCAGAACGCGTTTGAGGATGTCGCGAGGTCACGTGGCGTGAATGCCTGAGAGTACATCTTGTCAGGTGACTGTGCACGTGGTGCAGCACCTCCAAGAGCACCCTGATGCTCCAAGGCAGACAGCCGCCATTCAACACAGGATCTTCAAGCATCAAGAATCAATGTCGATGCCCAGATCTGCACGAATCTTGCAAATATGAACCTGTCATGGATGACCTGGTACTTGCCTGTTGCGGCATGAAAAGCGAGCGCATCAAAACCACCAACCCAGGCATCTATCTCCTCGGAGGGCTGACCGTCTCCCCCTGAAGGCCGGCTCTAACCAATTCCCCGATAATCCCGCTAGCCAAGCCATGTCAGCCGCTCGATAACCTGTTTTCCCTGTTTTCCCTGTTTTCTTTGCAGACTTTTCCATTGTCTTTCCAGCATTGCCTTCCTGGCGTCGCTTCAACTGGACCCCGCACCGCGTGCAGAGACTCGCCGGAGCAAACACTCCGGAGCAAAACCTCCGGAGCCTGATTGAGTGCGATCAGCCATTTTCCACGGCAAACAATTCGAAATTTTCTTGTTGAAAAGCTGGAGCATCTACAACGATGTAACGAGAGGCGTGTGCGTACGAAATTGCCCATGAACAGGTGGCTCTGCGATTGCCCCTGGTTCCATTAGCCACAGAGGAGAAACGGTACAGGGACCGTTTCAACAGCAAACCCAGCTCACTCAAGGGTGCCACCATCCTAGGAGGGAGTTGGATGGACCCTGAAAACGGTTTTTTGCATCTGACTGAGAAGCATCTGATGATGACCCCCTCGCAGTTCAGTCTGAAGAAAAGGCGGCCTCAGACGATCGTTACTCGTTGCGTCTGTTGAAAACCTGCCAATTGAAGATCGACCGCTCTTATTTCTCAGTCGGCCAGAAAAGTGTCACACCGTGGTAACACAGGCACACAGGACCAGGAGAATTGCTCATGGGTATGACGGCAGACATATTTCTTTTTTCGGAAACCCACCTCTCAGATGGCAAAGATTTATCGCAGCTGTCAACTTTTTTCTTGAGACCTACATCATTGTGCATACTGTAGAATTCTTGGCGACCGTGTCCAAGAGTTAAATTCGGACATAAAACTGCGCCGCAAAAGGACCCTGAGCTTGTGCCTGGATGGAAGAATTGCAGCTCAAGTCGAAAACACACTGTTCAAGTTACCCAGGGCCTCCCTGTCTGGGAACATGTACCCCTCATCTTGGAGGATAACCATCCGGACGCCGGACATGAGGACATCTTGACCCGAAGCGCCGTTTGAGACGGGGCCGAAGATGTTGAACGCCACAGCTGAAGGGCCGTATCCCGAGGATGTAACCACACCCTCAGATCTGAGCCGCGTATGGGCGACGAGTCTTGAGAGCCCAGTCTCTCCCGCACTGTCCAGGCTAACCATTGATCGGCCTCCAGGAACCGACACCTCCACGGAGGGGGCTCCGTCCTGTGTTACTGGCTGGAAGAAATGCAGACACAGTACATTTGGTGAAGATACCGCCAGAGATGAGTTGCTAACCGTTTAGCTGTGGTTCTCTTTATTCTGCCGGGAAAGCTTTAGCGTCGACACCTTTCCGTCATGAGCACCAAGCTCGCCATCATCTAGATAGACCATCACCTCGTTTCCACTTCTCCTCCGCGAACAGAGACGGGATGACATTCCATTAGCGGACCGCCACTCTCGAAGCTGACATCTTCAGCCAAGTCTACCTGCTTGTTCCTCGCCGTACAGTACTGGACAGTACAGTAATTGTTGCGCTCTGCTTGTCATTCGCCGGCAAAGAAGTCAACAAAGCGGGGCATCCGGCCTTCAAAGTCACTTGCAACGTTCCACAGTCAACTCCCACTGTCGGTTATAGAGTACATCCACCACACCCTGGCTCGTTTCCAGAAGCTCTCCCCATCAATTGCGAATGGTAGTCCCCGGACATACCCCGTTTGCAGACCTCACTGGTTGACTCGACTGTGCATGCTGCTCTACAGTATCCGTATCTTGGGCCGCCACCCCCTTACCTTTACTCCCTCGACGCCGGGTTGTCACTGTAAAGAATCAATCGATACATTCTTCCAGTCCGCCCACCGATCTCCAAGACTAGAGACCCAGTGACGCAAGCACCCGTTACTAATGGTCGCGTCTCGCGTGAACATGATATAACCGTCGACTTGTTACATCAGTCCCAGCTTATGCATCATACTCACCTCTACCCAGCAACATCGATCGAGAACATATACTCTTTCGGAGTTCGTGGCTTAGCCGTGTGGCTTCAGTTAATCATATCTTCAAATCTATCTCGCCAATAGCTCTTCAGTTGTTGACGATTGGCTGTGTGGCGGACGTCTACGGCCTCTCCGGACGAATAATCGAACAGCAGCAACAAGCACGAAACGAGGCAAATTCGCCTCCAACTGAAGTACAAGCTTAACCGTTCTATTCAAGGTACCTGTGCCTTGGGAATCGACTATTTCGTCGGTCATCGGAGGTGTCTCCTTGAGCCGGATCGATTTCTCCGCTGGCGTTGGCCCTGGTTCAGCCTGGTTGGCTTCTGTGGCCTTCCTCCACCCTCTCAAGTTGCGACACAACCCTCCCTCTGCATCCTTTTCTCTTGGTCTTTCAACAACGGGCTCTGGACCCAAACTCGGCCAATATCTCGGGCGATAAATCGACAATATCGCCCCTTTTAGTTTGCCAACCTTGCCACCCGTTCCTGGATTCTACCCTTCTCAGCTGGTCGCTCAGCCATTATCGAAACCCACCACACACCCCTCCCTATCCGCCTCTTGTGTCCTCGACCCAAACCGGTACCGCGAAGCTCGATCGGGAACTGTATCTGTGCCTGAGACAACATCAGCTTGACATCGTTTAAGAGATCTGCCGCGATAGTATCGCGCGCTCTGAACGTAGAAAGTCAAACCTCGGCCCTTGGGGCCTGGGCTACCACGCCAGGAACAGTACGTTGAACGGGCCTTTCAGACGAGTGTTAGGACAGTCATCATGAACAACAGCAACAACTTTGCAGACGAGTCCAACCAGTTTGGCAACAACTACATGTTGGCTGCCACGGACGACGCGAACATCGACCCCATGCTCAACGCGTGCACGACCGGGGGCCCGATCCCAAACCCTTCCAGGCCCATGGATACTCAATTCATGATGAATCCTGCCATGTGGAATCCAGCCCTGAACAACCCCGTTGGCTTCTTTCCCCCTGAGCTGTCGACCGTGATACCGACAACCTCCACGGATAGTCCGAGACCCCCGACCGAGGCGCAGTCATCGCCTGGAACCACATCAAGCGAACCGATTTTCGAGACATCACGTACCTCGAGCAAGTCTTCCATACCATCTATCAACTCGATTGTGAGCGAGACGAATACCAAGGCTCGGAAGAGCACAAGGAGCACCAACTCGCACCGTCGACGAGCATCAGCCGCATCTCCGCCACGCCGACCAAGAGCTGCAAAAGAACCAGTTGTCGAAGAAGATGAAGAGGAGGAAGATATGGATGACGGACAGTCGTCAAAAAGGAGCAAGTTTTTGAAGCGCAACAGGATAGCTGCGTCCAAGTGCCGACAGAAGAAAAAGGAGTGGGTGAATAACTTGGAGGAGACGAGACATGGACTGGAGCATCAACACTCGACCCTCCAGACAGAATACAACGATCTCCTCGGGGAAGTGAGCAAGATGAAGAACCAACTGATGCAGCATGCTGGTTGCAACGACTCCAACATCAACCAGTGGATAGAGAATGAGGCGAGAAAGTTTGTTCAACGGACGGCAGCCGAGTACCAAACGGGCCATGGGCATTGTAATGGTATCAACTGCTGCCACAATCACCGTCGTCGGAGTTCAAGTGGTGAGTCGACCTTTCCAGACTCGGAGGATAATGCTAACTGTGCTGTGCTCTAGTCATGACAAGTATACCGAAATCGACAGAGTCAGAGATCAACTATGACCACATGCCCGACGACATGTTGGATTAAGAGCCATGAACGATAACGAGTCGACGATGTAATGAGAAAGGCAGTGCACTTGCTTCAAGATGCTCAACAATCAAGCAGCTAGGAGGCGAGGTGGAACAAGATAACTATCTTGGTTACTTGACTCTACCCCACTAGACTCGGCGAATATGTCGATCACGACTCGAGCGTCTATGTTTCTTTGATTTTCCCAAGCAACGCCTGATGCTAGGGCAAATCAATGGGAGCAGAAGCAGAAGATGGGCACATGCCCTTCTAAACGGTTCACGAACAATGATACTATAGAGGGTACTGGACAAGAGGGGGACAAGACGGAATACCATGTCAAAACGGAGTTGGGCAGCGGGCAGATTTCTAAATGAAATTCTGTCACGGGAGTTTCTGCTGTGAGGCGTTTTATACCCTTGGCGACTTCGCTGGAAGATGATTGCCAAGTACGAGTATAAAAGGATGAGTATGAGGATTGGGAAAGGGGGTAAGGTGTGTTGTGATGGATTATGACTTGATGCTTTCACGAATGTTTGAGTTTGATTTGGCGTGTTTTGTGTGGAGTGTGCTATCTGCCACGACGGGTGGCCAACAGGCCTCATATGGAGCTTATTTCTTGACATGACTGAGTCAAGGGGGGGATAAGGGCTACACTGAAGAGGGACGAGGAGACTGGGGAAGAGTCTCTCGTCTTTGAATCAAAACTCAAAGACAAGGGTAGATGTGTAGTATGTGGCGATTGTGCAAACAGTCTCGAATATTCAACAAAGGAAATAGGCTCCAACTTTGGAAAGGTCTAACCTTACCATGCATTGTCATGATTCAGACAATCTGTGATGGACATCAGCACTGAACACGGGAGACAAGCACAACTTGCCACCAGACAACTGAAGCCGATGAGAACTGCCGGTTCTAGGAGAAGATGATGGTGTCCACGTGAGGATGGAGTTGGGAATCTAGACCTAGACCCCGGGAATATGGGATTTATCAACCTTTTGATGGTGGGTGGCAAACCCCTATTTTGCCACAAACTTGGACCCCTCGTTGGGCCTTAACGGACCCGGAGTTTTAAGATGAAATAGGATATTGATCGACCTTTTCGGGATTTTCTGTCTGTCCGGGTTGTTTGACAGGTAGATAGGTGGTTGTGGCGAGATGGTTGCCACGGGGGAGCTCTATCAAAAGGGAAGCTTCCGAGAGGTGAAACGGTATGATTAGCGGTTGAAACTGTTTGATTGGGAGGAGAATGAGATTGAGAGACGATTACTGGTTGATATGCTTGGGGTTAAACTCTAAATACGATATATCTTTGGTCTTTGATATTGGTAAATGTCCCTTTGTTGAGCAACAATTACCAACTGGATACAATACATCACGGAGACGTCAATGGAAAACAAGAATGCTTGTTGACACCATTCCATTCATCGTAGCACATGAGTTGCATATTTTTTTCGTCTTGTAGTCCTACATTGACTCCTTCTAAATGTACAGTGATATGATACACATAATCCCCTAGCTCTACCTCCTCTTGATCCAGCCCCTCGAGTTGGAGATGCCCCTGATGTTCTTGGTGTACTTCCAGAGGTGGCGGTACTTTGGTCCCTGGCGCTTGGCCTCCCATCCGCGAGGCTTGACGGGTGGCTTCATGCTGTGCACGCGCGTGGGTCGGAACTCGACGTCGCTGCCCTCGATGTTGTGGCGCTTCATGACGGATGCCGTGTTCTCGTCCCATACGGATCGGAAGAGGTTGAAGCCGAAGGGGGTGAGGCTGAACTTGTCGCGGAGGGACTTGAGGGAGAAGCCCTCGCGCTTGGAGTAGAGCTGCTTGAGCTTGGCCACGTCGACACGCTCGCCGGGCTTCTGCTCGAGGAGGTAGATGCCCAGACGGTGGTAGGGGGCACCCTTCTGGGAGAAGGCGGGCAGCCAGGGCACGGCGAGCTGGTCCTCGGCCTTTATCCTGCTCAGGGGCAGCGAAGTGTCTGCGGGGCTGAGAGGAATGTTGGCAGCCAAGTAGTGGCAGCGCTTGGAGAAGGTGTCCCTCTCCGGGTCGGGAACGTCCGAGTCTACGACGACGACGGTGACCAGACGCTCTCCCTTGTCAAAGACCTGCACGCGCAGCCTGGGGGCGTTTTCGCTGACGAGGCTGTCGACGATCTGTCCCGGGGGGATCTTGAGCTTGCGGAAGTAGAGCTGGACGTCGGCGGTTGGCTCGAGCTTGGGGAGGACGTCGGGGACGATGTTGAACTGCTTGATTCGCTGGGTGATGAGGCGGTGGTCGTAGGAGCGCCACTTCTTTTCGGCATAGTGACGGTAGATGGGCTTGTTCATGTCGCCTGGGGTTGTTAGTTACTGTGACAGTATTTCAATGGCTCAATTGCATACCCAGACCGTCCTCGAATCGCTTCTTGACGATGGGATCGTTGGCGTCGGCGAGAATCTTGAGCTTGTCGACATGTCTCCGCAGACTAGCCAACTTGACATCCTTCATCTTCTGTCCGCCCTGGACCTCACTGGGATCCTTCTTCTCAAGGAAAGCAATCTTTTCCACCTCCTTTGTGATCTTGGCCAGCTTCTCCTCCCGGTCTGCGGCCAGAATCTTGCGTGCTTCCTGGAAAGCCTGGTAGGGCAGGTGTTCAAAGGGGAGGTCGCCGGTGGTGCGGATGGCGACGCGGCGACGACGGGAGCCAATTGGCATCTTTCCGGCCTTGATGACCTGCGCCTCGAACTCGGGGAGCACGGTATTGGGATCCAAGTCGAGCGGGTTTGTCTCGGTGGGAGTCTGTGTCGTCTCGACTTCGGCGGGCCGGGGGATGGCGGTGGTGAAGGGTCGGACGACGCATTGCGGCCGCAGCTGCCGGGCGAGCGGCCTTACGACGGCCTGGCAACGCGACATGTTGAGGTCGTTGATTTGGCGGTCGTCGATTCTCGGTTGGATATCTCGAATATCGAGAAAAAGCTTGGGGATGGTTTGCAATGGCTCAGCCCCACAAAAAAGTCGGGGACCGGAGGCGGAAGATGCCGAACCACTTTTCGAGCATCACGGTTTTTGAGAAACGGAACCAACATCGGCATCACTCTTTGGCCTTATTGCAAGCCGACGCCAATCCACGACAAAAAGACCATACGTGGAATCTGTTGCAATGGCGGGCAAGGGAATTGGTTGCCTGGCCGAGGCCATGGGCGCGCTGCGGGTGTCTGCTAGGGTGAGTGGAAGAGTCTTTCATGGTATTCGCATCTAACGTTCTGTAGCCGGCTGCTCTTAGCAAGACGTTTACAAGGTCAATGGCTACAGAGGTGTCTTCTACCGATGCCTCTGCTGTCCCTAAGTCTGGCGATACTCCTCAGGGTATTCTAGAGTCATGGAGGCCCAGTCAGTCTCCTATCTAACGTTGCAGTCAACCTCTACTGACACACCCAGTCTCGACCGTCCCCCTCACCATTCACAGCTTCCCCTCCCTCGAGCCCACAGCCCTCGAGCAATGGTCCGTCAACCACCTCTACCTCCCCCTCCGCCGCGACATCCTCCATCTCGCCGTCGTCTACGAGGGCGACAACACCCGTCAGGGCACCGCCTCGAGCAAGAACCGCTGGGAGGTCAACGGCTCGCACCGCAAGATGCGACCTCAGAAGGGAACTGGCCGCGCCCGTCTCGGCACCAAGCAGAGTCCCCTCCTCCGAGGCGGTGGAAAGGTGTTTGGACCTAAGCCCCGCGACTTTGGAACCGGCCTTAACCGAAAGGTCTACGACAAGGCTTGGCGCACTGCGTTGAGTTACCGTTACCGAAAGGGAGATTTGATTGTGTGTGAGGATGGTATGGATCTTGCTCTGCCGACCGACTTTGAGCTGCTTGCTGGAAAGTACCTCAAGGATGGGATGAAGGAGACATATCTCAAGAAGTACATGACGGGCATGCTAGGCAACCTGGGCCTTGGCCGGGCCAGCGGCCGCACTCTCTTTGTGACGGGCAACCGCCGCGAGGCCCTCTTCGAGGCTATGGAGCAGGTCCCCTGGGAGGGTCGAGCACTGGACCTCGAGGACGTGGATGTCAAGGACCTCTTGGAGACGGGCAAGGTGGTGCTGGAGAGGAGCGTGCTCAAGGAGATGATTGAGCAGCACCAGAGCGACCTTGTGAGCCGGGTCGTGATGCAAGGTCTCATCAAGGGAGGACCTGCGACGGGGACGAGGGTGATTGGGGCATAAGAGCCGTGTAGGAATAGCCTTGTATTATTGTGTATACAACCTGAACGTCAAAAGATATGATTCGAGCAAGGTTGAAGTTGGGTATCATGTCATAGACCCGTCAACAACGCCTCCATCTACTGTCTATTCTACAAGATCAAGTGTTACAGTATGTTACAATATGTTTACAACGCTCCACCAACTAGGGAGACAATCCACATGGCGACTCGGACCTTGAGTCCTACTCTTCGTTCGTTTTTGGCAAAGTCGTCTCTTGTCGCTTTTGTCGCGTGCTCTTGAAGCCAGAGCTGTTCGTTCGCGAGCCTGGCCTTTAAACCCTCATCGCGAGTAACAATCAGGGCACCAGCTTCGAGGTCGTGAGAGTAGCTTCGCTTTGTGTAGTTGGAGCTTCCGATGATGCTCATGGCAGGGTACTTATCGCCAGGCATGGTTACCCAAAGACCCTTTGCGTGGTATGTCCATCCTCCAGGTTGGCCAACCACGCCGTGACGCCACTCCTTGAGGGTGATGTCTTCATCGCGGCCTTCGTGGTGCACGCGGTGGACGAAGCGACGAGCAAGAAGCGTGTAAGCATCCGGGAGGAGTCCAGAGACACCCTTGGACTTGTAGAAGCCATTTGCTTCTGGGGCAGCGGTAATGACTGTATTTGAAGTCGAGGCGGTACTGAGGAGGAGCTTTGTCAGAGAGGGAGCAGGGTTAAAGTAACCGGCTGTAAATGTCCACGAAGAGTCGCGATATGCGGGTGAGGCCAGGGTTTTGAGAATGTGAGTAATGATGGGGAGTTCAGTCGATGTATCAGGCTTCATAACCTGGGACATCTGACTGAGCATGTAAACCCTCGTATCTGAAATATCCTGAACTGGCTTAGAGGTGGGATGTATCAAGGCCTGCAGCGTTGATGTGGTACGCTTGATGAAAGACTGAGGCTTCTCGAGAGGTGAAGGGGCCGAGTTTGTTGTTGGCCATGAGAGGGTGAAGCCTGCTGGTTCTTCTGAGGGTTGAACCAGGAAACTGAACGATGTGACCCCTGAGTGAATCTTCCAGAAGTGGTCCGTCACTTCTTTGGATGAGAACAGGTGGTAGCGATCTTGACGGTTCGTAAAGTAGTCGGTAGATAAGTTTGCCCTAAAAAGTCAGTCAAGTTCGTGTGAATGCCTCTGGTGACTTACCCAGACATGATGATCTCATCATCGACTCCGTATAGCTTCATGTGCTGAAGCCCCCATCCCTCATTAATACGCTTTGGAATGTACTCCTTTCTCAGCCCTGTCAGGTTCGGCGTGTGATACATGCGAATCTCGACTCGGTCTGCTCCAAACTCTTGCACGAGCGGTGCCAGCAAGGACGCACATGACGGGTTCGGGGCCTCTCGAGTGCCGCGGAGGGCATCAGTCAAGATACTGAGCTTAACTTCGGGGTTCTTCCTCAGTGCCTCTTGTAACGTCTCGATGAGCTCCCGTTCGGACTTTCCGATGTATAGCGTCGACAGAAAGATGCGTCGCTGGGCTTTTCGTATCCGATCCTAATCCCATCAGCCATATTCCCCTACACAGAATCAACAGTCACACCTTGAGCGTCTCGTAGAACTCTGTCGGCGTCCTAATAATCTGTATCTGCTCCCCTTGAACATCGAAACTCGGCGCAAGACGGTCCAACTCGTTGACAAACGGCGCCAGAGCACCTACGCCGCTCGCAGTGCTCGACGCCGGTGCCGGAGCTGGGGCACCAGCCGACATTCCATACTGTCTCCGCTGAATCCTCGGTCGTGGGACGCTCGGCTTGGGACGTGCGGCTCGGAGCCTAGTCGTGCATCGCGCGCAGCTCCGTGCGAGCATTTCGGAGCTCAATTGGGTACCTGTCGAAGCTTGACGTGGCGTTGAAGATTTGCTTGTTAATGGCCTGGATATTTCTGGTTCAGAAGCTGTGGGTACGTGCCTGCATGCCGTCACAAAGAGGTTCTGCCGACGTTTTTCCGTCCCGGTAACCACTTCATCGCCAGAGGACCGATCAAGACCCTCAATCCCTCGTTGCACGCCGAGGTCAATTGTCGCTGAACCGCAACCATGTCGACGATTACGCGAACGCTGTCCAACCTGCGAAAGGTTGGAATCAAGGTGAGTCCTTCCAAAAACCGCCATTGAGCTTCAATGCTGACCCTGAGTAGGATTACTTCCGACAGATGCTGGTATGTGCCGACGACCGAACCACTCGAGCTTGACTAACGACGTCTGTCTGTTACGAATAGTACATCGGTACGTTTCAATTCTGACTCTCCTCGACTCTCTCTGACCAGCGCAGGTGACACCAAGTACGGTCGTCTCATCGGTACCGATCGCGCGGGCAATAAGTACTTTGAGAACAACGAGGAACTGCCCCTCCGAACGCGCTGGGTCGAGTACGCCAAGCACGACTACGACGCCGCCCACATCGAGCCCGGATGGCACTTGTGGATCAGCTACGGCGTCGACAAGCCCCCGACCGAGGATGCTCTGTTGAACCCGGGTACCCGCCACTTTGAGCCCACCAAGGCCATCCCCAACTATACCCAGAGCCGAGGAGCCTTCAAGACCTACAACACGTGCGTACGATGTGAAAGTGTGGGTGGTGGCATGCTGACATTCCCTAGGGCCAAGTCCAAGATCACGGCATGGGAGCCCGTGGCTGCTCCCCGGGCATGAGCGAGTTGAAGACTGTACATATGAATCTCGGTTAGACAATTAAACTGTCAAAAAGACGAACCCGAAAAAAAGGGTCTTGAATTCATTCAGATCAATCGAGCCGCTGCATGGGCGGACCCTTGCAGCCAGTGAATAATAATGGTATAGGATCTAGCAAAACATTCGCACTCTATGAGCTCCTCCACATGGTCTTTCCTGTAAAGAAATCGATCAACTATATATAAAAATCACTCAGATTGCTTCTACGACGATTTGGACTCGATGGCCGATTTGATGGCTGGGAACGTTAGCGAGGGACTTGGAGATGGACGAGATACTTACCTTCGCAAGTGACTCTAGCATCTCCGAAAAGCATCTTGGCGTTGGGCATGTAAAACATGGGGTTGGGGACATCGGCTGCTTCTGTTAGCGTTCAGTCAGTTAAAGTGACCGGAATTACTCACCATAGCCGCTGGCCAGACTCCTCTTCATCACTACAACCTGCTTGGCCTTCCAGGCGTGAAGTACAGGCATGCCCTCGATGGAGCTACCCTTCTCCAGGGCAATGGGGTTAACAGTGTCGTTGGCACCAATGACAACAGCAAGATCCGTGTCGGGGAAGTCGTCGTTGATCTCGTCCATTTCCAGGACGATATCATAAGGCACACTAGCCTCAGCGAGAAGCACGTTGCACTGACCGGGCATACGGCCAGCAACGGGGTGGATGGCGAAGCGAACAGTGATACCCTTGGCCCTCAGAGACGAGACAATGCTGGACAAGGCGTACTGGGCCTTTGCCACAGCCATGCCGTAGCCGACGATGAGGATGACCTTTTCAGAGTTGAGGAGGGCATCTGCGAGGTCTTCTACAGATGTTGTTGTAACTTCACCTTGGGGTTTGTACTCTTGCATTGCTGTCGGTGTGCCGAGGCCTCCGAACAAGACGTTTGTGAGGGAGCGGTTCATGGCGACACACATGATGTATGAGAGGATGGAACCGGAGACGCCGATTAGGGCTCCGACGGTGGTGAGGAGGGGGTTATCCAACATGAAGCCCTCAGCGACAAGGGCGAAGCCGCTGTAAGCGTTCAAGACGGTGATGACGACAGCTGGGAACGGTTAGCATTTGACGCGCAAGAGTCTTTAACTACTTACGCATATCAGCACCTCCAATGGCGGCGGTAGTTGTGTATCCCTTGATGAAGCTCAGTGCAGCGTTGGCAGCGAGTGCTCCAGCTGCAATCATGGGACTTCCTGGTGCCATTGTAACAAAGGCTCCCATCGTAGCAACGTTGGTAGCCAGCAGCCCAGAGTTGATGGCATGACGTCCAGGGAGAATCTTGGGCTTGGAGCTCATCCTGCCGCCGAGCTTGAGGAAGGCAACGATGGAACCGGTAAAGGTGATGCCACCTAAACGGTCAGTATTTATAAGATACAGCATCGGTGGACTTACCAATGAGAACACCGAGGTAGGCTGTTACGAGGTGAAGTGTTGAGGGATCCATGACATCAGCCATGACACTACCGATGCTGGTCAGGACAGCGGCAAGACCAACGACGGAGTGAAGAGCAGCGACAGTTTGGGGGAGATCGGTAGGAGTAATACGCTTGCCAATGAGGAAACCTATACTGTCAGAAACCATGCTCCTTACTTCAGGTAATACTTACCAGCAATGGTACCAAGAGCGGCGAGACCACCAAACTGTGTGAGAACCTCAGGGGTAAAGCCAGCAGCAAGAAGACTAGCCAGGACACCAGTGCCGACACCGAGTATTCCAATCATGTTTCCCATGCGGGCAGTAGCCTGAGAAGCAAGACTGGAGATGGAACCGATGCAGAGGACTGAGCTGATGAGATATCCGGCTTGGACGAGACCAGCGGCTCCAGTAGAGGCAGCGGCAACGAAGCCTCCACCGCAGAGAGCAGCGGGGATAGCATACAGCCAAGGATACTCAGGAGGGTCAGTAGGTCCTATACCTTGTTAGCCAAGTTCTGAAGAGTCTTGAGTAACTCACGCTTAAACATATCCAGCATGCGCTTGGTAATGACAAAACCACCACCAACATTGACAAAGGCGAGAAGAACACTCAGAGCACCAAAAGCCTGGGGAACAGTCTCTGGCAAGAATCCACCTCCGAGAATAAACAGACCACCAATACCGACCATACCAGAGATGGCGTTGGTGACACTCATGAGAGGAGAGTGCAGCGCAGGCGCAACACCCCAGACAGCACGGTAACCGATGAGACTAGCCAGAGCAAAAGTAAAGGCATTGGACATGAGAAGAGGGCTGGTCCACTTTCCGAGGGCAATGATGCTGCCCATTCCGGCTGTGACGCCAGCGACTTCACGGGTCTTCTTTTGCCAGGGGGTCAGAGCTACGGGTTCAGGGGCTGCTTCAACGGGTTCGGTCTTGACGGGCGCGGGAGGAGGTGCAGGTCGAGGGGCCGGTGGGAGAATGTCTCCGTCTTGAGTGACGATGGCGCCTCGGACAACTTCATCCGAGAGATCGATACCGAAAGCCTTGGGTTCAGGGGCCATGGAGAGAAGGAACTTGGTGATGTTGTTGGAGTAGAGCGTAGAAGACTGAGTTGGCAAGCGAGAAGGCAGATCAGTGTATCCTGTACAAGTTAGCAGAATACTTCACTCTCTACGAGTCACATACCAATAATCTTGACGTCGTTGTAAACAGCCAGCTCGCCCTTCTTGGTAGCTTCACAGTTTCCTCCAGCCTCAGCAGCCAGATCGACAATCACACTTCCAGGCTTCATGACATCGAGAATATCGTTCTTGAGGAGCTTCGGGGCAGGCTTTCCGGGAATCAATGCAGTGGTGATGATAATGTCGACTTCCTTGGCTTGTTCCTTGAAGAGCTTCATCTCGGCCTCGATAAATTCCTTGCTCATTTCCTTTGCGTAGCCACCGGCGCCAGATCCGTCTTCTTCAAGCTCGACCTCGATGAACTCGGCTCCAAGAGATTGAACCTGCTCACGAGCTGCAGATCTGGTATCGAAGCCACGGACAATGGCTCCCATGCGACGAGCAGTAGCGATAGCACTCAAGCCAGCAACGCCGGCACCGATAACCAGAACCTTGCAGGGGGGAATCTTTCCAGCAGCTGTGACCTGACCAGTCAAGAATCTACCAAACACGTTTGAAGCCTCGAGGACAGCCTTGTAGCCAGCAATGTTGGCCATGCTGCTGAGAGCGTCAAAGACCTGGGCGCGAGAGATACGGGGGATCATGTCCATGGCGAAGCTAGTGGCTTTCCTGGCGGCAATCTTTTCGACGAGTTCCTTGTTCTGAGCGGGTTGAAGCAGAGAGATGATGGTTTGGCCTTCTTTCATGCAGTCGACTTCACCAAGACCAGGACCGCGAACCTTGAGGATAATGTCGGCGTTGGACCAGACATCCTTGGGACCAGTTACGAGAGTTGCGCCAGCCGCTTCATAAGCGGCATCGGGGAAGTCTGCCGATGTACCAGCGCCGCGCTCAACAAGAACCTGCTTGAAGCCCTTCTTCTTCAAGAGGGCTACATTGGCAGGTGTCAGAGAAACTCGGCGCTCTCCAGGAAAGACTTCGGTGGGGACGCCAACAGTGAGGTGATCGTAGGGAGTCGTCTTGGGGAGCACCACGGTGGAATAAGTCCGAGGAGGAGTCACAGGAACCGAGACATGACGAATCAATGCTAGAGGCTTCGAGATTGCGGGAGCAATTGCGCGCTGGCGAGACGAGGCAAACGTGCTCTGCCATTGCTTGCGACGGGAAAGGATGGCATCTGGAGCAAAGCTCTAGTTAGCTCGGGTCAATGGAGCTTCCAGCAGCTTCAGAGAGCTCACCTCGGACTTTGTAACGCTTCAATTGCTTTGATACAAAGCAGGAGGAAGCGCACAGCTCAGAAGCCGAGGCTGGAGCCGCGGTCGTGGCCAGCGGGCGAAGCATGTTGGCTACCATGATGGAGAAAGCCCATGGAGGCCAGCAGCGAGATCGGAGAAGAGCTGCTTCTAGCGGGTACAGTACTCTCTGAGACTTGCGTCTCCAAACACACAAAGGACAACAGCTAGAAAAAATCTAGAAAAAAAGAGAGAGAGAAAAGAAGACAGACATCAAGGGTCATCCGAAGAGGGGCTGACCTCGTCTCCGTGTCATGTGTTTTCCCTCCTTGTCTGGGACGTCACTCGGCATTCCTCGTTCGAGTCACCTCCCACCGCCCGCCCGCTGGAGCTCGGGCCTAGAAGCCCTGGCCCGGGGTTCTATTAGCCGCCCCGGGCAGTGGGCCACGGGGCGCTGATAGTGGGACCCGAGGACGCTAATGCCGCTAGAATCTGGGGGCGGGGCATCAATTCTTGGGCGCGGGGGGTTCTAACTGTTCCATGGAAGAACAGGGTGTGGTTTCTCATAGGATCATCATGGGCAGACGGCGGATGGCTCGGGGGAATTGCAATAGCGAGATCTTGAAGGGCTGCTCATCCCGCGGACTTGCCTGTTGGGTGCCCTCCCTAAGACTTGGCGGCCGGGTTCCCCTCACTCGGACCTGCAAGTCCGGCCTCAGAGTCCGGCCATGGGCGGTTCAAGATGAGCCGAGATCATGATGCATGATGCATTCGCAACATGAGCGGGTGGGCTGTGGGCGTTTCCGATGTTTCTAGCGCTCCAGTCACTGGGATGGAGTGGCTGATGTTGGCTAGAGCCTGGTCTAGTAGCGTTGCAGGTCTGCTTCAGTTTGAATCACGACAAAGGACGATCATGAGTTTGATGTTTGCTACAATAAAGGATCGACAATACTGAATCTAATGAGTGACTTCCAGAAACCTCATTCATCTCATCCACTAACCGCTGCAGTCTGCCTGTTCAACAACATCCAGCCACAGCCATCCTACATATGGAATCTCCCCAGCCGACCACTCCCTCGCATCGGGCTCTCCCCCTTGTCTCCCTCCTTGGTGTTCGGATCACCCGCCCCGCTCCCTCCACCGTGACCAGGCAGGCAGGGCGTCTTGCATCGCCCTCTAAAGTCCGGCCCGACATTGAGGCACGTATCACAGCCGCAGAGTAGCTCGAGGTGGTCTCCGACCTTTTGGTCGATCTGGTCGCAGAGGCAGATGTACAGGGCCGAGTCGACGCTGGTGGCTGGAGAGCCCTGGGGGCAGTTGGCGTTTGGCGTCTTGCAGTACGCCTTGGAGAGTTGGGCTTCATTCCAAGGCTTTGCTGCTGAGGCGTTAGCGTTTCCACGGTGACTTGGGGATTAGTGTTTATACCCATTGCCATGAGGACCTCTGCGCAGTAAGTATACCCGCATTCACAGATTGGTCCTTCAATTGGTGGAGGTGGTGCACCCGTAGGGTTCGGAGCTGGTGGGGCCGGGGCCGGATCCGTTGGAGCCGGAGGTTGCGGGACAGGGGCCGGGGAAGAAGGTGGAGGTACGGGAGCCGGTTCGTCAGGAGGAGGAACTGGAGCAGGTGGTGGAGAGGGCGGAACTGGAGGCTCAGCTGGCGGTTCAGCTGGGGGAATTGGGGGATCGGCTGGAGGAGCTGGTGGTTGAGATGGCGGAGGAACAGGCGCAGGCTGAGGGGATGAAGGTGGAGGGACCTGGGGCTTTGCCATGACCAGGGCGAGCAGCCCGAGGAGGATGAAGTATATCTTCATGTTGGTAACGAATGCGATAGTTTGGCTTGAAGGATTAATCTATCCAGGTACGGACTTGTCTGTCGGGATGCTGAGCTCGTCTGAGATGCTGGCTATCCATCCTTATATCTGGCAGACATCCGATGTCCAGGTCGCCCAAGAAGCAAACGTTTGCTCGTTGACGAAGGCTTCCTTCAATAGCATTGCGAACACGTCGCGCGTCCTACATCGTGGAGCCATCGGCAGTCCGGACCAGTTTCGATGGTCAAACGTGAAGTAAAGTCCATGGTGTTGTTCCTGGTCTAGTATCACGACGAGTTGTAAGTGGTATGAGCGAGTTCCGAGGCGAGAATCTCCGATCAAGCTTTTGAACTGTGACAGAGGTATCATGATGACAGACACATGTTCACTTTATACATCTCGTACATGTCTGCTGTCATGATTAAGGCTGTTCCTGGGGTTCTCAGATTGATTGATGGCTCGGTTGTAAGTGGGACATGGAACTCTCAGAGTGCGACAACTGTGTGATATGCACCTGCAGATGTTTGCTTCAACTGATCTCTCAGTGTAAGTATACACTCAAGGCAAACACTTGTAAGGATAACAAACTTTCAGAAAGAAAACAAGTTCCATACCATGGAATTGACCGTCATCCAGGTCCCAGCCGGCATCGGCATTTGTACCGTGTTAATCCTCCGCACTGTGCCATTGAAACTGTATCAACCCCACCACCCGTTGTGCTCCGAAAAGCTGATAACTTTGCCCCTCCAAGCGCATCTCAGCCGCTCAGCCATCCTTGAATCCGCAAACTCGTCCTCCGAAAGCCTTTCACAATGTCCGAGTCTGCCCCCAAGAACGTCATCAACGTCGGTACGCGCAAGTCGCCCCTCGCATTGGCTCAGACAAACATCGTCGTCGACGCCCTCAAGGCCCAGTTCCCCGATCATGAATTCCCCGTCCACGGTATGACCACGACCGGCGATCGAGACCAGAACACGGCTCTGTACAACTTTGGAGGCAAGGGTCTATGGACGTCGCAGCTTGAGGAGAGGCTCGTCAACAAGGAGCTTGACCTTGTGGTTCACTCGCTCAAGGACATGCCGACGACCCTCCCCGAGGGCTGCGTTCTCGGATGTGTGACGTCCCGTGAGGACCCGAGGGACACACTGGTGATCAAGAAGAGTCTGCAGGAGAAGCACGGCTGGAAGACGCTGGCTGATCTGCCGGCTGGCAGCATCATCGGCACCAGCAGCGTGCGTCGCATCGCCCAGCTGGTCCGACGGTACCCCACACTCAAGTTCAAGGACCACCGAGGCAACATCCAGACCCGGTTGCAAAAGCTCGAGGACGACCCGGAGCTGACTGGCATCATTCTTGCCGCGGCTGGTCTCCAGCGCATGGATCTCGGCCATCACATCTCCCAATTCCTCGAGTCCGACACAGGAGGCATCCTGCACGCCGTCGGCCAAGGTGCTCTGGGAGTCGAGTGCCGGGCGGACGACGAAAAGGTGCTCAAGTTCCTCAAGACGATCGAGAACGAGCAAACTATGCTGGCGTGCGAGGCGGAGCGCGCCGTCATGAGGGCGCTCGAGGGCGGGTGCAGCGTTCCCATCGGAGTCGAGACCAAGTGGGTGGACGGCAAGCTACGGCTCAGAGCTACCGTCGTCTCTCTGCGGGGCGACGAGGGTGTCGACTCTGAGATGACGGAGGAGATCAAGACACAAGAGGAGGCCGACACCTTTGGCAAGAAGGTGGCCAAGGATCTCGTGGACCGAGGAGCTAGCAAGATCCTTGATGCCATCAACGAGAAGAGGCAAGTGCCTGAGACGGTCAAGTAGACACAAAATTGGACGAGGACATGGCATGAATGCATAGCCGTGAATCGGCACATGAAAATAAAACCCAATATACCCCCGGGACGCGAATCACCATTTGGTACACCTGACGTCTGTCTATGCTTGCAGGTTGAACTGTCTTTCATTCCTTTCTCTTGTATCCGATCGTAACCCATTTCCGTGATAGCCATTGAACTGACTCTTTAGTGGTCGCTGCCAGCAAAGGCCTTGTAGGCCTCAATGTCCATCAGCTCGTCAAACTGCTTGGCGCCCTCCTCGTCAACCTCGACCTTGACAATCCAGCCGCCGCCGGCGCTGTCGTCCTCGGGGACCTTGTTGATGGTGGAGGGCTTCTCCTCGAGGTTGTCGTTGACCTGGGTGACGCGCAGTCGGATCGGGGCGTTGATGTCGCTGGCTGACTTGACCGACTCGACGGCGCCGACCTGGTCGCCCTGCTCGACCAGGACGCCAGTCTCGGGGAGCTCTACGTAGACGACGTCGCCGAGCTGCTCGGCTGCGTACTCGGAGATGCCGACGAAGCCGTGCTTCTTGTCGGCCGAGAGGTCGATCCACTCGTGGTCCTTGGTGTACCTACGGGCGAGGCCTTGTCCTCAATTAGTTCTGTCGCAATTGTAGAGAGATGGGCGCAACTCACTCAGCTTGGTGGTGGAGAATGCTCGCATGGAGGAACGGGCCATGGGAGCAGCGCGAGGGGCAAAAGCCTTGGCCAGAGGCGCAGCGACGCGCAGGGACCGGGCAATTGAGGCCATTGTGAGTGTGGGAGAGTGGATGGGTTGGTGAGAGGGGTTGGACGAGATCTGCCGAGTTGGTGATATCAGTCAAGTTCTCACAAGCTCTGCCCGCAAGCAACCGAATGGAACGGCACTACGGAGAACAAGGGCCGAGCGGCAGGTTTTCGGAGGTTGAACCCGGAAGCTTAGTCAGCACGGGACCCGTGTGTGTGAGTTTTGTTCATGATGCACATGTTTGACGGAGTGAGCTGAACCAATCAGGGATCGGACAATGGACAAGTTTCACAAGTCAACATGGTCAAGTTGTTTACTTGCAACATGTATAAACAGATGCAGGGTCAAGGGTCTTTTGAGTCAAGATTAGATCTGATGAGCATCAAGAGTGACAGCTGTGATGAGTTGGCTCTGCATGACGATGATCCCGAGATCAAGACTTCTTGCTTATCCGTGGAGGCAGGCAGCTATATGTACGTGCGGCATGGGGCCAATTGACCAAGCGATGATGTCGCACAGGCGGATGCAAACAAACAACATGAAAACATTGGTTGCTTGTTTACTGACGATGCATGATGAGTTGGGCTGATGGTAAATGATACCCAAAGGATAGCCACTATCCGTGCTCTAAAGCATGTAAAGGCTGTCTGCTCAAAGTTGTTTGCTACGAGACAATGCTCAGATAAAACCGAGTCATTGTGATCCAGACTGTTTGGCTCCAATTGCATCATTGTTTGCTCGTCAGCCAGCCATCTGCCCCGTGTCTCAACCAACCATTCGTCGCAGACGCGCCCTGAGCGTTTAGCTCTGTAACGCGTCGTCTCCCGAAACTAAACAGCAGCAAAAACTCCACTCCACATGGCCCAGAGGTCAAAGGCCGCCATCATTAACAACACGGGCTGAACTAAGGTCTAGCCAACTCTAATCGACCGACTCGGGCGGGGTGGATCAGAGAGGAGAGAGAGCCGTGTCTTGAATTTCCATTCTCTTCTCTTTTCTCTTTTTTCTTTCTCTTCCTGCTGCAGCGACTCCATCACAGCGCAGCATAAGTCAAATCTCCTGCCCGTGTGGCTTAACCGGTGCCTTGAAATTCCGTCCCGGGACTCGCAACCGCCCAGGCCAAGTGAGAGGCTCACCACCATCACCTCTTCCAAAAGCCCAGCGACGAATAGCCATCGCCCTCGCCCCTTGTCAGTCCCTTTCGGTCCCTTCACTTCAAGTTCTTGTCGCCAGAGATTGACTGACTGTCAGTCCAGGCGTCTCCCTCTTTCTCTCCCTACCGCCGTCTACCTTCCAGGCCTGGATCCATCATCTCCTCGTAACCCCCTCCGAGACCTTGTCTCACTAGGTCCGCCACCACGTCGGCTCCCTACAGCCTGTCCTGTCTGTTTTCCCCCTCTTGAGCCTGTCGGGTGGCTTTTCGTTTCGAGTCCCTAGGCCCCAGACACGATCCCGTGGAGTCTCTTTGCTTCCGCCACCGACAGCCTTCTCGGAGCACACACGACCACTTACCGACGAGTGCCTGGCCTGGGCCTCAGCTCAGCTCCCACTGCCGCCGCTACTACTCCCCACTGCTACGCTACGCTACTCTGCCGACTCCATCTCAGCTTCATGCCTCGAACAAGCTCTTGACCAGTCTGTCCTTGTCTTCTTCCGACCGCTATAGGCGCCTCGTCCGCTCCAACCACGTTCTCTACCGACCTTGACTCTCGCTCATTTCGACCCCCCACACGCTCCTTCGCCTCCATCCAACCGCTGCTTCACTCAGCCTTGACCACTACTCTCCCCATCGCGACATCGACTGCTATTCACCCTGGACGACTCAACGATCACCGCGGCCACGGCCACCATCCCCGACCCCATTCCTCCCCCTCCCGACGCTCCCGTCATCGCCGTCGACACCATGGAGACCGAGGTTCCTCCCCCACGTGAAGTCCCCGACGACACTCTAGGCGGTATCGAGGGCTCTCCGCATGTCGCCTCCAGCAGCAACGGTTTCCGTCATCAACAGAGCACATCCCTCGACCAGGGCCTCGCCAATAGTCCCAAACCAGAGGAGGATCCTTCGGCCAGATACACCCCTCCTGTCCAACCGGCGCCTCCAATCTCCCGACCAGCTAGCGGCCTGTCCAACCCCGCACACCAGGCCTACAATGACTATCGGCAAGGCGCAGGCGAACCTTCATCCAACGGCCGTAACCATGTTGTGATCAAGGTTGGCATGGTGGGCGATGCCCAGATCGGCAAGACGTCGCTCATGGTCAAGTACGTCGAGGGCAGCTGGGACGAGGACTACATTCAGACCCTGGGCGTCAACTTTATGGAAAAGACAATTTCCATCCGTAATACAGAAATCACCTTTTCCATCTGGGACTTGGGCGGTCAAAGAGAATTCGTCAACATGCTGCCGCTAGTATGCAACGACGCCGTCGCCATACTCTTCATGTTTGACCTCACACGCAAGAGCACCCTGAACAGCATCAAGGAGTGGTATCGCCAGGGACGGGGTTTCAACAAAACGGCAATTCCCATCCTTGTGGGAACCAAGTATGATCATTTTGTCAACTTTCCTCCCCAGGACCAAGAAGAGATCTCAAATCAGGTGCGTTGGGCGGTCCATCATGTTGATTTGACTAACGGAAATAGGCGAGACGGTTTGCCAAGGCCATGAGAGCAGCCTTGATCTTTTCAAGTACAAGTCATAGCATCAACGTGCAAAAGGTGAGTCCCGTAAGGTTTCCATTGATGCACCACTGACCATTATAGATCTTCAAGATCGTACTATCCAAGGCATTCGACCTCAAGTGCACAATCCCCGAAATCGAAAACGTCGGCGAGCCCCTATTGTTATATCAGTCTGTGTGATGATACGCATCCTACCAAGACTACGTCTAGACCATGTCTCAGACAGGCCATCTTATGTTATCACGTCGAGATACCCGACAACAATGACGAACCATACACCGCGAGCTGGAAGAACAGCATCGCAGGCGCCACATGATGCGCCTACTGGCCGGCTTATCTACAGTCAGCTAGGAAGAATGAAATAGTAAAACTGTCCTTGTAACTTGCCTTTGATGCGCGCGACTTTCCCTTTGTCTTACACACCACTGGGTCGACTCCCTTCCCTTCCTTATTGCTTACTGACTCTGCTTCTGCACTAAACTCAATTGTCTTATTATACTTTACGGATAATGGAGAGGTCGGGATAACCTCTCAAGGATAGATAAATCACATGGGTATCTTCTGGCGCGCGGGTGCGCATCTACATTACCTGCTGGGTGTGCTCAGCTGCCTTTATTGCTGTCCTGGAGGAGCTACAGGGGATATCAGAAGGATATCATGAAACAGCTGCAACGTTAATCGTATTGTTGGCTCAGGGGGATGATGTATGCTAGGATGAGAGACGAGGTAGCATTAGATGAGGAATGAGCGGTTGCTGTGCGAAGATGAGACAAGGTGTTAAAGAGTCGATTGCTAATATACAGGCCCTGAAGATAATAGGCTATGCGGTCTGATACGAGTTCAAGCCAATTTCTTGGCGTTGGTCGATTTGTTACTCGCGTTTTCATCGCTAGTCTTGTGATTAGCTCCCTGTCCCTTGACCGGCTGCTTAACCCATTTTCGTTCCCCCTTGTCCTCCACATCGTCCTTGTAGTTTGTCTTTGGGTCATACGTCTGATCCTTCTTCCAAGGAGTTGCCAAGTCGACATCATCAAAGTCATTCAGGTCCATCGAGTCTCGAGTCTTTGCCACTCGCGCGGGGGAACGCTGCTTTTCGCGTGAAGACTCCCATAGCTTGCGAATCTGTTCCTCCAAACAGGGACGCCGGGGGTTCACTGGATGGGTGTCAACGATGAGAGGCCAGTCCTGGCGTTCGTTCCCTTCTAGTTCGTGTGCCTCTTCCTGATCAACCTGCTCATACTGTGCCCTCCTGGAGATTTTGCGCCAGGGGGCGAAGGACATGATGAAGACAAAGAGGAAGAGGAGGACTACGACTCCAAAGATAACTACCAAGGCGATGATGTGAAATTCTGTTGGGGACTCTTCCTCGCGAGTTGTGAGGTGGTGATACGAGGGGATCTTGCGGAAAGGGGGTGTAAAAGGGGTGTTTTGGTGTGTGTTGCAGGGGGCCATGGGAGTTACCTTGATCTCTCGTGCGGAGAGATTTTGGAGGCTGTGATGGTTAGTTCAGGATGTGTAGTTGGAGAGTTAAATAGGGATAGGAGTAGTGGTTTAGTGGGTTGAGGAACAATGAAGGTTGTTTGTTAGAGAACAAGCGTCATTGAGTACAGAACATTACCCACAAACATGTATTCTCAAGAATGTTCAGTAGAACATGGACTCTTGGCAGTAGAGTGAGAACAATGGGAACTCCCAAAGCTTAACCCAAGCACAACAATGCCCTCCGCGGATCCCTTTCAATTTTACATAACCTTTTAAGCAGATAACTCATTTCTCATTGTTTACACGGCACATAGAACTAGAGAGTACCCAGCAAACCCTGGATTGGGGATCTACCCACCAAGTTAAGGTTGTGGGCAACCAAGGCCTATACTATGAGAATTCCCAGGCCTTTGTCAATGTTGTCGATTGTTCAGAACAGCTGAAATGAGCGTGTCTCACCCATGGGTGGCTTCCATTTCGGTGCGCTTGAGTCAATGTCCTATGGCAGAAGCTCAGCCATCATTGGATGAAGGGCAAACATTGAGTGTTACTCCAGCTGTAACTTTAGCTGTAACTTTGGCGAGTACATCGGCCATCACATCTGCGAACCTCTTTTCACTGCAAATTTAACCCGCACGGAGGGAGGCCAAAGTTTTGTTGGTCGGCCTTGGTCTGCACTGCAATTTTAACCCACATTATGGGAGACTCGGCTTTAGCAAACCGGGCAATCGGGACAGTCGTCTCGACGCCTTCACTGCAATATTAAACCACGTAGAGGGAGGCTCGACTTCAATAAACCGACCGACCGGTTGGAACGTTCGTTATGTTTTAAGATAATAACTTCAGGATTTCTTCACTGCAAATTAAATACGCCTAGGGTCCTTCTTGGCCGGCCAATCAAAGCAGTTGGACGTACACAGCAACTTGAGCTCTCCAAGGCAAGGCATAACACGACAACACCCATTTCCCTGTTGTTCATAGCAAATACAACGTACTTGCAGTAAGCTTGGTTCTGGGGGCAGACATTTAACTCAATTTCCTCACTACTAGATAGATGATAGACCAATTATCCCAGCAGACGGCAGACTTACATGAGGATATATTAGGCCCTAGTGATCGGAGGCGCTGACCTAGAGTAGCAAGGGAGGGCAAAGATGCATCCCTGGGAAACACATGAGGAAGAGGTGGCCTAAACTGCACGGCTTGCCGAATGAGCGGCCGAGCTAGGTCGCGAACACATGCAGATGCTCGATGGGTGGAGTTGGTGTTGTCGGTGTCGATGGTCTTGACCTGTCCTCGGTGTTCATCAACGAAGGGAGTAGGAGACTGGCAGTCCTACGGAGCAGTCCAGGGGAAGGCAGTGGTTGCGTAACTTGAGGGCCCGCGGCGCTGGTCCGTTGACTGGCGCTGGGCGTGTGACGGTGTGCCAACCTCGAAGCACGCTTCTGGATCTCAGCCATGACTAGCTGTGCTGGGGCGCCAACACTCGAGTTGAGGAGGGCATGGTGGATGAAGTCGACCACGATGGTCGCCTCTCGTTGCACTTCCGGGTGAGGATCCACGCTGAGGACCAGCGCCAGTTTCCATAGCGCCATGTAGACAGTGTTGTGAGACAAGCCCTGGGAGGTCGGCTTTATCGTTCCATCCTGGTTACGGTGGTCAGGCCTGGCGTAGTGGAGGCCCATCTTGTGCTCCTGGCCATCATCCCGACGCTGCCTCTTCACTGCAAATTTAACTCAACCAAAGGGGGACTTTACATCAATAAGCCGGCCAATTGTGAACGTTCGAGGTAGCTACATAGCATTTCCAGCAACTCTCATGGGCCTGATACAATAATCGCCAAGAACAAGCCTCACGAATGACTCCTGTACCTTATACTCCGTATTTGCTACAGTTTGAACCGTGATGGAGTTACCCCGGTGTTATTTGCGCCTTGTAGCAAGCTTCGTATCAAATGGAAGCATTTTACCCTTTTACTCACTACTAGCTGGCACAAGGATATCAAGCCCTGGTGACAGAGGAGGCTTCCCCAGTGTAAAGGGGGTCAATACTGATCCCTGGAAAGAACAGGGAAATCTCAGTCCGTGCTGCGTGTGTAAGGAACAAGCTACTAAGGTTGGTGGTCAGCAAAAAAAAGGTCAGGCGCGAAGGGGACGGGAACGGGCATCCGGCCCTTCACTGCAAACCTAACCCGCCCTGAGGCTTTGTTAGGCAGCCAATTAGAACCGCTCAATCTTCATGGAAACTTGAAGCTCACAAAGATGAGGCAGAATGCAGAGTGGCAGTCATCTCTAGGCATCTTCCGGAGCGAACAAAGAGCGCTTGTAACCTGTGGTTTGCTTTCGGATACAGAAGTTCAAACTATATGCCTACTCTCTGTTAGACAGATGACTTTATCCACTATCTGAGCAGACGGCACACTGCATGAGGACCACCAAGCCTTGGTCATAGAATCTGAGACAGTATGGTGATTAAGAGGAATCCTACGAAGAGGGTAGGGAGGCGACCTGTACTGCCTACGGCGGCACGAGTCGTTGTGCATCCTTCACTGCAAATTTAACCCATGCAGAGATCCCCCAACAGGACTTTTCGCCTACCCAGTCCATCCACAGTAAACTCATGGTGTCGTACTACATTGTACGGATATCTATTCATGTGGACGGGCCATCTCTTTATTAAACTTGGGGTGATTTCATCGCCCATTTCGTGCTGGACAAGCCAATATTGTCAACTCGTAGGGCCGAGATGGATCTCTCACCGAGGACTGGGAGGAAAAGCCGGCTAATGGCGCCAACAGCCTCACTAAAGATAGGCAGTGCTGCTAACTGCATGATGCTAACGCCTGGGGGAGGCCCCTCTGCACTGCAAAATTAACCCACGTCGAGGTCCCTCGAACAGGGCTTTTCGCAGTCCATCAATGAGAACACATCACGGCCTTAGGTATGTTGTCAGTCAAACTGATGCTGCCACGGATCCATCTTCACTGCAAATTTAACCCAAACAGAGGCCTAGTAAATCAGCCAATTAGAGCTATCCAACGTGCACAGCAGATTTGGCGGCTCTGTATGGAGGTGAAGCGTACTTTAGCATCCGTAGTCCTACTCATCAAAACGAACTCAGCCCCTTGAACAACACTCTCTACCTAGGTAGCTAGGCGTTGAAACTCCTGTGTATAGACTAAAAGACAAGTAAGCACTCGCGTAATCTCAAACAAAACATTCTACTTCGACAGTCTCAAAAACTGGGAGGAAAAGACGACCAATGGCGCCAATAGCCTCACTAAAGATAGGCAGTGCTGCTAACTGCATGATACTAACGCCTGAGGGAGGTTACCCAACTAGTCAAAGCACCAAGGAAGGCCACTCTGCACTGCAAAACTAACCCACGCCGAGGCCCAACGAACAGGGCTTTTCGCCTGTACCCTCCATGGTACACTCACTGCACTGCACTACATGGTAATTTCGAGCATGGCTAATGACAAGGCATGATGAATCAGAACTCAAGTTTCGGCTCTTGACCCTACTGAACGCGGTTTCACAGTTAGGCGATGTTGTACTCTTGAACGCGGAATTATCAACAGATTTGCCCACTGATGGATGGATCTTTGCGGTCAACATGGAGGACTGACATAGATCCCTTAGAAATGACAGGAAGGCTGTGCTGCACAGATGTGAGAAGTGTGCGACCAGTTGTGAGCCCATTCACTGCAAATTTAACCCACACCGAGACCTATTAGGTCGGCCAATTAGGACTCTTCAGTGTGCACAGCAACTTTGGCGGCTCTTCATGGAGGTGAGGCATGGTACAATCTACTTATTCCTGCTCTACGTAGCTCTTTGTGGTGAAGTTCGTCCACTTGTATAGCTCTCTTTGTCTAGTATGTAGGTAGGCATCGAAACTCCTGTGTATTAACCAAGGCAAATGTCAACACTCGCGCCATCTTGAGCAAAACTTTGTACTTCGGGAGTCTCACGAATTCTCAATTATTCTACTTCTTCTATGCACTGGCCGTGCCCTGCTCAACATCCGCCCTACGAGCCCTCTTCTTCTTTACATGCTGGTAGAGCTTGACGACTCCACCCCCAAGGAGAGGGAGTACAATAATCAGGCCAACGGCGACAATAGCCCATGCTGTAGAGCTGTTCTTGGACTCTTCCCTTCCTGCGAGGCTGCTCACATCTCTGGTTGGTGGCCAGAGGAGGTGGGAGAATGAGGGAGTGTGAGTGAACCGTGTCATTTTGTACAGATCTGAGAGTGGTGATTTTCTAAGTTAGTATTCAAGCAAGAATTGCGTAAACGATGTGCTAAATATTTATAGTGGAGCAATTGCTGGGCCTTTCATGTCCTGTCTAGGTCGTTCTTTTGTTGTGTCTTTGTGACCAGGTGCTTTGTTTGCGCTTTGAGACCCGACTGAACAAAGGCTACCAATTACACCTAGCCAAGGTCCATGAATTACACCAGGTGGATGATACCGCTATTCAGAAATGAAGACACCATATCCAGAACAGGTCGATGGCACGCGGACTTCTCCGCGGCCATGTTGCCGTGGGTGCGGTCTTGTCTCAGACTACGACACCACGAGGAAGGCATGCGTGTGAGCGGGAGCCTGACTCTCCCATCATGTAGATCACGGTGCTTCCTCCGGCTGTGAATCACTGACAGCGATCCCATTCACAGGCGGAGCGAGCCGTGAGGAACGGGCTACATCGACAATAACGGGCTACACCTGCCGAGAGCCTCAGTGTATAAAATCCAGCAACATGAGGTTCAAGACTCAAAACACCTACCTCCGTCCTCATCGGTTCAACACGCTCACACACTCACCACTACGCGACATGGATCCTCAACCATATAACCGCTGGGTCGTGGCCGGCTTCATCATCATCCACGTGGTCCTCCTCTGCTGGATCCTCTCCATCTCCATCGCCCTCCAGCGTGATCGCCACGCACGACTAGTCGGACGCCAACTTACACAACGACCATTTCGAATCAAGAGAGCAGAGTTTCCGTGGAAGGACGCACTTCGGGAGACGGAGGAGTTGGTTACAGATGACGGCGCTGAACCTTTGCTGCCGACGTCGCCGAGAGGGACGGGATGGGGATCGGGGAACAGACGGACGAGCTGGAAGCACAATGATGAGTGGGGAGAATGTGCGTCTGCATGAGGAGGCTGTGTGAATGACAGCCAAGGCGTGTTAGCATCACAATATCCAAGTTTGCTCAAACCATGTGATGCTGCAGTTCCAGTGTCACGAGCATCGAGTCTCCAGCGGTGTAGTCGAGAATAGCCACACAACCGGCATAGCAGCACAAACTGCGGTGAACAGCACAAACATCCAAAGAAACAGCCAGTCGAGTAAAAGCTGTACAACGGTAACCATCGGGCTCACCGCTCCACGCTGTAAGCCGGGCGTCTTGCTCCTCTTATACCGTCCCACCTCCGGAACCCGCGGAAGCTTGTGGATCCCCTCCATCAGAGCTCGACAGGCCACTTGACGGCATTTCCAGCCTTCTTTTCCTTTTCTGCATACGGGAATGCGAGAAAGAATCTAGGGTCCTTTTGATTTCCCCGCAATCTGGGTTGATTAGCTTGATCTCGTTCCTGACGATCTGGTGCATGTTGGCTTGATGTGGTGGAGCCGTACAAGGGCCGTGGCTGCATGAGATGCATAATCTGACTTACACTGTAAGCATTCTGATCTCGGTGTAAGAGGTGATCAACTCATGGCAGACTGCGAAGGTACTTCAAGTGTTCTCGCTGAAACTGGACATATGTCCTCCTGCCACTTGGCCAAGTGAGCAGGTATTTCATTTTGACTCTATGGTCTACCTCTATACCGGCTCGAGATGATCACGAGCAGACCTGAAGCGAGAAAGTAACAATCAAGAACAAAAGACCCCAAGGTTCTGTACTCCTTCAATCCGTCCCATATAAGAATGCCCGCCGGTTCCAACAGGGAGAAATAAGAAACACCACAACGCCGTTCATGATGAAAAGAGTGAAAAAGCCCCAGCGCGCTAAAGAATATAGTAGAAGAAGAAAGTCCCGGTGATTACATGTACAGAGTTCTGATCTCGAGGGGCCGCAGTCGACGAGTCCCTGGCGGGTGTAGCTGCTGCTTTTGCCGATGGGGGTATCTAAAGATGCATCGAAAATCCGAAAACCAAAGACGAGAAAAAAGGTGCTTTAGTGCTTGTTGTCCCTGTCTCCCCAGATGGGGGCGTTCAAGGGCTTGCTGACGCCAAAGCCGACGCCGACGGCGATACCCACGACGAGAAACACCAGGAGGACCTTGACGATGATGCGGTTCCGGCGGCTGAGGTTGGCCATGCAGGTGCAGCGGTTCTTTGCCTTGTTTGCCTTGGCCTTTTGCTTCCAGTGGTCCTTGCCAGGCCAGACCTGGCAGTCGCTCTTCCTAGCGAGGGGACTGGCAGATGTCTTGTGCTGGATGCAAGAGGAGTCGGTCGTGTGGGTAGGGACCATGGCCTCGATGTCGGTGTCGAAGGGGTTGGTGCTCCGGTCGGAGCGCGGTGTGGGAGTGTCGTCGGGGCAGACGGTGGTATTTGTCGAGAAGGCGGCCTTTTCAGGGAGGGCGAGGGTGTCAATGCTGGGGCCACTAGGGCGGGAGAGCTTCTCGTAGTTTGAAGGCATCGTGATGGATGTGAATGCGAATGTGTTCCAGAGGGTGAAGTAGAGTTGCTAGGACGAGGAATTGGCGATGAATTAAATCAAGATGATTTGAGCTGATTCAACGGCAGCTATTTTCAGTCAGTCTCGTTGCAGGTGACGCGAATGTGGCGATCGAGGTTGATGTTGAGCGTGTCCAAGGAGATGGAACCATCAACATGCGCGTGCGACTGGGGCAGTCGCACCAAAACGGGCGAGGACTGGAACATACCTTTTTGTATCACCCGTCAAGAGACACAAGGACGTTGAATAGCAAAGCTTGGGAGAAAGTTTGCGCCGAGACGATTGGGGAAGAGGTTGGTTGGAGGCCGCGTACGCCAAGGGCGAGAATGCAGTCGCTGAATTGAATCGTATTCGCAAAGGAGCGGCGAGTAGAACAGAGGAGATGATGGGTCAAGGAGAGTATCCGTAAAAAAGGCCAAGAGAATGATGCCTTTCGTTATTTCGTTGGGGAGGTGGCGAAGGAGAATGAATCCTTAGAGAAAAGGAAGCAAAGAAAGGCAAAGCCAGATGATGATGGGCTGGTTCGTCCTTGGGAGGTCTCAGAGCATGGGTCGTTTTGGCGATTCGGTTCGCTCAAGTCCGGCCGGTTAGTGGAACGGTTCCGGGAGGGAGTCAGGAGAGCCAAAAGGAAGGGGAATCAGCTGCCAATAAAGAGAGGAGATGGTGTATTGTTGAATATTGCACTCTCTCTTTTTTCTTCCTCCCAACAATGGAGACAGGAGGGTTGAAGGAGAAAGAAGTTCAAGGTCGTTCTCAAGGGGCAAGATGAGAGATTGCGAGTACAACCAGACACCAGAATCACCCCGGACAGGGCAGGGACCTTGTGGTTTTGAATAGAAACAGGAGCACCCTCAAGCCACAGACCAGACAAGAACGAGCCCACGAGGACGGGACTGAGAGTTTAGGGGCATTCGTTCAGGCCCTGTTCTCGGCCTCCTTGTTCCTTGGAGATGGACCCCCGGCAGAAACAGGTGCTGCAGCCCCCGCTGGGAGATTTGAGCCTATCTCCAAGACCTCGCCTGGACGCTTGGGCCCAAAGCGGGTGCGCTAGGGGCGGTCTTGCCGCTTTTGGGCCTGGCGGGAACGCGCAGCCAGCGGGGGGCCTCTACGCTACGCTACCCCTAACCTTGACTCCATGCGATGGGACGCTGCCGCTGCGTTCCATGGATTAGATCCATCGCCACTGGACACAGGATGGCATCATTTGGCTGTCCATCTCTTCTACACTCGGTATCAATATTGACCCTGATTCCAGTTACAAAGGTCAGATCCAGTGCCAAACGCTGTCAGGTCGAGTCACGCGCGTCACGACCCGTTCATCCCCAAGATTCTCGCCCATGTGGCATGGCCGCATGCCTACAGACCGAATCAAATCCACGAATCCCCTCTCAACAAGGAATATAGCTCACTCGACTTTCTCCTCTTCCTCCAGTCTAGCGGCGGCCTAGGCTATTCACCCGATATCCGCCATGGTTCTTGGCCGGTGCGAGCGCCACCGAGATGGGTCCATCCATCTGGAGAAGAACCCGAGAACGAACTGACTCGCCCACCATCTTTCACTCCTAGAGGGAACCATCCGTCTTGGCCAGGGGCCGACCAGCCGGGAGGGGGGACGAGTCGTGTGCTGCATCTCGATATATCGTTGGAAAAGCACGCACAATCAATCACATCACGCTCTGCCGTGTCTCTCCCTTGACTCCATCCATGACATGACTGCGACATTCGACTTGACCACAAGACTCGGGGTCATTATGCCTATCCCGTGACTTTTCAACAGCCGAAACCACATGAGGATGCAAGGTACAGACAGCCTCATGAGTAAATCCAGATCCAGGCACAGGGCAAGGTTCACCAACGGGAGTGAACCGCCACGGGATTCCATTGCCGTCATGTCATTGCTGGACTGTCATTGTGCCCTCTATCGTGCCCGTAGCCGTCGTCTACTCCAAGCTAGCAAGCTCAAGCTTCGAATCAAGGAAACTCTGCTCGACGTTTGACAGGACCAACGCAGCCACCGATGCAACAGGATGCTTCCTTGGCATGGTGCAACTGGATTCAACTCGTCGTGGACCCCGCTCAGTTGGTCCGGAGGAAATCCTATCCTCGCAACGAACTCGAGCGGCCAACATCCGCGCGTCCTTTGATGCTTGGACCTCCCTGCGCGCTTTCGTATCTCGCTGCGTTTCAACTCTGGGGCGCAGCATCCACTGAGCGTTCGTCTTCTCGGTAAAGAGAGTGCTCGCTACGAGACCGAAAGATAGGCTCTTGTCTCAGTGGGTGCCCAACTGAACTGATGCGCCGTGTACGGGCGTCTACATGGCGTCCGCGTATGGCGTAGCATCGTCCGCGTATCAGAGAGGGTGCTATTTGAGGCATTACGTCGGTTCCCATATGTGTTGCAGCGTTATGCAAATCCCATTCTACCACTGAGATGGAGAGATTGCGGCTAATTTCCCACCTCCCTCTGCCGACGATCCATTATCCGAACCAGATAATGACCGACACGACGCGACAGAGTTTGACACAGTTTGCTCGATGGCATCTTCCGTCGATGCTTCTTCCCCTCCTTTGAAGGTCACTGGTGTGCGTGTGCCAACAGCTTCCTCTCTTGGTCGAGAGGGAGAGTTCATCCGGTGGGCAACGACGAGTGTGACGAGGGTCTAGAACGCGGGTGAACTAATGCAGGGTCCCCCAGCACTCGCAGCATCGGGAGCAGTCGAGACTGGCATGGTTCAGCGGGCGTCTGGTGGCGCAGCCAACGGGAGGAGCTGTCAATCGACGGATGTCAATCACGGCCGTCGGGAGGGAATCTACACTATCTACGAAGCTTCAATATTTGGGATCCAACCCTTCCATCGCGTTGGCCACAGTTCCAGTCGTCCACAGTTCCAGTCATCGCGTCAGGAACACGTCCTCTAGCATGTTTCGGCTGCTCCGCGACCAATGATGCACAAGGTTTGAGGCTGCTTGCTCTGGTTTTCCCTTTTGTCCTTCTGTCGGTCAAAATCTGAATCTCTGATACGTGATCTCGATGTGAGGCTCTGCTTTCCATGATCGATCCTGTATTCAATGCCTTGGTCGTTCATGCCGTTGTCGCAGATAGATGGGGCATTGAGCCAAGGCGCGCTTTCGTGTTTGAGCTCGGGAAGGAACTTGCATGGACCTTTTGTGAGTTGGTCGATGCCCACGTCTGTCGTGATGTCTCATTCTTGCTCGATTGATTCCACAATTGCTTGATGGTAGCCATGGATGCTGGATGGCCGGTTTGATGAGAGTTCCTGTGTTCAAATGCTTGCTCCAGGAGGAAAGGCACCTGAATAGCCATTAGATAGTTATGCTACAATCAATTGAACCGTTTCATTATGCCTTTCGCCTGGTCTACCTACCTCGGTAGCTACTTGCTTATCCAATTGCTCTGATCCGTGATTTCCTAACGTCTTCATCTGATGCCGTAGTCCTTCCCTCTTGCTCGATTCTTCCCCCATTGCTTGGTCGTGGAAGTAGGTAATGAGAGCTCTCTGCTCTACAATTCTGTGAAGGAGACGCGAGGCACTCGAGCTGGTCTTGAAATCAATAGACTGCAATTGATTAGAACAATATTATCGTCAAGTTGAACAACCTTACCTACCTGGTCTACATGCCCAATTGCCATCATCGGTTACTCCTGGTGATGTCTCCGTCTGATGCACTTGCTCTTTCCTCGGTAGCTTCCAACCACTTCAGGTTCCTTCCCCAGCCAAACTCTTGGCTACTGCCCTCTTCTCCCATCATCGAGATGCCTTCATCCATGCACTTGCTCCTTCCTCTGCGGCTCCTTCCTCCGCAGCTGCCAACCATTACAGGTTCTCCCGCAACTAGGTACGGCGTACACTCGTACTCACTTCCTCCATCATCTCTCCATCTTCTCTTCCACATCATCATCATCGTCACTCATCATGGATTACCAACGCGAATGGCAATACAACGCCGAATCGCCCGCCTGTGGCGATTACTTCGAATCGATCTGCTGCCCTTGTATCGTCTACGGCCGTGCCAACCTTCGTCTCAAGATCGCCTCTGACGAACGCGATGGCCAGGACATCACAGAACGTCAAGTCCGCCTCCTGTCGTCCAACTGCTGCATGTTTGCATCCTGCTTGCCTTGTGAGTACCAAGATCCTCTCTGGTGATCAGCCTAACGCAGTCAGTTTACGGATGCTTCATCTCTGCCATTCGAGGCCAAGTTCGAGACTTTTACGGCATCCAGGGCGACAAGAGCCGGGACTTGGCAGTGAGCTGCTGCTGTCCCAGCGAGACTCTGATCCAAACCGAGAATGAGATCATTCTTCGACAAGCCAGGTCTCGAAAAACCAGCGGAGCCTCGTCTTCCACTGGGTATATCCCACCTTCCCCTATGACTTATTCCTCGAGTTCTAGCTCGACAAGTCAAACAACCACTCCCAACACGGAATGCGATGAGCCACTCCCATGCATCCCAGAAGAGTGTTCGACTACAACTCCATCTTCGATGAGCAGTCGCCGTACCAGCGCAAGCCGGAGGCGGGAGAGATCGATTGCCCGTGATCCAGTCGCGCCCACAGATGCGACCCTCGTCAACGCCCACGAACTCAGCCAGGACCCAACTACGCCGGCCATGTACAAGGGCCACTCAGCCCCCCATAGACTCAGCAAAGACCCGGCTTCCCTGACGCATCCACCTCCTACCCATCACCTCAGGGACGACACCAAGGCGCAGGTTACCTCTCCCAGGACTGACACTCGTCCCAGCCGGCACAGAGGCCATGGCTCGAGTCATGATCAAGTCGATTCCTTCCGTCCACGAAGGGCCTCGGATACCGGACATGATCTCCATCATGACCCAACGACCCGAGTTAAATCTCCATCACCCACTGCTCATTCTTTGCAAGATGATGCGAACCCTTCTCCCAGAAGGTCTCCGCCTTCGAACGCTCATCATTTGCAACATGATGCGGTGAACTCTCGTGCCAAATCACCCCGGCCACACACCCTCGAGGTGGACGAGTCGGTGCCGAGTAGGTCCGCGGGCCCAGGGCCACACCATCTCCAGCACGACAAGTGAGGGACTTTGGACACGGATGACAGGACGGGCTGATGATGCGGACGAGCATGGTCGAGGACGGGCCACGGATGGCCCCGGTGGACCAACATGATTAGACTACATGGCGATTAGTACCTGAAGACACGCCAGTATTGTTATCACTCCATAGACCAAGGTAGTTATTCAATGATATTCAGTTATGAACGCCGTGTTCGAGGCTGGGCCAATGTCTCGGTGAGAAGTCGATCCAATGCTGAGTAGCCAGAGGGCAGGTCGATCACTTGATGGACAGACGATGGCAGATGGTGCTTTGCGCTGGGCCAATGGATCCAGATGCAGGCCTCGGACCTGTAACGGTGGCTAAGGGCCAGGAGCAGGAGAGACAGAAAGCATAAGAAATTGTGCCAGGCTGATGAAGTAATCCAGCTGCAAACCGTGGCGATGCCCTTGCCCTTATGCAGCCAGGTGGCCGGACGAGGTATTGATGACGGCCAACACGACAAGATGGCGTCTCGACGGCGCAGCAGAAACAGCAGAAGATTTTCTGATCAGATGGTCATTGATGAGAAACTTGGCTGAGGGACGAATGTTGCGGTCCCATCCCCAGCCTCCAGGCTGCATGTAAAGGAGTGCATTAGGCAAAGCTGATGTTGCACCTCGGGCGCGGATGCGACACGGACACGGTCGCGACGATACAAAATGGACGCGATGAGGAAGTTTATTAGGGGACGCGGGTGGCCGGACCCTTTAATGGAAACAAGATGCATCGGGGAGGAGACTTGTTATGTAGGCAGGCTGAAGGGGTTGTTGTGTATACGGCTCGACCGGGACCAGGCCTGGAGTTGTATGGGCCAAGGTGCGGTGTGTCCGTGGATCAGCTGGATGGAAGATGGGCCAATTGTAGGAGGTATGGTGTATATTGAGTGATGGGGTTTGTGATGAGGCCGCATCGACGCGACCAGCCGTGTTATTGGACTAGAGGTAGAGCTAGATAGATGATGGCATCGAGATAAGATGGATGCACAATGAATTGGAACAATGGATTGTCAACGGGCAAACTTGACGGTTGGGTACTGCAAGCATCACCAGTTCAACGGCACGGCACGGCAGGCGGCTGACGATGTGGTGCAACGGTATAGGAATCGTGTGGACGCATCGTGAACGCATCAAAGTGTTGTTACGCGATGCGCGTCGACTCTACGCCCAGGCTATTTCGGGGCCGAGCCGTGCAGTGTCTGATGTGTTATACTTGACGAACAAGTACCTCTGGGCTGACTGGCGTGAGAGATACATTGGACTGTCTCCCTTGCTTTTGCGACATCAACAGATGGACGCGACGATTGGCCGTGATGCCGGTGGAGACATGCCGGCCACGTCCCGCAAGGCCAGGCCGTGTGGCGAATCAAGCAGCGCCAGGTGAGATGCGCCCGTACTTGGCAGTGGAGCGGTGACACGGGCAGAGGCGAGCTGGGGGCCTACGGAGACAGTACAGGGGATAGACGCGTTGAGTGGCATGAGGGGGAATTGGGTTGTTGATGCCTGAGGTTTTGAGGGTTGATGATGGGAGAGAGAGAGGCTTCTTCTGGGCTTTGGAAAGGGGTTTTGGATTGATTATCATGTTCAAGACATTCCACGACGAGAGCGACACGACACGACACGACTTGAATAGCTCTAGAGAGAATCTGATCATTCCATTCCCGTCTCATTTGGCGGGGATTGACCATTGGATCATCTGCAGCCGCAGCCTGAGCCTGTCACAGTGGGTAGTGGATAGTGGGTACGAGCTGTGCTGCGGGTAGTGCCAGGTAGTGGACGTGCCCGCCCACGCCCGCGTCCTCCCTTATTACCGACTCTCCTCCCTCCCGCACGCGCCCTCACACACCAAAATCCACTCTCTTTTCTACCCGAGCACTCCCTCTGACTCTGGTCTTATATACCTTTCTACTCACTCATTTACACGTCGACCTCTTTGAGACGGGCTTCTCATAAACATCGACGCGGCCATCGATCAATAAACACAAACACTCAGCAAACTCCTCCGACCTGCATCGTCCACCTCCTGCATTGCCTCACTTCGACGTGGACTCGCCCCCGCCCACTGGACCTTGCTCACTCAGTCACTCCTCTCACTTGCGACACGACACGACAGTCACCATGGCTGCCGTCACTCGTCAACCCTTTGCTCCCCTTGATGGGGCTCGTCTCCAGAACCTCACCAGTCTCAAGAACAGGCAGAATGGTATGTGGTGGATTCATGGACGTTATACCAGTATCACTCTAACAACATCCCTCAGCTCTTCCTCCCACTGCTGGAAAGCGCAAGGCCGAATTGATCGACACCGACGACTCTGAGAACATTGACCCATCCGTCTTTGCTAAGCGCTCCAAGGCTTCCTCCAAGGACATGCTCAAGCCCTCTGCCTTTGTACTCAAGGCTGCTCCCATCCCCGCTCCCTCTGCTCTTCCCGATCGCCTCACCAGCCCAACCAAGACTCGCCGCACCCTCCAGCCCAAGTCTCCCGCCTCTAGGCTCAGCACCGGAAGCATCACCAAGTCGTCTCCCCTCTACGCCCCCGCTGGTCGCTCTCCCACCCGAACCAAGCGTTCCGGTCTGGCCTCGAGCCGCCGACGTGCCCTTGGACCTTACACCCGCGTGGACCCCCCTTCCTTCAGCCTCGGCTCTGCTGCTCCCTTTTCTCTCGATGCCGCTCTCAAGGGCACCATTCCCGGTTATGGATCTTCCAAGCCTGCTCCCAAGGAGCCGTTGAGTGCTCTCGGCGAGGGAGAGATGAAGGCTAGCTGGTTCTTTGAGATTCACGAGGATACCCCCGAGCAGGAGATGACCAACCTCCTCCAGCACAGCACCTGCGTTCTCGATATTTCGTCTGATGAGGAGAGTGAACGCAAGCGCAGCAGGGACCGTGCCGAGGGCCGCGACAAGGAAAACATTCCCCCCGCCGATGACGTATCTCAGACCTCATCCCGCCGGTCCGCGCGAGTCAGCGCCGACGACATGGTTGTCGAGAAGGAACGCGTTGCGCTGGGTGAAATGAACACTGCCGACTTTTACGCCGAGGGTTGCGATGAGACTTCTGTCATTATTGTACCTGCGGATGAGGATGAGGTGCCGGAGCCAGAGGTGTCCAACATGACCAAGGACTTTGCGTATGCGCCAGAAGAGAAGGCCGAAGAGCCCACCGAAGAGATTGAGGCCCTCATGGCCAAGCCAACAGAGGGATCATCCAAGGCTGCTGTGCTAGAACCCATCGAGGGGACAGGCGAGAGCTTTGAGCTGTGGGAAAGCGGAAGCTCCAAGGACGAGGCAGAACCAGCGACAAGCTCATAGCACAACGCAACAAAAGTGTGTACGAGTTTAATGCTTTGATGCCGGGGTCTGGAGTATAATGGTGTATGGCGCAGGAATTGGGATTCTCTTCTTGCAGGCTACCAAGAGCTGGGATACTGTTATCGGTTTTGTGATTTGCATTTTGCATTGTTTGATTTGAATTAATTTCACATTTATTTGAAATCCCGTACTCTTTTGGAAGTGATGTGTATTGTGCAATTAATTATTCTGTGGCCTGTAGGGCTATCATGAATGAGAGCTCACTCAGGCAAGTGACAGGAAATGCTCATCTCACAACTCTCACTGTCCTTCCAACCTCGCCCCTCTCAACCTGCTCAACCCTCCCCTTGACCTTTCTCCATATCTCCTCCGCCACCTCCTCAACACTTCCTCCAGCATCCACAACCACGAGATCCTCCTCCTCCTGCTTCCACCCCTCCCCCTCGTCCAGCCCCAGCCCTTGCGCCGTGACATCCCTTCCGCCCATGCTCAGACCCCAGAAGAGTTCACGTACTCGCCGCTGCATCTCAGACCGCTCGTACACCTCGCCGCCCCAGCCGCCGCGCGACCGGGCCTGCTCCTCGGTCAGGTCGAGGAAGAGGACCAGGTCGGGCCGCGGGAGGCCGCGCTCTGGGGCGCGCGCCCAGGGGAGGGTCAGGGAGGGGTTCTGCTTTGCTGCCGAGTAGACGATGCCCGAGTGGTAGTAGCGATCGCAGACTATGGTTGTTCCAGCTGCGAGGAGGGATTGGATTTGTTTACTGGGTTTGTTAGTGGATGTTTAGGACTCCTAGGTGAGGGTATTTACACTGCTTCCCAGCGGTTTGCGCTGAAGAGGAGGTGGATGACATGGTCGTCCATCTCGACATCACTCTTGAGATAGCTATCAATCATCTGCCCAATGGGCGTGGACCTGTCTATCTAGAATCAGCTTCGGTTCATATGCTCTACTTGGTAAACTCACCCGGGAACCTCATGACCTTGACCTTGCTACCCTCCTCGACGAATCTCTGCTCCAGAAGCTTGACCTGCGTGGTCTTGCCGCTCCGATCCAACCCCTCGAGGACGATGAATGCGCCCCTCACTGCCGAGGAGGCGGGGGCGGGGGATGTCCCGGCTGCGGGTTCGGGCCCCGAGGAGCTCGCGATGGCGGCTGTCGCGAGGTCGTTGATGGAAGCCATTGAGTCTCTCTTGTTTGTGTCTTACTCTTCGCGGAGGACTGTGAGCCGTGATCTGACCCGGAAGCTGAGGGGAAAGGTGGATTTGAGGGTGGGTGGGCGAATTCACACTGTGGGTGGCTCCCCGAGGTTGGTTTTGGTTTGGTGTGGGCGGAGGCCACAGTGCGGCGCGCCAGGTTTGCATCAGCTGATGGTGAAACTCTGACAGCTGGGGATGGTGTTTGAGTATAATATCAGGAGCTTTTATTTGGGCAATGAGCACTATGGATGTGTACAGTATGACGAGCATGGAATGTGTTTCTATGGAGGCTGTTGCTCTTGATTGAGCACAGAGGCCTCACCGCTAACTCTAAAGCAGCGAGCTTGAGTGAGGTACCGCGTCTTACAACCAGGGGATTGCTTCCCGCTTGTCCAAGAGCGATGAGAGGATAAAAAATGATTGGATACAGACAGCATACATCAACTGTCTGTACGCATCATGGCCATGCTGAAGGTAGACTTGAAAAATGAGACAAAAAGCAAAAAAGGAATCCCCGAGACCTGGCTCGAACAGGTGGCCTTTCGGTAACGTTGTATCCATTACAGCCGAACGCTCTTCCAGCTGAGCTACTCGGGGCTTCAGTAGAAGAGAGGGATTGTTGGTGGACTGTCTCGGAATTGGGCTCATACAGTATGCTAGCGGAAATGGACGATTCTTTGGAAATAGGGTAGGTTGAGAGGACTAGATGACAGCAACACATATGGACAAAGCCTGGCTTATTCTGTTTGGATGAATAATTGACTAATTTCGGTGAGTCTGCTATTTTTTGTATTGTTTCAAGTCATTCCTGGTACTGTGCAGAGAGTCTTTGCAAAAGAGTCGAGCTGAGCACTGTCTCATGTTTCCATCTTTGCTTCCCGTTTAGACAACATGGGAGGAAAAGGTGTGCATTTGATCTCTGCCCATCAGGGTACCACAGAAGGATAGCGTATATAGAGCGCTGAGAATACCAGTATTTTGGGCCTTTTTCCCCATTTGCTTCAAATATAGCTATCTCTCAAACAACTCAAAAGCTTTACATGGCCAATCTGGACGCTGTTTAGGCCTGACAGGCCACCAGACCCTTACAAAGAGGCCTAAGCACAAGCTAAAGAAGGCACAACAATGTCACTAATGGAAGAATTCTCAGCACGTATAACTCTAATCGGTCATGCCCAGTGCTTCCTTGTGTTGCTGAAGCTTAGAAGACACCCTATTTTCCTCTCTTCCTCCCCCAGCTCGACTACATATTCTGTATTAGCGACCGCTTTGTCATCAAACACCCTATCTTCCGATAGCTGCTCCTCCCCGAGTAGCTCAGCTGGAAGAGCGTTCGGCTGTAATTGATCTCGCATCTTACCGAAAGGCCACCTGTTCGAGCCAGGTCTCGGGGATTTATTTTTTCTTCTCTAGAAGCTCTGCTTTCCTTTTGCACCCACCGTCTCACTCTCATTCGTCATCCTTTTTAGCACCATGATACATCCCCCTCCAAAAATCTAGACCCTTGACGCACAAACTGGTGGGGTGAGGGGCAAAAATATCAACCTTTCCCAACGGAATGCAAAAGGAAAGCAACTCCCCGAGACCTGGCTCGAACAGGTGGCCTTTCGGTGACATTTCTATCAGTTACAGCCGAACGCTCTTCCAGCTGAGCTACTCGGGGGATTGGTGGTTGGTTGGCGACGGGCGAGATACTGGCGCCTATGCAGCCGGGGGGGGGGTTTGTGGGGATGGACATGGAGATGGGCTCGCTTGTCGGTCAAGATGAGGCCGAGGAAATGGTAAATGTCTCATCATGACGAGGATTGGTTGTACATGAGTTTTGGTCACTTTCAATGGCTTGTCGTTTACACTCACGGTGATACATCACTTCGGCCAAATCTCACTTATACCAAACACATCAAGATACAAGCAGGAACATGACTTTTTAACGCCTAATTATACGCCTAGTTGAATACAACAGTCTTGTGTCCGTTGAGGAACAGTCTCCTCTCGGCATACCACCGCACAGCAGCAGCAAGAACCTGGCTCTCTACGTTGGATCCCTCCTCAGACAGCTCCTTGGGGTTCATGCTGTGGTCAACACGGGCCACGCGCTGCTCAATAATGGGACCCTCGTCAAGATCCGCAGTGACAAAGTGCGCCGTCGCACCAATAATCTTGACTCCGCGGTCGTAGGCCTGGTGGTAAGGCTTGGCTCCCTTGAAGGATGGTAGGAAGCTGTGGTGGATGTTGATGATGCGGCCAGACATGGCTTCGCAGAGGGTTGGCGACAGGACCTGCATGTATCGCGCAAGAACCACGAGCTCAATGTTGTGCTGCTTGACGAGATCAAGCACCTGAGACTCCTGCTCAGCCTTGGTGTCCTTTGTAACAGGCAGGTGGTGGAACTCGATGCCGTAGCTCTGGGCGAGGGGAGCGTAGTCGGGATGGTTGGACACGATGACGGGGACCTCGATTCGCAGCTGGCCAGTCTTCATGCGGAAGAGCAGGTCGTTGAGGCAGTGACCAATCTTGGACACCATGATGAGGACGCGCATCTTGCGGGCGACGGGGCGGATGTCGTAGTCCATCTTGTACTCGGCGGCGAGCTTGTCAAACGGCTCGACGAGGTGCTCGGTCGACTCGGTCTCTGTAGGGCCGAAGTGGACGCGCATGAAGAAGCGCTCCGAGACGGGGTCCGAGAACTGCTGGAGGTCGAGGATGTTGTGCTTGTGCGAGGCAAAGATGCCCGTCACGGCGTGCACGATGCCCGACTTGTCGGGGCACGAGAGGGTGAGGATGTGATCATTGGCCATGTTGAAGGCAATGGGAGGCGTTGAGAGAGGGCTTGGTCAAAAACTGGGTTATTGTTGAAGGAGGAGAGTACAATGGCATGGCTGAAAGTATCGTATAGGTATGACTCCGAGCTGAGGGGATTCATCCATCGACCCCACTGGGGCTAGCCCTTCCGGACCCCTCGGGGGAGACTCGGCAAGTTCCTTGGAGTCATTGAGGGTAAAGTCGAGGACAATTGAGCCGGTTAAGGACAGATTTATTTGTAGGGACGCTTTTATAGAGGATTACAGTGCAAGTCATGACTTGATGATGCTATTTCTGACCGCTTATTACCGGCTTATACCCAGTCCCGCAGGTTAAGTGGCTCGATCCAGGGTAGAGTCAAGGTGCATACTCTAGGTTCAGTGGTGATGGCTTCATGCGTGTACTTGGGAGAGGGCCGATTAAGGTCAACTCAACAGACTCAGTTTGTGAGATATAAACACGCTGTCCGCAATTGCCCCTTAGAGTTGCGGGCCGAGTGACAGGATGAATGTGTCTCCAGCTTATAATACCTGGCCCTCTGCTCGCGCACGCAGGCTGCCTCCCGAGAATCACCACCAAACACCATGAAGCTCATCACTGTCGCCGCAGCTACGGCCGTCTTTTCGACGGCCAATGCGCTGTATATCCCCAACAACCATGCCCAGAGATATCCACCACACCGTGACGATGGCGGCTACTACGTCAAGGATCCTTACTACGTCCCCAGTGATTCTAAACCTGATCCAATCGATGTGATCAAGTTGGGGCTCATGAAGCCGTATGGGGTGCGCCCTACTGTGTCTAGGCCAAAGCTGCTTCTCGAGACCAAGACACTCCCAGAACACATCACCCCTCCTGAAGACAAGAAGAATGAACCCGTTCCATATGTCGAGGGATGTACGAGCGCGCAATACAAGAGCGAGGAATCTGACCATTGTGTGCACTACTCTCACATCGAGGTTCACAAAGCTGTTCCTCGTTCTCTCGAGAAGCGCCAAAAAGGACCTGACCCAAGCAAGGTTGATGTTGATGAGTCGGAGGATGCGATTGCGCCCCTCCTCCGGCCTCTCGACGAAGTCGCGCAACGATACAAGCCTCTGATTCCCAAGAACCTCGGATTCAAGAAGAATGAAACCAACGAGAATGAAGTCAAGAAGAATGAAAGGGTGATCATTTACCCCAAGAGCAAGCCCAAACAGAACAAACACGAGTTCCTGGAGGGTCTCATTGGCAAGATTGAGCAGCAAACCAAGGGATCTGACGCATCGGGAACCGAAAACCATGGCAAGGAGACGACAAACGGGAAGGATTGCGACAAGGAGAAGAATGACGAGCTCCTGGAGGATGTCATTGACAACGTTGAGCAGCGAGTCAAGCCTCAGACACCGAAATTCTCTCAAGACAAAGACAAAGCGACCGAGGGCGCCGATGAGGAGCTCCTCGAGGACCTCATCGAGAAAGTTGAGGAACGAGTCAAGCCCCAGATACCCAAGGAGAAAGGCGAAGTGGCTATGGACAAGGATGAGGTCTTGGAGGATCTCCTGGAGCAAGCCAAGCTACAACACAAGACCCGGGTACCTCGATGGTGGGGAGCGCCCAGCCCGATTGAATCGAGACTCAAGAAGAAGAAGCTAGAGAAGAAGAAGTTGAGAAAAGTGAGCCTCAGCTCGCCCGGGGAAGGGTTGAGGGGTTACTCGCCCGAGTATCTATCAGGCCTACTGCGACTCGAATACGACGAGCTGTGTAAGAAGCACCCCAAGAACTGCATCAAGGCAAAGGGCTCTGTGAGGCAATTCACACGTCAGACTCTGGAGGCCAAGGCGCGACTCGAGGACATGAAGAAGTACGCCATGATGCACACTTCGCCCGACGACTTTAGAGCCCAGCGGTTCCGCACGGATGAGACGGCTGAGAAGGTCGCAGAGCTCGAGTTCTGGAATGGCGGGATAAGGGGAGTCTTGCACGCGACAAAGAAGAGTCCCGAGGAGGCGGAGAAGTTCCACAAGGATGTGGAGGAGCTGGGTATTCGTAGGGATGCGCGTGACTTCTCTAATGGCGGAAAAGAGCACGTCACAGCTCCTTTTTGGGGTATTACGTGGACGTCGTCCTAATCCGATGGTGTTTACCACTGCCTTAATTGAAGCTATTCACAAAGGCATAGTCCTGGAGTATTAATAAGGTGTAAGTGAGCATGACTCGGTAGTTCTATGCGAGATACGCCTAGACATGGCCAACTGAACATCAATGAAGAGTCAGTATCACACAATTGGTGATAAGCACTCAGCGGTATCGCAGTTGTCACGTGGACACCAAGTGACAGTCCACTCCACCTTACATCTCCACTCCTCCACTCCTCCACCAACTTCTCTCCAACACGACTAACACTTGATAAGACTTGACAACTCTCCAAGCTTCATCACGCAACTATGCACCATGCCGGGGAACGGCTCTCGCAGCCGGGACGGCTGTTTCAACTGTCGCAGGCGCAAGCGACGATGCGATGAGGAGAAGCCCGTTTGTCGCCGCTGTCGCAAGATGGGTGACAACTGCGTGTTCCCGGAGCCTGCTTCTGCGTCGAATCCTCTCAAGTTTGTTGTTGCGGCTTCACCGGATCACTACATTGTGCCTGTTGGAGGCTCAGACAAGGGCGCCAGCTTCTTGAATCTGTCTCCCAGGGAGCTTGCCACCATTTGGAACAAGATCCAGGGGGATCAAGAGCAGCAATCTCAGGAGGTCTTGGACACTCGAGACATTCAGTCTCTTGTTCCATTTCCCCGAGTCATCTCACCATATACCGTTGGTCGACAGTATGATGGCCAGTCCGTCGAGTCGGCTCTTGTGCAGTATTGTAAGCATCATCTGTCGATTGCTGACGTTGCTGACTCTTGCAGATGTCGAAGTCATTAGCAGTAGCAGAGTCTATGTGCAGACAGGACGCAATGGCTTCCGCACTTCTGTCATCCCTCGAGTTTTGTACAACCAGGGACCTCTGCTCTCAGCTGTCCTAGCTATGAGCGCTGCAGAGTGGGCTCACGATATTGTTGTCGATGGCAGAGACTACCGTGCGCTGTCGACGCAGTACAAGGTTCGCGCCCTTCAAGAGCTGCAGCATACTCTACCAGATCCTCAAAGCTGCGAGGGTAATCTCTTGACTTGCGTCCTCCTAGCTTCTCTAGAGATTGCACAAGGATCCCGCCCAGCTTGGCTGCGTCATCTCCAAGGCGCACTGGCTCTCATCGACAGCTTTGGAACAACCATTGACCCCAGCGTGGCACAGTTTGCGCTACAGTATTTCCGCTTCCGCTACGTCCTGATGGAAACGACAAAACCTACCGGACGGCCACAGGAAGCCACTGACTCAGTTGACCTGCCGATGGCTGGTCTAGCTAGAGCCGAGGTTACCCTTCCCAAACTCCAGGAGACGCGGGGTATTATCGATGAGCAGATTGGCTGTTCCATGGACCTCGTCGACATTATCAATGAAATCTCTGCTCTGTCACTCGCCTCGGGTGGCCACGACGACACCGTGTCCAAGGATCATCTATATACGAAGGGTCAAGAGCTGGAACACCGTATCAACCAGCTCTCGAACCAGGACGTCAGCACGGACGAATATCTGCTCAAGAGTGCAGAGTCTTTCAGGATTGCAGCACAGATCTACCTCAGGCTGGTCTGCTACAATACCCCAATCACCCACCCATCGATTCTGGAGCCTCACGAGGCGCTCCTCTCGTGTCTGTCAGATATCATCTCTGAGAGACAAGCGAGGCGGTCGTTTCCGATGTGGCCTCTCTTCCTGGCTGGCTGTGCATGCTCATCAGATGAGCAGCGCAAACCGGTTCTTGACTACTTTACGTTGCTGGACAGCAAGTGGCCGATCAGCAACATTTCGGCAGTCTTTCAAGCTGTTCGGACTGTATGGCATACAAGGGATTTGATTTCGTCTTCGACTTCATGCACAAATCAGGACTGGAGGGATGTTATTCACAAGTTTGGCTGGAAACTGTCTCTATCGTAACGTCTAATCAAGTGCCTTTATTACAGACGGGCTTTTAGTATCCTCTTGCTCTCCTCCTCGAGTTCGTGCAGCTCCTTGGCAGTGCCCACTCGCCAGCTCACCTCGTTGCCCCAGCCGGCTTGCTCGCTGTCCTTCCACTGCCAGCGCTGCAGCTTCTGCTTGCCGTTGTTGACGAGATCCAGCACCCACTTTCCAAAGATGGGCATCATCTTGAAGCCATGACCGCTGTCGCCGGAGAGCATCACGAGAGTCTTTTCGGTGCCAGGCACAAAGTCGACGAGGTACTCGCTGTCCGTGCTGTCGTTGAACCAGCACAACTTGCGGTCGACAAATGGGCGATCAGCCATCCAGGGGATCGTCTCCCGTAAGAGTTGGCGCAGCTTCTGCTCATCCTCGTAGGGGATAAAATCTTGCAGAGGTCCAGATGAGGGGTTTGCAGGAGGGAGAGAGAGTCCGTTCTTGGTGTTGGTGAAGCCAGCGCCGAGGGGGCATAGCTTGAAGAGTTTTGTGGCTGGGTCAGGCTCGAAGAAGAAGCCGAGATCTCTTACGTTGGTGACGGGGATGCCTCGGAGAAGGTCGCATTCCTCCTGGGTGAGCTGGACGTGGGCGACAGACCAGGACCTGGCGACAGTGAACTTGCCCAGTGAGGGGACGAGAGATGCCCCGTTGGCCCCGAGAGCGCAGATGGTCAGAGCGGCCGAGTGCTTACGGCCATCGGCAGTCTCAAGACCGGTACAGCGGCCAGAGCCGTCATAGGACAGCGAGGTGACCTTGCCGGCTTGCTCACCCAGGATGAATCTGACACCCTTAGTGGCGCAGTGGTTATACACGGCTTTTAGAGCATTTCCCGAGTGTCCGTACCCAGCCGTCTTGTTGAAGTAGCCCTTGAAGCCCTCGAGGGGACCAGTGAGCTGCCAGGCATACTTTCGGAACTCGTCGGGGGAGCTCAGGGACTTGACGCCGTCTCTGAGGCCGGGATGGGCTTCGACTGAGGATCGGTTCTTGTTGAGGGTTGCGACGGCCTTCTCGGGGGCTTTTCCGGATACGCAGTTGATGTAGCCCGTCTCGTGGTAGTAGGGGCCGAAGAGCGGGGTCTTCCAGCCTTTAATGGCGTCCTGGATGTCTGTCAGCATTTGGGTGATGGTGTCGAGTTGGATCACTTACAAAGGTGAGCTCGGTGTAGAAGGGGTCTTCGTACTCTGCGCGGATGATCTTGTTCAGGTCATACGCAGCAGAGTACTGTGAAGGTATCCTCTCATCCCGCTCAAAGACTGTGATATTGGTGTAGCCGGATTCAACGAGGTGTAGGGCCGTCGAGAGGCCCCAGGCGCCGCCACCGACGATGGCGATGGGAGAGGTCTTGTCCATGCTGAGGAGAGACATTGTGATGGATTATTGTGGAATTAGTGAGGTTAGAGGATTGTTTTACGCTACTTTATATACATGTCGATCCTTTGCTCTTCGGTGTATCCCGAGGACTTGTGATGCCATCGTGGTGCGACTGATACGCGCTGTACGAGGATCGCAGAGACAAGAAGTGGCTAATGGCTAGCGTAAGCGGTTGACGCCAAAGCTAACCTGGGGGAGATGCTTCTACGGCACGTGGGATATGTCAGTTACCGAACCCGGCATCCGAGACCGGGCCTTGATAACCCGGAGGCGAACCTTCGGTTGGAGGAGGTGCGGAGTCTAGATGCGGGGACGGATTGCGTCGGCTTGGGGTTGGGGGCTGCATGATACAGATATGGATCTTTGGATGATTGGTCAATGGTTTGGAGTGTTGGGCTTTGGTTCGTGGGGGCATTGGTCAGGCATGCTTTGCTCCTAGGTTGTCTACGGGGATGTTGAAGACGCAGTGTTACTCAGGAGTAGAGTTGCTGACGGGGTTGAAGGAGGTCCTTGAGAGTCGGGGACGATTCACAAGCTCGAAGGTTGACTCTCCAGCATTATTCGAAAGTGATATCGAGGAGTTGTTGAAACTGAAATCAAAGGAGATTAAGGCATGGAAGCACTTAGTCAAGCTAGAGAAGCATAATTATTCACAACTTTTGTTTACTTTCAGCACTCTACATGTTGCTAGGATACAATACACTCTTCAACGGCCCAAACTCCTCCTTCAACGTCCTCGGTGAAGTGAACCGCATTAGCAGGTTCGGACTGCCCGCCTTGTCGTTGGTACCGCTCGATCGAGATCCTCCAAATGACTGCTGTCCGATAACGGCTCCTGTAGTCTTGCAGTTGACGTAAAAGTTGCCGGCGGCGTACCGAAGCTTGTCCTCAGCCTTCTGGACAATGGTTCTATCGGCGGCAAAGATGGAGCCGGTCAGGGCGAAACCGCCGCCTTGTTGGTCAATTTTTGTTAGGAGGTTGTCAAACTCGGCGTCTTCGTAAACGTGGACAGCCAAGATAGGACCAAAGAACTCTTGCTCAAAGATCTTGTGGTTGAGAGACTTGGCGAGGTAGACTGATGGCTGGATAAAGTAGCCCGTCTTGTCACTGTATGTACCTCCAAAGACTCGTTCGAGAGAAGGATCGTTGTTGGCCTCGTCGATGGCCTTGGTGACCTTGTCGAACGAACCCTTGTGGATGACGGGGCCGTAAAAGTTTTCAAACTTTTCAGGGGCCCCGACCTTGACGTTGCTCAGCTCTGTCTTGAGCTCGTCGAGGAACTGCTTGGACTTGCTGGCGGGGATGTACAGACGAGAGCAAGCAGAGCACTTTTGGCCGGCGTATTCAAACGAGGCGCGGATCGTGTGCTTGACTGCGCTGCTGATGTCGGCCGAGTTGTGGACAAGGTGAAAGTTCTTGCCGGATGTTTCTCCTACGAGTCGGGGATAGTCGCGGTAGACCTTCTTGCCGATGCCGTCGGCAGCCTTTTGGTATAGCGATCGGAAGACGTCAGAGGATCCGGTAAAGTGGAGGGCTGCGAATCGGGGGTCGTTGAAGACAACGTCAGTTATCATCTCGGCGTCACCGTTGACGAACTGGATCACATTGGGAGGGAGGCCGGCCTCGAGGAGGATTTTGTAGACTAGGTAGCTGGCATAGATATTGTGGGGAGATGGCTTCCAGACGACCACGTTGCCCATGATTGCAGGCGCTGAGATGAGGTTGCCGCCGATTGCGGTAAAGTTGAAGGGCGAGACGGCGTAGACGAAGCCCTCGAGGGGTCGCCAGTCGGTTCGACTATCTGGTCAGCTTGATTTGAGTCCAGAGGTTAATAAATCTTACCCGTGCTGTCCAGGAGAATGGATGGTGGGCTGTGTCTCATAGATCTTTTGCGCAAATGATACGTTAAATCGGTAAAAGTCGGCCAGCTCAGCCGCAGCGTCAATTTCAGCCTGCCAAGCATTTTTGCCCTGTCCCAGCATTGTCGCAGCTAGAAGAGCATCGCGATACTTGCCAGTGACGAGGTCTGCGGCGCGGAGGAAGATGGCTGCTCGGTTGGAAAAAGACATGTCCTGCCATTGCTGCTTGGCCTCGAGGGCGGCATTGATGGCGTCTGAGACATCTTGACGTGTTGAAGGCGAGTATTGGGCAAATGTTTGGTCCTTTTCTGAGGGCATGTGTGTTGGGAGACGTTCGCTTGAAGTGCGCTTCTCGCCAGAGATGACGTTGGGGACAGAGACTGGGAGCTTGCCCCGGAGCTCCTTGAGGGCTAGGAGGAGGTCATCTCTCTCTGGGGAGCCTCGAGTAAAGTCGCGCTGACATGTTAGTTGGGTCTATAGAATTGAGAGAGGATGGACTCACATTTGCTTCATTGTAAGGACCGGGCAATCTGTAAGCCCCAGCTGTGGCAATTGTCCTGACAGTCTTTGCCGACTGCAACAGTCGAGATCGGGATAACCGAGCAGTAGAAGTGAGAGCAGACATGATCTTACACTTTCGCAAAGATGGAATAAGCTGAAGGTCAAAGCTGGTCAGGTGGCTCCCGTCGTGGCTTTCAATAAAAAGATCTGGAAGCTCGTCTGTGGATCACATCTGCGGCTACGCTAACTCGATGGAACCGGCATCCCACGGGCTTGAGATCTAGCGGTTACGCTAACCGGGTTCTGTATGCGAGATCTGGATTCCCCGCACTCGTTATCTCTCCCCAGATGCATTTCCCCCTCCTCCACCCATGCGTGGCGTGTCGTTGTGTTTCCCAAGTTGACGATAGGAGCCGGTGCTCTATCGACGATTTGTGTCCTTGTGACCTACCAGAGCCGATAGAAACCAGATACCGAGGAGGCCGAGAGGGTGCCGTTGTCGGAGATGGGAGATTAGCTTTTGGTCTAGTCTGGAGGGAGGCGCTATCAGAGGCTGTGAGGATAAAGTCAATCGTGTTTCTCACGATTTTTCACCTCTACATAGCAACTTGATTCTTTACAATGGCCTTTAGAGTCGGTCTTGTTCGTCCTTGTCGTTATACTCTTTCCCTTCTCGAGACTCGTCAGGCCTACACAAGTCTTGTGTCATGCCGGTCTCGTAGTCTCGGGTTCCAAAGCCGAGGGCTGTCTCAGTCGTCACACATCCCCGCTCAGGCTCCTCAGAAGGTGCCGAGGGTTCTTAGAGATGTTCCTCTTCCTATTCTCTTTCGATCTCTCCTCGTTCTTTCGGTAGCTGCCCTGCCGTCGAGTATTCTCTCGGTCATTATCAGAATCACAAAGAGGCACAGTCAGCTTCTTTCCAACTCTCGGCTTCTCCGGTGGCCTGTACACAAAACGTTTTACAACACGTTTTGCATTGGCTCGGAGAATGCGGAGATTAGGGAGAACATCAAGTCCCTGAGGGGGATGGGCCTTGATGGCATTGTCCTCGCTTTTGCCAGAGAAACAAAGATTGGAGACCAAGAACAGACCAATGTTCTTACAGAGACCAACGCCAGCCTGCGGGAGTGGGTTTCCATGAACATGGAGACACTCCAGAATCTGACAGATGAAGATTATCTTGCACTTCGCTGTACGGGAGCTGGTCCTGCTGCTGTGGCTGCTCTTGATGCGTTTTCAGCTTCTACACCTGGTACAAAGGAGTATGAGGATAATCTTGAGACTCTGCGAGTCTTTGAGGATGCTCTTACTCGGATCTGTGCTGAGGCTGAGAAGAAGGGGGTGAGGATTCTTATTGATGCCGAGTCTTCTCTGCACCAAGCTGCCATTGATCATGTTGCCTTGGTATGTCTATGATCCATCTGTCTTGTGTTCTCTGCTAACTGTCTAGTCTGTCATGTCCAAGTTCAACCGAAATGGACGAGCCGTCATCTATAACACTTATCAGATGTAAGTCAGCATTGCCACATTATTAACAAAAACTAACTGGTTAGGTATCTACAAGCTGGAACTTCCAAGATGATCAAGCACATCCGCCTTTCTCAAGACCGAAACTTCACAATTGGAATCAAGATGGTTCGTGGCGCATACCTCCACGTTGAGGCCCGACCCGAAGCTCTTCATAAATGCAAGCAAGACACAGACGACTGTTACGACAACTCGGTCAGGTTCCTATTTGGAGGAAAGGTTGACAGCTCAGAGAGTGGTTCGACCGTTGGACAGACACGGCCTTGGAATGCAGAGATTATGCTTGCTACTCATAACGATGCGAGTGTGCAAAAGGCTCTATCACTCTGGAGGAGCGGCGGTGCATTGACTGATACACCTAACGCAAACGGAGGAACAGTCCAGAGCCTGTCATTTGCTCAGCTAATGGGCATGGCGGATGAGGTATCTCTCGGACTCGTGGCCGACAAGAAGGACCACACCTGGACATCTGACAGCGTCCCCAAGGAGTCTCTTCCGACTGTTGGAGTGTACAAGTATACTATCTGGGGGTCTTTTGAGGAGTGTCTCCTGTATATGCTTCGAAGGGCTGAGGAGAACCAGGATGCTGTGGCGAGGACGAGGGGGACTGCTTTGGAGGCGTTGAGGGAGGTAGGGAGACGGTTTGTGCCGTTTCTGAATTAAAAGTAGCAAGAAAAAAGGAGCAAAAATAAAAGACAAATGTTAATGAAGACTAAATCTGTGCATGGGTAGACTATATAAGGCAAACGAGTGACGTTGAATTAAAATATGTAAAGTCAAACACATGAATGTTGCAGCCAGACATTCAATACCTTCATCAGGAACATGGATGCCAACCCCCTTTCGCACACCCGTTCAAGGCAACTCGGCCCTGGCTGGTTTGCAGTGGAGCTCCACAGGTACGCTTGGTAGTAGGTGCTTTTCATCATCCTCATATGACTTGAATGATTGCTGTGAAGAGTTCTTGGATGACATTGCCTCCAACTTGGTTGCTCGTTTCAATATGTAGAAGAAAAGACCAGTCCCCAGGGTAAAAAGGGCGATTGCAGTACCGATCCCTACCCCCAATCCAATTGGTAAATCTAGGTTATTGCTGTCTTCAGGGGGTTCGGGAACAGGGGCGTCGGTAGTGGAGGTGCATGGAGTGAGTGATGTTGTATCGGCGGGGGAGAAGACTTCGTAACTGATGGTCGTCATGGCGATGGCAATTGATGGTGCTGCTTCGAGAGGGATACTCGCAATGATGCGGACGGGCTCCATGTTAAAGACCTCATCTTCTTTGCAGTCGCAGCCTTTGGAGCCGAAGCAGCAAAACTGGCCCTTTCCACAGGGTTTGACGCCATTCCCGCTGACTGTAGATGCTTAGCACCCAATAGATGACATATGAAACATGTTCCTACCGTTGAAGCATTGTGTTGGACAAGATGGATCGTCCCAATCCTCGACCAGGCATCCGTTGATATAGTAGCGAGTAGCAGCGTACTCGTCACGCGTCACGCAGAGACCGTTGCTTGCGCAGGAGTCTCCTCTTGAACAGCATGATTTGAACTGGCCGGTGGGATCGCAGGGGACTAGGTCGACGTTTTCGTTGTTGCTGCTGTCGAGACAGGCCAACATTGTGCCTTCTCAATATAAGGCAGATCTCGATGGGATAACTGTGGGAGGGGTAGCATGTGGTAAAGACAGGTCTTGATGGTTAACATTGAAGGTCAAGAAGGAGGATTATCGGCGGTAAGGGCGGCAAAGGGAAGAGGGAAAAAGGGTGTATATACCAACAATAGGGCCTTTAGGAAAGTAACGCAAAGCGGCTGCAAGTCAAACATGCATCTGTGCTGCATAAATGTCCCGAAAAGTCGGAGCGGTTATGGAATCTGTTTATTGGGTTGGAGGTGGACTTTTGCAGTAAACGCATTTCTTTTTGGGCCGAACCAACGAATATCATCCCTCAGCTAAATAAAGAATTGAGAGACATGAATATCTGAAACAGTTAAGCGCTCAGCTGTGCATGTTGTCCGACTTGTGTGTGCAGAACTGTAATCAGGCTGGCGGTTCTTCCTGCATCCCAATTATATGTACTCAGCCATTGGCTGTCTCGGTTCAGGAAAAACAACAGCAGCTGAACTGAAATGCAGGTTTCTCGGCTAAACCTGAGTTTTCAGTGGCACCTTGATCTGACGTGGCAGGATACGGCTCGGGAATTGAATAGATTCGTAGCCAAGTTTTGAAGGTCATGAGGCGAATAACGGCAGGGCATCTCTAACTCTCAAAGTGTTTGAATTTATGAATCACTTAAAATATGGTGTATTTTTATTATTAACCCTGGATGTAGATACACCGAAATCTTTGTACCAGGTTGCCGTTCCCCCTTAATCCGGGTATCTGCCATGTTGTGCAACCCTGATTTCGTGCTGCTGTGGGGACTGTGGCATTGACTGCTTCTTTATCACAAATCACAAAGTTTGGCTTGAATTTATTCGTATTTTAGATACAAATGATCACTTGTCAACTCACTTCAAGGTTTCATCCAGCCACAAAAGATTCAGCCTGGAAGACGCTTTTCTGATGATTCAAAGGACTAATAGATGCTGCATTACTCTATCACCATGCAAGTCTATGTCTATGTAATGCTATCCTCAAGTGGGTATACTGCGCTGCCAGCTTCTTGCACTGGCCAATGGGTCTCTTGGACCATCCCAGACTGGACACCAAGACTCTTTTGACCCCTCTTCTGCCCGTATCCTCGAGCTCTCAACCATTTTCATAATAAACTTGGCATCTTGATCGTCACTATCCTTGTGATTTCGTGACAGCCATCCCTCCCTCTGACCATCCCCAAAGCTGAGCCTGTGATCCAGGGGTCGACAGGTTACAGAATCTGCGCTCACGCCTTCCGCTGATCCCATACGTACGGGCTGCCCAGTGAGCATGGCCAGTTCAACGTCGAAATCTATCATTCGGTCGGAATTGCGGTTCTTTATGCAGGCCCTGGAAGGATGCTGGAGTGATGGGTCTGTTGACGAGCTGACCCAGCGGAAATGTCTCTTGATTGAGGGAATTGCGTTTCTTTGGCGTGGCCACTTGGGGTTTTGCTTCTGACGACGGCGTTTGCGGATATTGTGTTCGATTAGGAGGTTGAGGGAAGGGAGACAAGCGCAGACGAAACCAATGGTGATTTCAAGGGCCCTGGCAATACTTAGTCCCGATAACTTATCAAGAACATGGGAACATACGTCAAGATATCAATTGGAGTATAGTCGACCGTTATATCATCCGAATTGAGAAACTGGACCGCCTTGGATGTCCGATACATTGTCAACGCAGTAGCGACTCCTCCAGCCCCCAGAAGCATGACAATCTTGATCTTTTTGCGCAAAGGCATGCGTAGCTTCCAAGTCAACGGTATCGGAACGATCAAGATGATCAAGTCGGTGACGATCGACAGAGACAAACTTGAGAAGAAGATTTTGCGCTGGTTGAGGCAGTGGGCATTCTTGACCGAAGGATCCCAATATGTGCGAATCGGGAAGCAGGTGAATATCCGCAGGAACTCTATGGGGACGTAGCCCAGGAGTATACACCATATGAATATCCTTATGCCTTTGGAGACTCTTCGTTCGACCGCAAAGACGCGCGCCATGAGGAGGAGGATGGTGGCTTTCGTGAAGAAGGCGGCAGGACAGTAGATGACGGTGCTTGCGTAGAACCACTGAGAATGTCAGCCAGGTCTCAATTGGAGCCAATTAACTCACCTTGAGCCAGTTGTAGTACTCTGGTTTGCGAATCTCCCATGCGTGGTATCCTGCTCCATATCGTGCCACTGCCTGTGTTAGCAATTGGCAGCAATTGACAGGAAATACGTACTCATAAAGACGGTCAAACAATATAACACGATCAAGATCTATCAAGGTTAGTAAAGAACAACTACTGATCGACGAACGCACGAATGCGATACTACAGGTCCCTACAATTGTTAGCTACATCAATATCGTGACGACAGCACTTACAATCCTCTTTCAATATCTTGTGGGTAATGGTGCGCTTGACATACAACCGAATACCATAGAATATGACAACGAAGGAGACGCATATCGAAATCATGACCACATTGAGCGTCCAGAATACATCTTCGGGGTTGTCAAAGTCGGGCACGACACCTGGAGGTGCATTTCGATTCGAGTCGGGGCCTGTTGCATTGAACATGGCTTCAACCGTACGGCAAAGACGGTGATGGTCTCGGGGGGGGGTGTTATCGTCATGGCAATCGACTGTCTAGAGATTGTCCATGGCGGTTGTGAAAGATGAAAAGAATCTGCCGGTGGCGGATCGTCAATGTGCGGTCCAGCAGCTTATCAGAGAAGCGGTCCAGCCGAAGACATGGTTCCACTAGCAGGCCCCGAATCACCCATGTACTCCGTGGGCTTGGATCTGGGGACATCTACAAGCCTCCGATCCGCCGTTGATCTACTCTGCGGCTAACGGCTGGCGGCGAACTCAGCTGAGTTCTCGAGCGGCGCCCAGAACTCAAACCTACGCCTTTAACGGGCTGAGGAGCAGCCAGATGATTTGACACTTTGCATCCTCCAGCCCGCATCGAAGGGGATTTGTTCCGCTGCTTCAACCCCTCATGTCGTGCTTCGATGGTGGCGTTCGGTAGGGATCGAGGCGCTGGCCGGTTATCGTTTGGCGGTGACATTTGACCCCTCACGGCAAGTCCGGACGGGCACTAGAACGGCAGTTATCCTCACGTGGAAGTGATCGGTCGAGAGATGTTCCGAGGTGATTTCATCGAATTGCTTCGGGATGTTGAGCATGGATTATTTCTAGAAGCTTTGGAAACGCTAGTTGACGTTATTCTGTGGTGTACTGGAAGCATGGCTTTGAATAGGTGTCAATTGGTGTCTCAGTGCTCTCTATCTGCGTGTAGGTGGCTTATCTTGACAAGAAACGATGTCTGATCACCTGGAATTCTTTACCCGGTCGGCCTCTGATAGTTCTGACTCTCTCCTCCATTTGCTGCCATATCTGAACTGTATACCCAAGCTCAGTAACCCTACAACCTGCACAGCAACACACACTGTGAAGGCCGGTCCAACTCCAATGCCATTGATCATTGGCATGACAAAACTAGTACCACCTGCGGCAAAAAGGCACCTTGCGAGGTTGAGACTTGCACTCGCGGCGGCACTGCGGTCGTGAAAGACGTCGACGAGATAGGTCATGACTACGGACTGTGTCGAGACAGCCGTCCAACCTGTTATGAAGGTAGATATAACAGGGACGGCGATGTGGACTTTATGAGGGTAGTGAATGGTCCAGCCGAAGAGGATGATGGATAGACATTGGAGGAGGGAGAAGAGAGGCACGAGGCGAAGGCGTGCTTTTTCGAGAGGAAACTCGGATTGATTGGCCTCGGGGTCAGTGACTGAAGAGTCATGTTGTGCTTTTACACGACGGTAATCGATATCGAGGATCTTTCCTGTGATCAGAGTCCCAATGATGGAGCCTACCCCGTTGGCAATAAAGGTCAAGCCGACTTCGGTCTCTCCAAGGCCGTATTTCGTCTCGAATAGAGTGGACATGGCCGTGATGCTCATCTGCCAGACGGCATAGTAGATGGCGAGGAAGAGAATGATAGGAGCTGCATGCTTGCTGATGAGGATCCGGATAGGGCCAGTGATGTCGATATGTTTTCTCGGTGTTGGTTCTTGGGGCACCTGATCCCACTGTACCTTTGTCGTTCTCTGATAGACAGTCAGGGGGAACCTGGTCATTGGGTTTGAAGGCGTTTGACTGCCATTGCCAATGATTGCTCTCAGTGTCTCGGGGAGCAGAAGTGCCAAAAAGACCAAGAAGACACCGCTATAAATGGCCAGGAACCAAAAGATGGACCTCCAACCAAGGGATCCAGCCAGTAATCCTCCGATGACAGGACCAACGGCAACTGGCATAAGTAATCCTGCTTGGAAGATACCCATGAGACCTCCTCGCTCAGAACGTGTGGTTATATCTCCAATCACCCCGGATCCAATGGCGATGGTACTGGCGCTGCCTGTGCTCTGGAGGCATCGTAGGACGAGCAAGGTTGCGTAGTTCTTTGCCTCTGCCAGTCCAATACAGGCGCCTAAGAAGACGATGAAAGTGAAGCAGTATGCGACCCGACGCCCTTTGACATCCGAGATTGGACCCCAGAAGCTAGGTGCGATGCCTTGAAAGATGAGGTACGAGGTAACGGTGAGGTTGATGAGCTCTATCGAGGTGTCGAGATCGTGCGCGATGGTAGGGAGAGCCGGGAAGTAAATGTTGGAAGCGAATCCAGAGACTGTATGGTTAGTAGATGGACGGATGGTAGTTGAGTAACGTACATGTGGCGGCGACAGAGACAATGAGAACGATCAACGCTTTCTGCCGCTTGTCAAAGATGCTATAAGGTTGCTCGGTAGTCCCCGGGCTGGAAGAATTCTGTGCATTTGAATCGGAGGCCATGATGTATTTTGTCGTGTTTGTCTTAACTGTTTGTGATCAAGACATGTTCTGTTTATATAGGAGCTTTATTTAAGTTTGGACTCCGGGGTTGAGACCATGTCATCGGAGCTGAGACCCTGCCTCCGGAGTTGAGCTCTCAGCTCCGGTGCCACCTTGACGCCGGACGGGGCATTTATGATTGATTTATCACTAAATGTTGACTTATGACGACATGAGAAACTCAGATTTCAAGTGCCGTGCGTGCAACTAGTCACTGCATAGAGCATCGTCCCAAACTCGTCGACGCCTTCTAACCAGCGATCCACCCTGGCTCGTCTTTCGGCCAAGCTCTCTGAGTTTTCCGAAAGAGGCCACAATTCATCGATCCGGAAGTTCCCTTCTGCCCATTCAGCTAGATGGGTATTATATGCCGCTTCCCAGCCATGCCTGTGTGATTGCCATAAAACCTTGCTTGAGGGTGCTGGCAATCCTCGTAGTTCGCTGCCCAGATACGTTGGAAGCCCATCCTGAGCTGAGAGAACGTTGTCCAGAAAGTACATTGTGTACAGCGTTCTCCGCTTCGCCTCTGCAACTACCCAGGCTTCCCACCTCGGTCGGATACCGTCTTGCTCTGCTACACAGACAAGGCCTCGTTGGGAGCTTGTGCATGCGATTTCTTGGAGGTTAATGATGGCTTGCCGTAGAAAGGGAGCAGGCCCTTGACTGGGGGTGAGATGAAAGTACAGAACCAGTGCATAGATCAAGTATGCTTGAAATGCGGCGAGGAGATTAATGCCGTCATATGTTCCGTGTTGCTCGTAGAGGTTGGTCATTTCCCGCTGCAGGATATCGGTGGCAGTCCCCTCGCTGCCAGGAAGAGAGTTTTCGCAAATCCTCACCAGGCTGAGGCAAGTTGAAAGAGGACGAGTAACTGCTGCTGGCGTGATATGTGAGAAGTGGATGAAGGGAGGAATCCCACGGCCTCGCACCACAACGGATGCGTATGATTTGAGGATTCTGTAGACAAAGCCCATTACACTGGGAGAATAGTCTTTCAATGTCTGCCCGGGGAACGGCACATAGGTGTTGAGCCAGCGGTTCTTGATGTCGTCACTGTTGATGGGGCACACAAGCTCCAGTCTTGAGAAGTCGAGATCTGGTTGTCTAGGAGGATTTGTTTCGACAGCGTTGAGTGACAGGGCGTTTGCAGCTGAACTGCCAGGGGTGTTGCCAGCGATGGATTCTATTGAATGGACAGTTGAACTTGGGGTGTCTGTCCTAGCAGCTAGGTGTAGACTCTCCAAGGGAACCTCCGGAAGTGAATGGGTGGTATCATTCCCATCGAAAAGACTCGTGTCTCGGCTTTCTGAGTTGGATGCCCTTGATTGAGCATAGTGGCAATCCAGACCTCGCATGGCGCACCGGCCACAGGTGTCAGGTCTGCGGTCACATTTTGCCTTGGCGGCTGAACATGCTTGGCAGGCTTTTTGACGAGAAGTCGAGTATCTTGAAGATTTCGTTGGAGACATGGGTGGAAAGGGTCAAGGTTCTTGAACGAGGAGTGTGAATGGAGGAAAGTTTCTTGGTTCAACTCGCTACAAGACCTGGTTCGGTTTGCTGTTATTCCGATCCGTTGCAACCTGGATATTGACTATGAGCTTAATTGTCTTAATTTGAAAGATGTCCTTTTCTATTTCTATTCCAGCTGTGGCTGAGGAATGGTGAAGGATGAAGTTGGAAGCCACCCTGCCGCCTTCTAGAACTCTCTATGAGCAAGGATTTCTCCTCAGAGCCATCTATTCCATCCCAACTCCAAGCCATGTCTTGTGACAATCAGTCTTTAGAAGTACTTTTGCGTCTGGGCAAAGTGCATGCCGGCAGCAAAGTGAAACAGCTTTGCAGCAACCACAGTCCGCTCCTGTTTCGAGTACTGGACCAGGCGATCGTACAGCTCAGAAAGAGGCACAACTACTCGCTGGATATGCTCTCCATCTTCTAATCGCTGCTCTGGCTCCTCTTCATCCTCGTTGAGTTGAACTTCGACCATGACGAGCTGCATGTTGGCGTTGGACATTCCGGGATCCGCAGATTGAACAGGGCTGACACTGAGAACCTTGCAGTTGTAGCCCGTCTCTTCCTTGAACTCACGCACCGCGGCTTGCTCGGGTGTCTCCTCGGCGTCTATGAGACCGGCTGGCCATTCAATGGTGTATGCATCCAGAGGAGGGCGGTACTGGATGACGAGCATGGTGGAGGCGGGCTTGGAGGGATGCAGGAGAATGTTCCCCATTGCGACAGCGTCCACGCCAGCTTTGCCTCTGGTCTTTCTCGTGGCTACCTCCCAGGTTCGGGCTTTGCCGACTTGGTCGACATATTCGATCTTCTTGAGGGTTATCCACCTGGCCTCATCGACTGGGAGGTCCGAGGTTTTGGTGATGACGGGCTCTTGGGTTTTGTGAGACATGGCTAAAGTGGAGTTGCTTGAGAGAAATGGCTCAAGGGATGTGATTGCGAACGGCGTTCCGTGTGACGATCCTCGAGATTGGGATGGTTACCGCTAGCTGAAGTTGATGGGACAATCGGGTGTGCCTTGGGGATGTTGGGTTATGGTTGTGATGGGGGAAGGGCGAAGTGTTGGCGAGTGATTTGAGTCAGTGACGATGCAATGCGGGCACCTGCATGAGAAGATGATTGGCTGTTGAGATGGCGCGATAAGGCCATGTGCGACGCACTCGCGGGCACTGTGGTCGATTAGCTTTCTCGAGAGGTAGTTATTTTGCCAACTCTTTTATAGTTGTTGGTATCCTGAGACGGGACTCAATAAAGTTGTAAGAAAATAGCGCATGATGGTTAATCATTTATTACTTTGATAACACCTTCAACTGCTTAAGCACCTCATCAGTTACTAACTGGGTGCTGCCACTGCTGCCACCCAACCCAAGCCTGGAATATGGAAACGACTAATGCCAACGCCCCTAGAAGTATTGCAATAGCTACACCTCCCAGAGTCGCCATCATCACATACCTCGCTCCACTCTTGCGCTCAAGCCACTTCTCAAGAAATCCCCGTGGTGTTGGGTTGTCCAGCTCTTCGTAAAGTTCTACCAGTCTTGACTCGAGATAGTGATACGTCGATGCTCCCTCTCCCTCGAGCAGATAGCTTGATGGTTCAAATCTTAGGCAGTCAGGGTCGAGTCTGTATTTTGAAACCAATGAACTCAAGAGAATTCTCGCATCGGCCGTTGAAGGGAAAAGAGTCTTTTGAATCGAGTTGAGAACCTCTATAGCTAGTTGTCGGGGAAGATGACCCCTGAAGTGGTTAGTAGGATGTATTAGTAAACCTCCGACTTGGAATTGCAACTTACTCCTTGGTTTTTCTACTAGCGATGAGGCTCTCTTTGAGAAAAGCTGCGTGATGATATAACTCGACTGTGCCGTCTTGCTGATTCAACTTGAGGTGGTTCCTAAGCTCATCTGTAGGCACAAAACGAAGCCGGGCTACTTTCATCAATCTTCGCGCAGTGACTAGTTCGTTGATACGACGGGATGTCGCATCTCGGCTGTCGCTGGGATCGAGGTCAATGACCGGAAATGCGGTAGATAAGAACTGCGTCCATGTCGTGTCGTCCCGCCAAGGTATTGGTTGCAGGCCGGCCTCTAATGTGTCGACTGAGCGGTTGTCCAAACAGCACGTCACTGTGGCCATGACCCGCAAGGCGAGGTTGAAAGCTCTATCTTGATCATCGGGCGTAGGGGCTTGGCCGCCACGATTTTCAAAGTGGGTAGACGTTAGATCTGATCGCTTCGTATCCGGGTAATCCTTGAGAACCTGTATAATGGCGAACAGTTCGTTGTGACTTGATAAAGCCGGAGGGGTTCCTGCAACCATATCGGGAACGTAGGCAGCCGTGATGTTCTTGTAGTGGTCGAAGAAGGGCTTCATCCGAGTCCATCGCAATCCCGGACAAGGCTGCGACGAGCACTGTGATTGACCAGGCTTGAGGCGACAGGGTTCACAGAGCTTCCAATTCCACAAGGTCTTGACGAGACCCACAAGATCTTCCTCGGAGACATTTCGAAGGGGATAAGGTGAGGGAATGTCGAACATTGCTTTAGTCTGTGGGCCTGGCAGATTTGTTTGTTACGAGAAGATGAAGTTTCGAACTTGTCAGCGTGAAGAGGGAACGAGGGGCCGCGGCCTGGGGGTTGCCTCCCTGGTTGACACAGCCACTGACAAGTTGCAACCAACAGCGAATATGCCTTGGCGACGCCTCGGCGGCTAATTGTATGCTGAAACCCCCCCGCCCGCCCTGCGGCTGAGACCGCCAGAGCATGAGGATTTCGGTTCTTGCATAGCTCCAACTCTCCGTCTTCAATCACTTCCTTCCAGTCATGCAGGATGCGCAACCAGAGTTTCCGCCAGAGGAAAGCACGGCAGATTGTGCCATGACACAGCCCGACACCGATTCTGGATATGGAGGCTCGAGTAACGCGAGTCTCCAGACACATGATGACCACCTCGACCCCGAAGCCAGCTCCACGGCGTCTACCAGTTGCTCTCGCCCTCAACCACCGTCCGACACCGGGACGATTCAGCCGCAACCACAGCTAATCCGGATACGACCGATTAAGAAACAAATCGATATAGCAACGGCGAGACGGGCCAACGATGTCATCGAGCAGATGAGCCTACTGTTGCAAGAGCACATGGTGAAGTCCAAACGCTACAGATACCTGTCGAGGCCCAAGCGTAACCCCCCCTCCATGTCAATACGACCCATTGTGCTTGGGACAACAGAAGAGGATGCCAAGACTTGCCTGGTCATCTTCTGTACTGACAGTCACGGAGCTCATGATAAAATCAAAGACTTCCTTCGTAAATCTTTTGTCAAGGAACTGTACCAGCCTCGAGACAGTTCGGAGCCCTCTTTTGATGTCCACGTCGTCGGCGCATCGCCGAGTGAACAGGCCGGTGTTGCAGTCGGTATCCCTATAAACAACCGCCAACCCGAGACATCTACGTGCACTCTCTGTGGGACATCTATCTACTTTATCCAGGAGAAAAGCGAGCAGAAGCACTTTGCGACAATGGGGGGCATCCTGCGGCTAGAGTTTCCAGATGGCACCAACGACTTGTATGGCCTAACTGCCGAGCACGGCGCCATAGACCCAAGGGACTCTGACGACAGCGATACCTCCATGTCAGACGGAGGTAGCGACTATGGCGATTCTTCATCAAGACCTGCTTCGCCCGCCACCATGGTCCAAATTGACTTTGATCTGGGGCCATGCTTGGATGTTCCCACACGAAACGATCAGGAAATGCACTCAGAAGTCGATGATCTCGAGCCTGTCATGGCACGCGTGGAGCTATCGGCTTTGGAAAATACCCAAAATGGTGCATTTCGCGACTGGGCATTATTCCCCCTACCAACCAGAGACCTGAAGCCAAAACCAAACATGCTCCAGCTCCAAGGACAACAACCCAAGGCACTGAGAATGCCAGATGGGCTGGCTGACATTTCAGAGAGCCGGACAGTTCAAATTATCACGGGCTCTGGATTGAAGAGGGCAACCTTGGCACCCTGCCTTAGCCGTGTTCTCCTCAAACCGGGCACTGCATTTGTATGGGCTTTCACGGTAGAGTTGCAAACAAATTCCGGTATGGACACTAAAAAAGTCGAGCTTTATCGAGCAGTAACTAACCGCCGCCACAGACATTCACCGAGGCGATTCGGGGTCTTGGGTTGTCGATCCGCTGACACTTGAAGTATACGGCCACCTGGTAGCTACTGATGTCCTGATGGGTGCTTATGTTATCCCTTTGGTCGATATCATCGAAGATATCAGAAGCCGCCTCTCTGAAGTATCGGTTCAGTTTCCATCCGATCATCTGTTACACCCGAAGGATGAGGCCATGAAACCGTCCTTAGCTCGAGAATCCGTGGCCCACTGGGAGGACACCCACCATACTATCCCCTCTGCCTATGATCGAACTTTATACGGCAGTAACTCCGTGACTGGGACTAGCACGATTGATGGCACCGAGCCACCGGCCTCGGTATTCTCTCAACCAATTTCCACGACCACTGCAGCCTCCAGCTCCACGAACTGGGGGGGAGGTGGTTTCAAGCCCGGAGCTTCAGAGACTATTGCTGGCGGGACAAGGTTCAAATCGGCCAGTATGGTAAGCTTGGCCCCGAGAGTCTCTCGGCCCGCTCTTTGGAAGGCCTCCAATATGCGAAAAATGGCAAGACTCTATTCTTACACTACGCTTTCCCTGGCCATGATTATGGAGGTAATATATAGTGACCATGACCATGCGGATCCTGTGCCCGGGTAAGTTCCATGTCCGGACTTCCTTTGCCTGAAATAGCTAACTAACTCTTGTTTCATCTTAGAATTGAATCGGCAAATAAAAAGATCCATACCTTGCTCGATAAGCAGCCCAGATGGATTCACCCGCGAGATAGAGACGATATGAGAACTCGCTTACGAGAGCTGGTCAAGTCACCTTTTCGCCAGAAACAGAAGCATCACGGATCGAACCCTGATGTCAAGAGTACCTCTGGGCGCAATGTATCTGGGGTCGTACCGACTGACCAGGGATCCGAGCATCGCCCCTCTTTCGAACCCTCGCAGAGATCAACAGCACGTCCTACGAAGTCCTCGATCATGCGCATCCTCTCAGATTACTCGCCAGATTATGTCAACAATGTCGAGATGTTGATGAGCCGTTACAGCTTAGAGGAAACTTTGGACGCAGAGGCAGACTCCTCTGACGAGACGCGGTCGCCAATTGGCGTCTCGATCCACGACAACTGGCTTAATGGCAGTGCACCTGCTGCCGGGCGTTCTGAGAACATAGTCCCAGGAGACTTTCTCCACCTCGATGAGTTGCTCGTCGGTCATGAACCCTGTGGCCAAGGACTGGACCGGCATGGCCATCGATCGTGCCTCTGCCGCGTGAGGGATGAAGTGAGCACTGATGACTGGGTTACGGCATCAGGTCCAACGCCAAAGGCGACCGATATATTGACTTCGTCGACCATGGAGATGCCCGTCCCCGCCTTTTCACTTGCCGACTCTTTCGGAAACACAACGTTGCACCTCCTGGCTGCACGAGATGCCACGAAACAGTGCCTCATACGAGCGGTGGCCGTGGTACCAGACTCGATCTTGACGGCGGCTAACACGGCGAATCAGACTTTCCTCCATGTTTTGGGAACTTTTTGGTTCGAAGAAGCAACCTCCGAGGGCGCTTTGCTTCCAAGACTCTTGTACCAGCTGAGCCTTCGGAATTTTGACATTTGTGCCCGTGATATTTACGGACGCAATTTCTTCCATATCTACCAGGCTATTCTACCGGATAAATCCGCTATGGAGGATCTTCTTACAGCTTTCGGCCGGGGGAATCTTGCTTCTCGCGATGCGTTTGGGATGATTCCCACGGGTTTACAGGACTACCCGATACCGTTGCTTGAACAGGAAACTGAGCAATCATCCAGCAACAGTCCGTTGACAAGTAATGCACGGCTATTATCGGGAGTGCGTGCTGCAATCTCAGACCCTTTACTGGAAGACTCATCTGGCCGGAACGGGTTGCATTTCCTTGCAAATGCAATTCTTTCAGAGGACATGCTTCAGGACAACCCCGGGGCCTCGGTTGGAGATGATGGTCGCAGCAAGTTCAGTCGCAGTGACCGACGTCCTCAAACTGACAGCTCATTCAAGATGCTTTCCCAGCGCAAGAGTCTGATGGAAAAACTGCTTGTGGCGGGCGTGAACCCTAACCACTATAACGGAGATGGGAACACGGTACTCATGGCTTTTGCGGCACATCTTCCAGAGGACGATGATTATAGGCTACCATGCCAGATCATCGCCACATTAGTGAAAGAAGGCGCTCACGTCAACGCGCGAAACCGCATGGGGGAGACGGCGCTTCACATCGCGGTGAGGACTGGCCACAAACTCGTCACTAGAGCGCTTGTGGAAGCTGGGGCCAACGTGTATGCGCGAGACGGAGAAGGACGCAGCGTTCTCGATATTGCTGATATCACAGCTCTCCATGCCAAGGATGTCAAGGATTATGCCCACGCTGAAGCTGCTCGTGCGTGGCTTTCGGGCCTCCAAGCATGCGCCGTGCAGAATCCTACAGTAAAGCAAGAATGGGGGATGCGATGAAGTTGGGAATCATGAGATGTAAGAATGGGGAACTATCTTTGATTGGTATGCAAAGCCCTGAGCCAGGTTTGATTTTGACTAACTGAATATTTAGTGCGTAGATATACAGTTGCGGTGGGCAATTCTTTAGGAAACCAGACTGATTTGTCGAATGGAATTATACTGAAGCATAGATGAAAGGATTGATCTTGAAGTATTTTAAACATCCTTGACCGAAAGATACGTATCATCCTGTTTTGTGATGCATGCTTACATAGAGAGGATATTAGTCAAGGGACACATTGATCGCAAAGACAACGCTATGCAACGGAGTAGGCCTGTTGATACAGCCCTTCCAGCTACACACTGCATGGGAAACCTGTAAATCCAGCACATCGACAGTCTTAAAAGACGAGACAATAGCACAAGCATCTACCAGGGATTTAGAGAGCTTATAGTGGGTTGCCCCTTATAGGTGATTTTTTCTTCAGGTAGATAGACGGGAAGACACGTGGACATGTACCAGGCTTATGATGATAAAACAACCTTAATTCAACAACCCCATGGCTCTATTTAGAAGGTGCCCAGATGGGCTTCTATAGATTCAGTCGTAGACCTGTATCCTGAGACCTGAAAAGTCTCCCACGTCTTGAAACTGCTTATCGGCAGTGAATCTCCTTGTGGTTGTGGCCCAGGACAACCGCGCAGTCTAGAACGTGCAATGTCAGTAAACTTTTTGAGTGAGAATGAACTGCTATGCAATACTTACGTCCTCGGAAAATGTCACCACGGTTGTTGGTGAAGTAGGCGCAAGGTCCGACGTGGGTTTGCTCCGTGTTCATTCTGGTGCATGCTTCGTGGACATAGTCTATACCACAAGTCAGAGTTTGAAGGCGTAGTATTTCATCCGAAGGGAATCAACTTACCGCCTCGAATCCAGTACCAGTTGTTGTTGGCGGTCCAGACTTTGTTGGCATCTTGAGTCCAGGCGGATGACACGTTGGTCAGGGCAAAGAGGGCGGTGGCGACGGAAATGAAGCGCATCTTGAAGTCTTGAAGTTGACAAGTGATGATTGAGAGAGAATTGAGCTGTTGATTCTGTTGAAGCTACAAGAATGAAGAGCATCGAGGAGCATCCTTATATATTTCCTGTAGATCCACAGAAAATGGTTCATCACCAGTGACAATGATTGTACTCCGGAAATGAGGACTTTCATCAAAATGCAAGCTTGGACCAGAATCGTGACACAAAGTTTATTGACTGATTACTTGCCAAGATAGACACTAACTTGATCAAGCCAAGTTGTTCTTGGTTTGTGGGACTATGCGCTCTGCCATTGGCTTGATCGGACTTGTGCATGTAGCAATAGAGCCTCGGACTGTAATTTAACTCAGTCCGAGGTCCTGTTCCTGCATTTCGCAGTCATGAAACAGGGCGACTCCTAGACTCAGCGGTTGCCAGCAAGTCGGTGTAGGAACACTTTGCCCAGACTTGAGAATGCAGCTGTCCTCGTCCTGGTCCTTGCGGTCTTTGATGTCTTTGGATCTTTGGTCAGTCATCCTAGCCACTGCGGCTGGCCTCGAACCACCAGCTGCACAGGCTGAGAAAATCTGTTGACAGGGGCGCTTGTCCTCTAGGGCGACATGACTTGGACCATGTTCTTAGATAGCATCTCGAAACTGGACAGTATTTTGTATTCTAGTTATGCCCTCGCGCGATTGGCTCTGCTTGCATTCTGTTAATATACCTAGTTGACCAATTGTCTGTAGGGTGAGACAATAGCTTGGACCTGACAGTTGGACCCCTATTTGGGATGAATCGTCCAAACTACCACCGGCCTTCGGCTCAAGGACCGACATCCGAGATTCAAGTCAATAAGGACCCTCGGGAGCTCGGTAGAGTCCGTTTCAGGGGTTTTGCCGGCTAGCGCCGCCGTCAGCTTACATCCCAACTCGGCGATATTATGCTGACCATGCTGCCGATCCAAAATTAACGGGCCGCCCTAAATGAACAGCTCGGATCACCAGCTCGGACCCCTAGCCAATAGCCATGGAGAAGATTTATTAGAGCTTGGCCCCCCGAATCTGAGTGAGATTTCACTTTCAACTTCAAATTCATCAGTTCAAGATGGAGGAGACCAAGAAACCCAACGGCACTGATCCTTCAGCTGGAGTCGCTCCTGAGGGAGCACCTGAGCAAAACGAAAAGACTCGGGGCAAGCCTGCTTCATCGCCACCAATCCTATGCTTAGGAGCACCTCGCACCGGGACGGCCTCCCTGATGAAGGCCCTGCAGATCCTGGGATACCCCAATGTGCATCACGGATGGGACGCCTGTGAAGAATACGACCTCCAATGGCAATGGCCCATCTTCGATAGGGCCAACGACGCGACCTTTCCAAACCTTCCGACATACCGGGGCACGCCCTTTTCAAGAGATGAATGGGATGAGGTCTTTGGCCGGTACGATGCCGTGTCCGACATTGCCTCTCACTACGCCGAATCTCTGATCCCTGCCTACCCAGACGCCAAGGTCATTCTAGTGGAGCGCGACATTGAAAAATGGTACAACAGCATGGTCCCTGTTGTCAAGGACTCGACAAACCCCAGATTCAGGGCCTTTGTGACCAAGGTCTCTTACTACACCGGCTACACCAGTGCCCCCGCCTGCTTCCGGATGCAGCAGGGCTGGACGAGGTCTGAGTCAAACAACGATGTTGTCAAGAACCTCAAGACGACATATGTCAGGCACTACAAGTACGTGCGGGAGGCAGTCCCGAGCGATCAGCTCCTCGATTTTAAGCTCACTGATGGATGGGAGCCGCTATGTCGTTTCTTGGGAAAAGAAGTTCCCGACGTGCCTTTTCCACATGTCAACGACGCTGCAGAGTACAAGGCGAGGGGTAAGAGGCTGCGCAATAAGATTCTCAAGGCGGCAGCGCGCAAGTTTTTCTGCCCATGCCTTGGCTAGATGCCAAGAGAGTGGTGTTCTGGAACTATAGATCCTCATTGTTGCTTATACCTGGTCTGTCATTTCATTTCTATGAATTTAATCTTTGTATATATCTTCGTAGTTCTGCAAAATCTCCCACGTCTTGCCCTGTCAAACTCCAGTCTGGATCATTAAGCAGTGACTGATATTGATCAAATGAGTCTCCCAGAGGCAAATCCTCAAGCTCGCCATTTAAATCGACAGGGTGAAGCCATTGATCTGACATGTCCCATACGGGAGGATACCAATGAGGATATTCATGTGGAGGGTGGGCACTGTGAACGACGCTTGTGTCAGATCCTTGGTGCTCTGGATTCGATATAGCAGTTGTCTGATTAGTCGATGTGGGTGTGTTGGCCTCGCGAGAGTTCAGAGTAGCTGAAAGATGATCTCGCACGCTCTGGACTTCTTGGAACCTCTGCCTTGCAAAGGTATTGCCATGTTCAGCCATGTAATGCAACATATCCATTGCATCTTTGAGGCCTGGTGTAGGATTGAGTCTCTGGCTTGGCTCACAAGCTGAATCAAAGATCATGGTGAGAAGCATGATGAAAGCTGCTGAGAAGACGGCGTCGCAGTCAAAGAAGCCGAATATTGCTGGGGTCAAATTAGTTACAATTCTCCACAAGAGATGCCACTTACGAAGTATTCCCTTTCTCTTTAGAGCAATTACAACCTCGAGAAGTCGCCTCGCAGCCTCTGAGCAGGTCTTGGAAAGCGTGTCGAGTGAGCCACCCTCGAGCTCGTCGCAGGGTTGGCCGCTCAAGATGAGTTGTGCGGCGTGAAGCATGAGAGGGCGAATAGTTAACAGCGTGGCCTATATAGTCAGCTTAATTCACACACATAACGTGTATCCGTACCTGATAGAGCATGAGATGCAAAGATGCAGACGTCCTGAGTGCGAGTTCCGAGTTCCCGCAAAGACTCAGGGATTGTTCTGATGGGATCTCTTTTGCAATATCGGCCAAGCTCTTGATAATCTGCTGAGCGTGGGAGACAAAATCTTGCTCCTTCTTGAACTTGGTGCCATACAAGACTATTGAGGTCAGACTTGAATTCAAGCTAGGCATCGACTTACTTGTTATCACCTGCCCAGTCACCTGAGCAATCTTAATGTTTGTGCGAATGGCAGCGCCAGTTGGAAATCCCGGGGCTTCAGAAGGTAGGGGTATGCTTATGGCGCTGTCAATGATCCCTGATGGCTTTCCATTTGCTGCGGCTAGGCGTCTGACTTATTAGTGGTGTCTTTTTTTTTTTTTTAAATGATCTAGCTTACCTCTCTTGCATGTATATAGTCCACCAAAGTCGGTTGATCTGTGCCTTTTCTGACCTAAGAAGGTTCCGTTCAGAATCCTTCTGATGATACCCGTGTAAAATGGCCAGTCGGAGAGCAGTGTTTATCTAGTCAAGTTAGTCGCAGTCGATAAGCAACTGATGTACTCACATAAAGATAGGCCTCCTCCTTGCGGTGGGCCATCTGAAGGTACATGGCCATGAGGGCATTGACCTCAACTGCCAGCCTCCCAAGCCTATACTGGGCGCTTGCTGTAGGTAGATGCGTCTCTGCAAATTCAAAGAACGCAGTTCCTGGTAAATCTTCTCCCTCCTCACCATTACCAGCCCGGAAGATTTGTCCAATGGCTAGAACAAGAAGAACCTGCATATACCATAGTTCATGAATCTGAGGATCATCCATGTTCTCGTACAGCCACCCAATGCGATCAGTTAGGCCTCGAAGGTCATAATGACACTGCGTCTGTCCAATATAAAATCCGACGGTCTCGAGGAGTCGAAAGGCTTCTTCTTCACTGGGTAGCTGTGGAATAGCTTGAGTAGACGCTCTGAAAGGTGGAGAATGATTCATCGTAGGCTGTACAGGATTTGGGGATATGGGGATTGTTCTGGCACTCGATGGACCGGAATTAGTGAGTACTTCATGAACCTTTCTCCCGAATTCGTTACTGGAACTCAAGGACGATTCGGCAGCGATGGTTGGGGCATGATATTGGGATCTGGACTCTAGATTTGGCGTTCGAGTCTGTGTCTCTGGCAGGGCGTGTTGTTCATTTGAACCATGAGGGGCCTGTGACGTGCTGCTCCTCGGGGTGGTTGATTGACCATGAGCCATTGGCATGTCTGCGTCCAAGACAGGGCTCCCTAGGCTGAGTCCAGGCGTTGGTGATCCAGGATTAAGCAGACCCAAAGACTCTGACCTGGGTCTCGTCCCTTGACTCATATAAGCAGGATTCGATGGAGCTGGAATCTTCAAATCACCATTGCTGGAGAGCGGCTCTATGCCCTCACTTTCATATCTTGCAAGCCGGCTTTCGAGTTCCGCAATCTTGCTAATGAAAATGTTAAAGAGATCAATAACAGCAAGGTAACTCATACGTCACCGAGTATATCCGCCGCGGGCCAAGTGGACTAATCGAACATGACAGTCCTCGCTTCGAGCAGTACTGACATGGCGCGGTGCCAGAGCATTTGACTTTTTTCGAACGACATGTATGGCAACTGAGCTGTTAGACTTTCGGCTTGCGGTTGAAATAAGAAAAGGTCAAGACTGACGCAACTACAACTGTGCTCTTTTGGGCGGAATTCCTTGACCGCTTTGAAGGGTTTGCAGCACGTCTTGGCGAAGCCGACATTGTGTGGAGTAGCCGAAGAATTCGATAAATCCTACTGGAGTGTAATTTCTGCTATAAGGTCTGAAGGGTCAGGTTCCACGTTTCTGGGCTCCGAGGCATTGGCAGTGCAAGAAATGTGGTCAAGATTGAGTTCGGAGGGGGCCGCCGAGGCTTTTATCTCACAGGCGGGGCGGGCAAATGACTCGTTGACGAATGGCTTGATTGCAAAATTGGGACTTGGAGATAAGATCGCCCCCCTGTCACGCTATCACAGACGCACTGGGGGTATGGCTCTAACAGCTCTCTGTCCTCCGCCGGCTATCAAAGACAGATCTTGCTGAACAAGCATGAACCGAGCACCCAGAGTGTTGATGAACCACTCGTGAAGTGTGGGGTTATCATAGACACCTGCAACTCCAAAGATCTTGTTGTGCTTTCGGCACACTTGGCTGACCTTTTCCATTGAAGTTCTGTATTCCTTGCTGTCCCAGTTGCCACCAACTCCTAGGTCAATGCTCAGGTCAAATGATCCAACTAGAAGGACGTCGACGCCATCAACTGCTGCGATTTCTTCAGAGTTGTTGACAGCGTTTTTGCTCTCGATCATTGCAAAGACTGTTGATCCCGAGTTGTTGCCAAACCCAATTGCTTCGTTTAGAGGTGTTGGTCGCATGTTGAATAGAGGCATGGCGCCTGTCATTGAGCGGCATCCATGAGGAGGGTACTTGGAGATTTTCACGGCTGCCTTTGCTTCGTCTGCCGTGGGTTAGCTGTTGTCCAGTCGGATACTGACAGTGTTCTTACCTGCGCTTTCAATGTGAGGAAATATCACACCCATGGCACCTCCATCAAGCACCCGTTGAACGAAACCATTGCCACATTGATGAGGGACTCTGACGAATGGAGTAATGCCTGCGAGATGGCCGATGTTGCATAGATTGCTTGCCTCAGCAAGCGTCAACCAGGCATGTTCGAGATCGATAAAGAGAGAGTCAAAACCGGCATGTCGAGCTGTTTGAACGATTTGAGGATTTGTTGATAGTTTTATACCAAATGACTTGCAGACTTCTTTGCGGGTGACGCATCTGAGGAGGTTGTTGGTGTACTGAGTCGAAGCCATGGCTGAGCACTTTGGGGAGGTGAGATGACGAGTTGGGGATATGGATAGTTATTGAGCTGCCTTTTGTCTCGGAAGTTTATATCTACCTTATCGGACGTCATCTCCGATCTAAAGAGCAAGCTTCTCTACCTTCTGAGATCGAAATGTGAGATCCATGCGGGGTTGCTTTGGCTTCGGAGACGGCGGCCGATGCTTGGTGGGACCATCTGCATGACGTTTGAGGCAGTTGAATGTTTATATAGCCTTCTAGGCTTCAACTCCCATGTATAAATCACGCATGAGAGGATGATGGGCATATGGCGCACTGTGGAACGCTGTGTTATCATGATGTGCACAACAGGGTAGGATATAGTTAAAGCCCGGCCCTTGATGGGATAACTGAGCCAGAGGACAGCACAACAGGGTAGTTAGCCAACCTACTACCGTGAGATCCCTGGAATGTTCGTATAGGTACGGAAATAGTTGCTTGTCACAAAAGAATTATTTTGTGGTGTATTTAGAGGCACTTTGCAATGTTCATACTGCCAGAACAGCAGGGTAAAGTGGCTTCTGTCTCCTTTCTCCCCGAGTTGCCGCTCCTTGGTTCAGGTCATTCCCAGTCATTGTTTTATATAATACTACCTCTTCGACCATGAAAACGTTTGATGATTATCACTTTCTCTGGCGCTCGCCAATTGAAGCTACCTGCAGAACAAAGAGGCTTACCCAGTGGTTGACAATGTGACTGGGGAGAACCACTGTGTTTGTATTGGGATATGATGTTGTGATGTGTTGATACTATGTTCTTTGTTAGAGTTAAAGCCCGGCCTCGATGGGATAAATGAGCCAGAAAACCGTGACTGGGGAGAAGCTGAACCGCAATAAGGGAAGGGAACAAGCGGCAGATGGGCTTGCGTGATTTTCACCGCGTGACTTTTAGCCTCTCGTCGGTGTTGGGGCATATTCCAAGACGGCATATGTTGCCCCCTGGCAAGACTGGTATAAGCCCCCTTGCTAAAGCTAGGGTAACTACCCTCGTGTCGGAAGCCTCGGTGTCGCCCGCTGTAACCCCTGTACGGTGACTTGAGTCTGACAAACAACAAGGGGACATGTCTACCGTAGCATCGAGAGACCCAGACATTCCAACTCCTCCACTTTTCCACTTTTAACCGAGATCCTACGGTAAAACAAAACGTGGGAAACATGCACGAAACAAGGAAAAGCTCCGCATTGGAGCAGAGTTGACATTTGTTTTCTCTTTCCCCAGTCTTGGTGCCTCTTTCCTCTGACTAGCCACCGCATGCCTTGAAGATGGGTCTTCTGACTCAGTTATCCCATCAAGGACCGGGCTTCAACGATATCAAAAACAAAATATCAACATATCATAGCATCATATCCCAATTAACACAGTGGCCTTGCCTTGAAGATGAAAGGTAAAAAGAAGGAGAAGAAGAATGACTGAAAACTACATAGATTACAAGATTGATGCTTCTATACAAATACATTACTGTGTTGGTATTTCACGGTGGCTAGTTCCTCCAATAACTCCCTGTTTCCTCCGCCTTGTCGGTGTTCGTCTGAGTTTTTCTTGTTCGATAACCATCACTGCACCAGGGACGAACTCGACGCCCCGGTTGCGGCTATTATGCCGAGTGTGAAGCCTGCGGTGGTTGTTGAGGTTGTCCCTTCGGTTGAACTGGCCTCTACCGCAGAACTCGCAGGAGAAACGGTTGGGGCCCTCGCCGTGATAGCTGTATAATCTATTAGTGGTGATGAGGCTTAAAATACGTCTACAAACTTACGATTGCTTGTGTCTCTTGAGGTGCTCTTTACGCCGGAACGCCTTGTTGCAACCTGGATAGTCACAACTGCTCCAGACCGGATCCGCAGGGGCAGGGTCGGGCTTGACGGATCGTTTCCTGGGTCTTCGGGTTTGAGAATGCTGAAGCTCAGCCGTCTTGCACTGAATATCGTTCACCACCATCTGCCGGGATCGAGGTTGCTTTGGTGAAATCGAGTCATGGTCATAGGAGTCGTGGACATAATAGGGAGCCTCTGACTGGTGGTCGATGTGGAGCACCTCGCCATTGCATTGTGGGTAAGAGATCGGGCTGTCGCTGGCGCAGGACCAGGGTGAATACATCTCAGTCGCCTCGAAACCCGAAGTCATCTGGGTGGGTGTCATGACGAAGGAGGTAGCGCTAATGACTGCCCCGGGAGAGATTGGAAAGCAAGGACTCGATGGCGTTATTGAACCCATAGAGCCGTTATGTTCCATGTCTATCTCTCTGTAGTGCAAACCCACGAGCTCCTGCTTCATTGGCGTGTTTGGGGGGCAGTCAGGAAATGGGATATGCTCCGACTTCGTCTCGACGACAGCGTCAAGCATAAAGTCGCCCACAGTCGAGCGAGGAGCCGCATCAACGCCGTGAGAGATATTGTAGGATCCGTCAGGTTCTAAAGCTGACAACTCATAGGGCGATGAAAATCGAGATGTAGGAGTGAAAGGGTCGTAAGAAGAGGAGGCAGAAGAGAAACTTGAGGTGTAAGGGTATGAAAAGGACTGAGTGTAACTGAAGCAGTTGTCCATCTCAAATTGAAAGTCTGACTTGAATTGATGGGCCATTGTGAAGGGAGATGTTTTGGGTTTGATGAAAGAAGTAAAGTATTGTTTGTAGTCGGATATGAATTCTTCAAGACAAATAAGTGGGTGAGAAGCAAGAATGTTTAGGATACGTCCCAAGAGGGGTGAAAGGAATCTGATAAAACCAGTGCACACATGACTCTTGTCGAGAATGCATCGATGGGCTTACCTTGAAGATATACCGTCAGATGGAATGAGTGCGAGACCGAGACATCCAACTCGCAAATCCACTCCTGGCAGATTGAAAAATGACGGTATCATTCAAAGGGAGCGAGATAGAGACATATGATCTGCCAGTGGGTTGATGGCCTGCAGACGCTGAGCTCTCGCCTCTCGTCACCGGAGAGGTGGTGTCAAACCCGTAACTTGGTCCAACAGTGGGTCTAGAATCATCATTTGAAAAAGAAATGGGTAGCGTCATCCGGTATGCTTGCCATTCTAGACAACTCCCGATCAGTGGACAGTGGCTAGGCATGCACCGCGATTGCGGGTTTTGATACCACCTCTCCGGTGAGCAGAGTGGGAGTTTAACAAACCACCGGGTAGACTTGGAGTGGAATACGGTCGATTAAGCAGGGAGGTTTGAGTTCTCCACTGTGGGCTAGTTGGTGCTCGAATAGCCTGATGTTTTGGATGGATTGATGTTGAGATACGTCAAGCTAGACCAGAGCGAGAAGCTTGATCTTGGCCCTGCATGAACTGGGGTGGCTAGATCTGACGCGAACCTCTTCTATCTTCTCCCCGGGCTTATTACTCCGCTAGGGCAACCAGAGAACCTATCAAGATGTATCTCCGCGGGCGTCTGTAAGGGGCAAGTGAGAATGGGTGTTGTGCAAGTGGATGCCACATGGTTCTGTCCCCGGCCCGCCCTCGGCTGCACCCGAAGGAATGTGACATGAACTCGAAACAGATGTCGAAACGAAATTGCAGACTAAAACATGTGGCCATATGACGAGGCCATTTCGCTAACGGCATCCGAGAGTCGTTAGTTCGGCGTCAGGACCATAACAGGGTTGGCCCGTGTTGAGGGTTGTGCCTTGCTTTAAAAGGGGGCTGGGAAGAGGCATATCCAACTTTATATAGGCAGGGGTTTCTCCCGTTCGAATCAGAGTCTCGTGTCTCTTTACCTTGACGTTACTCCAGCTTGCGGGCTAGGTATCTAGAGTTCGTCTGGAACCCTGTCTTCCCCACCAGCCAGCCACGAGGCGAAGGGAAAGATACTGAACTAACGCAGGGGAAGATCAAAAGAGTTATAACCGCTGCTTCTTTATAGCCAAGGAATTAGAAGACCTTTCTGCCTCTGATTCGTCGTTCAAGGCTACCTCCCTGTCTGTTACCACCCTCCAGGCCCGACCGGCTGGATCCGGCTGAGCCGGGTTGAAGATGGCATGCCAGAGAGATTTTTCCTCCCTCAAGGTAGTTCGGTGGTTGGGCAGAGCTCGTTTTCATCTCAACTCGGACGTTCATCCAGAGTGTGGACACAGGATGCCACGTGGATTATCAAACTACTGCACGGTCCCCCCCCCCTTTCAGGTTGGCTACAGCCAGGGGTCAGCCCTTCTCGCATGCCAAAGCCAACCAATTCTGGTATGGCTTTGAGACTGCGATGCACTTGTTGCGAATTGGGTTGACAGCTCTTGGATGGACTACCTTCCACACTTGCTAGGGGACGGCAGTTGACAATCTTCTTCCTCAGCCTATCACCCTGCTCCGAAAGGTGATTACTACCTTCTACCCCCACGGAGGCCTGAGGAGACTCCGCGAGGTATCTTATTCGGCTAGAGATGAAGCTTGGCACGACCCCCTTGTCCAAATCTGTTGCCACGCTTTGCCTGACAGCGAAGGGCGAAGGGCCGCTGAACCCACCCTCGTACCGATGAACCGCATGCTTAGTTTTCAATGACGTCTCCGTCATACACAAGATCAAAGAACACACTAAACAACACATAACAGCATTAAAAACCAATGCTGTAAACACCCTTACGTGAACAGAATATTTGAGAAATATCTGGCCGTGCCATCAAGAGAAATTTCTAATCGGTGCTGAACTCATAGCCCGTCACTCGCAAAACGGCGACTTGGTGGCAACAGAGTTGTCGTGAAGGCACCTCGACAAAAGCGAAAGATACCTTTCAAAAGTTACTACATGAAAGTCAGGTTACATCCTTTGCCGCAAGAGCGCATAGCGCAGAGGCTTGTTCAAAACTCAGAGCTCTCGCTCAGCTGAGCAGCACAGCTGCCCAAGGCTCTCAAAAGGTCAACACATATACTTACGAAACGCGATTAATACAAAGAAGCAATTGAAATTCAAGAACGTAATTTGGGTTGATCGGGGGATGTGGTTTTGGGAGACTTCAGAATCTACATGATGAAAGATATTGCTAGTTACACAGGTTACAGGGTGGCTTGTCCACGGAAAGGAAGTCTCAGAGAGATCTTATTAACTGCACGAGAGTTCTTTGGTCGAAAGCAGACGCCTACATCTCATATCATGGATTACTTCACTGCCTTAGTGTCTGAATAAGGAAGAGATTTGGAAGGTGTGTAAGTAGGTAGCATTTAATCAAGTTGATGGAGTTGAGTATTGATCTCTTTTGCATCTCCCCTTCTCCAGCCGAGTGAGTTCATTTCAAATCTAGAAGTGAGTGCCTCTATCAAGGATTATTTCTCCACACCCAAGAATCTTGTGATGTTTCTTACAGCCTGGTTATCGCCATCCACGCTATCAGCAAGCTCCTCGTCTACCCATCCTTCAGTCCACCCACCGGCAAAGTCGATAAGCCAGATGTTGTTCTCTTGATCAACGACCACATTAGAGACCTTGCCGTCGCCCCAAACTACACCAAGCTCATGTAACTTATCTACCGTCTCGCATATCTGATCTAGCCACTTCTTCTTCAGCTCCTTTGGTACAGCTGAAATATCCATATCTCGTAGAGTGCTGCCGTAGGAGCTGGGTAGAACCCAATCGCGTAATAGACCGATGATATCTCCCGAATCCGCAAATGTGACATATCCTTGAAGGTGAGGGACGCGGATATTCACAGCAGGGCCGCTGCAAGCATCCCATATTTTCTGCATGGCGACCAGCTCTCTTTCAAGGCTTGGGTTTTCGAGCCCTTGGCTGTGAGCCTTACAGAGCATGGTCTGGGACCCAACACGAGCTTTGCATACGGTGCCATAACCGCTGACAAGAACTTCCTGGACATGTACGTCCCTAGACGAGTATCGGGGCATCGTTTTGATGGCCTGGAATTCAGTCACAACCGCAGGGTTCGGCCCAGTATTGGGGACGGAAACCGACTCCTCTGGATCGATAGGAAATATGGTGGCTTTTCCATCGACGGTTTGGAGACGGTAATTGAGAGTTTCGGGGTAGAGAAGCGAATGAAGATCCTTGTTGGGCAAGGTGGTGTTCAAGGGCGCAATCTGCGAGAAAGGGATTCGTCCGAGGTCCAGAATAATATCGCAGATTTGATCAGTGATGGCATTGTATTCTTCGTCGTCAGCAAAGATGGCCTCATTCACAAGACGGATTATTCGATCCTCCAGGTTCTCTTGGGTTTCGTTAGGGCTTGCAAAGAGGGACAAAGTGATTAGTCTGCGATTGTACTCAAATGTGACGTCGGCGGATTCATCGTCACCACCGTTCATGCCAACGATTCCAAGCTCGACACATTCTGTTGGGGCACTCATGGTCAAACTGGGGGTTGGTGCTTAAGGAGTTAAGTTGGTAACGATGAATTGATGATTGCTTTATGCTGGATCTCTGTAGTGTACTAAACGACCATGCCGGAATAACGGGGTTGAGATTGTCTCATAAATCAGGCACCGAAGCGACGAGGTAATCTTCACAAGTAGGTGGTGAGCAGACGCTTATATTCTTCTAGTCAACCCAATCAACTCCTTTCCATTAGTTGCTCTTCTCCCTCGCAAGAAGTTCCTTTCGCAGTTGCGCTAGGGCCTCCAAGATTGTCGCCTGTCGGACCTGGTCCCGATCGCCCGGGAAATGGAACGGACCTAGTCCTCGGGCCTGCTCGGGGCTGGCGATACCGATAAATACCATACCCACTGGCTTTCCATCCTGCGAATCCGGCCCCGCAACGCCCGTCGTGCCGATGCCCCATGTCGTCGGTGTGTCTGTGCTGGTTGCGGTCCGCGCACCAGCCGCCATCTGTTGGGCTACGTCTTCGTGGATGACGCCGTGCTGGGCGATGAGGTCTCCATCCACCTTGAGGAGATGCTGCTTGAGAGGTGTCGCATAAGAAACGATGCCGCCTCGGAAGACGGAGCTTGCTCCAGACACAGAGGTGATTGTTGCCATGATTCCTCCGCCGGTCAACGACTCAGCCACACCGACTGTCTCTCCGGCCTTCTTGAGGAGACGGATCACGTCCGCAGCGACATCGCGGACGGTCTCGGAGGTTCGCTCGACGTACTTGGGCTCGACTGCCATGGTTGAAAAGAGATGAAGTGGAGGGTGGTGTCGAAGGATTGTGCTGACGGTGGAGATGCGATATTTGAGCATTTTGACTCGATCAGGCAGCAGGCTGTTGGTTGCCTTGCTGTCCGCCTTGTGATTTAGTGCATTTGATGGGCCAGCGTGGTACCAGCTGACTCACTTGCGGTGAAGATCCTTGTTGGCTGGCAAGCCACGATAAGAAGCGGCTGAATTCCAGAGCTGTTTGGCGTGCGATTGGCAAATATATACGGTCTGCATTTGTTTCTTGAGGCAACCTTTTGCCTGACATCTCACTGCATGAGGCTGTCGCCCGGTTTGTTGCGTGATAATGTAGATATATTCTGTAAGAAATGCCCAATTTTGTCGATTGCCGAGCACGACATCTTGACTGTTTGACCACCATGTCCAACGTCTGCTTGCAATGTCGCTATTACCCCAAAGACCCGGCACATACCTTTTGTTGCAAAGACTGCGCTAGAAACGCTGCCAATAATGCCCCAAGCCTGATTGAGATTCCAAGTGACCATGTCATGTACCTCAACGGTATGTCCCTATCTCTGGCTGTGTATTCTCAAGCTCAGTAATTGTAGCCGCTTCCGCCTTTTATGAAGGTTGGAACGGAACCCCGCCACTTATTCGGACCATCTACCTAGTCACCTGGACCCGAGAGTCTCGTAATGAGTTTGAGGCGTACCGGTATGACTCTTCCAAGTAAACATGTGTCACATCTCATTTGAGCATAGTGACCAAATCGAGAGCCGTGGAAACTTTATCGCTATGGGCAAGTACGCAGGCAACGAGCGGAAACGGTTCCGTGGTGCCGAGAGAGCTTGCACTATTGGCGAGGATGGCAACGTCACAATGTGCTACAACGGTGATTGTAAGCTTTGTGAGGCGCTTCGTGAAGGATTCAGGCCATATCTGGATCTCAAACGACGTACTGGATAGTAAGCCATGTCGATATTATTTCTTCAATGACTGACCTGAATAGCCATGGCACCAGGCTGGGTCCTGGCCTCTATTCAACCTACGGCACGTCCAAGTAAGCGCATCGTCCAGCTATCCATGTTATCGCTCACCTCAACAGGGCTGCAAAATATGCCATTAACAAAGTACCCTCCAATGTCCATGCGTTGATGCTCTGCCGAGTCGTGCTAGGGAATTCGTACGTCACAGAGCACGAGATGCCTTATCTCCAACAGCCTCCACATGGATATGACTCGGTCAGTTTATTGTAAAAGAATGATCACTTCTAACGGACGCAGGTTTACGCGAGGCCGGGGCCGTACAGTCAGTTCAACACGGATGAACGTGTTGTGTATACATCACGAGCCATGCGACCGGCGTATCTGATCATCTATTAGACCTGGCCTAATCTTGCAACATGGTTGCACGAATGAGGATAGGATGTTCATTGATACTCACGTGGCGGTGTTTTCTAGAAGGGAATACATGGCCATTTATGAAATACCAACGCAGGAGCTGAGTTGTCTTTCATTCAAGCTTCGATGGCAACACCAGACTGCGGTCTTGTACGGCACTACTGCATTGGATTTTAATGATGGAATCAATTAATAAATGGTCTAATCTTCTGGTTGACGGCCTCTTTGTAGATATGATTAACTAAGAATAGGAAAATGAAGGAAGTACATCAAACCCATAGGTTCATCTAGACCAACACCACGTCCTCGTCCCTGATACCCTCCTTCGTGAACGGCGTTGTGATATTTTTTAGGCCTGTTACCCTGTCTGCAAAAAAGAAAATCCCGAGACGCTTCCAGCAGCTTCTTCCATTGTTGGTCTCTGAACGGACTACTGCAAGCCCCGTGTACTGCCACACAGTTCTTCCATTCCCATAGTCGCCGTGCTTTTGCTTCTCAGAAGGCTGATATGAGTATTCTCTCCCGGCTCCCATATACCACGCTTCCTTCAACAACAAGATCATATATATATCGCCGGGAAGAGAACACCCAGGAGTCACACCGACATCGTCATGCGCATATACCATGGCTATCTTTGGATCCCAGGCAGATTCTCCCAGCTCATGACGCCCAAATGGCAAGATCCGAAGAGTCTCGTCGTCCCACTGAAGTGTAGCTGGTACTTTTCGTGTTCTGAGTGTAATCGAGAGACCTTGGAAGTCATGGAAGAGAACATCCTGGTTTCTCCAAGGCCAGAATCCAAGCTTGGGATGATTGAATGATACTACTTGCGCCCGATAGGTTGCATGTCGCAGCTGTGTGTACATCTCCATGGTGATCTGGAAGCTCACGGCATCTCGTTCTGAGAGAGGATCCGGAGTTCGAGGAACAGAAAACCAAGACCAGGAAGGGATATAATCCGGCCTGCTCTTCCACTCCTTCCGACAAAGCTCTCTTGTTTCCGGAGTGTGATCAATGGACCACAATAGTTGTAGGTCGGCAAATTCTTTCCACATACCAGCGAGATAAGTGAGTTTCGTCTTGTTCTGTATGGCCTTGGCCACCCCAGCAAAGGCTATGGCTCGATCTTTCTCGAATGTGAGGTCTCTTAGCCGGTATTCTTGAACCAGGCCATACCACTGACCGTTGAATGTTTCAAACTGGTCAACACCATGGAGGATGGTCTCAAAACCCGAGAATATCGAGTAAAAGTCCTGTTTTGATCTGGACACATTGACTGGCTGTCCAAGTAGTTCGTCCTTGACCCCTTCGCAACACTCCCAGAGTAATCGAGGGCCTCCATAGTAAACGTTTCGCGGACAAAGAATTCGTTCTTGAAATACCCACCCTCGAGATAGTAGAGGCCAGAGGTCGTCTTGTGTCATGGATGCCCAGCTTGAGCCTATCCATCCAGGGGCGTTTTGAACCAGGACATATTTGGATGTCTTTCCAGTACTTTGCTTGCCCTTTGTCTGCGAAAGCGTGGGCCATATCTTGCAAGGCAGGTCCAACCGAGGATCGCGTAGAAACCTCTTCTGTCCTTCGTCGAGAGGGGGGTACATGTATGATATGTTGCAGCTCGTCCGTCCATAAACAGACGCCATCTTGAGTGATTCCTTCTTCCAATCTTCCTCAGAGTCTTGGATGATGCACAATGAGTCGATCCAGATGTACCGAAAGCCCAAATCCCTAGTGATTCTAATTGCATCCAGATACTTTGCGGGCAGTCCAGGCTCTAGGATCCTGGTTTTGAAGCTTTCCAGGAGTGCTTGCTTGAGCTGGGGGCATAACGACGGATCCTTGCCCCAGCTGTGACTGAGTGTTGTATATCGCACACCTTTGAGGACAGATGGTCTGCATTCTAGTTTTATAGCCCCGCCACTGACATCAAGGAAGCGGGAGGGTAGTTCGCCCTTCTGAGCTACCAAGTGGGAAAAGTTACCACACTTTGTGTGGCCATTAGCACAGCTGTCGAACCAACTCTTGACTTGTGCCAGCCCAGCCTCACTTTTGGATGAGATGGTGACGGAATCCCAGTCCAGCGTTCTCTCGTTGAGTTTTGGGTCTAAGCTTGAGTTAGCAGGATTCCAGCTTTGGCACAAAACACTCACAGGAAGGCGGAAGGACATATATCTCACTGCGCCCTCCAGGCTTCTTGAGTAGATCCTCGTGCTCACGAACAGCTGCGAAGAACATGACAACCGTGCCAAACCTTCCCCTATCGTTGGTGAGCTTTCGTGTCTTTCTAACTACGCTGATCACCCACATTTGGCGACCTTGACCAGATGTTTCTGTCCCTGCGTGCGCTGGCGGACCCAAATCCCTCGCATGAATGTTAAGCATGAGGCGTTCCTTTGGATTATGCGGACAACTGAAGTTGTTTTTCAACAGGTCACCCATGCAATTGGTCCATAACAGCGCGCAGAGGTGACAGCCACTCAAGTAACCAGATTTCAGCTCATCCGCAGCGCAAAAATGGACAGTTTCGGTCGTCCCAGCTATAATCCCAACTTCTTCAGCCATATCCTTCAGGAGCTGAGACTCGCTTGTGAGTTTGTCGCATCTTGGACAGAGCTGATGAAGGGGGAGTGTGGTATCCTCGGGTACGAGACGTTCGTAACGATCGTGGTGAAGTGAGACCATAGCTCGTGATGTTCAGGTGTGCCAACGATGTTTGCTTCATGAAATCTGACAGTTGCATGAACATTGCTTTATTTGAGCATGTTTCGGTGAGCTTCAGTCTTGCTTTTTATAAAAAAAGAATCCCTCCAAGTATTCCAGCCCGCAGATCTTCAATACCCACGCGAATCATCAACCAATGCACCGTCGCCTCTAAGCGCCGATAAACAGCCACCAGCGGCTAGGCCTACAGACTCTCTTACGAAACTGAACAACCTTTCAAGTTTCTGACAGGCCTGAACAGTAAATAGTTATCCGGCCTTATGATTCGTCTAAGGCTCCTTAAACCGTCTTCTTGGTCCGATCCACACTGCCAACTTTTCCGAAGACTCCCAACACAGTCAGCCATCGATTCACATTGAGAAACGCGCTCACGCCGACATTTCCCCAGGTCATGTCATTCCAAGAACCAACGTCCCAGAAATACTCGGGGCCAGCTCTATAGATGGCGTAGATGTGACCAAAGTCGGCGAATCCAACCGCAACCAGATATCCAATGGCAATCTCGCGATGTTGGGCCCAGCAGCAGATGAGAGCTATCGGTGCTAGAAGAAGCAGAACGTTTGCCATCTGCCAGGACAAGGCTACTGCTTGTGGCGTAAAGTGGTCGTCTGTTGCAGCGAAAAAGGGTGCCTGGTCGGCGAAGTACTTGAATGGATCCGTGAGAAAGTTGACATATGCCCAGACGCTATTTAATTAGCAAAGAAAGGCATTCTTTGGTAAAGACCTACAGCATTGCGGGCTCAATGACGCCGAATAGCGCCAACGGCCAAGTGGGAAGACAAGACGGCATGGTGGAGCTGTAGCAGGTATTGGGGTTTAGGATTATGAAAAGAACAAGTCAAAGAATGCTGAGAGAGGGGATTTTTAACGAATCTCACCGCCTGATAATTGCAATTGAATAAAAAACAAAGCGATTACAACCGGGTTCGTGGCTGATAGTAAGCGCTAGTGATGGTCAGTCAAGTCAACAGCATGCAATCCGAAGAGGCTTGAACTTTTGCCGAGTCTTACAAAAAAAAGTGTTGAGGTTGTACCGAGTTTGACTGCAACTAACATTTCTCGAAGGATTTAGCTACAGGTATTGGACCAACAAGAGAAGCTACAGCGTCAGGTTAACGATAGTCCCGCTCTTGAGTTATGGACTACTCCCCTGATCACCGGCCGATCTCGGCGCTCATGAATCCTTCGCACTGCTTACCGTAATCGAGATGAATTTCACTTTTCAGCACCGAATATCGCAAAAGCTTGCCGTTTTAAGGGAGATGGTATTCTGCTCCATATTAACCCCTATTTACTAGAGTGATGACACTAAAATAACAGACAAAGGAAAGATCATGTCTTGGATGTCATCCTATCACAGGCTCTATCCTGCGCAAGGGATCGATATCGTGAGAGAATATCCGTCTTTGCCAGATCTGGTTGATCCATGTACTGAAAATGGGATGCCAATGCAGTCCCCAATATCACAACAGCTGTAACCGTTAGTACAAGTCATGAGTCTGGCGGCTTACTTACGTCGTCTCAATGTATTTGGAAGATCTAGAACGATCATGTCCTCGTCGCCTCGATTCCCGGGCCAGTGTCCAACACCGTTGTCGAGGATATCGTTGGCATAGACACACATAAAGTTGATCCGTATGCGATCCCCATGCATCGTCCAAGGCTTTTCGAACTTGTAAAGATCCAGAGTATCCTTCTCGATATTCTCAAACAGTGAATAGTGCATCTGGGAAGCGATAGCCCAACTCTTGTAACTGTCACCCCAGACAGCATATGTAAGCTGGTGAACCGGAGTCTGCCACATCATCTTCTCATCTTCAACTCTGAGCCACCTGACGTTCTCATGCTCGGGCGGGGGACGCATAGGATTCCAGACAGTGTCGTTGGGACCGTTCCAAAAGGGGTGTTTCGAGGGCTTCCAGAAATCGCTGGCATTCATGACGTGGTCTGGCTTTTCGAGTTCGGGCAGATATGGGTGAAGGGCACCCATGCGGTAGTGCATGAAGCCGAGTGGAGGGTTGTTGATGATGTTCCCAGAGACGACGAATGTGTCTGGGTTTTCGATCTTGTGGGTGACAAGCTTGGGGATGGCACCGTCCTCAATCCAGAGCTAGACTAGTTAGCAGATGCATGTCAAGAGGTTACTGCACATACAATATCATCATCAATCTTGACGTAGTACTTGTCACGCTCCAGATGCTGCCAAGCCTTCCAATATGTGTACGTCGCCAGGTGTCCTTCGGGTATCAGCAGTTTGTGTCGTGTCGGGTTGCTGGCAACTATTTCGTCTAGATAAAAGAGATCATCCTGATTCTTTGTATTGACAACCCAGAGGACTTCGTCAAGCCAACCTCCGTTGTCTACCAAGTTTCGCTGCAGGGGTTAATTAAGTCCATGGCGTCTTTGCGATACTCACTTCTATGTAACACCTCATACTTTCCACTCTGCTCTTACGGCCATAAAAGACCAGCCCGCTCACGGTGACATTCGGTTTCACAAGCGCATCTGGCGGAGGCACGTGTTCTGGCCGTGTAACTTCCCACTCCCTGGGAAAGGAAAGGAGAGTTTGTATGAGAAACCCGGTAAATGAAAGTAAACAGCAGACAGAGAGGGCAAGCCTCAAAAGCCTGTGGCGATCTTGCAACCGTAAAAGCGTTCCCATCTTGACGTGACGTGGAGAGAACGAGAAACAACCAGGGAGCCACGTTCTTTTATCAAACAACCGACAGGGGTACAGTAAAGAGCACAAAGAAAGGCAAAATCTGGACACTGTCTGTTGGTGGTGGTCCAGTCTCAGCTATTCCGGAGCCACTGCTTCCGTACACGAGTTGGTATGTGCGGCGCTGCGACACGTCAGGATCGGTACCATGTGGCACAGCTGTCTTGTGCGGCATTTGGCCAGATTCTCTAGTCGCGGAGACGTTGCTTGATGGAGCGTACTGACTGTTCGCAACCTGCATTCCCGTTTAAGCTATCTCCCTGACGCGTCTTGAAGTGGGGTGAGTTCCGAACCCTTGATACGAGACGACGAGTTAAGGGCCGCTCTGGTGGCTATTTTGGTTCTAGACCTTTACTTGCCGGGATTGCGGTTCGTATTCCTTCATGTCTCGTATAGAACAACCCAATTCTGGCATCGCAAATCCCCACGTGGCAGGGCCACATCCTGCGCCGTGAGCTGAGATCCGGTGTCACGGATATTGACGTTGATCCTCCAGGAGTCAGGATGGTACTCCACCAACAGGTACAGCCGTTGCTTGGCGTCCGCATCCGGAGCAGATCACTGAGTTTGCCAACGATTATACTTTGTTTCTCCACCGTTGGCTGAACGGTTCAGGAACCGGGCTGAATGCCAAGATGACGTTTCACAAAGCTATTAAACCATTGCGTTCAACAAAGCCGAAAGAGTTGCACAGCTACGCCATTACTGACATTCAGACAGCCACTTGATTGTGTTTCGGGAGGGCGTGGAACTGTGGCTTTTGGCTCCCTCAATCACGAGATACCCAAGTAATTAAAGCAAGCCTCTTTCTTTGTTTGCCTTATGCATCGGCTACAGAGTTTGCCTCCATCTCCTCATTGTCTTGAGTTGCCAGTTTGAGCCATTCCCTCTTTGGGGAAGTGGGGTGCTTCTTATCCAGTCACAAGAGGGCGTGATCATCACCCTCTGAAAACATTGACGAAGCACCTTCCAACGACATTCACTTGGATAAAATGGCGGTTTGATGAATTGAACTTGTTTCTTTGTAGTTATCTTCAATCAAGTGTCAATCTTGTTCCAGGATCTGCCCAACATGGCCACCCGTGTGTCCCTCCTACATGTTCAATGCAGAGCAACCAGAGCCTCTGTGAGGCACCCTATCACTCTAATGTCCTACCAGCGGAGGAATATTGCGACCCGAGACATGACGGCCAAGGACTTTGAAAAGCTCAAGGTCGACAAATCCCGAATGATGGATACTCTTCACCATACATGCTCATGGGGAACTGGACTTAGATGGGGGAGGTAAGTGTGATCTGAGACGAGCGAATGGCTCTAACAAGACGTAGCAACCCTACGGACACAGGCATGTCCCGTCTGGCTCTCTCAGACGACGACAAAAAGGTCCGTGACTGGTTCATCGAGACAACAAAGTCCCTTGGCTGCAAGATTACCGTCGACGCCATTGGAAACATCTTTGCTGTTCGTCCTGGACGTCAAGATGGACCTCCTACTCTGGCGGGCTCTCATCTGGATACTCAACCAACAGGTGGTCGATACGATGGTATCTTGGGTGTAACAGCTGGCATTGAGATGCTCAAGTTACTCCAGCAGCATAACGTCGAGACCGAGTTTCCCGTGGGAGTTGTCAACTGGACAAAGTAAGTCTCCAAGCCCAGAATGTCCACATCTAACATGCACAGTGAGGAGGGTGCTCGCTTTCCTATCAGCATGATGGCTTCTGGTGTTTGGGCTGGGGCAACTCCCCTTGAAAAGGCTCACAACACCAAAGAGGTCGGCGGAGATGCGACAGTCAAGTCCGAACTGGAGAGGATCGGATACCTAGGCCAGACTCCCGCCAGCTACAAATCAACTCCCATTGGTGCTCATTTTGAGCTTCATATCGAGCAGGGCCCTATCCTTGAGCGAGAAAGGAAGAATATTGGCGTTGTTCAAGGTGTTCAGGCTTACAGGTGGTTCAAAATTGACGTCCAAGGAAGAGGTGAGTAGTAATCCCCAGTCCAAGCAAAGCTAACAGGTTAGACGCGCACACTGGATCTACCCCCTTGACCGATCGAGCTGATGCTCTTCTTCTGGCTTCTCGACTCATCGCACACTCCCATCGCCTTGCCACAAAGTACAATGCCCTTGCTTCGACGGGTATCCTCAACCTTACCCCTGGCAGTACCAACACGATCCCCGGACATGTCAGCTTCACCATGGATATCAGAGCGCCCGCTGATGAGACTGTGGAACTAGTTGAAAAGGAGATGAAGCGAGACTTTGACCTCCTCGCTCAGGGCATCGATGTTGATGGACTTCTCGCCGGTTCAACTCCAAGCTTGCCCCTGTCCTTGACCTGGCAGACTGATACCATTTCTACGGCTACCAAGTTCCACCCAGACTGCATCCAGGCGGTTCGAGAGTCTGCCGAGTCTGTTCTCGGAACTAAGGATGGCATGATTGACATTTCGAGCGGTGCTGGTCACGACAGCGTTCATACGAGCAAGCACTGTCCTACCACCATGATCTTTATCCCCTGCAAGGGAGGTGTCAGTCATAACCCGGAAGAGTACTCTACTCCAGAGGAATGTGCTATTGGAGCCGAGGTTTTGTGTCAGGCTGTACTGCGGTATGATCAGAAGAGGCGCTGAGAATGCGCTGCAGATAGCTTGAGATTTCCGGTTATTTGGCGCCATCTACACAAAGAGCCTCGATAATTATACAACTTGAGTTTAGGGGCTCCAACAATTTCGCGATCCATCGTTCGACAGCCATAAGCCTCACTGGAGGAAGTGAAGGACCAACTTCTTGTATCCAGATATGCTCTCAACCAGCTCTGGCACACGAATAAACTCGTCCGGTCCATGTGCTACCAGGATAGATCCTGGTCCATACAAGACTCTCTTGTCACAAAACTCGTCCCTTAGTCGAGGCACGTCAGTTCCAAACGCCACTGGGGCAGCTTCGAAGCCGTCAATCTCCCAGTCTAAGAGAGCCTCGGGGTATTCAAAGACCCATTTGAGCTCAATGTCTGGGTGCTTGGAGACAATTTCTGCAACCTTGACCTTGATACCAGGCAGGTCCTTGACCATGCGGACTTCGCAGAGAGCTTTGGCTGATGGGGCGACGATATTGTGCTTCTCACCTCCTTCCAGGGTTCCAATATTAAAGGTGGAGGGGCCAAGGAGGTCAGATTCTGGCCAGGTTGCTGCAGAGAGATCGTTGAGCACAGCTAGAAGAGCAGAAGTTGCGCTCTTTCCAAGATGAGGGTATCCAGAGTGACTGTTCATTAGTTGGATGTTCAACGAAGCTTCAGATGACTTACCAGGCAAAGCCCTTGGCAATAACTTCAAAGGCCACTTGTCCCTTGTGTCCTTTGGCAAGTTTACTCTCTGTTGGTTCAGCAAAGATGCCAGATTCCCAGGTTAGACCCATGTCATTGGCAGCAATCATTCCATGGCCGCCATTCTCCTCGCCAACCACGAACAATAGCCCGACGTCTCCTTCTTTAAGCTTTCCTTCCTTTCTCAGCTCTTCCACAGCGACAATTTGAGCTGCCAGTGGGCCTAGATCATCAGAAGATCCCCTTCCGCGGATAATGTCACCGTCAATGGTTAGCGGAATATGCGGTGGAACCGTGTCCATGTGTGCTGTGACGAGAATGCGTGTCTTGCGTGAGGAACCGATATAAGCGTAGACATTGTGACGATCAGATCCAGGTGCAATAGGAATACGCTCAACCGTGTATCCAAGGGCTTGGAGGTGCTGTTCCAAAAAGAGACCAATATCGAGTTCCAGCTCGCTAGTGCTGACAATTGACATAAGCGACTTGAGAAGGTCGACAACGGGATGATCCATTTGAGAAGCCATTTTTAGTATGATGAGTGTGAATGTCTGCATCATACAGAATATAAAAGGGCCCGAAATCTCGGGCCAAACATCCGAAATCTCACGGATGAGCTCCGATCTTATGAGTCACGCTCCGCACGTCGCGCCATTTGCGGAGTTTCACCCAGTAGCAGCTCGATACGTGGTTTTCATTATTAATGCCGTTGATTCCTTCTGGAAGGTCAAACTTTGGACCCGCTACCCCAGGCCAGTCAGGGAATCTGGGGAGATGCGTCAATGAATACTAACATGGCCATTCGCTACCCCTATTCCATTATTTGTCATTATTCCACAATAGACTACCCAACAAGTTCTTCTAGGTAAATAACATGACAGAAAAGGTCTCAAGTCAAATGGCTTCGGTGAGAGATTGAGGACGAATCATCCGTAAAGGAAAATGTGAGGACACCATATCCAAGACGCAGACACTCCCATCCTTCCGCTGCGTGTTCATGTTCTGTATCATTCCCAAGCTCTACACGCACACTAATTTCATTTGGTGCCCTCTCGGAGGCCAAGTTTGGCGTGGGCCGAAAGCAGAGCATGGATGGTTTGACCACAAGCACGCTCTCATCAACGTGTTTGCGGCACTCTCCAACGGCACGAAGCCCGCCACTCTCGTACTGGAAAATGAGGCCTCGGCAAAGTCCTGTGTCCTTGTCGTAGAATCCGTGGATGGACTGAATTCCGTCCAGGGGAGCCCATGAAAAGTAACCATCGACCACCTCAGGGTTGAAGTCCTGCATCGAAAATGTCGCGGCGAACTCGTCTCTCCCTAAGGTGCCATGACGAGCCCCAAGGACTAGAACTAGCTACTATCCCGCAGGCTCTCCGAAAATCATTGTGAGGAGAGTTCCATACCCTAGCAGGCTATCTTGTTTAACTCGTTTTCCTAGTTGCCCTATCATGATTTCGCCAGCAAGGTCCAGGCGAGCCTATGAGGTCAATAAGCTGTTTTATTCGACGATACTATTACTTACGAGCATGTTGAAGCCCCTATCAGTCAACCGGCACCCCAGGACGGTTACTTGATCGTCTGGAGCTATGGGAATATATGGAATCATCGTTTCCATATACTACCGCTGTTAGCACAAAGAACAGGTCAGTGGCGGAAGTACACGTAACAACTCTTTCACCCTCAAATACAGCGTCTCCGCAAGCACCGCATCTCGGCTGGAGTGGGAGATGTTTGTATCCCATCTTGGGCACATGCAAGAGTTGAATGCTGACGGTGAGTTGACTTTTCTGTGAGGGCTGGAGCTGACAGTCGATTCTCCAACAGGGGTAATGCTAAGCGACAGCTACCGGGGACGGAGAAGTTATTTGCGTTGTGGGTGGCTAAAGATTCTGCTCTAAGAAGGGGTAATAATTTAGAGTAGTGCATAGCTATATAATACAGTATAGGTAGAATAGAAGATAGTTGTCAATGTCTAGATAAAGAATACCCCGGCCAAGACCGCAAAAAGCCCCCAGTAAGGTTCCAAAACTCCAGCCTCAGAGGTGGGTGTGCTTGCCGGAGAGCTAGTCTCTGTAGCATTGCCAGTAGATTCCTTCAGAATTCCCACTCCAAGCTCCAGGTTCTGACCATCCCAGACAGTGTAGTAGCCCTTCAGAACAGGACTTCCAATCACCCACACGGTTGCAAGCTCACTGATAGGCTCGGGAGAGTGAAGGATGACACCCTGACACTTTCCGGGGTGATCGGGATGTTCTCCCAAGTTGAAGGCATCCGCGGGCATGGTGAGGTTGACCAGTTTGTCGCCAGATCCAACAGTAAAGGTCAATTCTGGCTTGAGCTTCTCCATCACATTGCAAGGAGCTCCCCAGACGCCAAGCTTGTCGAGGAGCTTGATCTCAGGGCTGATTCCAGCATACATATCCTTGGCAGTTTGGTGATCTGGTGCCATGATGAACGCGGTACCAGTGTCGAGAAGAGACACAGCCTGCGTGAATGGTTTGCCTGTGGCAGAGTTCTTGACGGATTTCTTGTCAATATAAAAGGTAGGGTTATCGATGAACCACTCTCCGACCATTGCTGTAACAGTAGCGTTGAATGGGACCTTGATCAACTCTCCTTCATACTTGGAAGAGTCGATGCCGCCAAGTGTGGCTTCACCAGAGGCAGAATCACGGCCAGAGTTGAGAAACAGTGAAAATACTGGCGGAAGTTGTCCCGACTTGACGAGGTTCCAAAACGAAGTCGTAAAGGTCTTGTTAAACTCGTGGTTAAACACAGATGCTCCTGGGGGGCCGAGACCAAAGATGCCATCGATGTTGGGGCCCAGAGGGTTCTCGCCAAGCTCTTTGGGATACTCGTCACTGAGGAAAAAGGTTTGGTTCTCGGCTGTGGCGTCGCCAATGGTGACCACGTCCGTGACGATTCGACCTTGCATGGTGACAGGTTTGGCCAGGGGCTCGGCGTTGCCAGCAGTACCATAGCTAGCCTCGTACTGGTAGTTGGGCTCTTTAGAGTACGTGGATGACTTTGAAGGGTCATAGGTGGTGTAGTTGCTGCAGGATGTGCATCCTTTCTTGGGCAGGACGAGGTCTGTAGAGCCGGTATCGAAGAGGAGGTTGCTAACCTGTTAGTAGGGAACAATTACACGTCTGGCAGACTTACAATTCTTGCCCAGGAGTGCCGACAGAGATCTTGCCGTACCACTGGTAGTCGGTACCGTCCCACCAATTGTTGAGCTTCACTTTGATGGGCTTTGCAGATCGAGCAACCTTTGTGAGAGGTTCAGCTGAAGCCGTGGCTAGGCCAGCAACGAGGGCAGAGGTAAGCTTCATGCTGAAGGACAAGACAAAGACAAAGACAGAAGACAAGAGATGATGAGTTGATTGACATGAACCAGACAAAACTTGCTTTATATACACGCATGGCCTACAGTCCATCCATTGCTGTCAGCAATGCTTTACTGTAAGTGGGTAACATCACCATCGCAGGGTGAGCAAGGCAGGGGTTGTGATTGGGCTGCTCGCCAATCAACAAAATATGGAGACGGCTGACAGGGCTGAGATGAACATGACTGTGCTTCAAGACGTGAACGACCGTGTATTCGCGGTATCTAAGCCACGCCGGCATCTCCCCAACGCCAGTCCATGCAGTAAACGCCGTCGATCATCATTGTATTCATCGCCTACCACGGCCTCCTCCTCCGGGCATACCAGGCATGCCGCCGCCCATACCCATCTGTCGCATCATAGCCTGCATGTCCATGCCTCCAGGCATACCTCCACCTGCTCCGCCTCCCAGCATCCTCATCAAACTACCCATGTCGGGCATACCTCCGGCACCTCCAGCGCCGCCCATGCTCTGCAGTCGCTTCTGCATCGCGGCTAGCTGTTGTGCCTTGTTACCACCTCCCATAGCCTGCTGTGCCCTCTGCATGTTCTTCATGTTTCCACCCATCTTCTTGGCCATGCCAGCCATCATGCGCTGTTGAGTAAGGAGATCCTCAACCTCGCGTACTGATGTTCCTGAACCTCGCGCAATTCGTGTCATTCGAGTCGGTTGATCGATGAGGATCTTGCCGTCAGAGTCAAGCTCCTTGTCCGTCATCGAGTCGCAAATGTAGATCATGCGCTTGAGCTTGGCGCCTCCCTCCTCGTCGTCCATGCCCTGCATCATGTTGCTCATGCCAGGAATCATGCCAGCCATCTTGGATAGAGGTCCCATCTTCATAATGTTGGATAGTTGGTCTCGGAGATCGCGTACCGTAAAGATACCCTCTTGGATGTGCTTGATGGTGTCTTTTTGGTTGAGGTTCAGGCTCTGGACGTGTTCCATCAGACCGGCCATATCGCCCATGCCCAGTAGCTTCTGCACAAACTGCTGAGGAGCAAATCGCTCGAGATCCAGCATGTGCTCGCCAGTACCGATGAAGACAATTGGAGTGTGTGTCGCTGCGACCGCAGAGATGGCACCACCACCGTGTGCGTGACCGTCCGTCTTTGTAATGATGATGGCACCGAAATCAGCAGCCTCCTTGAAAGCCTTGGCCTGCGACTCGGCCTGCTGACCGATAGAAGCATCAAGAACCATGATGGTCTCGTCTGGTTGGATGGCATTCTGAATGTCAATCATCTCCTGGAACAGAGCAGACTCTTGACGGTGGCGACCCGAGGTATCAACAATAATAACCTCGAATCTATCCTTCTTGAACTGTTCCACACCGGCCCGCGCAACAACAGCAGGATCCGTCTCCGTGAGAGAACCATAGTATGGGATCTTGGCCTTGGTAGCGTTCTGCTTCAGCTGATCAAAGGCACCGGCTCGGAAGGTATCGGCGCACACCAGGCAAGACTTGAAGCCTCTCGACTGGTAATGCCTCGCCAGCTTTGTACACGTCGTGGTTTTACCGGCACCCTGCAGACCAACAAACATGATGACACTGCTCTTGCCCTTCTTCGGTCGGAACGAGTCGGCGTGGGGATCGACGAGTTTGACGAGTTCATCAAAGACGGCTTTCTGGATGAGGCGCTTCTTGTTGACGGCGGGGGGAAGTTCTTTGAAGTTTACGGTGGCTCGAATCGATTTCCGGAGCTGTCCAACGAGTCGCACGTTGACATCGGCTTCGAGAAGGGCGGCGCAAATCTCCTTGAGCATGGCATCAAAGGCCTGAGAGGTTAGCAGGGCACAGAGGGGGAGTCACGAGACCTGCCTTTTCGTCGAGATTCTGCTCGCGCGTCAAATTATTGACCGCCGCATTGATGCGACGGCCGAGATCTTGAAGAACCATGGCGTCTGTTGCGACTGAGCTGTCGCGGGGTATCACGATGTTGAATGCTGGCTGTGGCCACGATGAGGACGTGGGGCATAAGAGTTCGGGGGTAGTTTTTCCGTGCCGTCAACGGTTTGTGGGGTTGTCCCAATTCAGACATAAACACATCAATTCAACAATTGCTTAATTACAGTGCCCTTCGCTCTCCCTGCGCCGCATCAATAGACAGCTTCTTCTTCTCATCATTTGAATCCTTTGTAAACTCGGCAATGTACTCTGGAAGCTTGACCTTGTTGTAGGGGCTCGCCACTGGATCACCAAATGTCTGAGTAATTGGTAACACACCCGTCCACGTCGAATTGACCAGCTCTTCATTACTCATATCGCTCTTGTCATCTGTCGCACCCCCGGCACTAATCTTGGCGCTTGCTGAAGCGATTCGCACCTTGAGAATGTTGGTGCTCTGCATCTCAGCTGGCAATGGAGGTAGACGAGTGTGTCTCCAGCGATCAGGGACAACACTGTTGGTAATGAGTTCCATTGCGTACACTTTCTCTTCCTCATCCTTCACAATGCTTGCATAGCCGAAAAGGACCGCCGAGCGATAGTTGTAGTTGTGAGAATAGCTCGTGAGTGTCAAGACAAGGCCGTCGATGTGAGATGCCGCAACGCACACCGGCATGCCCTGATGCTCCTGTCCATCCACAACGGTAGTCTGGGACAGATTCATGATCCGTGAAGAGACATAGCCATGAAGGTAAAGGTCCAGGGGATCGCTGAGATCGGCACTGGGACGTTCAAACGAGCCCATCTGCCCAATCATAGGCAGCACGACTGGGAAAGGCTGAGACGGCGAGTTGAATGAGACGTGAAGGATTGGACAAGAATTGACAATACGGTGGACATTTTCAAGTTCATAGACTCCATGAACCTTGTACCGTTTAATGGTATTGGTGGAGTCTTTGGGATATTCAAGGTTGTAGCGACCCATGGTTGTTGTTGACCCGTGAACAGGGAGAGGCTTGACACTCTAATTATAACTGGAGACATGTCAAGATAAGGGTATAATTACCTTGTACGGACAGTATTTCAGTGGCGGCGCGGATAACATCCCCTTAGAGGTGGTGCTTGTGCGGGGATGACCACAGCCTAGATAAGTGTGTTGCTCTGGAAATGATTGGTTCGTCGACCGAGGTAGTCCGGTCTGGATATCAGTGGCTTTTCCTGCATGGATAAGCAGCAATGTCATTGGGCTGGCTCCTAAAGAGCTGATGGAAACGTGCTAGAACAGCATCCGTCGTTGGCACACATTGGAATTCTACTGAGACGTGCGCCGATAAGGCATCTTCTCTGGCTGAATCGTTTATTCCGCACTATGAAGGCTACTATGTTCCTGTGCCTTATCGCAAGGCTCTATGACGAAGTCCAAGGTTCTATACGACAAGTCCAGGGTCAAAAACCGTAGCAGAGATCCCAATTCCAAATCCCAATCCATCTCCATCACCAATCTCCTCGCCTACGCACCGCCAAAGACCAAAAGTCTCTGGATGTTGACACTTCCAAAATCATGCTTCTGCAAGAATCCTCGACCACCGTGATAGGGAAACTCGGCCACAATCATGACGCTGATGTCCTCAACGCGAGCTCCAGCTTTACACAGCAGTTGGAGCACAGCACAAAGCGTTGTCCCTGTGGCAAGTACATCGTCAACCACCACAACTGACACACCCTCGGAGATCAAATCTGGGTTCACCTCAATCCCCTGCTCTGTAGAATAACGCTCCGCCAAAGACGAGACGTGCGATGACAACTTGGGGACCAATACAACTTGCGGAGGCAGTTTACCGGCCTTGCGGATCGGTACCAAGGGTTTATCGAGCTGCTGGGCCAAGGGCGACGCAAAGAGAAAGCCGCCAACTTCGCAGGAAGCTATGGCATCGACTTTGGCCCAGTCCCCTGCAAAGTGAGTCTTGAACAAAGAAGTACACAGAGTCAGTCCGTTGGGGCTCGAGGCAATGTTAAGCACGTGGCGGAAGTCAACTGGGGTTGGATAATCCGGGATGGTGGGCACCATGCTGGCCAGGCGTTCCAGATCTTCATGGAAGAATGGAAGTAGATGGCGTTTGGCACCCTCGGCGAACTTGTCGTATCCGCTGGCTGGTTTGAACACGAATCTCAATCAGCTTGATATCTGGAAACAAAGGTGAAAAGGTTACCAGTGGCGCCTCGTCTCTCATCCCAGTAATCATCAACACGTCCACATCCACAACGTTCTTCATCGCCTTCAGGAAATGTTCCTTTCGGGGCTCAGGTCGTTTCATTAGCTTTTCCTTGAAGAACTCGGTCAATTCTGGTCGATGCTCTTCCTTGTAAGCCCGGTCCGAGAGGAGACGTCCCAGGTCAGCACCGGTAGCAGCGGCGTATTCTCGCTTGATCTCATCGCTAATGCTGACAACACGAGCTCTGATTGCACTCATGACGAAGACAGAGGCCCAGATGTCGGCACAGTAGTCTTTACCAGAACCGCTCTCGCCCGTGACGAGGATCACAAGCTTCTGCTTTGGTGCCTCCAGGAAAGGGCAGGTATATGCCAAAACATTGCCCGGATCCAGGCGGCGTTTGAGCTTTGCAAGACGGGTCCGGTTTGGTCCAAAAGCCCAGGCTGCCAGTGTCTTGTCTCTCGGGTCCGGTCCGAGATCAGCCCCATACACTCCGGCGCTCAGGGGCAATAACTTCTCGGCATCATAAACCCATTGCACAGCTTCTCGAGCTTTTTTGGTGCCGTCCTGATCACAGGGCCATACAGCAGTGATAACACAGGCAAACATCCAGCCTCGACATCCGAAGGCAGTGGCGGTTTCGGCCACGTCGGAAATCGCTTCGCCGCCATGAAGGGGGGCTGCTCAGACAGGGGAGAGATTCATTCAACCCGTCTTGCAACTGGCTAACGAACAGCTGGTTGGGCTCGAGTGCGGAGTATTTCCCAATCTTCTTTCGCAGGTGCTCAGGCAGGTATCCAAGGATGCTCTTGGGGCGGGGGCCGATTTCGAGGACTGAGATGGGAGAATCTGAGTTTACAAGAGGAGCCAGCTGAGCCAGCTGAGGGATGATGAAGTCTTGGTAGGCGTTTGATCCTCGAGCCAAGATACTGAAGCCATGAAGGTACTGCGAGTCAGACAGTCGTGGAGTAGTAGACGCTGTCCCGGTTCCTTTCTCCCAAAGGGCTTTCTTGAGGAAGTCGAGAGTCGCCATGTTGTCTCAGGATCACCAGAACTCTGTATGAACACGTATGAGCAAGAGGAGAAATTCTGTCAACTTCCCGTGGTTAGAGCTCCTTTTATAGATGGACATGAGTGTTGTGTAACCAACAGCAACATTGATCCAAGCCCAACATGTTGAGGTTGTTGAGTATTGTCTTTGTGGTTGAATAAACAGTTTGTGTTTGGATGTCTGCCATCTGCGTCTTTCTCCTCTCAAACAGAATGGTCTCTGCGACCATGCAATCACGCTCACTATCTATTGCTAGGCATAGATGCCAGATGTGTCATTATCAACAAGTGAACGTGTCGCCTTGAACCCAGCAACATCCAGTACGCGCAATTACAATAGCACACAGACCACGTTTCACAGCCGATTTGACTCAGTATTGACTGATTGGTCATGGAGTATGATGGGGATTTGGTAGCCGTTTGATCAACGTTTGAAACGTATTTGCTAAGCTCTGATAAACCCAATCCTTTCGTTTAGTTGACATGTGCTTGGGACGCCCTCTATTGGCTCTCAAATCAAGCTTCATACGGCAGCAACCCTCAGTTTACTCACACTGTCACGGATGGTCTAGACCAAAGCTTGTCAATCGCTATTCATGGGCTCCCTGTGATGAACTCAAACGGCGAGACATCCCCTCACTTGGCTTAAGCCACCACCAAAGCTCCCAACTCATTCTGTCGGTTCCAGCCGCTCTTCAAGGCTCTACACAGCCATTCTCTTTTCAATGGGCTGAGCATGTGAAATAAACTGGCGGCGGCACCAAATCTTATTGTTGCTGCAAGGTTTCTCCCAGCCCGTCCACTGGAGCCGATTGGTTGCCCCAGCGGGTAACCCGGATCTCCCGGATAACTCGGATGCGGGAGTGGAGATACGTCACAACTTTGTTTGTCAATATCAACTTCTAAACCCCTGTCTCCATCGTTTCTCCATCTTTGTTCATCATTCTAGCAAACAACATGGCGGGTATCTCGGGAGATGGACTCGTTTTCAAGCGAAGACGCGTGGCACAGGCTTGCCAAACGTGCCGGGCGATGAAATCCAAGGTGAGTCTAACACAAGCAGTCCAAACTGTAGCTGACCTTTTAGTGCGACGGAAAGCGACCCGAATGTGGCCGGTGTCTGGGCTATGGATTCACATGTTCCTATGCCAAGGGCAGGTCCTGGAACCCAAGTCCCGGTATAGAAAAACGCGATGCTCTGAACCTCGACGTTGAAGAGCTTCGAGATACCATCGATCACTACGAGGGACTTGTTGATAGGCTTCTTTCTGATTCCCCCCAGAAAGAATGCCATGTCAAAGAGTTCCAAGAGGTAAAAGAACGAGCAAGACGAGCTCTAGATGGATTCACGCAAGACACCGATGCCGGCCCCTCCACTCAACTCTCAGATCCCAACCAGCATCGGTATCTTGGAGAAGTGAGCGATGTTCATTTCTTTAACTTGGTCAAGCGTTTCTTGCAGACAAGCCCAGGCGTCGAGCAAGACTTTGACAGTTACGAGCAGGAGGGTGATGTATCAGTTGGCAAGAGTAGACCGACTGCTCTGCCAGAACCAGATGAGGCGAGAAGACTATGTGAGGTTTACTTTGAGACGATTCATCTGGCGTATCCTTTTATTCCCAAGTCTCTGTTTATGGAGACGTGGGGTGGGTTTCAGGGGCCCCTGAGTGAGACGCATCACAATTCTACAGACCTGGCTATTCTATGTGAGTATCCATCCGCATATCCTGCAACCTACTAACCTTTTAGACGTTATTTGTGCAATTGGGTCATATTACAACTCGTTCCCAGGCCGGGACTCAAGCACAAGCCACGAACACTACTTTCGATGTGCTGTCATTCACTCTGGGAAGCATCATTCTATCAATCAAGTCACATTGCTGCTTGTGCAGTGCTTCTATTTCCTTGCGATTTGTAAGACAGACAGGTAAGTTCTTTCCCGGCTATCAGACATGTCTAACAGCTGCAGTTGCTGGATTGCATTGGGTCAAGCAGTCCGCATAGCCCAGAGTATTGGGCTGCATGTTGAGTCCAAGATTTCAAAACCTCGTGGACCTGTCGAGCTTGAGAGACGACGAAGAATATGGTACTCAATCTATGTCCTTGATCGTCTGCTGTCTCTCCAGCTCGGGCGTCCACCGGCCATACACGATGAGGACTGTAGCGTGCCCATGCCGTCCCGACGAGGGGACAGCGAGATCGACTGGACATCAAGCATCATTGAGCCTGTTGAAGGGCCATCGACTGGTGATTACTTTGTCGCAGTCATCGAGTTCTCTCGCATTGTTGGCCGTGTACTGAGCGACATCTACGGACCGGCGCACGAAAGACCGACGGCTGAGATGATGATATGTACGCAGGTTCTAGACCGACAGCTCGTCGAGTGGAAGATGAATCTCCCTCGAAAGCTTCGATTTGATCTCGGGCATGCATTTGATCCCAGTGTTGCATTCAGAAGACAGGTAAGTTGAAACCATGGTTCTCTACACTCGCTAACACGCCAAGCGAAACATGCTCGCCATCAAATATCACCATCTTCGCGCACTCATCCACCGACCATACCTCTGCTACCCTCTTCTCCGACAACTGGACGACTCGTCTGTGGCATTGGACTGGCCACTTCTGACTCTTTTCGAAAAGACATGCGCCAGTGAAGCACGAGAGACTGCCCGTCTTTTGCATCACGTATCCGACGAAAAGGACTTGGTCCACGAGTTTCCTTGGTGGCAGATGATTTCATGTCTGATATGCGCTGGCTCCATCCTGCTTGTTTCGAGCATCTTTGTTCAGCCCCCTATTGACGACCACAGCGTTTTTGACAGCGAAGGTCTTCGAGACGATGCTGAAACGTGCCTCAAGATGTTTGAAGCACTCAGCGTCAACTCCAAGAGTGCAAGAGTAGCAAGGGATATGATCAAGGGGTTGAAGCAATGTGGCTTCGAGTGGAAGAGTGAGTACTTTCAACCAGTCATTTCTTTGCTAACACATTCAAGAGCACAGCAAACAACTTCAACCAGAGATCACACAGACATTGCAGTCTAATGCGATCCAAATGCCCACACAAATGCCAGCCCTGGAATACGTTAGTTTAGAGGGGGATTTAACACTAGAGCAAACTCCAACGCCACAAAACTGGCCAGCCGAGATTATTGATTCCATGGCTTGGTCGTCGCAGTTCTTTGGGGCAACACAGGGAGAGGGAGCCTGAGATGTGAGTGTATGATAGCCTGTCAAATTATTCAGCGACCTTAGCATCCCACCAGATGATTTGAACACATGATGCATTGTCGCCCCTAAATCAGAGCCGGATGAGCAGATTTCTACCTGGCGCCAATTAAACGATGGCGAGCTAGAAGCAAGCTTTGTGAAAGCTTTTACCAAGTTTCCATGACTTGGAGGCGCTGACACGTGCTGCTGAACATCATAGGATTCGTCCCTATCAATCTGTTTCGATCAACACAACTAGAGGCTTGCACTGATACGTTCTAACTCCAAGGTTGTCCATAATACCATATGGTCTGCTATTGACCCTTAAAAAGCCCAGGAGCATTGAATCATTGCTTAGCCCATCTCCTGTCCGATATTAGTGACACTTCATGCCCTCTCCAAACGAGGGCTCATGCTTTCCATCAAGGTGGGTTCCAGATAATCACTGCTCCACCAAGTGGCCGAGACTTCCGAGAGACGGTGGTTGAGTGATGAACTGAACCAGTCCAAGAGATTCGGCTCTATCGCAGCTCCAATAGGTAAACTGCTCAGCACAGGACTAGCCTTTGATCCCACTCGTAAGATGCCAAATGCGGAAACTAATCTCTCAAAGAAGCGGTGGGGACAACCCAATAACACGGAAACTAATCTGCGTGGTCGGTGCGAGAGAGCGTAACCCAAAGGATCACGAACCCCTGTCGCGTTACAAAACCCCCGTTTCGTAATCACATCTTACTTTCGCTTCTTCCGCATCTTACGGTCTGTGATCTTTCAAAATCCCTCATCATAATCATCAAGATGTTCAAACGGTTTCTTCTAGGCTCGTTGCTGATCGCAGCGTTGGCCCTGCTCTTTGCTCAGGACTCCCCGCAGCATCCGACACCCATTCAAGGCCGGAATAAGACGGCTCTGTTTCTGGTTAACGAGGAACATGGCCTATCAAACGTGCACATCGCTACGGCGTCAGCATTACTCGAGAAGCACCCGGATATCGAGGTTCATTTTGCTTCCTTCTCCAAGATTGCTAGCAAGCTAGAGAGGATCTCGCATTTTGCACGAAAACACAATCCCGAGTCCCGAGGTGTCGTGTTTCACAAGCTTAGTGGACCCTCGTACGCCGATTCGATAGAGCAGGTTGGCAAGTCACTTGACAACATCCCTCACCCGCCGGGTATGGCTGGCATTGATCATCTGTGCGAGGATATGCAGCTATGGATCTCTCCGTGGTCGGCAGAGGACCATTTCTCACTGTATCAAGAGATGCAAGCCATCATTAAAGACGTTGACCCTGCCGTTGTCGTACTGGATACACTGTTTCGACCTGGCATAGATGCGGCTCGTGACATGAACCGCCTGCATGCCATCATCAGTCCTAACTCTGTTGTCGACAACTTTTTGGGGGATCAGCCCTATGGAAGCATGTTTTGGAAATATCCAGCGTGAGTGGCTCACATTGTCCCGGTCACGCTTCTAACTGTTGCAGCATGTCATCAGGCTTTGATTTCCCTGTGCCTTGGAAGAATCTTCCTGAGAACATCTACCTCAACATGAAATTCATCTACAGTGTCGTCATGACTCCTGGTCTCAGCGCCAAGCGCAAGATCCTCCGAGAAAAGGGCCTGCAGGATCCCATCAACTTCTTTTCCATTTATCGACAGGATGCACCTTGGATCAGCATGACGGCAGAGGGAGCTACTATCCCGGTCGATTATATCCCGCCCAATGTCACTCTTGCTGGACCAATCGTAGTTTCAGCAGCCCCAGCCGAGGAGCAAGACCCCAAGTTGGTCGAGTGGCTGAAGAAGGCACCAACGCTATTGGTCAACCTAGGAAGCACAGTTTCTGTAAGTAGATCCCCCACGAGCAGACTATTCTAACAAAAGTAGTGGTCGGAAACACAGGCTTCCATAATGGGAGAAGCCCTCGCAACCCTGCTCGACAAGACAGACGTGCAGGTGCTGTGGAAGTTTAACAAGCACGGAGACTACTCGGACGACATTTTTGCGCAGCTAAAGCCTCATCTTGACAGCGGTCGACTTAAGATGGAAAAGTGGCTCACCATTGATCCAACCTCTCTCCTTTCTTCAGGATACATTGCAGCCTCGGTCCACCACGGAGGAGCCAACTGCTACAACGAAGCCATCTAGTATGTCTAAGCCCCCAGAGACGTCATCTGCTAACCCCCACAGTGCTGGAGTTCCCCATATCATCATCCCCCTGTGGGCTGACCTATACGGATACGCTGCCCTAGCTGAAAACATTGGGGTCGGAGTCTGGGCATGCCGAGGCACCAACCCCGACTGGACTGTCGATCATCTAAGCCAGTCCCTACTCAAGGTGCTCGACGGCGGAGAAGCAAGCTTATCTATGCGGGAAAAGGCCAAGAAACTGGCTGAAAAGATCCATGCCGGTGGGGAGGGACGGGAAATTGCTGCCAAGAAAATAGCTGAGCTGGCCTACGTTGCGAGTCATGAGGCTTGAGTGCGGAGCATTCATCTAGACATTATAGAGGCCTAATGGCCGGGCAACCTTATCTAACTCGTTCCGCAACTACATCTGCCAAGCCATTCCCCGGTTCGTCGATCCTCCATACGCCTTTGGTTTGTTCAGCTAGGAGCTGCCAATTTGTGCCCTCTGCCAGACGGTGAAAGATGTGATGCTCGTCTCCGGGGATGCTGCTGAATAGCAAAGGTTTCCATGTCTTTCCCTGTCTCTCCTCTTCTCTTCTCTTTTGTCGTTGGGCTTCCTCGATGTCATTCTTTGCTGCAGACGCTGCTCGATAGTTGCCTCTTTCAAGAGCCGATATGACGTCCTTCCATGCGTTCCGAGACTCCCGGTGGTCTTGTTCCTCGAGAGGGTCGATGCTGATTGGTACAGGGACGGTTGAGGCGTCATAGGTTTCCAGCAGTTTCCCGTCGCCATCAGTTATCTTCCAACCGTCGCTCCAGATTCCTGACAACCTGAAACATGACTTTTTGGGCTTATCTTTGTGGTAGACTCGTGCCTCGAAATAGTTTCTCTTTCCTCGAAAGAAGCCTGTGCCGGAAAAGTTGATTTCTGACACGTATCCAGAACTCGAAACGATACTGTATGTGCCGATGATTTCAGGATAAAGACAGGCCGATAGAAAGCCGCGGACAAGGACGTTTGGCAACGGTACCAAGTAGTCCTCGTCAAACTTGTCAATGTGGATTATCGCGTGACCGATTTGTTTAATGTTGATGTTGCCGTTAAACGTCATTTCCACCCTTCCGTAGCCATCTGCTCTTATGCCATGCTCCTTGCTGGCAATGTGCATTGCCGTGATCGGTGGATGATGACTAACCTGCTCGACAACCAGTCTAACCGTGCTATCTGAGTCGGTCCATGATGCAAGAAACAATTCTCCAAGGAATGCATTCAGGGGCTTCTTGATGCTAACATTTGGTGCACCTCCGACGTAGAGTTGGTTCCGTAGGCCAGCCAGGAACATTTGCAGTATTGATAGACTGCGCCTAGCTGGATCTGGCTCGACTGCAGCAGCTGTAAATATTGATGGGCGTTGGGCCCAGCTGCCGGGGTTTTCGACAACTGAAGAGGGGGCCAAGAAGAAAGGCGGAGCAGTGACATTGGCGAGATCTAGATCTGATTTGAGGGTTGATAAGAACTAATTTGTTAGTTGGGCCGTGCAACTGACATGGATCTTACCTTGACGAGGTCAATAAACCGAGAAGATATTGACTTGTCTGCCTCATGAGCTGTTCTCTTGGTCTTCAGTATCGGCTCCATATTTGCGTTTGTCTACTGAGTTTTCTTTTCCATCGCCCATCACATCGCTTTTATCTAATTCTCAACACGGAGGCTTCAACGTTTCGACTACACAGCCACAAACCCTGGTCAAACCGCCGGTGCAACGTTCTGCCGCCAGCCTATCTAATGAAGCTGCCGGGATGTCTATTGGCCCGGACGGATGAATGGACCCTCGGGGAGTTGAGAACCCGACAGCTAAAACCGGATGAGAACTAGCCGGGTCGACGCGTCAGCCTGAGTGGTGGATTTGGTTTCAGCACATGTCAGCTTGATGCATGGGTTTCACATGTCAATTGTTTTCTCTTTTCGCCGTGATAAGTCAGGCTGGCCTCAATTTTGGTATTTGATAAATAGATGGCCTTATCTCGAATGATTTTTGTGTGATTTTTGCTTGATCGATTTTGTGCCCCTTGGGCCTCAAGGGCTCAGGACCCATTGTTGGGCTTTAAATAATGCTCAGACCATTCCAGACCAGTAAAGTCCAAGTTGACAAGTGACAGAAACTTGGGAGATGACAAGTGGCCAAAAGCTTTCAGCTTGATTATCTAGACAAAGTTTCTAGTCAGCTGACGAAAAGACGGTCAACAATGACAATGGATAAGAGCAGCGAACGAACCACAATGCATGCATTTAGCACCTGCTCCTTAACAAGGACGGTTCGAGCTGTCTCAAGCCACTCTATCAATGCATGTAGGGTAAGAGAGCATGCAGCCAACAATGAGACCATCGTTCAGTGACATTCTCAACTAACCTAGACCAGATGAACTGTGAGGTGGAACGAAATTTCAATAGAAGTGGGCACCCTGTTGGCTCGGCAGTTGACGCTCCACGTCTCCTCCGGATCCTCCGTCCTTCGTCTCTCCATCTCCGCCTCTCCATCTCCATCTCCGCATCCTCCACATCCTCCGCAATCCTCGATCCCCTCGATCCTCGATCCATCCCCAGACCAGATTCGGCAATGAACAGATTACTCAACTCGCAACCGAGACTCTATCCGTCTGTGGAACCCGAATTGCGCGTCATACGGATACCAGCAGATCCTCCTTTGAGTGACTCAAACTCCAGATGACGTTATCACGCCCGCAGTCGTACTACGAGCGATAGACAAACGCACATGGGGATCGACCCTCGGTGATTGGATCTCCTGGCGGTCAAGATAAGCTTAATCATTGCTCTTGTCAACTGTCTCAGACGACGCGTGTGATTCAATCTCCTAAACACAGCCACCTCAACCAATTTCGACCAATACTGACGCTATCAGTGTCTATCCAGCGATCGACAACTCTACAGACTATTACGAGGCTTGGCTGGGGAATTCCCCATGAAATAATGGATCTCGCGACGATCACGATAAGACTGGGGTTTCTTGACGACTATCCGCAGAATGACGTAGAGCTTGCGAATTTGCAAGAATTTGACCGAACACGCCGTGAAGTTGTCGGTGATACAGCCATTAAGGTTGTAAATAGACTTAACTCGAGGTCCATCGTCCAACCGTCGCTTGGCAGAGGATGCAGCTAGCCTGGAGCTTCCGTTTGTATCTGTGATCCTTTGTTTCAACCAATGACGCGTCAGGTTGTACATTCCTGTGTAGAGCTTGGCGATAAGAGTTGAGATTCAACATTCACAGTCAGTCAAGCCAAGACGTGGTGAAACAGGACGCGATGAGTCGTAATCGAGGGGCTTAGCAGTAGGATCGAGTCAGTAACCAGTAAAAGACGGCGTGTATAAGGCTGCAGATCACTCAGCTTGTTGGCGGCCAAGTACCGAGATCCACACGGGTGAGGCTTGAGTCTTGGCTGATCGTCCAGATACTGTACTGGATGCATCTTACTGTATGCATGTTTGTGCACTGTCTCACTGAAGAGCAAACAGTCACAATCCATCTCTTGGCGGCCTCCGAATGGGAATCCCTGTCCTACCACATGCCGCATGCAGGGAAGCCAACAGGTCGGGAGTCACAATTGTGCCCAACGGCCCGTGTAGCCATGCCATGGTTCGATTTGCAGTGTTTTATTCAGGGTACAGAATTTTCTGTCGTTTTTTCAAGCCTATAAAACGTCCATGCACTTGACCCATGGGAATGGTTTAATTACTGGGCTTAACCGAACGCCTGGGACGACTCCTTAACGGATCTGACCAGAGCCCCCGGCCAAGATTCGACAGGGGGGTAAGCTCTTCCCCGGCTTGGCACGGCACGTATCTGGTCTCCCGTGCGTCTCACCCTCTCTCACTGCCTCAATAGGTACGACTGGCAATATCGCCTCTTATCTTGGCGCAAGGGCACCCCCGGCAGTCATCCTTGGCGCAAACAAAGCTTAGCGGCGCTGCGAGATTGACTGGTGCCCGATCTCTCGTGCAACCACATAATCTCAGATCTCAGACCTCCTGGAGCCCAGGCACGTCCAATCACAACCTTGCTGCCCCCTCGTGGTCGAAGCCTGATGGAATTTTAACTATCATTGCCCAACTCACCCTGGCACAAAAAGCACAGAGCCTCATTTACCGACGGGAACCTCTTCCGGCTGCGGTGAGCTGTCGGGGCCGAACCGGGATGCGAGAGCTCACCGTGGAAAGTCTGAACAATCAAGACACACAATCAGCGCCAAGTTCCACTTCTCCCTGAGCCCAAGACGAAACCGCCAGGGTGATCGTCGCCTTGGGCTCTTGGCGACGACATATGCTCCCGGCATTGCGTGTCGTCTGGCGGGGGTCTGTACGCCATGGCACAATGGATTCACTGTAGGTTCTTTGCACTGCCCCATGTCTTTCATCTCGCCAACTATTTAGATCTGGGGATGCGCCCTATGCGGTCCAGACCATCCAGACCCAGACTCATCATCGATAACCATGTCTTCCCTATTCACACGAGAGGCTCCTAACCAGGAGTTGTGCGAGAAGTATGCTCAGTTCGCCTCGCACATGGTGAGATGGCAGTTCAAGATTATCTACTGGGTCATGTTTGTGTCCAATCTTTTGGTCTTGTTTGTGGCATCATGGACCTACATCAGGTATGTCTTGTGTTTGATTGTTTGTATCTTTCTAACATGTAGCAGAGGTCAAGCAGCACTCGAAAAACTTGCCCACAACCCCGGACTTCGAACGAAACGTCTACGACAGTCCATCTTTATGTGTCTTGGCTGTGTCTCGGTCTCGACCGTCATCGTCGTCATGGAAGCCTACTCCATCCTTGCTCTTCAGTTCTGTGATGGAGAAGATCTCATCTCCCTCTACTGGTCCACCTGGACAATGATCCAAGTTGGATCTCTTATCGCCATGATGGGCATCATCCTTGCCCTTGCTCACTCGCTCAGAGGCCGACGCCATCCGTAAGTCCCTCGGAAGCATCCACAGACTGACCCAGCTAACCATCCAACCATCCAGACCATGGGCTCTTGCTCTCGGTACTCCGGTGCTTGTCATCGCCGGTGTCCTCCATCTGTTCCACGATTGCACCAAGAAGCGTGTTAAGAAGAAGCTTCAGCGCAAGAAGATGGACTTTGACATCGGTCCTCCCATGAGTCAAGCGTAAGCACCATGATCATCGATACGAGGCTCAACTAACATAGACAGTAACACCATCTCGGTCAACCCCGATGAAGAGTCTGACTCTGACAATGACTACAAGGGAGAAGTGGTTGGGCTCACGTTTGACGGGGGCCCAATCGTCCGCTTCATCAACTCTGTTCCCGAGACTCTCCCAGAGCACGCACAGCTTCTTGGTTACTGTGCTGAGAAGCGACCCATCATCATTTGCAAGCGAGAGTCTGTGCAATTCTTGATGGATTCTCCTGCTACAGTTGCACCTTCGGTAGCCCCGAGCTGCCGCAAGGAAACCCCCTAGAAGCCTCAGCGTCAGACAACAGATTGACAGAACACACAACTACCGACTCGTGGCGTTACCACAGCACAGCCCAGACTGAGAGAGGATCCGAGTTTACTCGTTGCACCTCGTGCTCGTCAGGCCTACAGAGTCACGATGAGCACAAACGTCGCGACGTGGCCAAGCCGAGCCCAGCAAGGCGTACAGCCAAGGCTGGAGAGGCACTGGTGGCACTCTATTTCTTTTAACTGTTCACATGTATTTTGTATCGCCCACGGGCACTCGTCAGATGGACTTTTCCTTGGTCAGCGCTTTCTTCTCTTCTAATTCTGTATTCTTCATCTCTTTGGGGGACATCACTGGCATGGCGGCGGATGGGCATGGGCCCTGGATGGAGGCGGCACTCCGAGGTCGGGCAGGCTTGGGACTGGTCGGTACGGAAAAGTGCTTTTAGATAGATACCCATATTATACGTTACCCTAGTAAATAATCGTTTGCGACAGGCTGAGCTTTGAGGCTGATGTGAAGTACGAGATAACGGTGATCCCGTAAGCTATGACATTAGGTGAGCTATGCAGCGAGATGAGCTTATGGGCTCTATGCAGATAAGCAAGTGTAACTACAGCATCCCAGTCAATAAGATAATAATACCAGCAATCCATGCAAGAGTTCGTGGTAGGCATAATACATAAAGTGACCTGATAATGCAGATGCATTGAAGCCGTTTTATGCGTACTGTATGCACACACTGTGAACCGTACCTGCATCCACCATGACATCGTCAGTTACCCCTCCCCCTCACTCTCCGAATTCGCACCGTACTCCGATCGGCCAATCCATCCCGAGGCTTAGTAAAGAAGCAGCTTTCTAATCAACACCATCAAATCTCGACTCAGCATCGCGACTCTGCCGTTTGTCTGCCTCAAGCATCATCATGAGCCTCGACAAGGTCAAGAACATCGTCCTGGTGAGTCTCTTTACCCTATACCACCATTCCGCTGACTGGTTAGGTCCTCTCGGGCAAGGGCGGAGTCGGCAAGTCTTCTGTCACTACCCAGCTCGCTCTATCTCTCGCTTCTTCTGGTCACTCTGTCGGTATCCTCGATGTCGATCTCACAGGCCCGTCCATTCCCCGCATGCTGTCTATCGAAGCATCCAAGGTCACCCAGGTCCCTGGTGGATGGGCTCCAGTGCTCGTGCACGAAGCCGATGAGTCTAAAGGCCTGGGCAGTCTTCATGCCATGAGTCTAGGGTTTCTCCTCCCAAAGAGGGGCGATGCAGTTGTTTGGAGAGGCCCAAAGAAGACAGCCATGATCCGACAATTCCTCAAGGATGTGCTATGGGACGAGACAGACTACCTACTGATTGACACGCCGCCCGGAACAAGCGACGAACACATCTCGCTAGCCGAGACACTGCAGAGAGATGCCAGACCAGGACAGGTCGCGGGCGCAGTCGTCGTGACAACTCCCCAAGCCGTTGCTACAGCAGACGTTCGCAAGGAACTCAACTTTTGCACCAAGACAGGCATCCGTGTCCTTGGAGTCGTCGAGAACATGAGCGGCTACGTCTGCCCACACTGCTCAGAATGCACCGACATCTTTGGATCGGGAGGCGGAAAATCCATGGCCGAAGAGTTCAACGTTCCATTCCTAGGATCAGTACCCATGGACGCTCAGTTCATCACACTCGTTGAGGAGGGAAGACGGCCAACATATCCCTCAGGGACCACGGTCAACGGAAAAGACCTGTCCACTCCCCAGGGGGAAGGGGAGAGCTTGGTTGATAAATACCGGGATTGCTCACTGTTCCATGTTTTCGAAGCAATCACTGACAAGGTGAGGGCCAATGCCAGCAACGCGCAGACCTGAGCTGGATCCAATGTGTCATGCCCTAGCAGCCAAGCAACGGATGGTCTGGTGGTCCACAACTCCGCCCCTTTCTCGGGCCGTCGCCAGTTTTGCACCACGCTCTGCATGTTGTCACGCCAGGTCAGCAATATTACGGGTCGGCAAGCGAGTCTGGGACACATCATCAAGGGGTCATCATCGTTCCGACCTGCATGCGCGACATTTGGTTCCGAGACGACACGAGTTCACGGTACCTCTCTGCTGGAACCCGGCGTCAGGTACAAGACGGCAGGCGGCAGGCGGCAGGCGGCAGCATCACCGAGACGGAGAACGAGCCCTCAGGCCAATAGAGACGGCACCTGAAATAGAGATGACGAAATAAATTGTGGCCAAATGCAAGGATTTGGCCCTGCCCCACAGATTTTTTCACAGAAGCCAGTCGAAGTCGGCCGTGGAAGCCCAGCCCTGAACGAAAAGAGACAGTGTGGGTGACCAAGGTTGAAAACCTGGCTGATTCAGACCTGGCTGGTTGGGCATCACCAGACAACAGCCAGTAATGGTCAGGCCGGCAGCCATTCACTGCAGCATCCACTGAAAATGTCCAACCACAGCCACCAGTGAAGCCCCGGAACCCGGGGACTCCCCCCGGGGAACCCTCCCGCAGTTGCTTCCAGCGCCAACTTACCGAGCCTTGACCCTGGCCACCTACGCACCGCCTCCCGGAGACCTTAGCACACCTTGAAATTTTGCTTCCTCACAAAACAACCCACCAGCCCCTCGATCAAGACCCAAAATTCTCTCACCGACTTGGTACATCAAAACTCTGTCTTCTATCGAGATTTGGGCTCTTGTCTCTATCAACTTTGAACTCTTGTGCTCTCGTGGCAATTTCTCCACGTCCAGCACTTCAGCAAGACCTCACGCGACCGTCTGCTTCCATCACAACCATCAACACTTCAATGTCGAATAAACGCATATAATCTCTAGTCCAAAAGACACTCGACGGCCGTAATCGACCGTCACAACACTTCTCCGGTATTATTCTCTGGGCTTCTATGCGGCCGACGGATCTTCTGCGCTTCCTCTTCTCGCGACCTTCCAAGTAGGTTTTCGTCAAGTTCGTGATAACTTTTCTCTCTAACCATGACTCCAGGCCCCGATAGCACCCCCTACTACAGACATAGCAGTCGACAAACGTCGACATCTCAAACCCGATTCGATCCGACCGAGTCGCATCCCACACTCACCATTCCGTCACAAAACTTCCACCACACCGTTTGCTTCCGCCCTCCTTAACGTCCCCTCGAGAGACGTTAGCCTACCCATAACTCGACCGATTGCTGCTGGCTCCGCCAGCATCTGACAAGTCCCCGTACCTGTGGGCCTACTCTCTCAAACAGACGCCGCATAGTCTGTTTGAGCGGCAGCTAGTGCTCCGCGGACTCTGCCATCTGGGCAAAGAACAATCGGTACCTTGAGTTCATCCAGTCCACAGGATGTTTCCCTCTTCGGTTCCCAACAACTGTACCTTCTCGCCGGCCTCGGCCACTCCCCATCTGACCATCAACCATGATGTGGCCGCCGATCTCGACTCGACCAATGCTTTCGAGGGCCCCGAGAAGCTTCTTGAAGTCTGGTTCGCCCCCAGCCCGACTTCTCTGCCCCCAACTGCTCCCGCCAATGGCCTAAAGGCTGTTCCTGCCGATACCTGGGTCCCAATGCTCGACATGGTCAACTGCAAGGTTCTCTCTGTGCTTGACTCTGACAACATGGATGCCTATCTCTTGTCCGAGTCTAGCATGTTTGTCTTTCCTCACAAGATCATCCTCAAGACATGCGGCACTACGACTCTTCTTCTGGGACTTCAGCGAATGCTTCACATTGCGGCCAAGTACGGGTTCCCGTTCCACAATGCCAGCTCTGTCAACGATATCCGTGCTGCTGCTACACCCTACCGCGTCTTTTACAGCCGCAAGAACTTTTTGTTCCCCGAGAAGCAGCAGGGACCCCATCGCAGCTGGAAGCAGGAGGTCAAGTACCTCGACGACATGTTTGACGGTGGAAGTGCCTATATGGTGGGCAAGATGAACGGTGACCACTGGTACCTGTACCTCACGTCTCCGAACCAGCAGGCCTTGACTCCTCCAAGGACCCCCGAGTCCGAGGTCAACGGTCCTCTGGCCAAGATCCCCGTCGGGACATCGTTTGGTACTGGCCCCAGCGGTCATCACGACGAGACGCTCGAAATCCTCATGACGGACCTCGATCCTGAGAATGCCAAGCAGTTTTACTTGTCGCACGCGAGTGCGGTCGCTAGCGACAAGTTGGCTGCAGAGGCTCAGGATGCCCGCAGACAGGCCATCAACAGCCTGGGCGGGCTTGATCCAGTTGACGAAGTGGACGTCTTCTGCAACGGGGATGAGGAACCCATGCTCGACTCTACCGAGGCTCTGACGACCGAGGGCCACGCTCTGGGAACTGTCGTGTCGGAGAGCTGCGGCCTCTCCAGTGTCTACCCGACCACCGACTACCCTGATGCGCGTGTCGATGCCTACCTCTTCAGCCCTTGTGGTTTTTCTGCCAACGGAGTTGTTCCTCCTCAGGCTGAAGGGGCCAAGTCTGAGCATTACTTTACCGTCCACGTCACCCCTGAGCCTCACTGCTCTTTTGCCTCGTTCGAGACCAACGTCCCTGGTGGTCAGAGCGGACGAACCACGACCGAGATTATTGAGCAGGTTGTCAACATCTTCAAGCCTGGTCGCTTCAGCGTGACCCTGTTTGAGGCCAAGGCTCAGGCTCACAACCCTTATGGTATGGGTGACGATGACACCAAGGGATGGGCAGCCAACCGTCTGGTGGATCCTGTCCGGGGATACCGACGCATTGATCGTATTGTCCACGATTTCGAGGACTACGATCTCGTCTTTCGCTTCTACGAACGGGAGGGATGGGCCGGCACCAAGAATGCGCGAGTTGGTGAGCCCGCCAGCCCTACTCTCAAGTAAATGTTTGTGTTTTTGTATTGTTTATAACCAACTTTATACGTCCCTTATCGGCTTGGATTGGCAGGGATTGCCTTGGATTGGACCTTGGACGAGATAGTATGAATGTATTGCTTTGACTGCTGCGCCCGATTTGACCCTGGGATACGTGAACCAATTGTAAATGATGCCATGAAGTCAAAGGAAGCGCAACATCATGTGACCGAATTGAAGTCGAATTATGGCAATTAACTTATTTTTAACTGTATTTTAATTGCATTTCTGATGCTATTTGTGATGCTTCATCATGACCCTCCTCGCAACTTCTTGACCGCTGGTCCGAGCTCAGCCTTGCACGTGATCACCGATCCAAGCCAAAATTTTCTACAATTCTTCAGCCTGCACCAGCAAACAGCAACACCACAGCCAATTCACAACAACCGCCAAAATGCATCTCATGTACACCCTCGACGCCAACGGCAACCGTCTGTACACCCTCAAGAAGGTTGCCCACGGCCAGGTCACCAAGTCTGCGCACCCTGCGCGCTTCTCCCCCGACGACAAGTGGTCGCGACAGCGCGTCACCCTCAAGCGGCGATTCGAGCTCCTCCTGACCCAGCAGAGTGAGTACCAGAAGTCTCATGGGCTGTAACTCAGCTAACAACCTGCAGAGGAGGAATAGACAACGGCATGGCGTTACGGTACGGCGTTTGGGACAAAAGTGCGAGTTGAGTGCGCCTCTAGACGACAATGGAGAGTGGCCGAGTCCTGCGATAGACGCGATCGAGTTATACTTGATTCATTCAATTCAATTCTAGTGCTTTCGCTTCGAGTTTACGTTGCGTCCTGCTCCCACGCGAATCTTGCCGTTTCCTCCAGATCTGTGACCGCTCAGGAGGTCAGGGAGATAATCCTGGTCCATAATGTCCTTCTTTCGCTGGCGGCGCTGATCATCCGAAGCCCTTGTAAACTCCTTTTGATCCTCCGACAGGATGAGATTGTTACCCCAGTTGTTTTTTCCTCCTGCGTTCTTTGGTAGACGACCGTTTGCAGAGCCGTGGACTGGCTTGGGAACGCTGTAGACGTTGCCACGGTTGTTCCACTGAAAGTTCTTCTTGAGGTGGATTGTAAAGTTGCCGAACTGATCCGTAGAACAGCTAGCACGCATCAGCGTAGGCTGACCGCAAGAGGGACAGAACTGGCGGGACATGTCCTTTGTGATCTTGAAGCAGCCGTGGCAGCGGAGGACCCAGTTCTTGAGGTGGGTGATGCGGGCGAGCGAGGGTGCGACGAGGTTGAGGCCCATGCGGAGGGCGACGTTTTGCATGGCGTAGTCGGAGGTGAGGACGGCGGCCTGGAGGGTCTTTTGGACCGGGGCAGAGGGGGTAGAGCCAGACGTTGCGGCTTGTTTTTTCTTGAGGTTGGAGGGAGTGATCCAGCCGCCCTCGTCATCGGAGGCTTCGGAATCGTCTTCGGAGGGTTGTGTGTCTTCAGCTGGCTGTTGCTCGGACTCTTGCTCGACAGACTCTTGCTTGTCGGCCTCTGTCTGTTGCTCAACTGGCTCGGACTGCTTCTCGGTCTCTTGCTTCTCAGCATCGGGCTGCTGCTCAGTCGCTTCTGGCTGCTTCTCAACCTCTGGCTTGGTCGCAGGCACAGTCTCTGGCTTGTCCTCTGACTTCTCTTCGGCCGTTGGTTGCTCGAGATTCAGCTTTTCGACTTCGTTCTCCAGTGTCGCTTCAGATTCCTTAGCCTCCTCGTCTCCCTCGACCGGCTTGTTTGGTGGCCTCCCATTCATCCCCTTCTGTCCAGGCTCACTCCTCAACCTCCAGTCTCCTCCATTTCGCTCGATCTCCAGCTCATACCCTAGAGCCAACACCTCAATATCAGGCTTGCTCAGAACAGCCAAGTCGCCTGTTTTCCGCGCAAATTCACGAATGACCTTGACACTCTCTGGCTTGGGCGATCGCAGGGTAACGAAAGGCAGCAGAGTCGTCTCTACCCGGGACCGTGTGGCTGCATCCTTGATCTCGGAGATGATGCAGGGGAGGGTGTAGAGCTGCTCGGCCTTGGCGCGGAGGGTATTCGCGGGGGGATCGTTCTTGATCAAAGGACCAGTATCAAGGACCAGGCTGTGAATGGGCTTCAGCTCTTCTGAGGAGGCCATGATGGATTTGATGGTGTTGCTGTTCCTCAAGGCAGCATAGTTTGGTGATATTTTTTGTGGTGACGCGGGGCAAACTTTTACGATAAGATAAGATTAGATAAGAAATTTCTTTTCTTCATTTTTCATAATTATGGTACCTTGATAGACTCATAAATCGTCATAAGCAACAGCATAAAATACAGTGTCAACATTGCATGATCTGATCGCGATCCCTTGTCATCAACTGCCGTCAATTAATTCGACAATGACAACACCCATCACGTCAAATATCTTTTCATCTCACAATTGGCATGCCCAAAAACACGTTATCAATCAAGCTGGTGTGTGGGGCATGGACCAGCTGAGCAAAAGGGCGTTGACACTTGACCTCCAAAATTTGACAAGGGCGCCAACGACATGAAGGGCGTGCTCTCAGTGGATTAATAATGGACATTTCCCCACGAGGTTCTCCAAGGGTTCATTCGACTCATTGTGGCTTGCTCTATCCAAGTTCTATTCGTGCCAGGTGACTCAGGTGTCAATGTCGCCCTTTAGGAGCCGAAGTCGGATCGTGTAAGCGATGATCTGACAAATGCGCTAGACGATAGTTTGAGGCTGATGGAAGAGATGAAGTCAGAGGGGAATTGAGTGAGAATATCGAGACGAAGTGAAGGAGAGGTAAATGTCAAGAGATCAAGGCGTACTTAATCTCTTCTTGTTGAGCCTCACCCGACTTTTACGTACAAATTAAGTAGCAGATCCACGAAGACCCGCCGTGTATACAGATTTATTTACAGTGGGACTGCGGAGGACTTGGAGAATTCGGGGTCAAAAACATGGTCTTTGATGCTATTTTCCCCGGAAAAAAGCTACCAGTAAGCCGGGTTAACGGTGCTTACAGAGCTAGATCTCACCTGTAAGCCACCTCCGTCAATTTGCTGCGATTCGCTCCCGATGATGACTCCCGGGGTCCGATGTCACCATGCGCCCTACAACTTGTCAACCCGTGGGTCAACCATGCGATGGGTCGTGATGGGTCGCGTCACAACAGGGCGCACAAGTTGACAAGTCAACAGAGTATAATAAGAGCTGCTGTTGTTCTGCCTGGTTCTCCTGATCAACTTCATTCATATCATCAAGTCTCAGTGAAATCGTCACCATGATCGCTGAAAAGTCCCTCCCGACCTTTGTCGACTCCCAGACAAAGCTGCCCATGACGCCGCCAGAGTATGACCACATTGGTATCCGGCGCGGTGGAACTTCCCACCCTTGGGGAATGGCTTCGAATGCTTTGGCCTCGATCCTGCGTGCCCGGGCCAAAAAGGCCGAGGTCAACGTCTCTCTCAATGGCCACTTTAACTCCAAGGTCTACACCACCGACTCTGAGGTCTCTGGAAACGTCACCATCTCGCCCTCGAGGAACATGCAATTCGACAGAGTCGATATCTCTCTCGTTGGATCAGGAGAGACTCGCCGCGATGGTCCCGATATCACACACCTGACGACTCATCGGTTCCTCCGGTTGGAGATGCCCATTGATGACGACGAGTACCCAGCGAACCACGTCTTTGAGGCTGGCAAGGGTTACACTTTTGCCTTCAACTTTAACATTCCCGCCCATCTCACTTCGCAGGCCTGCATCCACAAGGTCGAGTCGGATCATGTCTGGGAGAAGCACATGTGTTTGCCCCCGACTGTTGGAGGCTGGGAGAAGGACGATCTTGCTCCGGATATGGCGCGCATCAGCTACAGCATCAGGGCTTGTGTTCTGAAAAACTCCAAGCAGGGTCCTGTGGTTATTTCTGAGAGCTCGCATCCCATCAATGTGATGCCTTCGACTTTTGAGGAGCCACCCCTGAGCATCACCAAGAGCGACAACTTGTATGCTCTCGAGCGAACAAAGAATGTCCGCAAGAACATGTTTTCAGCTGTCCAAGGACGCATCTCAGCTGTGGCTGCTGAGCCTGCCGCCATCCACCTCAGCAAGGAAGGTCACGAAGCCAGCCCATCTACGATTCCTGTCAGCCTCACATTCGAACCATCTGCAGCCGATGTCATTCCCCCGCAGTTCACTTCAGCCTCTATCAAGATCCAGGCGCACACCTGGTTCCGCGATCAACCGATGACTCGTCTACCAAACCTAGGCGGACAGACCGACAACTTTGCATATCCCGCATCTGTATCTCTGCGAAAGACAAACACAAGCATGGAGTGGACGCAGAATGTCGACATGGAGCAGTCTGATAAGGGGTCGCCAGTCTTTCACACTGCAACCATTCAGGTTCCATTCAAGCTGCCAACAGCGGACAAGATGTTTATCCCTACGTTTCACTCGTGCATCATCGCCAGAGTTTACACGGCTCGACTGGTTCTGGAGGGCGACACCAAGGTGGAACTGACGGTTCCGGTGCAGGTGGTCATGGACTGAGTCTATTCTGATATTTGCATCATCTACAGGCGCTTGGGTTTGACTACAGAACGAGTTACGATGGATTCAAGATACCAGGGAGCATTCATTTATAGAAAAGTTGATTGGTTTGTTATTAATAGTAATGAGAATTGTCTATTACCCCAGATTAGTCGATCTCTGCATGAACCTAGGTGAATCTTTAGAGACTGTGAATAATGCCAAGTGAAAATGGGACTGAGTGGAGAGCTGCAGGGTGTTGATGTCTATTTCGACGTCGTGGAGGTGAGGTGTAGGGTGGGAAGTGAGTCTTGATGGTATCTGTTAATTGTTTCGCGATGGAAGCGGTCGCTTTGCTAAAACTTGTGGATTGGTGGACGTGAATGGACGCTGTTATCCACGAATAATCCATCTTCGTGAGCAGTGGAGGTTCGACAGGACTACCCGGTAGCAGGGAGTCAACGGGGCTGATTTGTTCAATGGACGGGAACCTTGACCGAGCTGCAAGCAATATGGGCCCTTGAAGTTGGACCACATGTCAATTGAATGGATAAAAGTAACTTTGAGCATCCCAGAAAACGTTACAAGCCAATGCGACTGTAAACCTGGCTCTGCTAACACGCGGGACGTTGAGTCTGAAGTTTGGCGATAACAGCATCGGAGAAATTTCATCGCAATCTGGCCACGCTACACGATAGAAGAGTAGCAGAATAGGCGAGCTGGGCTATCCAGGCAGACACTATCCAGGACTATCCTGTATCTCCTGTTACACAGCCAATCGAGATCAACTCATCGCCAAGATGAATACTCTCACCTTGCCGGAACCTGCACGGGCATGCAGTCATCTCCGACGCTCGCCAAGAGATGCTCCAGATTAGGCAGCTCACAAGAGAGGGGAACCTAGACAAGCACAGAGCACATGTAAGAGATTTAGTAGTGAGAAATATAGATTGCAGGGACTCGATTGGGCATCTACAAACTCTGCGGACGACCAATGTCGGCAGACGACCTTTGCTGGGATCCCTTGTGTTGAAACACCCAACAAGTCGGGGTCAGCCGTGCCTCGACTCATACAATTCCATTAGAAATTACATGGTATCACAGATCGATGGTGGGTGGGTAAACTCTACTCCACAGGGTCGTCTGGCCAATACGAGAGGCTTGACCAACTGGACGCGTTTCGATGACGGATATCAAGGCCTGGGGCGCTCTCCATAGGCCTCCACCAGGTAAAGATACGCAGTAGGGCCGGACGCAGCGGATGCCGAACCACCGACAGCCTCAAACAGCCTGGATGCATGAGATGCTGCAGTGCGACGCCTTCTGGAAGCCTCGGTGCGCGACCGACGGCAGCTAGAGCAGCAATTGCGGAACCGTAAACCCGGCTATTACCTTATGTTTATTGCGCGGGTCGTGAGTAGCCAGCGAGTCAACAGAGCGTAACCCCTGCAAAACGCGCAGTTTACGCAAGTGGCTCAAGTAACCCTTTGGCTCGGGGACTGTCCACTCAGACGCAGTGACGAGTAATGCTGCAAGCTGTACGTTACTCCGTAAGGTGCAAGGTTTGCGTCTGTGAGAGAGTATGTATCGTACCATCTGCCGAATCATTATCTGGCTGTCTCGCTGTTCTTGGCTGTCCAGTATTGTAGTCACAGGACAAACAGACGCAAGATACTCTCGCCACCCAGTCCTTGCAAGATTCTGCTCTCTGCTTACCGTCAATGCGCTAACCAGAGATAACCACCCCTTGTCCCACTGTCCACTATCCACTATCCACTGACCCTCCTCCCCGTACCCACCCCTGGCTAGCGCTGCTTCGAGAACAATTCGAGCCCTTGGCCGAAGAGATACAAAGAATATCGGGCTGTCCGGTAAAATTTTTTTCGGAGGACTACTGTAGAGAGCGGTCGTAGGTCCGTCTTGGCTCTTCAACAATCGGACGCACGTCGCCGGTTCTCCCGGTCATCCTCCGTGTACCCTCCGTCTTGGCCCCGGAATTCCTCTCCAAATGCCCGACATGGTCCGCTCCGCATTCTCTCAGTTGCTCGTACGTAAAAGATCCAGTCGTCTCCTCAACCCAATCTCTCATGTCTGCGGAGAATCTCAAGACAAGAGTATGGAGACCTGGGGACGAAGAACCCACCGTACGAGTCGTTCGTTTCTCCTATTTTGCCGCACAGCCGGACTTCCCCAGGCGTGCCCGTGGAGAGTGGTGAAGCCCCGTCCTCGGTGGTTTCGGTGACACATCGCAACCCGCCCGCAGCCAAGCAGAAGACGAGTTGAGGCTCTGTGCTGGGAATGCCGGTCCCGCATAACGTAACGCGAATCCAGGCTCTAAATGGTGATCCACCTGGATGTGCTTCGACCTTCGGACAACCACACAGATACGTCGGGATCCGGCACCGCGAGGGCATCATCGTGTCGGACGAGAGTCTGTGGGGACCGTTTGGGGTCTGGGGTATGTAAGCTTGAGGGGATTCAGGGATCTTGTAGTCGTCCGTCATCACCTTCTAGACTGTCAGCTCTTGGTGGACCATATTGACCCACTGATGCTTTGCTTGTCGGCGTCACTCTCGGGTCCTCCTCTCATTCTCTCTGCCAAACTCTCGCCTACATAACGCCTCTCTTCCCCCTCCTCTTTGCCATTGTTCATCCTCACATCATTACTCTTTATTCCTTCAACATGGCCGACCACATCAACCCCTCTGCCAACCAGGCCCAGTCTGACACCAAGCATGAGCCTGTCCCGGACATGTTTGACAACACTGCCATTGGCGAGATGTCCGAGTTTGAGGAGAGACGTGACATGGAGAAGCAAAAGGCCGCCGAGGGTAACGCTCACTTCCACCGTCTTGGATGGAAGCGTTTGACCGTTGTCCTCATCGTCGAGGCCATTGCTCTCGGATGTCTCAGTCTTCCCTCTGCCTTTGCCACCCTGGGTATGGTTGCCGGAACCATCCTCACTGTTGGTATTGGTCTGGTTGCCATCTACACCTCCTACGTCGTCGGTCAGGTCAAGCTGGCCTTCCCTGAAGTCTCTCACTATGCCGATGCTGGCAAATTGATGATGGGCAGGTTTGGCTATGAGCTCGTCGGTGTCATGTTCTCTCTTCAGCTCATCTTCCTCGTCGGCTCTCACTGTCTCACCGGAACCATTGCCTTTCTCAACCTTTCCGACAATGGCGCCTGCTCCTTGGTGTTTGGTGTTGTGTCTGCCATTATCCTCCTCATCGTCGCTGTCCCTCCTTCTTTTGCAGAGGTTGCCATCCTTGGTTACATCGACTTTGTGTCTATCGCCCTCGCTGTCGGCATCACCATTATCGCTACTGGCATCAAGGCTAGTGACTCTGACGGCGGTCTCTCGTCTGTCGCCTGGTCTGCCTGGCCCAAGGATGACCTGAGCTTCACTGAGGCCTTCATTGCCATCACCAACATTGTCTTTGCCTACTCCTTTGCTGTCTGCCAGTTCAGCTTCATGGATGAGATGCACACTCCCCGCGACTTTGTCAAGTCTATCTGGGCTCTCGGTCTCATTGAGATTGCCATTTATACCCTTACCGGTGCTCTCGTGTATGCCTTTGTCGGCCCTGAGGTCAAGTCGCCTGCTCTTCTGTCTGCTGGTAACCTCATCTCCAAGGTTGCCTTTGGTATCGCCCTCCCAGTCATCTTTATCTCTGGTTCCATCAACACCACGGTCGTCGCCCGTTATATCCACGGCCGTGTGTACAAGGACTCTGTCATCCGCTTCATCAACACCAAGATGGGTTGGATCACTTGGTTGGTTCTCATCACCATCATCACGATCGTTGCTTGGGTCATTGCCGAGGCTATCCCCTTCTTCAACGATCTTCTGTCCATCTCTTCGTCACTCTTCATCTCGGGCTTCACCTTTTACTTCCCTGCCATCATGTGGTTCATGCTCATCCGCAAGGGACCTTGGTACTCCAAGGCCAACCTTCCTCTGAGCATTGCCAATGGAATCATTTTCATCATTGGCATGATTGTTCTTGTCGGCGGCACCTATGCCAGCATTGACGACATTGTAAGTCTCTGTCTCTCACTCTGATGACCTCGCTAACCAGACCAGATCATCAAGTTCCGTAACGGCGATGTCCGTGGAGCTTTTACTTGTGCTCCTCTTGCTTAAGCGATGATACCAATTTGTTTAGCGTACATAATTGATGAATTTATTGACTTCAACTTTGTGTGACTCTGTGACTGACTCTGACTGTTAAATCCGTGATCTGCCGGCGTGTCCGTTGCGGCGTTGCCACTGATCTTGCCGAACCCACAGCTCATGTGTCTTTACGTCATTTAAAGCCACCCAATGACAATTTGCTGACGATCCTTTAAAATGTCTCGCGATTGGAGCGGAGATTGTGATGGACATGGGTCACGGCATGTAAATGCAGGGGTGCAGGAACGAGTAATCGGCAGATGCAGCAGCAGCCCATGTAACACAGCAACGCATTCCAGCAGTAACATTGACAGTCCATAGCAATAACATTGACAGTCCATCTAACACTAAGCAGTCGACTCTACTCCTCGGTCCTGGCAATACTTGGCCACCTCCTTCTTCAACTGTGCCTTCTTGGTAACCACATTGTCCATGATCTTCTTGACAAGGATAAAGTCTTCCTCAGACAATGATCCACCTCCGTTCCACACACCCTCTTCCAAGACTGCCCACAGACCAGATCCCTTTGCGACCTCCTCCATCAGATCCATGACTGCGCCAAGCTGGTTTGGAAGCCAAGTGATAATTGGGCTTCCTCCTGTGGCTGTGGGATGAAGAGTGTGCTTGATGATGTACTCGCGAGTAAACATCCAGTGCCTCCATCGGAAGCTTCGGACATGGTCGAGAACGCGAAGATACAAAACGACCAGACTCAAATCTCCAGATTCGGTCATGAATCTGCGCACACCAAGCTCAGAAGCAGTCTCGCGGACGTACTTGAGGAATGCCCGGTGAGGCTTTGGGCGGTACTCTCTGAACTCAATCAGAATATCGGTAAGAGGGTTCTTGGGCATGGGGATCTCGCAAATGTGATCCAGCAAGGGAATGATGGCATCGTTGGCTCCAGATTCTCCACGGAAGAACTGGGGCTTGTTATCGTACTGACCCTCGTAGATAACACCCTTGGGGAACATGGACTGGTTGGTGATGCCGTAGATGAATGTTCGGTAGGTCATGTAGTCTTTGGGAAGAGACTGAGTCCACATGCCCTCCATGTTTGCCTCGATGATTTGCATGGCGTTGAGGATAAGTTCAAGACTGGCCTTGGCAGCCGTGATGGTCTTGGGGTCTTTGCTTCCGTCCTTGGGCTCCTTCTCGACAGCTTCCAAGAGATCGACAGCGCCTTCAATCAGTCCACCAGTCTGAGCAACCATGTGGATGTGAGTGAGGATGAAGCCAGCCTCGGAGGACTTGGGGTCAAGACCCTTCTCAAAGGCTCGGACAAGGCGGATGTTGTTGTAATCGTCATGGCCCTGTTCAGGATGGACCAGCCAGTAGTTGTACAGGGCGTATGAAGCAGCATACGACATGAATGCGGGGATATCAAGACTGATTTGTTAGCGTGCCACCAAAAGACAAAGAAGGTGTACTCACATTTCGGCACACTTGACAAGAGGTCCAGCGATGCACTTGGGAAGTACCCTTCGGCCAAGACCATAACCATTGTTACGGTCAGCAGAGTATGTCTCCCAGCATGGTTCAAGGAGGTATGATGAAGCGACAAAGCTGTAGTCGCGGAAGGCAGCAGTAATGGCAGCCATATCCCGCTTGTCTGTGCCAGGAATGACGAGCTTGTCAATCTCGGCAGTCAGATCAGGGATAGCCCCGTTGTCGATGAGAGGGCCAAGCTCAAAGGTAGCAAGCAACCCAGGAGCACCATCTTCCTTGAGAATGGGCATGTCATTGAGGATGTTGTAGAGGGCATCAAACTGAGAGGGAAGTCTCTTGAGGGGAAGAGCAAAAGGGAGATAACCCATGCGGGTCGTGATTGTGAAAGGATCCTCGCCCGCGGGCAACTCTGAGGGGTCCTTGCGGAGGTAGGGGAAGAGGGTGTTGACTGCTGCCATTTTGTCGGTGTTGCTGTTACTGATGATGTGTTTAGAGTGAGCTGGAAACTCTGTCTATATAGACAATGGCCGGAACCCTTCCGGCCTCGAGTTGACCTAGAGTTCCGGCCTTGAGCGCACCCGAAGATACCCTGAAGGACAATGTGACAACTGCATGTCCAATCCTGGAATTACTATTAGAAATAGTCTGGGTGGACCGTGGTCTTGTGCATGATGGGTCTGAAGTGCCGAGCAAGTCCGTGTCAACGGTTCCCCGCGTATCTAGGCATTGGATCGGATTTGTGGTACTCTGTAGGCAGTATTCTGTATTATCTCAGTAATTACGGTCGTTGAATTAGAGTATTCATTGTATTATCATGGCAAGTCGTTCTGTGTAACCACCGTCAAAGTCTACCTCTTACACCGTGTCCAAACCAATGCTCTCATTATTGCGTACAGAGGACAAGATCTCAAGTGTCACGAGGGCAACAGCCACCATCTAGATAACCAGGTGACCAATCACACCGCCTTGATTGTTTGTTCTTGATGGTGGTGGTGTGTGGGGTACTCCGCCTTTTCTTGACATCCGCCCTTGCTTGACAAGCTACAGTAGCTCCGCCTTAAATCAACATGTTGGAGACGCCGTATCTCGACCTGCTGTATCTGGTCAAGTTGTCCAATTAACGAGTGGTTAATGCACTTGATCTGATGCAGGGTCTACGCCTTACGAGAACATGAACACGTTGATAGATAACACCCCTGGAAGTGCGGGGGTGATTGGCAATTGATGCCGAGACCGAAGGATTCCGAGACTAACGAATTGATAATGCTTCAACTATCACATCAACTATCTGACATCAAATCTGAACCCTAGCGGTTGCCTCGCTTAGACCTTCCACAGAATCACCAAACACTCTCCTCAATCTCTCGTCAAGCCACTTGACATCCTCCATGTTTCCCGGGGGTCCTCCAGCCCAATGCCCCCAGATAGACGGATAAACGTCGAGCTCTGCAATCTCGGGATTCATGCAGGAAACCTCGTACTCGGAGTCCTCGGGACTGAATTGTTAGCTTCGTCTTGCGTGGGGGTATGTACTTACGGAAAGTAGAGGTCCGTCTTGCTTGGGAGAACCAGAGTCTTTGCCTTGATACTGGCCATTGCCTTTTCAAAGTCGCCGTTGTATGGCTCTTGCTTGCTGACGTCTCCGCTCTGCCAAGTTTGTAGCATGACAAGGAGATTCTCAGGGTCTTTGCTGAGGGCCCATTTCTCCCAGAATTCCCTCATGAATGTCTCAAGATCGGGAGCGTTGTAGTGCTTCTTGAAGAGTTCGTGACGGTAGAATGCTTGAGAGAAACCCCAGCCTGCGTACCCTCGGCCGAATGCTTTCAGACCAACCTCTTTCTCCTTGTCAGTCCATACTCTCGACAAGTGTGACCCCTCAAGTCGGTCCTTGCAACTACCGGCTGAACAGGTACCCTTCGCAGCCAAGAGTGCAGACTTGACGCCCTCGAGAAAGACCTGATTGTGCAAAGATGTCCTGGCAGACCCGCAAAAGGGAACAACGACGTCCATAAAGTCGGGGAACTGTGTGGCCCATTGGAAAGACTGAGCAGCTCCCATGGACCATCCCAAAACCGCATGGAGATGTTTGATGCCGAGTCCCTTGGTAACAAGCTGATGCTGAGCTCGTACATTGTCGTAGAAAGAGACCTGAGGGAATGGACTAATGTCCGAATTGGATGGGCTTGTGGATTGGCCGTTTCCAAACAGAGCTGGAATGATGATGAAGTATTTGGCTGGATTCAATGTCTTGTCGTCTCCAATAAGCCATTCGTTGTCGTAGATAGCTCCAGAGAACCATGAAGGATAAAGAACTGCAGGCAAAGATGGATCGCCAAACGTCTTGTAAGCGATCCAAGCATTCGGGAGAACTCCATTCTGGAGCTCAAAATCTCCCAGAGAAAAAGTCTTGATGCCCTCCATGTTGATGATTGATGATACCTGCTCATTACACCGAGATAGGGCAATCTTTAAGTCCGCCCACGTCAATGGAAACGCGGGGTCGGGGTTGTATCGGCATCTTGCGGCACGTAGTATCTGGCGCTTTGATGCGGGCTAATCATCTTGATGCATTCACCCCTGGCAGACTTTCTTTATCCGGACAGTCACACGACGGCCTGCAGCGCTTATCAAGAGGGGAATTGGGTTGTCAAGATAAAAGAGAATCATCAGGTCCTCGACAGACACAACTCAAGCCATCATGTCTCGCAAGATCCGTACTGCTCAGTCTGTTTCTTTTGACCGTCCTGCCTCGGAGCAGCCCTATCTGCACAATCGATGGCATCCAGAAGGTATGAATCGACCCGAATAGAGGCATTGCTGACCTTTAAGTGCCAAGCATTGGCGTTGTTGAGCCTGGAGAGACTGTCAGGATTGAATGTCTGGACTGGACTGGAGGCCAGATACAGAACAATGACAGCGCAGATGACGTACGTGACGTTGATCTGACAAAGATCCATTACCTCACTGGTCCTTTTGATATCAAGGGCAGTGAGCCTGGAGATTTGTTAGTTGTCAACATCACGGATGTCCAACCCTTTGATCACTCGCCTTGGGGTTTTACTGGAGTGTTTGCAAAGAAAAATGGCGGTGGTTTCTTGGAAGAACACTATCCCAATGCCTCCAAGGCTATCTGGGACTTTGACGGCATCTACTGTACGAGCAGACACATTCCAGGGGTCCGCTTTGCCGGCTTGATTCACCCTGGAATCTTGGGATGTGCTCCATCTGCTGAAGTTTTGGCAGAATGGAATCGTCGAGAGGCTGATCTGGGGTCGTCTATGGCTCATTCGCATCCAAACAAGGTGGTTGCACAGCCCCCGAATGCACAGAATGCACACGCTGGACAGGCTAGTGGTGATGTGTATGAGAAGATTGCTCGAGAGGGAGCTCGCACGATTCCTGGACGTCCTGAGCATGGAGGTAACTGTGATATCAACAACATCTCGAGAGGTTCTACGACGTATCTGCCTGTTCACGTTGCCGGAGCCAAGTTTTCTGTGGGAGACCTTCACTTTAGCCAGGGTGACGGAGAGATTAGCTTCTGCGGTGCTATTGAAATGGTAAGTCTCCTGCTTCTTTGAGACTTTTCTAACGTTTTAGGCCGGCATCATTACCATCAAGTTTGATCTCATCAAAAACGGCATGAAGACGAGAGGACTCAAGAGTCCAGTTTTCAAGCCAGGAGACATGGGACCTTCATACGGACCATCCCGATACCTCATCTTTGAGGGATTCTCTGTCGATGAACAAGGGAAGCAGCACTTTATGGATGCAACTGTGGCATACAGACAGTCTTGTCTTCGAGCGATTGAGTACCTCAAGCAATATGGTGAGTGTTTCTACCAGATTACAGACTATGCTGACTGTTTAGGCTACTCTGGAGAGCAAATCTACCTCCTGTTGTCTAGTGCACCTGTGAGAGGTACGATAGCTGGGATTGTTGACATTCCAAATGTCTGCACAACTCTGGGTATACCGATGGATATTTTTGACTTTGACATTGCTATTGAGAATGAGCCTGTCAAGAGGAACCTGGGATCTTGCCCCGTGTCTATTTAGTCTATGAACCAGTTGATAGTTGTCCGTCTGGTATTCCAACATCTCTTTTAAACTCTCGTAGCCATTCTGCATTGTCGACTGGTGTTTGGTTCCATGGATCGTCACTGAACTGTTAGCCTGGACTTTAACTGCTTCGGGAAACTTACTCGTCGTATAATATCCATCGGGCTTGGTATTTCAACTCGTCATCACTGGGAATGTGTCTGTTGGGATTGTTTTGTGACATTGTAGTCATGACGAATCTCGACAGTTCTCTTTTGAGTCGACGGTAGCTGTTGTTGTCGTTGATAAAGAATGGAGTCGCTGTTCGGACCTTGTCACGAAGGAGAGCCCTGTCGAGAGAATCGCGCGACGGCATCTCTTGGTTGATCAGAGGAGACGTCATGTTTGGGATTCCTTCTGATATTCCGGGAGACAGGGATCGATTCTCGAGAGCCATGTCTGATTCTGTCAGGGGCATCCAGGAATTGCTGAGGTTTTGAAGATCCACGTTCATGTCTCCTAAGACAGCACCGTTGACATTCTCGAGAGCTTGATTCTGTGGCCATAAAAGAGCCTGATCATTCAGAGGTGGCGAAGCAACGACAGGGGCTCGCTGCCGTAGAGGTAACAGCCAAGTAGTGGAACTCCAGACCAGTCTCATCAAAAAGTCCAGGAACCGCCTCGAAGGATTGGGAGATGAGCTCTCGATGCGATTAAGAGCGTTACAGGCTTCTTGTTGGAGCTCTGAATCGGATGGAAAGTGTCCTACAGCTGCATGAGCTGCCATGTATTGCCGCAACGCAGCTTCGAGTTCGCAATTCTCAAATATGTTGCCTTTCCCATTGATCTTGAGCTGACTGAGTCGTGATTCCGCAAGCTGTTTCGTGGGTCGTAGCCTTGCTTGGTTGGCAATTTCTGTGCAGGACATGAAGATATCCCAAAGCCACGACGGAGCAGAAGAAGCTGGGTTTGGAGAGATGATTTCTGCGCCTAGAATGACTGAACATCCTTCAAAGTGAAGCTCGGCATCTTGAGGTAGACTGCCGAATGCGTGGAACGTGTTTCTCATGTAATACTCAAGCTCGAGCTTGATCAGCTCGTAGGCACTTGTTGGCGTATCTGCTGGTCCCTTTGTTGCAGCAAATGGAAGCGGAGAGTTGCGTTCATGGTGAATAAGGTCTGGTGGTCAGCATGGACGGAGGGAGCGAGTGAGGTGTTCAGATGAAGACGACTTACATGGAGGCATCGCGTTGTCGATCCTGTCAATAATCTTGGTATCAAACCCCCAATCTCCTTTCCAGTGCTCCATTGTGCTTCCAGCCTTGAAATGATCCGCTAAATGATCAACTCGACTGGCCCATGTCATGAGATTGATCCCACAGAAGCCACAGCGAGAGCGGATCTCTTGTGTCATGACTTTCCATTCGTCCATTGGCCATTTCAGAAACTTGGATGCATGAACTAGTCTCAAGTGTTGTTGAAGATGGTCCTTTCGGTGATATGTTCGCTCTTCAATCGGTCGTTCAATGCAGGCGCTCTGATTGTGTCCGTCCAGGTGAGTCTTGTCTGGGTTTTTGATGCCACAGAACACGCATAGCAGCCCTTCCTCAGGATGAATAGCTGTAGGTCCTTTTGGAGAGCATACCCAGTTTTCCAGAGACAGATGCAGAGACTTTTCATGCCGTTGCCAGTCGTACTTTGTCTTGAAGGTTTCAGTGCAAAAAGTACACTGATATGTGTTCTGAGCTTGCAACAGATTTGTCCTGACCTCTTGACGCCTTAGCCTGGCTCTTCGTCGTCGACTGTGGCGTCTCTGGAATAGGTCAAAAGACGTAGAAGACTGACGCGACGGATGAGAGTGAGCTGAACTGCAAGAACCAGAATCACGACTTGAACCAGATGTTCCCGTGCTGCTGACAGACGAAGCATTGCTTCGGGACTTTATGCGACCACGTGGACGTCCAGAAAAGGCTGCGACAGCGCGAGAGATATCGTGAACGGTAGCTGCTTCGTGTTCAGGTGGTGAATTCTCCCATCGTTGTAGAGGATTCATATGCTCGAATGGTGCTGGTGTTGGTCGGCGACGAGGCGTATCGATAGGTGTCTGACGCCCTGACGAATGTCCCTCTTCATCATTTCGAAACATTGGGGATGCAGGCCTTGAAAGATGAGCCTTGGCTCTCCGCCTGGTGTTTGCAAACCAGTTTGTAATCTGCTGGCGACCGAGACCAGTCTGATTCTGTAGATTCTGGATATCTTCAACCGTTGGATAAGGATGTCGCTCATGGCTTGCAAACCAATTTCTCAAGATCTTGACAGCCTCTGAGGAGAAGCGATTGCCAATCTTTGGTGGCGCAGTTGACGTTTGGAGTATGCTCGGAGAGATTGTCTCTTCCTGTCCATACTCTGGCAGTCCAACGTCGAGAAGAGGCAGTGAAAAGTCGGCACTTGTATCAGGACTTGTACCTAGTGACCTAGAAATGGCCCTATAGGTCTCCTCCCACTCTTGGTCCGCCATGATGAGTTGCTCTTCCATGATGTCGAGAGGGGATCAAAGGTCATGGGACGCGGAAAAGACTCGGAACATGTCGAGAAAGGGCGGAGATCCACAATTGAGTTTTGATGAGGTAATTACATTGGCTGATGAGGTCACGGGGCAGAACGTTTGAGGATATAGTTATTGTCTTTGAGGAGGACAATGGTTATGGACAATGGTTATGGAAGACAAGAGTAGTCAAGGGAGGAACTGTATGTGGTAGTCTGGTAGATAAGATAGTGGTCGCATGTACGCCCGCAGCGGAAATAATGTTTCAGACCGGGGTGCGCCGATGGGTCTGATTGCAGCACCGACGATTTATGCATGTGATCGATAGTTATGCTTTATTTATGCTGTGCGTTATATTCATAACTGAATCATCTACGGTTTGTGTCTCAAGAGTTGTGTTCTCGGAGGCATCGTGTTGCAGATGAGATAGGTATGCTTGGTAGTCATCATGTATGTCAATTAATACTCCTATAATTGAGACTTTATTTATCCAGAGAAGTTATGGTTCCTGATTTATGAGGAATGGTTGTATCCAGGTTCCTGGTTAGAGCCAGTCCCCTGTGACCACCTTTCAGCCCTCACTGGGCCAACTTAACCTGCGACTCTGCCCCCTCTAGCTCTTGACAATTCGTGTAATTAATATCTCCGATCTAATGAGAACCCTCGTATCGATAAGCTCTCTCCCATCATCATTCGTTCCCTGGTGCAGAAACTGGTGGGGCGTCGATGATGTGCTTTCGACTAGAATCACATCACCCCTAATTCGGATCGGCAATTGAGTCGAAAACCTCTGACTGAACTTGAACTGTTCAACATTCTACTGAAACTGACTGTGCCACAAGATGACAGCCACGGCCAATGATACAGAGTCGTCCCGACTCCTACCCGCTGAGCGAGATGGATATGGTTCAGCTTCAGACTGTGAAAGCGCTCCTCAGCCGGAAGAGCCGAAGCCTTATAGCCATGCTTTTATCGCCAGAGTTGTGATTGCTTTGCTCATTGGTATGTCTCTACCTGCGGGTTGTTCTCGCTAACGGTTTAGGTGTCTTTACTTCAAATGCCGACGGTTCACTGGTCCTGGCAACTCATCCTGTGATTGCATCCGAGTTTGGAGACTTGGCAGACTCTAGCTGGCTCTTTATCAGCTTTATGCTGGCTGGTGCAGCTTCACAGACAGTGGTAAGTAGCCGAATTGACTGCATGGGCATTGCTAAGGTTGTAGTACGGAAAACTCAGCGACATTTTTGGTCGAAAGGCCATCTTGATGTTCTGTTATGGACTCTTTGCTCTTGGATGGTAAGTTTCCTCGATATCAATTGACTCATTCTAACTGTAATAGTGCTCTAGTGTAAGTTTATCACTCGAATCGTGATCATTTCTCACAGAAATAGGGGCATTGGCCAGTCTATGTGGCAGGTAATTCTGGGACGCGTCATTTCTGGCTCAGGAGGAGCTGGCATGACTGCAATGGCCTCAGTAATCATCACAGGTATGTGAATCAACAGTCGGTAGACCAAGCTGACCACGTAGACCTCGCTCCCCTGAGAGAAGTTGCTTCTTGGCAAAGCTACATGAATGTGATTGCCACGGTTGGCCGAAGCATCGGAGGCCCTCTTGGAGGCTTGTTGGCTGATACAATTGGCTGGAGATGGTAATCAAAAGCACCCTGCCCAGAAGGCTAAACTAACAAGTCAGGTCGTTCCTCGGTCAAGCCCCTATCTTTGCCGCATCCATGGTCATCTGTGGATTACTCCTCCCTCCAACGTCTCACGGCACCCAAGAAAGCTCAATCAGCAGCCGCCTTGCTAGGATTGATGCACTTGGAGCTCTATTACTTGGCGCTACTGTCCTCTCTCTGATGATGCCCCTGGAAATTGGAGGTCAGAAAATACCTTGGAGTCACCCAATTATCTTTGCCCTATTTGCAGCCGGCATTGTCCTCGCTGTTGCCTTTGTACTCGTCGAGTCACGCTGGGCGAAGGAACCAATCTTTCCTCTTCGACTCCTTCGGAATGCACAGGTTACAAAGTCGTATTTAATGGTTGCAGCTCAGGCTGGAGCACAGCTTGCAGTAAGTTCCCAATCGCAATAATGGCTATGCTGACAATTTAGATGATGTACACCGTTCCCATTTACTTTCAAGTCACACAGCGTGTCTCGAGCACGATTGCAGGAGCCCATCTCTTTCCAGCAGTCATTGGAAACACAATTGGTGGAATTGCTGCAGGCATCATCATCAACAGGTAAGCTCCACTGTCTAGATCAACTGCAGCTACTGATTGTCGCAGAACCGGCCGGTACAAGGCTCTCCTTGTGTTCGCTGCCATTTCCTCCATCACTGGCTACACATTGATGCTTCTACGATGGCATGGACATACGAGCTGGGCGGAATCTCTCTACGTTTTCCCAGGGTAAGTCTTTTGACCCTCATCAAGCAAAGCTGACCCTTGCAGTGGCTTGGGAACTGGTATTGCCTTTAGTGCTGGTTTCATTTCCCTGCAAGCTTCGATCGATCCCAAGGACAAAGCTGCTGCCGCTGCAGGTCTGTTTATGACGACTACCTTGGGAACTATCATTGGCATGGCAGGCACCAGTGCAATTATCCAGGGATATCTGAGGTATAGCGTGCAGTTGGACCTGACCAGACTTGGCATGTCCCAAGCTGAGATTTCCGAGGTAAGTTGATAGGCGTTTTATTGGCTCTGCTAATTTGTTAGATCATCCGCAAAGCTTCAGAGAGCGTCTCCTACATTGAGCATGCCACCGGGGCAGTTCAAAAGGTCCTCATTGAGGGATATGTTAAGGGAATTGAATACGGTCATGGTATGTTTTCTCCAAGTGTCTATACGTAGCTAACAGACCAGGTCTTTCAATTATATTTGCTAGCATTACGCTCATCACTGCTTCACTTCTCAAGGAGCGAAAGCTATAGAAACGCGGCGACTGAGTTAAGGACAGAGATATCAAAGGAGGATAGATGTATTTCGATGCTTTTATCGTCCGAATACCTGACTAGAAAGGATATGCCTCTTCAGCCACCTTTTCAAGAAGCCCTGACTCCTTCTGAAGTTGGTCCTGCTCATGCAAATAAGGAAGAAGAATACCCGCCCAATGATGCTTTCCCTTGTACTTTGACGTCTCTTCATCCCATTGTTCAATCGCTTCGGCCAGTCTACCTGGGACGTGTGGTTCCTTGGCGATTGTAGTGATCGGCTCGAAGTACGTGCGGACGGTGAATAAAAGCGCCTTGGATCGAGGGAGTCGTCGAAGAGACTGTCTTTCGGATCGGAAGTAGAGATCTTCAATGGTCAAGCCAACATCGTTTGCCGTGGCCCAAGCTGAGGGTGTCAGGGGTACGATTCAGGGGTACGATTCAGGGATGACTTACATGCAACTTCGTTTCCGTCTTGATTTCCCATTCTGTGAGACCAATGAAGTCCGTCGTCAAGTTGAATAAAGAACTAACTGGTTAGCTTTGTCTAATCACATGCGGGTTACTTACATTGTTCCGGATCACTGCCTTCTCAGGGAGCATGCTCTTGAAGAACCGATTCATCGACTTTTGGAGCTTGGCCTGGTAATGAGGAACTCCAGCTTCGATGTGAAGGGTATCAAGGGACATGTTGAACTTTTCTCTTAGCCGCCAGAAGCCGGGTAGACAAACAGCTCCGGCGTCGAGGTGGTATTGACCATCTACGGGATTAGCTGAGTCAATGACAAAAGGAGTGACATACCATCATTCTCGACCATGATGATAAGATCATCTTGTACCAACTTGGCTGCGATCGTCATGGCATCGGTTGGGTTGGCTACCTTGTTAGTCAAGTCAAAAAAGGGGCTCCCTACTTACCAGCCGGATAGTTGAACATTTCTCCAGTTAGAGTGTTGTGCAAGACACCCCCTTTAAGTTGAAAGATCTTTGGGTAGCGAGCAGTCAAGTAAGTGGTCAGCTCCTCCAAGACTTCAAAGCAGGCGTCTCGAGTCACTGCGTTGTCGACGTATTGAACATGGGCTTTGAGGTCTTTTTCAAGCTCGGATACTTTGGTGTCGTGGAACCAGAGAAAGTTGGAGTCCATCTCGATCCAACTATCCCAGTCGAGTTTCCTGATTCCCATAGTGATGTGATTTTTGCCATGACGGAATGGACGATACAGTTGAGGCTTGGTGCTGTCCAGATCAAAGTCGGGAAGAGGCTTCGGCGTGGGAGTTTTGAAGACGTCAGGCTCAGGAGTCACTGACCGGTTAGCAGTGGTGAAAAAAGAGGGCAACGGACATACCGAATTTGCTCTGGAATTTGTACGAGTAGAGCAGCCAACATGCGCCAATGGCCAGAAAGGCGACCAAGGCCACATCCGGGCGCAGTCCCAGTGATTCAAGGAGCGAAGGCATAGTTGACGGTGTTCGATACGATACTTGGTGTCCTTTGAAAAGGAAGTGCCCTGATCAATGTGAGGTTCAAGATGGACCGTTTAAGTACATCGATGTCGATATGAAAAGTGCAAGAGTTTCGGACAACCAAGGCGGTCCGAAAACCTTCCTTAACAGCCACAAACAACCGACGTGCTGGCTAACCCGGATCAGGTAACTAGATTGACCACATCCGAGATATGGGTGGTCTCGTGACTTCTCCGCACAACACAACCCCGCGTATTTTGTCTCTTTAGGTGTAATATTCATGTATAAGAGCTATCTAATTGGTCCAACTTTTGTTCGATGAAGTCAGACTGTGAGAACTGTTGAAACATCCGCACTTGGGCCAGCTTGGCAAGTTGTTTATAGCATCGAGGTTGGCAAGCTTACAAAGCCGCTCTCTAACCTCGGTAGCTATATTGGGCATTTGGTGCAGCTGTAACACGTGGTGAGCAAGATGCAGCTCTGATTAACTCTTCTCCGTCGCAGTGTTTTGTCCAGTGGAAATGCCCTGTCCCGCCGCGGCAAGCTGCTGCTCAGCGACCTCATTTTTCTTCTCATCCTCCTTCTCCAACTTGACATTCCGGAAAAAGAACATGATGATCAGAAGAGGAATGGAAAGCGAAAGCGATCCAATTGCAAGTGTCTGCTGTGTCAGGCGGTAACTGAGATTAATGGCATCTCTGGCTGCGGTACCCGGCTCGTAGCTCTGCGCCGCCACGATGGAACGGAAGATGGCGGTGCTGTTTGCCTTGTCAACCTCTGGGAGATTTGTCGCGAGCCGTCGGGGCAGAAGGGTGTTCCAGAGAGCACCACCAATACTAGTATGTGTTAGTTATGTCACAAAGAGAGTGAAGCAACTTGCCTGTTGCCAACATTGGCACCAAATCCAGACGAAGAGAGAAACATGGCCGTTGCAATACCAATCTCTTGATCCGGAACTGCAGCCTGCAGAGCGACTTGAAGCGGTACCTGAGCAAAACCCCGACCAAGACCAAGCAGCACCTTTCCAGTGGTAAGAGCTGCTTCGTTGGCGACTCGAGATCCACCAATGTTGGTGAAGTAGATTGGTAGTCCATTAGCTAGAGCAACCATTAAGAAGCCGAGAACTATGAACGGCTTGGTATGCTTGACGAATTTGATGGCCAGACCAATGACAAGACCACCAAGGTTCAAGGCAACCCTTCGAGCATTGCTGTACAAGTTAGATCGAATTCTCCATGTGTGACAAGACTTACTCGATGCGGACTGCATGTCCAGGCGAGTAACCCCCAGCCACTTGCAAAAAGCTTGGTGCAAACGTCCTATAGGTTGAATCCGACATGGCAATAATGCAGACAGAAACACAAGCAAGTATGACATTGCGGTTCTTAATCATACGGAACGGAACAATAGGCTTCTTTGCATATCGTCCGTCCCAAACCAAGAAGCCAAAAAACGTCAATACTCCCACGACCAAAAGCACGATAGACGACGGCTCGGTCCACCGCTCAGTGTTTCTCCTTCCTGTGATGGAAAGTGGCAATAGAGTCATTGCAAGACCAGCGAGCAACAGAAATGCGCCGACAATGTCCAGCTGAACGAAAAGAACCTGGCGGACCTTGGTTGTCCAGGATGCACCCTCTGGGATCTCGGAAGTAGCACGGAGTGAAACTCGCTTATAGTAGATGCCCTTCTTCCGAGCTCGGAACTCCATGAACACCATGATGGCAATGGTTGGGAGTGCGCAGAAGGGCATAATGGCAGCCCACATACCGAACCCCCAGCGCCATGAAGACTCGAGCAGCATGTGTTCACCAAGATACGTGCCAGCGTACAAGGTGGGAAGGGCAGCCAGCGACTCGGGCAGCGTAAAGAGAAAACCTCTGTTCATGAGAGAGGTGACTTCGGCGATAAAGATTTGCTCGGTAATGGTCCACCAAGTATCACCGAACGATTCAAAGATACCTCCGGCCTGGAAATATTAGACTTGAACGGTGGAATAACTGCGAACTTACAAGATATGTCTCTACGTTGTGACACGCAGCGTAGAGCACATTTGCTAGAGCCATGCTTATCACCGACCCTGCGAATCCTTGCGGTCGTCCAATGTGCTAATCCATTAGTCTGGCGTTACTGTCTTCGGATGCTACTTACATCTGCAACTTTTGCTAGCAGGGGATATGCAACAATTCGAACAATGCCGTGAATGATATTGGCTGTGGCAATGAGAGAATGGCCTTTGAAATGGCTCGTGGCGTAGGGATCGTAGACGCCCGCAGAAGAAGCAGCGAAAATCATGGCAAAGTTCATAACAAAGAGACTGAGCAGAGTTAGCATTTGCTTCTTGCGCGTGCATCCGACTCACCCGGCAAAAGCGACGATGAGCGGAGATTTCGTCCAGATCTTGCGGATGGCCTCTGTAGGAGGCGCTGCATGGTGCATTTGATCTTCCGAGTCGACTCCAGCCTTCTCCGCTGTGCGTCCGCCATCACCCAATGGCTCCCGCGGAGCGGACATAATATTGTTCTTTTGTTCAGACATTGCGAATGGTTTGTAGACGCAAATTTGCTTGGGGTTCCTAGATTTAAAGGTGCACCGACAGGCTGGGACCCCCATGCCAAGCTGTGTCATGAGACGAACTAGACTTTGACCTACTCTGAAAACCGTCTAGATCACCATCGTGAGTGACTTGGCGAGAAAGATGCTTCGTATTTCTCATCGAGATTATCTTATCAGATCTTTATGATTTGTTCGGCAGAAAGGCCAAGCATTGGCGCTCCAAATCTCTTCCTTTCATGGTTAGCGGCCGATTACGTAGTACTTGGTTGAAGAGGATCTTCTGAGTTTGGACATAAGCCCGTCGAACGTTGACGATTAATAGCTCAATCCAGTGTGCTAGACGGAAGATTATTAACCTCACGTTCTAGCCTCTGGAATATCTTGCCAAACATCACAGTTCTGCACCGACAAAGGCTCGCAGCAACCCCATCGTCTTTCCATGTAATATTCAGGTCTAGAGCTACACAACTGGCCCAGTTTTGACCGTTCTGATAGTCCCCTCTTTGTACAATGCTTCAACAATATCCAGAATGACAAAATCACATCCCTTGGCGGCCATAATGTCCACTGCCAGTGGTAGACTCTGGTTCTTCAGGGTCGAATTGGAAAAGTTTACCCCTCCCAAGTCGAAGCTTCCAAGGGTTATGGCGTAATCGGGAAGACCGGCAAGAGATGCAAGACGACCGGGAGAAACGGAATCATCAGAGTCGTCGTCGTTGTCTCCAAGGGCTTCCAAGGAAAACTTGCAGGCTTCAGGGGTTCCAAGCGTAGTATTGCAGTTGATAGTCTTGTTCAACTCGAGAATTGCCGCCTGTTGATTCGAGATTATGTCGGCCAAGCGCGAAATGTAAGGATTGGAAGTGCTGAGAAGGTTAGCGATGTCAGTACAGGAGAGGTGTCTTACTCTTTGGAGACATCTGGCTTGTAATTTGCCAATGGGGTCCAAAAGTAGACGTAGACAGCGTTTGAGCACGTCTCTTTGTCATGAGACAAGAAATGTTTCGCGGCCCAGTCCTCAACCATCTTCTTGGACCCAAGATCCTCACGGTGTGTCTCCTCAGTCATTGTTTTGTTCGCCATCAACCAACCGCTTCGAATGTGGGGGACCATGTGAGGGAATTCTTCATTATGAGAAGCCTTGTATTTCTTCACGTATTCCTTCCCAAACTTGCTCCACTGCTCGTATCGTGTCAAATTCCGGTAGACAAAATTAGTAATGTCTGAAAGCGAGTCATCCGGGTCAGGCCCTGACTTCTCCCATGCTTTGTCGAGGGAGAATGTTTTGACTTCGGCTGACAAGAGCTTGGTCAAGGCGTTGAGGAAGTTTTGGGCAGCCTCCGAAACCTCCAAAAAGTAATCTTGCAAGTTGGATATCGTCGCCTTGCTTTCTGGGTCGAGATAAATGGTCTTTGGGTACTTGCGGTACTCTTTTGTTTCTGAGTAGAGAACTCGGTTGACCTTGGACCATAGAAGAGGATCTCGGGCAAGGATTCCGGAGGTATCCATTGCTGTTGACAAAGGAAGTGCTCCAGTAAGATTCACAGCTCCGTAGGTTGGTCGATTTCCGTGGACGCCATTGACTGCAGCTGGCCCCCTGATACTTCCACCTGTATCGCTCCCCATGGTGGCATCAAGCCAGTCATAAGAAGCTACAGCCGCAGCTGAACCTCCAGAGCTGTCACTTGGCGAGTTGTACCCATCGCCACGGGGATTGAACGGCAGAAGGTAATCGATGTGTTCCGTCACGTACTTACCTGCAAATGCAAACTCGGACATCTTGTTCTTACCAATAACAACCGCACCAGCGTTGATGAGTCTCTGAACTGCAAATGCTGTCTCGTTTTTGATGTCGCTGATTTCATACAATGCTCGGTTACCACCGCTTGTTTTGAGGCCCTTGAGATCGTAGAGATCTTTGACAGAGATTCTCACACCAGCAAGGGGTTTCTCGGGTGTCGGGGTAAAGTAGAGTCGAGAAGGAACGGCGATGGTAAGCCCTCCAGCAGAGAAGCTCCCAGCGCGGAGAGGATGATGCGTTCCTGAAGGATCTTGATAAGAAGCCTAATCTGTTAGCGAAGAAGACACTTGGCGCGTTAGAATACCTGAATGAAAGCTTGATTTGTATCTGCGTAAAGCCGATACGCTTGATACACGTTTCCAGTAGCCGCGTGAACAAAGTACGGCCCGGGAGGAGCGGTCTCTGAGTAAAAGACAGCCGATGCATTGTAATCAGGGGGTAGATCCTTGACCCAATCGCTTGTCGTTTCTGTGCACTTGACACATATGACTTGAGCTGTTAGCATGAATGGATAAATGATGTTGAAGCTTACCCTCGGCAAAAGATGCTGTCCACACGTCGTCTTTCTCGTACTCAACCAACGCCGAGGCAACACTGGCTGCATTGACCGTGTCATTCAGATGAACAACGGTTAGGGGAACAAATTCGTCCGTTCTAGCCTCGTAGTCCCATGATTCAAGTTTCCAGGATGCCGTGGGAGGGACAAAGTATTCATGATGTCCCAGTTGAATCTGTCTCGACACTGAGAGTGCCGATGCAACAGCAACAAAGATGCTAAGAACCAAAAAGAACGCCATTGAAGCCAACAATTACCAAAACAAATGGCATACAGCCAGATCTTATGAAACACCGCATTGTCCTCATGCGTGTCTTTGAACTCAATCGCGGCCCATCATGAAATTATTGAGGCATTCCAATTTGTAGCTTCACCGTAGGCCGAAATTCACTACTACCTCGCCGGTAGTAACGATGTGACCCCAAGGGCTTATGTGAGGGCGATCATTATCGATAAATGCCGATAGCCGCGGTCAAAGCCCAAGATATTAACAAAACATCCACACGTGGCCTATCAAGCTTTTCTGGCACCACCTGACCGCGGGCCACGATGGTGCTGGTGGTGCTGGTGTAAATCTTGATATGCGACGTTTTCTCTCGGCTGCAACCCCAGACTGCGCCTCAACGGTCTTTTGTTAATCTGATGATTGCTTGGTGACGATATTTCGCCGAAGAATGCAAAGAGACTGCTCTCGAACAAGTTAGCTTCAGGGGATCCGTCAATGCGTAAGTTTAGAGGCAATCAACTTGCCGGCTTCCGTATGCAGGAACGTTCGCGTAAAGTTCAAGTTATTTTTGTTTCAGACGCGTATTACAAGCCACATTGTTTACGCGTTTTGAGACTGGGGCTCAACGAATACGCGTTTATTGGATCAATCATGATCTGACAAATTCTTCTTTTATTGACTCAAAATCGTGGGGGTATAGGGTGATTGGCATGCAATTAATGCCACGGCGAAGCTTTGTCTTCCGTGTCCAATTCATCTCAAGGCCTTACCGTTTTTATTCTCAAATACCATTGTTTCAACGGCTGTCGAATTTTTCAGTAGGCTACAGCAACTAGGTATCAGTTTCACAAACAGTAACTTGCAATAATTTCTTAGAAAGTCCGAAATAACCATTCCTTGTTCACCCACAGCCGTGTCCGATACGTACCCATGTTGAAGTCCGAATAACCTCATCTGCCTCACTACGTACCCTAAGCCTGGTCATATGAAGCTCCCCTTTTCGCCAAATGCGGAAATCCTAGAATCTCTCATTGGCCCGGGATTTAAGCTTGAATCTGCCTTATTCAAAGTGGAAGGAACGAGCTCAGTTCAGACAACGTCTAAATTCATGTTATGTACTTCTATGGATATACACCAGCTTTTGTGGGCATGTCAGGCCCGGAATATTAGATTAACATACTTGTGTACAAGCCCACCTAACCAACGCCATAAAACACCTGCAGTTGACAGTCCAAATCTCACTCAGCATCAGGAAACTTTGATGGCTCTTTCCAGGACTCGGGAGCTTTACAAAGGTGTAATTCCTTCCCTTGGGCCTTGTATGCCACTCTGTTGCTGCAATTCTGACAATATTGTTCAATATCGAACGACCATCCGGCTACATAAGGAGCAGCCACTCCACAGACCGTGGTAAATAACAGGAGAACCGCTTGTAGACTGAGATGTCAGCTTCGCTCTAAAAACTGCCAGGGAACTCACTGTGTTGCGTTTGAAGGCTTCTTGCTGACACGCGTCTCGGTACGTCGATGGCAGAACGGACAATCGATTGATTCGGGTTGATCTCCAAGCATATGCAAAGGTGTAACTGTTCGGGGTGTAACCGATCGAGGCGTGATTGACATGACTTCTAGACTTGATACATATTCAATACGATTGTCTGGTGTCTCTACTGGAGGTTCGACTCTGACAACAGCGTTTGAAACAACCTCTGGAAGACAGTCGTCATTGATTCCGCGGATACTCTCGTTTTCGATCGGTTGGCGTTCGTGTTCGACCCCAGGCTTTGCTGTAAAGGTATCTGCGGATGGAGGTATCGGCGTCCCCAGTGGTGAAACGGTCACCTGGGATAGAGGATTATATCGTTCCGACATTGGAGAGACAGCAAACCCATCCGAGGTGAGGGCAGACATGGTCGCCTCGGAGTAGGTTGGCGGAGGTTGAGGACTACCAAGTCAGCGAGTGCCATGATCGGAGAAATGGAAGTACCTTAGGGTTCTTTCAGGATCCATTTTGCAGGTTGCAGAAGGAAAAACAGTCTAAGATGGGGGACAGCCATTTAAGACCTGGCCTGCAGACCCAGACCGGTCGTATAGGAGATGAGATAAGGGATGGTCATTATAAATCCACGGACATCGGAAGAGTCCGAGATGTACTAAATATACCGGCACATCCGATACGTTAATCGCCCTGTAAGGCTAGTATCAGGGGCAGATCAACGTCACGGCCACGCGTAGATTACGAGTAAACAGGCAGTCGACAGGCCAAATGCCGAACGGGAGTCAGTTAGGAGAGACCGGGAGCGAAACCGAGACCGAGAGCGGGACCGATTGTTCTTGGCCAATTATAGGGCTGAGCGGTCCACGTAACAAGCTTTGCAGGGCTGTTAGCTTGGGCTGAGTCGTTAGCCTGGCAATGCGGCTGGTTGCTTCAAGATTAGGCGTATCTTGCAAATCGAGACCGAGATGCGTCAGTTGGTAGATTTCACCGAGTATGAGTTTTAAAAACTGGACATTTCCCTGGATTTGAACACATCAACAATCCTCACATCCTCACATCACATCTCATACCTTTTGCATCTTCATCTGCATCAACAATGGCCTCCACACTCAAGAAGATGGAACCTTTCTTCCCTACCAGGTCCAAGCTGCCAATTCATCTTGCCCAACTTGTACTGGTCATTGCTGTCGTTGCCCTGTCTGGAGCCCGGCTTCTCATGAAAAATACTCCACGTGGTCGCTCAACAACCATGGGCCTGGGAATGGTGTGTGCTCTCCACTTTTATCGTCATTTCTAACAAATTCAGGGTGCCAAATCCATTGTCATCATCATGTATCAGCTCCTAACCGAGCATGTTGACCGTCTCAAACGATGGGGAAGCCTCAAGGCTTACTGGATTCTCAATGCCATGGAAATTGTTTTCTGGGCAGCAGTTGCATTCATGATGATCCAGGGTAACCAAAGAATTTGTATTGGTACAAGCTGCGCTATTGGCTGGGTTGTGTGTGTGCTGGCAATCTGCATGAGGTATGTCTCATTACTCTCCATTTGTACTTGGCTAACCTGTCAGTATCATGGCAAAATATGTCGCTGTGGTCGGCTTCTTGGACTGGCGATATTTCAAGGAGAACGGAGTGCCTCGTGGGACCAAGCTGGAAAAGACTCAAGACGAGGAGTCCATGACCACCATTCGTGAAATTCAGAAGTAGAAATAAGGCTGATGAATACTGGGTATAGACTTGGAATCATGGATAAAATAGAGTGGTCATACAACTGTCTTTAAAGTAGCGTTCTTTTTATTAGTTTATATGATGATTTGCATTGGTTCTGAACCCTTTACCTATCTATACCTAAATTCTCATGCCATTTGCCCCATATCAGCTTCAATCGCCGCCAATGGCCATTCAAGCAGACACTTCCACTCCGGATCGATTTTTTCCATGATATCGGAGAGAATCGGTTTCCCCCAACCCCTCAAAAACCAGTGATCCTGCCCAGTGTGATGTAAAATGACGCAGTAATGCCCAATGACGCAAAGAGCAATCGGATGATTCCGTCGTACAAGGTCCATGAATTCTGGGTTCAAAGACAAGGACCAACTCATGGCGACTCGAAGATCCGGCGTTCGGGTTGTTGTGACACAATTTTCAATCCAATTGACTGCTGATAGGATTGATTCGCGGCATAGATTGGTCGTTTCCGGATCAAATGCGTTGGGTATCTCGAGTTGGCGGAGTTTCTCAACCATTGCTGATAGAATTGGTGATGGTTCACTCGCGTCGCCCCTCAGAAAGAGAATACCAAGCTTGCTGGCTCTCAGAGCGTCGTTATAAGAGTTGAGAATATCGCTCATGCCTCGAACCAGGAGAAAAACGTCGACAAGATCATCGATTCGTGGCTGTTCATCTCGGCTTGGTGCACTGAAGCTTGCAAAGGCGCAGATGTACAGCAACGAAGAAGCAACAAAGATTTCCGGGCAATTCTCCTCGCTGATGGTTGGGACTGCCGTTCGGAGGCCTACCACGGCCTTGTTCTGATGCTGAGAGGCGCATATCGAGAGAGTCGGTCGATCAGGATGAAGATAAGCAAGGTGATGTGCCGAGACTGAGAGAACCTGATGGAGGAGAAAGACATGAGCGAGAGCCAACTTTGGAACCTCGACCTGCCACACTTGTTGCAGTTCATTCGCCCTCGGCAGTGTCAAATAGGTCGAAAATGTGTAGTGATGCATCAGCTCAAGATCAGTGAGCCATGTACTCTTCTCCACTGGCTCCTGGCCTGTGACAAACTTTGCAAAGTAAGGATAGGGGTCAGGGCTCATGGATGGAGAAACCCAGTCTCTGCGGAGGTCTGTCTGACTGCCATTCTGCTCTAGTTAGATCGACTCCTTACAAAGTGAATCACCAACCTTGTCAGAATCCCGAGATCTAGAAGACGATCTTGCTGCATCCGGGTGTTCCGGAAAGACGCAGGCAACGCCGTGCCTTGAGCAAGCGGAGCATGGTTGTTTTTCGTCACACTAACAATTAGCAGCTGCAGTGAGGAGAGCGAATGACATACCTTGACGCGTCTCTGCTTGCATCTTAGGCATCCCTTGCGGGACTTTTTGTATCCCAGCCTAGGCATGATTAATCACGTCGAGTCTTGCTCATCACTTGGTGGACATCACTTGGTGGATTCACTGGATTGTGAGGAACCGGGTGGAGATGAGATAAATGCATCCTGCTTAGTAACACGCGATCGTAAAGATCGGCGGTCCAGACCCAGGAATAGGTCATCCAATGAGAGGACGCGTGGCCTCACCCCACAGACGTGTACGGTATACGCGGATGCCGGACTTGTCCCTGTAGGGCTGTGAGGGTCGCTTGACCTCATATCGAATGATTCCGGCTATCCTCTTGTTGGTGGTAAGATTCGAACAACTCATCATCGCCAAGTGATCTAGCCTTCCTCTGTAGTAGTGACCTGCATCTCAGCGGAGAGGCTGTTCAGCTTCACCCTGGTCATCACAGTCGCACCAATCATGACACTTGGATAGAGACTAGTGATGATAGTGCGACAAATCCTTGATCCAACAGGGCTGACCCCGCTGCGACCACCATGGTTATAACCGCTCTGCTCCCCGATGTGTTGGTCAATGGTTATGTGTTGGTCAGATACAATGGCTCCTGAGAAACCCAACCTTCCAGACGACCTCAAGGACGACAATCGAGATGTCGCCGACTTGTGGAAAGATGCCCTCAAAGCTTACAAGGGTATTGTGGGTTTTGACCTTGAAAAGAAGTTTGACAATGTGGAGGCCATGATTAAACAGGGGACCCATGAGATGAATAATTTTCACAAGTTTCGACACAACGAGAAGAAAGTTGACAAGTTGAGGACGCTCTTTGCGACGAATGTTGACTACATTGAGAAAGGGGCTCAGCAGCTTATTGCAGCCGCTGTTCCAGCCTTTCCTCCTGCAGCTGCTATCGGCACTGCCATTACTTACATGTTGGGGGTGAGTACTATGACCTTTTGAAGAATGAGCTGACTTTTCAGGCATGTCGTCAAGTTTCTGCAGATTATGATGTTGTTGTTGTGTTCTTTGAGGACATGAACAGCTTCCTTCAGCGGATCGTCATTCTCGAGACCAGGCTGCCCCAGTACAAGGCGTACCAGAACTGTCTGATGGATGTGTTTACGTCTTTTCTCAAGATGTGTGGTTATGCACACAAGTACATTGAGCTTGGTCGATTCAGTGAGTCACAAGGCACCGGAGTGAACAGAGCTGACCATTGCAGAGAAATGGATCTCCAATCTCCTCAATGGCGAGGATAGCGAACTTGGAGGCGCCCGAAAGTCGATGGACAAGAAACTTGCGCGCCTCCAAAACGCCACCGAGTTTGCCATCCTAGGGAATACTGAAGAGCTTCAGCGGATGTCCCAGGAGCTAAAGAATAACCAAGACTCGCACACCGCCATGCTCCAGCAACAAATGGAGGTCATGGGATCCATTCGAGACACTACGGAGAACATCCGCAACGACATGGCTAAGCTGCTTAAGGCGTTTAATGAGCAGAAGAAGGAAAAGGGCGGTGAGCGGGGAAGAACCGCGGTTGTCGACCAAAGCAAGCCACCATCCGCCAAACGTATCCGCAACGTTCTGCCTGAAGTTGAGGGTGAAGACCACGAGTATCACATCCTGAAGGACACTATCGTCAAGGATACTTGCAACTGGGTCTTTAACGAGGCACAGTGGGAAGAATGGATGGCCCAGGAGTCACGTTCTCTTCTGGCAATTACCGGTGAACCTGGCACGGGAAAGAGTCATATCGGAGCTACCGTGTACGAGAAGTTTCTCGAGGAGGCCCGAAAGGATTCAAAGCATACTTGTGCGGCTCACTTTTACTTTCGAGAGCAGAGTCAGAGTCTTTCAGGCTTCATCTATGCTCTGATCACCGTCATCAACCAGGTTGTCGAGCAGAATGCACCAATCTGTGAGCTCATCAACACAGAGTGGCTCAAAGATGAGGTGGCTATTAATGTCTGGCATTGGGATGATCTTATGCGCAAGCTCTTGGCTCCTGCATTCAAGAAAAATTCCAAGAATCACCTGTACCTCATGCTTGACGGTATCGATGAGCTGCAGGACATGGACACGCTCATTGAGTTTCTGGAGGTCATCAAGGAGCAAGAGCTTAGAATCTCTATTGTCACTACGTCTCGACCAAATGTTCTGCCCAAGTTATCCGAGGTGGCTTCTGTTCTCAACATTGAGGTCAACAAGGAGAAGCAGTTGGATGATCTCAAGGAACTGGTTTGGAACCGTCTCAACTCTTTGAGTGCTCTGCGCAACTTTGGCCGCTACGTGAAGCAGAGAATTGCTGACAAGGTTCAAGAGTTTGCACCAAGTAAGTTGCTCCTCTGTTACATGACGTGGCTAACAATTTAGACATGCTCTATGCTGAGCACATGCTGCTCCAGTTGAACGATCTCGGCCGGGAGGGCGCTGTTCTTCGAAGCCTCGATAAGCCACTTCCAGGGGATGTTCATGACCTTTATGAGGCTCTTCTTACAGAATGCTATCGCCATCTTGCCTCAAACCACGAGTTTCTGGTCAACAGACTTCTTCACTGGGTTGCCTATACTTTCCGCCCATTGTCCCTCAACGAAGTGGTGTCCCTACTGAGCTGCTGGGCTGAAGGAGGTGAATCCGATATTGAAGAGATCCCTCGACCCCTGACCAAGTTTATCCGAGTTGGAGACCCTGGAGCTGATGCAGAGGCTCGAGCAAAGATCCAGTCTCAAGGAGGTTGGGGCACTGCTGTGAACCAACTCGAAAAGACTCAAGATGCTACCCCTGATGCCATCTACGATGATGGAACGCTTCCTGTCAAGTTTCATGAGCGTTCAATGAGATCCTTCTTCCGCGAGGCCCCTCGAAAGGAAGAGACTCAACGATGGAAGCCGTCCGAAGCACACAGACAGTTGTTCCTTGACTGTGCCAAGATAGCCCGCGAGGATAGCACTGTTATTCCGTCGCTGCGACAGTATGCCACTCGGTATCTCATCAGCCACTGGAGAAACATCAAGCTCGAAGAACACTCGGCTGAAGAGCAGATTGAAGTTATGGAGGCGTTTGGTTTGGCTCTTCTCAACAAGTACTCCTATGCCAGCTTGTTGGAACAGCAAGAGGCTGCATACAAGGACATCTTCCCTGATGACGCCTTTGACAAGGTTTCTCAGTGGGCAAAGCTCAAGGTCACCCTCAGTCAGGAGGTTGCCGAGTGGTGGGCTGATTTGGCGGAGAATCCTCGAAACTGTCTAGTTCCGCTCGCCAAAGCTCACCTCAAGGGCTTGTACAATGCGATAAACACCAAGGAGGCCGTCACACGGTTCAACAGAGTGAGAGATGCATTGCAGCTTGTAAGTTTATGCCCTAGTTGACGTTCAGAACTAACGGCAGCAGAGCAACATGAACGATCGACTTGTTGAACAAGCCAAGAAGAACTTTGGAGACGTTGTTGGAAATACCTCAAAGCCTCTGTCACCAGCACAGGCTTCCCTAGCCTTGGAGGATCTGTTTGAAGACATTGAGATGGGAGCATCCGGCTACCGTGCTGTTTCTACGGTCCTCCTCACCTTTAAACACTACGGACCAGCTGAAGCGACCTGTCTCAAGGCTATCGAGAAAGCAGAGGATCCTTTGGAAAAGGTCAACTCTTATGCAGCCATGGGACGTATCCTGATCAAAGGAAACCCCGAAAAAGCCTACGAGTATGCCAATCTCTGCATTGAAAACCTCGATTCGTCGATGCCTCCTTGGGTTCAACGCTGGTCCAACGTCACCAAAGCTAGAATCGAAGTCAAGCTGGAAAAGTTTGAGGCAGCTGCTCAGACCTATACTCAAGCCAAGTTGGTTGATCCTAATGGATTGACGATTGGTGACGTCCTCGATGAAGAAATCGCCATCTTTTCCAAGGACCAGGAGAGAAAAGGATTCATGGACATTCTCAAGAAATGGAGCCCCTTGGAGAGATTGACATGGATGGCATGGCAACACGAGGCGATGGGCCCTGATCGACATAGTGTCATTCGAGACGCCGCTATCAAGGCTGGTGAAACGGATTTCCTCATTCAGATGTATGAGGAGTCGATCAAGTACCTTGACAACGTCAACGCAGCAGCCCCTCTACGCTGTGACCTTGCACTCGCTCATCTCGAGGTTCATGATGATCCTGCGGCGGCCAGAAAGGTCCTAGATGAGGTCCTCGACAGTGGATCCACAGGCTGGCCATATGCTGTGACGGATGAACTCCCGGAGTCGACTCTTGAGCGAGCTGTCGGTCACCAGTCAGAGATGATCTACCGTCTTTTCCGACAGTCCCGCGACCCAGAGGTCAAGAGGGAACTTCTCGAGTCTCTTGAAGGTCTCCTGACGAGGCCTCTTCCTCTAGATGTCCCTTCCAACTCTGACACCTTTTTGTTCCTGCGTCTGGTTACCATGGCACGCATGTATCTCAAGATGGGGCCTGCTAGGGAGGCCCACAAGAACCTTCAGGGGGTTATCGACACTTGCATCGATGCACTGAGCGACAAAGTGGGATGGAACGATTCGCCTAACCTGGTCTTTCTTGCAACAGCCTTGTCCATCATGGCTGGGGCTGTCAAGAATGGGGACAAGCTCATCAGAATGGCTCGGATTCTTGTCTCGGCTCAATTCAGTCGTCTGACCCCTGACCCAGAGGACGAAAGTGAGGATGGCGAATCTGGAGATGAATCCGGAAGTGAGTCTGAAGAGTCTGATGAGAATGCAGAGCCTGCTGGAGAAGACTCGGATGAAGAGGAACTGGAGTTGCCAACCAATGAAGGAGATCTCCTCGGAGATTTTGGCCTCCGAACTTGTGACGGACCGTGTATCCCCAACAAGCACTTTTTCTGGTGGGGGGATAGGTCTGCTTATCAGTGCTTGATCTGTTTTGACGGATTTCTCTGTGAGGAATGTTATGAGAAGAGACAAGCTGCAAACAAGGGGGAACCCCTGAATTGCCGTCACTTCTGTGGACAGGACCATGAGTACATCAAGGTGCCCATTGAAGGATGGAAGGGTGTCAAGGATGGCAAGGTGATGATTGAGGGAGAGGAACCAGTTGAGTTTCAAGAGTTGTTGCGGCAGATTCGGAATGATCTGTGCAAGGAGGCATGGGACTCGTTCTGGTATGGCTAGATACGAAGCATATGGAAACGTGTAAATATGTAAATGAATCCCTCTATAGTTTCTGGTCTTGTTTAACTGGCGTGCTAATATAGTTTCTCTCAGCATCTAAGAACGGAACTCATAAAATAAGGGAAGATACAGGAAATTAATAGTGTAAAAAAGCTCTGTAGAATGGAATGTTCGCTCGGGTTGTGCGAGTGGCATGTTCAGACACAGGCGACTGAGACGTTGATTTAGGCGCACTGAAGATCGATACCGGTTCCAACGAGGGTCGCAACGGCAGGGGGAAAAAGGAACGAGGAGACAGCTTTGGCCACGATCTCGACGGCACCGCAAGCACCCTGCTGCTCCTTGGTATCGGATCGGAAAGCAATCCTCAGAGAGTTGGCCGTGATGGCGCCGTTCTTGGTGACGGAGACGTTCATGAGGGATGGAACCTTGTGGCCCTTGGTGAGGGTGCGGCATCGGGAGTTGGGTCCGTCGGGGCAATGGCAAGAGTTTGTTGCACCGCATCCATTGGGACCAACAGCTGGGCAGTTGGTGGAGATGGTCTCAGCACAGCAGTCCTTCCAGATGTTGTACGAGTTCTGATCAGCCAGTCGTCGAAGTGACTCCCACGCTGCCTCAACCAAGGCGTCGCGGTATTCATGCTTGCTACCGCCGACATCATCCCAATGTCCCTCGATGGTGAGGGTAACAGAGTGGTCGGTGTGGCCATTGAAGTGGCAAGGCTTGTTTTGGGTTGCGATGGCGGGAGGGCCAATGGTCACAGCCTCCTTGTTTCCGGCGGCTGAGTAGATGGCCTGCCAGGTATGAGAGAAAAGATCGAGGTCTCCAACGTCAATCAGGTCATCGCTGCTCCTGACGTGAACGTTGAAGGCGTGGATAGCCGGAAAGGCGGCGAGCATAGAAATAGCAGAGGTGAACTTCATGATTGCTGTGAAGGATGACAGAGTGTTCTGGAGGAGATAGCTTCTTGTGGAAGGAGTCTTGAGTAGGTAGAACGAGGAAGTTGAAAAGGGTGTTGCTGTTGAAAATTGTCCTTGACGAGGTGATCATGCCAGCTTTATAGATGTTTCAAGCAGTGCTTGCATGAGAACTTGGTTTACTTTGATATGCTGTCTTGTCCGGGGTACCATCTGCCGAGAATACAATATGATACAAGGTAATCTGCCGAGAGGACAATCTTTAGATTGTGCAGATGCCGACATGATGACACATGACAATCTACATCTGCCGAGACAATAAACTAACTCTGGAAGGTTTATCGCGGTCGTTAGATTTTGCACTTGCAAGGTCGATGATATTCTGCTTTCTTGCTTACCCCTGTAAAACCACCGGAAAGAGCCGACCCAGCTTGATGGCTCTCTACCGGCTTAGATTTGATCGGTCAAGCTAGTCCTTAATGGTGTAGTTCCGTGCTGTTTTGTGCATGCACCGCCGTATGGTCCCTGCAGGCTAACTTCTTACCTCGGCCTTTCTAGGTCTCGTATTCGACCCTAGAAACTACGCGGAACCGACGCGGCGTGAACTCTCACAACTTCACTGGTCCTATTTGTATATGCATAACCTGAAATAGGGCTAGCCGGTGCGCCACGGGGTTATGGAAATTAGGCTTTCTCACTTTCTCCCCAGGCGGTTATTATGCCAAGTTGACGCGTAATGGCACTTTTGCCTAGGCTAGGAGTCTGAGACCTGATGAGTGGTTTTTGCGTCGAGTCTAACCATCGACGGCCATCCCGAGGACATCGCCTTTGGGCTCGTATGACTGAGGGGCGTTGAAACCAAGATCTTTATGTAAGCGGCGTCAGGAAACGGAGAGATCCTTTGCTCTATTCACGATCCTAACAATAGGGTCTTTGCTACCCAGCCGTTACCCTGGACCAAACGAGATTTGGGAAGATGAAAGTCCAAAAACATTTGGGAGAGATTATTTGTTGATTATAACGACGTCTCCGAAGAGGGACATTAACCAGAAATAACAAACAAGAAAATCCTCATTCATATCAGCATTGAGATTTCATACTGAAAAAATGCCATAACCTAGATATTTTGGAGAATATCTTGAAATGGATTGCATAAGTGGATCGGAACGAGCAGGAGCCGAGTGTGCAAGCAGGGCTAACTGTGCAAGCTTCTCCCGCTAGCTGTGCCTACTCGAAATGCGCCACGGTCTTGTCTCCAATAGTGCGACGAGGGTCTTGGAGAAAGTTGTAGAAGACTAAATAAGACCTAGATTACTTTGCCTACGCTAAAGGGGCATGTTCATACAAGCTAGTGCCATACTATGTATGCTTTTGAGACATGTCTGCTTTATTCTTTGATACATTAACAGATGGCCTCAAGGCGGGAAGGAAGGTTACCGAAAACCTGACTGAGAAGGACTTCTGTGATTGGTAGGCATTCTCAGGTGCTGATCGCCGTCAGACTTCCGAAACAGCTCTTTGTAAATGGTTGGTTCATCCATGACTGCCTTTGTTCCTATCCTGAGGAAAGAATAATTTACCCCGCAGCCAAATCGCGCCCTCAAACATCTCGGACAACCACAGCATTCATCGCAAAACCATCTCACAAATCGCTATCATGGCGCCTAGGACCTCACGCTTGTTAAAGCCGTTTCTCGTAAGACGGGGCATAGCTACACGGGGCGCCTCACAGCAAAGAACCCCGTCGCTTGCCATTATCGACGACTACTTGAACACATCAGCACCGCACTTCGCCAACATACCACCTTCACAGCTACGCATCACCACTTTCAATGACACCATTGTCCCTCTCAATGATGCCGAGGAAGCGCGTCTAGTTGAGAGGCTCCGTACTTTTAACCTCATCTCTGCAGTGCGCGAACGAACCGCTTTCCCAGGCTCTCTGCTTCGCCAGCTGCCCAACCTGAAGCTTCTCCTGGCCACTGGCACGCAGTTCGAGATGTTCGATCTTGCAGCCGCCAAAGAAATGGGAATCACAGTTGTCGCTGCTCCTGGTCTCGGCCGCACTGATCAGACCGGACCCGTACGACCCAACATCAAGAAGGGCGGAGTTCATCCCACAACACAACACACCTGGGCCCTTATCCTGGCCTTGGCCCGCAACGTTGCCGCTGATGACGCCGCGCTCAAGGCCGGTACTGGCTGGCAGAGCGGGCTAGCGACTGGTCTCCCTGGTTTGACCCTAGGCGTCGTCGGGCTGGGCCGTCTAGGCGCGGCTGTGGCCCGTGTCGCCCACCTCGCTTGGGGCATGCGCGTCGTATGCTGGAGCGAGAATCTCACGCAGCAAAAGGCTGACCAGATGGCCGTTTCCGTCGGGTTGCCCATTGACGGTGGAATCGAGGGCAGTAAAACCTTCCAGGCAGTGAGCAAGGAAGACCTCTTCCGCAGTGCCGACGTCGTGAGCATGCACTACGTGCTGAGCAACCGTTCACGCAACACCATCGGCGCGGAGGAACTCCAGCACATGAAGCCGTCAGCGCTGCTTATCAACACATCACGCGGGCCACTGATTGACCAAGAGGCCCTACTAAACACGCTGGAGCGGGGCGGGATTCGAGGAGCTGCGTTGGACGTTTTCGATATTGAGCCACTGCCGCTGACTAGCCCGTGGAGACGAGCTAACTATTGGGGTCGAGACGGACGTTCTGCTCTTCTTACAACGCCGCACATGGGATATGTTGATGAGGCTTTGATGAATACTTGGTACGCTGAAACCGCAGAGAATGTGGAGCGCTGGGTCCAAGGGCAAGATCTCCTTCACCGCTTAGTCTGAATTACCAGTCTACTTGGTCGGTGTTTCCGGCATCAGATATTACATGTTGTAGGGTGAGGGGTTTTGGACATGCTTGTTTGGCTCCCATGCGTATCATGTACATTTTAACCCCTGCTATGCCTCCTCCTTCCCCTTTCGGTGGCATCCTTTCGAACGTCCCAGTACAAATCAGCCTATTTGTTGCTTGCTTCGCCACATTGAACCCCTCCTCTTCCGTCATCCAAGCGTAACGTTGCTCTAATAACTCATGTTCATGACCAGGCGGCGGTGGCAGTGTTAGGAGTATGTGCTATTCGTCAGCTATTAAGCTTATTTATATCAGCATAGTTTCACGTTAAAACCAATCCCAGGACTCACAAGGCTGCAATGATTCCCTTTCAAACCCTTGTAAGCTTTACAATCTGGGCAAGACAATTCTTAAACAACCAGTGAGTAGTATAATTCATTAAAATTCATGCAGTTACTCATAAGACATTAAAAATAGGCTTCACCTATCAGTACATAAATCATGTCCACCAATCAGCAAGCTATAGACCAAGCTCAGGATGTGATAGAAAAGCGAGGGCAATTGGAAAATGTCAAACCTGATGTCGTTTGTCTCGATGGGCATAGATTCCGTATTAATGATGGAGTGCCTCAAAATATTATTGACAGACTAGATGCACTATTTTGGCAGGATGAGGAAGTCAAGTACGAGGATATTCCTGAAGAGTTGAAGGCATACGAAGTAAAGGATGAACAGCCAGATGATCAAGACGGTGGAACGAAGTAAATACCAGTCATATATAATTCTGTATCTTTATAAGAGTTATAATGTATTATTTTATCTTATAATAAGACCTCTTTAATTCTTACTTCCTAGACTAGCCTGCTGATTTTTTAAACTTGCAGCCTCACATAACAACCTTATACCATCATGACTATATTCCATCTGGTCCCTGATAAAGATACTCTCGCCAAAGATCTCGACCGCTAACCCATAATTTTCATCCTCGGCTACTTCCCTGCCTTTGGAATCAATGATACTTCCGCCATCGATAAGAGATTGAACAGTGGAAACCACAGTCTCAACTGGGGTTAGGTGCTCAGCCGGGAACGCCCTCCACATCTCGCTCGTCAACAGGTTTGTGCGGATAGTCCCCGGGCAGATGGCATATGTTCGGATGCCATCCTTGAAAAACGGATAAGCCACCGACCGCATGAATCCAAGAACACCAGCTTTGGAGGCTGTGTACAGAGGATTGAACTCTTGAGCATACTATATTATATCAGTTCTGCGTGACTCTAACCTTTGATGTCAGGAGGTACATACAAAGCTTGCAATGCTGGCTGTCATTATTAGAACGGGACCTTGAGAAAGGTTTCCAGGGGCTAGGAAATACTGTCGTGCAAGATACGAAGTGTTGATGACGGCTTTCAGGTTGATGTCGATGCTCAGTTGACGTGGTTCTGGCGGGGGCAAGGAGCTCGCTTTCTCGTAGAAGCTGTCGGTCTGAAGAATGCCGGCATTGGCAAACACCACATCAAGTCGACCTTCAGCTTTGAAGATATTGTCAAAGGCGGAAGACAGAGATTCGAAAGAGTTGACGTCAGTTTGAGTGAACCGCAATTCTGGGTTCTCGCGGACGGCAACTGCACCGGCAGCTTCGTTGAGATCTAGAATATGAACTCTCCAACCGGCTGAGGCTAGCGATCTGGCAACAGCCAAACCCATCCCCGAAGCACCGCCAGTGATGATGATGACTTTCTCAGTCGACATCGTGAGAAGCTTCAAGGCTGAATATGTAACAGAATGGGGGCAAGGAGGTGAGTATTCGCAACTGGTTTTGCGCGACGCAGTTAATGTTGCCATGACAGACTTGTTCCAAGCCGGCATAGTTTAAGTACAACTGATAGACTACACGCTTGGCTATCAGAAAGCGGGGAAATCTGGGGTCCAAGATGGCGTGTTCGCCATCACTTTCCGGCGGAATTTACTTCCGTGATCATCGAATGTCGGGTTTAGAGTCCGCGGCATCAAGATTCCTCTGGGACAAGGCGGCCCGAGATCCTCGGTGCAGTTAGGCCATGCCAACCTATCACACGTCAACAAGGCCAAACACTTAGGGTTAGAGGGTCTTTGTTAGCAAATGTAGCCTGTTGACACTGGGGGTTTCTTTGACCTTCCTGACGACCCGTCTTGGTCATCCTCGTACCATCACAAGTAGGAAGTCATATACTCGTTTACAACATTTTCAACCCCATACCACAAGGTAGAATTGAGGCCGGCAGGTTGATTGCCGATTGATGTAGATACTCCATGGTACGTGAACGCGTCGTGGAGTGGACAGGCGCCTGCGTGGTCGTAGAACATTCTATGTCTCGCTGGCCGGCCGAACTCTCTTGTACAGCTCTTGGTTGATGAGATTCCAAGTGAAAAATGCACCACATTACATGACATCAGTTGTCAACACCTTTGGGGACTAGCAGTACTTGAAAGTGAGCTCCTCATTCCACTACCTCTACTCAATCACTGTTCTAACTACCATTGCTTTTGATGAATTCCAAGAACTGCTCGCTGAAAGGATAATCGGTGTAGCCTTTAATCTCCTTTGGCGTGTAGAACGTTGCGCGATCATACTTGTTGAGCTCTAGGCCTCTCTGAATTCGGAATGGAAGATCTGGCGTAGAGAGGAAATATCTCCCAAACGGAACCACGATATCCCTAGTGGGATAATCCTCGTCCACAAGCCTTCGTGCACTCTCAGGAGTATACCCACCGGCGATGAAAAGTGGTCCATCCCAGATGTCAATGGCAAAGGTCAGCTTGTCGGTGCTACCAGATTCGACGTCTTGTGCGCCGGCAATCCTGGATTCTATCAAGTGAAGATATGCAAGATTGAACGGCTTCAGTCTCTCAATGAGATCTGAGAACTGTGGGATCGGGTCCTCCATCCGCATGTCGTTGTAAACGCTCCAAGGACTGAACCTTATGCCTGTTCGCTCGGGGCCAATGGCATCACAGACTGCTTTGACCACCTCGACAGCGAACCTGGAACGGTTCTCAATGCTACCGCCATAGGCGTCGGTCCTTTGATTGCATCGATCCTGGATAAATTGATCGATAAGATATCCGTTTGCTCCATGGAGTTCGACGCCGTCGAAGCCAGCCTCAATAGCATTTTTGGCGGCCTGTGCATAAACCTGAACACACTCATGAATCTCGGGGATGGTGAATGGTTTCGGCCTGGGTCGGACTGAATCCGGGGCAATGTCGCTAGAGCTGCGAAATTCAATGCCCTCTTTCTCTGCGACGTCGGGCTCAGCAGTTCGACCGAGTGCCCAGAGTTGGCAGAATATGAATCCTCCTTTTGCATGAACGGCATCCGTGACAGGTCGCCACGCCTTGATCTGCTCATCAGTGTAGATACCGGGTGCATTGGCGAATCCACCATGTGCCGGGGAGATGAAGGTCCCTTCCGAAATTAAAAGTGTGCCAGGAACAGATGCTCTTTGGCCGTAATAATCCTGGAAAGAAGGTGTAGGGACATGCTCATCCGAGGCTCGATAACGAGTCAAAGGGCACATGGCAATGCGATGGTGAAGCATCATGTTGCCAATCTTGATGGGTTTAAAAAGCCGAGAGTCGGAAAGACCATTTGAGGCTTTGGCCTCGCCTTGAACTGATTGAACGGATTTCGTGATTGCTGTCATTTTGTTTGGCTTGAATTGCTGTGCCAATAACGAGTCCAGTGTATAAAGTGGCGAGGCCTCAAGGGACGTTATATAGCTTGGCTCTCGGCGGATCCCCTCAAAAAACCCAGAACTCGCAGATTTGGAGCATCAACTTGATTAGTAAAAGTAATGAAAAGATCTTGTACTTGCGATAATTGTACATGTGTCATGCTTGTGATGTCCGGGGTCAAGCTTTTCTTGAGAGGTAGGAACTGACTCATGAACAGCCAATTGCGTAATCTAACGGAAAAGGATTCCGTGGAAATCAACGCACACTCCCTTTTCAACAGCAAACTTTACGGTTGCCGGGAGGCACGGCAGGTGACCTAACTCAGGTGTGGGCGCAAAGCTTTGGGTCTGGGGAAATTGTGGGGAGAGATAACGTGCGGGGATCGATCCTCTCATCGTCTGGGGATGTGGGTCTTGGCAGGTTTAGGGTTAAGATCGAGACCGTCTTCGCGTCTTTTAGCAGTACCATAAGTACAGCAAGCATTGCCAGCTATGGTCGACCAAGTCAAGGACACTGTTCTGTTGGCATTCCACAAACGAGACATCCATCTAAATCTTTACAAGATATATCCTCAACACACTGTTCTTTGATCTTGCGTACGATATCTTCAACATGTTTGCCCGTCTAAAGTCCAAGATCCGGGGAAAGACGATCAAGCGGTTGCTCTCCACGAGCTGCGCTATCGTATGATACACCCCTATGCGACCTTGCTGAGGCTATACTCTAACATCATTTACAGTCTTTCTGCCTCTACGGCTACGATGCGGGTGTCCTTGGTGGCATCCAGGAGACCGAACCTTTCCTGCATGCCATGGGCGTGAGTGGCCATTCCAACCCGATCAAGTGGAAGATTCCTTGCTAACCTGACATGATCACCAGTACCCGACCGGAACCTATGTCATTCCAATGATCGCCTCAGCTTACACTCTTGCCGCTACCGTTTGCTCGCTTGCAGTAACGGTTATTGGCATGCCTCTCGGTCGACGCAACTGTATCCTCCTGGGTAATCTCTTTGTTGTTATTGGTGGTAGTCTCCAGGCCTCAGCATGGTCCGTTCCTCACATGATTGTTGGCCGTATCCTTTGTGTGAGTACGCCCTTGTTGCATTTCATGATCCTAGACTGACCACTCTGCAGGGTATTGGAATTGGTGTAAGTATCCCTTCTGCCCTCGCACAGACGCCAATCCCTCGAATTTATCGCTGATTCGATTAGTTCATTTCCTGCTCTATCCCTACCTACCAAGCTGAAATGAGCACCCATCACGAAGAACGCGGGCCTGATGTTGCTGTCACCTGCATCTTCTTGGTTTCAGGTGCCGCTATCGCGTATTGGGTCGACTTTGGGTTCACTCGCATGGACAACCAAATCTCCTGGGTAAGTGGTGGCTCGTCATGGTGTCCATTCCAAAGGTATCTGACCAAATATCGCAGCGCTTCCCGGTTGCTCTGCAGGTTCTATTCGCCGTTTGCGCCGGCAGCATCGTGCTTCTGCTTCCAGATACTCCCCGATGGTACTACGCAAAGGGCTATGAGGCGGAAGGCGACAAGACCTTGTGTCAAATCTTTGACGCCGAGGTCCACGATGAAAGGGTCCAGAACATGAAGAGCTCTATTCTGACCAGCATCGCCTTCGAGTCTGAGAGCGATAAGGGATTCAACCTTCTGGATCTTATCTGGGATCGTAGCGATCTTCGAGTCGGGCGTCGCATCCGAATTTCTTTTCTTATTCTAGCCATCCAGCAGATGATGGGTAAGTCTCCTAGCCTATAAAGGATTCTAAAGTCTAATCTATTCAAATCAAGGCATCAATCTTTCCGTCTACTACAGCACAGTCATCTTTGCTCAAATCGGTCTGTCACCCTTCATGGCTCAGCTCCTGGCTGCAATAATGAATACTGCCTTTGCACTCGGAACGGTTCCACTCGTTTGGACTGTCGAGAAGTTTGGTCGACGTAGTATTCTCATGTGGTCCGCAGTTGTTTTGACAATCTGCATGGTGATTTTCGTTGCAATGATTGGCATTTCTAACCCTACCCTCGCCACTCAATGGACAGCGGTCGGCGCCATCTTTGTCTACAATACAGTATTCGGCTACGGATGGATCGGAATCTGTTGGCTTTACGGTCCGGAGGTAAGGCGTCATTATGCTTCATTATGCGATTCGCTAACACCCTAATGTAGATTGCGCCTCTCAAGCTTCGGCATGCTGGTGCCGCCGCCGGAGCCTTTGGCGAGTGGCTCTTTTCTTTCATCACCGTATTTGCTGGTGGTATCGCACTTCAGAATGTCGGTTGGAAGATATGGATTTGGATGGCCTTGTCTTGCTTTGTGGCAATCTTTTTCGTTTATTTCATGTGTCCCGAGGTAAGCATTTGGACATTGCCCTGGAAAAGGGATAAGACTAACCACAAGATAGACTACTGGAAAGACCTTGGAGGAGATCGACGTGCTCTTTGCCAGGGAAGATGTCAAGCACACCATCTTGGCGGAACGGTTGGTCATGCAAAGCAATGCTGCGGCAGAGAAGGGGGAAGTTACATCGCTGCATGTCGAGAAATCCTAAGCTATGACTTGTAAGAGATGAAGGGCACCAAATCGAGACCCCTGCGAGGCTCCATCGCATGAGGCACACTGGCACGACGAGGTACTTTGGAAAGTCTCAAATGGCTGATTGTTCATGAATCTCGAGACCAGTATTATTGCTTCTCGTTTTTTATGATGATAACACATTTATACATTCTGTCAATATGGTTTCCAGAATCTCATCTCCTGAGGAACATATTCGTGTGATGCGTATGTGCTGTGGTAAAATTGCGTTTAGGTTCTTCATCAGGATGAATCTTCGACTCTTTTATACATAAAGTCATAGTTTCTTAATACCTACACATGAGCTGCTCGGTTATGTTGCTAGAAATTTAAGTCACTGCCATTTCTTCGTCTTTTCAAAAAAGTCTTCTTGTCGTTCTCTAATTACGGTCGTCTGGCTTAGTTATCCCATCGAGGGCCGAACCTTCAACTATAACAAAGAAGACATTATCAACACATCATAGCATCATAGTTGTCCGATTACAATACAAACTACTTGAGCTTCTCAACATCCATGCCATCCTTGCCGCCTATCCACTTGGAAGCATCCCCTACCACGAGGTTTTCGTAACCAATCATGTATGTCATTGGTAGCGCCATGAACCTATTACAGTCATCACTCAACGCCGCAGCATATTCTTTGCTGTTGTAAAAGGCCAGCCAATCGTCCCACGTTCTGACCCAAAGCTGGGCGCAACCATCATAATCCAAAACACCCTCTCCCAGGCTTCTAGCTCGCTCCTTCATCTCAGGCGTTTGATGATGCTACATGACCATCAGTTCGTCTGTTCAATGTTTCTGGTCATGTAATAGCATACCTGTGCTGTCACGGCCATGACATGGGCCAGGCGGGGAAGCATGGCAGAAACACTCTGACTAAGCAGGGACCGAGAGGACCGAACATCGCTCACATTGGTCCTGGGACCGAACATTGAAAACACCGGTCCTACCCTGGACCGAATCCAGAGGACATCGGTCCAAAGATCAACCACTAAGTATATAGAACATATTCATTGCACTTTCTTATGTAGTAGCTGCCTCAGCTATTAATACAACTTGGTTATACTTAATACCTTTAAGCATATTACTAGACGTGACACCCCCTTATTCAAGCATAGCGCGACTAGTCTATCTGCTAATATAAACCTAGCACGACCGGTTTATCCCTTGGGAATATATATGATCGTCACACGTTGATAGCTCTTATTTAGTAGATTACTCGCGTTACCTTAAATAATATCAAACGCAATGGCTACTTAGGCAACTCCCGTAAATAACTAGTAGTAGGTCCTACCTGCTAACCACCCACCTATACCTGTCTAGGCCACCCTAACCGATGAGGAAATGGAGGATAATGATGACGACGACGAAGACATTAAGTAGCTCCATGCCTAAATCACCGCCATAAGCACTAAGATAGATGGGCTCCGCGACCTCATTAAAAGGATAGGCGAAACATAGCGAGTATAGAATGCCTAGTACATAAATAACGTCTAAGAAGTCAATAATATAGTAACCGCCGCTATGAGAGGCAAGGACGTAGGAGAAATCCTAAAGCTAGACCCCCCGGAGAAGTTCGACGGAACTACTTATAAGCTACCTATATTCCTCACATAGCTACGCGCCTTCATAACCTACTATCCAACACAATTTAACCTGGCGTCCAGCAAAGTTCAATATACCGCAGGGCGACTTACTAAGCATGCCATAGCCTAGTTTGAACCTATCATAAAAGAATATCTCACTACCCTATTCGCCGAACTTTCCCCTAGGACTGCTAACCTCTATTCTAGCTTTAAGACCTTCGAAGCCGCGCTCTAGTAAGCATTTGGAACGGTCGACGAGAAGGCATAAGCTGAAAGGGAAATCAAGGCACTCAGATAAACCTACTTAGCCTCGGAATATGGAATAAAGTATCTCTAATTCGCCTTGAAGCTTAATTAGGACTAAGAACCCCTAATGTCCTTTTTCTTCGATGGACTTAAGAAAGAGGTCTAAGCGGAACTTTACAAAGAAGATCGACCTAATAACCTTATTAACTATATCGGCAGGGCAGTAAGGATCGATAATTAGTAGTTCTTATAGAAGAAACTATAGAACCCCAAGTTTGGCAACAATAAGGCCAATAATCTACGTTTCGATGCTAATTAAGGTAAGAAAAGGAGTAGTAATACCTCTTATGGCATAGAAGCCGGCCCCATGGTACTTAGAGCCGCATAAAAAGGCAAACAGGATTACTATGGCCTTAAATGCTGATACTGCCATAAAATGAACCATATCGAAAAGGTTTATTATAAGAAACAGCGAGACATTAAGGAAGGATGTTATTAGCTAAACCAATGACGATCCCTCCTAGAAGGTAAGAAATATATAAACATAGCATGGTAAGCCCAGTGGGAAGATAAGGAACCCTAAACCGCGATTTAAACGACTAAACTCATCGCGATATCCCGAAGCGGATATGATATACCAGTAGGAACGAACGACGATAAGTACGAATAAAAACTAGATAACAGAGTAGCCCATAGCTGGGTAGGACGAACCAAGGAATAACCAAAGGGAACCTAAGGCGTATAATGGCAATCACTCCTAGAACTAATAAAGCAAGGAAACCCTATGCTAGATATAATAAATGGCAGAAGGGTTATTATCGGGGTTACTAGGAAACTTAAACAAAAAGAAGTGATACTGATAGGGCAGAAGTAATAAGCGCCCCTAATGCCAGCCGAGTAAGCAGACTTCAAGGAAGCCATAGCGGAAGGTTTTAACTATAAAAAGTGGATTATGGGATACGATAGGGATAAGCAGTTCCTAATGCCCTCTATAGCCCACCGAAGGGACTGTAAATAAGACGACCCTACATAATGTAACTATACCCTATGCTCCTAACACCAAGTCAAGGCATCATGGGAGTATAATGAGATCTATGAATGCCAACGAGCGGACCGACACGGCAGGCTACTACGTAACGACCGGATCGCCAAGGCAAGTAGCAGCGGCACCAACTAAACCAAATTCGAGCATAAAGCCAAAAAACTATAAAAGGAACTACACAAGGAACGCTCCTAATGATAGAAGCGCTAGAAGAGCGACAAAGAGCTATGGGAAGAAGAGAACTACCTATGGTTCTATGATGAGCACGATAATAGGTATTAGAATGACCTACGAGAAAGGTATATCCAGACCGCATGAGAATATGTGGATATAGCACACAAATAGGAAATCTATATTAGAGCCTACCATAGGGAACTAGCTAAAAACCCGCGATATCGAGAAGCACTATTCAACCCATAAGACGATATATAGATATACCTAACGCACAGGGAACATCCTAGCATCTCCTAGATATCCTGCCAACACCACTGGTATGAGGAACATAGGGAAGAAAAGCAGGAGCAAGACTACTTCCCTATTGCCCTACCGGCTCAACCTAACAACCAACCTTACATGTGGTACGAGATAGAAGGCTACTAGGTATTTCACTAGTACGACGCTATCAGCGTCGCATACGCGTGATACCATAAAAACCTATACCGAGCCATCCAGAAACGCAAGTAGACCATCCATAAGGTCAAAGACTGGCAGAAGTAAGTCAGCCAGGAAGAAGCACTAGAGGAACAAGAACCCATGACCTGGTTAGAGGACGAAGAAAACCCAGGTTAGGAATAGGAACAATAATACCAAGACTGGCTATATAGCCAGGATAATACACATAACTACGAAGCATGCGACAACGACGAATGCGAACATAACCACACTAGCTACACCATGGCAATGTCAAAAAACTAGGAAGCCCGCCTATGAAAGGGCCACAGGGGGAAAAACAACTCATAATGCCACAGAAGGCCCTACGCACCACAAAGGGAGGTACCAATCTAAGACATTTTAAAATACTAGTATGAGTTAAGGGAGAATAGCTATGTGCTTTAGTAGATAGTAGAGCTAAGCAGAATCTATTTAACCCGAGGACGGCGAACAGACTTAAGCTACCATGGAGGTATAAGGCAAAGCCCTATATGATAATCAACCTCGAAGGGAAACAGTTTAATTATAATAACGGAGTCATTGATAGCGAGATTGATCACCTCAAAGTTTTTATTAAAAGAAAGAACCAAGGAATCTTATTCGATGTTGTACCTATGGAAGGCTATGACCTAGTACTCGGGTACCCATAGTTACGCCGATTCAACCCACATTTCAACTAGAGGACTAGCCAAGTGCTCTCTTTTAACGAGGAAGCACCCTCTACGTCAGATAATAACTTAAAAGACGACATGAGATCTCAAACTTCTACTAAAGACGCCGGAGAAGTTAAGCAGAGGCAAACACGAGATACCTCTCTACCAAAAGGAACACGATATAAATACCATAATAGATAGAAACAATAGAATTAGCAAATAATCACACGCGTTATATAATAATTCCATAGATTAGAAGAAGACCTTAAGCATATTAAGAAGATACTAGAAGAAGAATGACTTAAGAACATTCCACCATAATACTGTATCTATGAGAAACTCTTTGCGGAAGAACTTAAGATAAATCTATTAGAACATATATATTATAACCTCGAAATTAAGTTTATCGATAGGAAGTAACCTAGCTTTAGCAAACTCTACCCACTTAATAAAGCATAACTACTAGTGTTAAAGGAATATATTAAAGATATACTACGGAAAGGATATATTAGGGAAAGCAAGTTATCTATCGGATACCCCGTTATGTTTATCCCAAAGAAAAACGGAAAACTCTGACTTTGCGTTGATTTTAGAATGCTCAATGCTATTATAGTTAAAGATCATATATTATTACCTCTTATTAATAAGTTAAAGGATTGACTTTTTAGTATAAAGTATTTTATCGCACTTGACCTCAAAGGAGCCTATAACCTTATTTAGATCAAAGAAGGATATAAATAGAAAACCGCTTTTTATACTAAGTACGGACTATTTAAGTACCTCATTATGCCTTTTGGACTCATAAACGCACCTACTGTATTTTAATGAATAATTAATAATATGCTATGAGAACACCTAGATATATTTGTTATATGTTACCTGGATGATATCTTTATCTTCTCTGAAACGGAAGAAGAACACATAGAACACGTCCATAAGGTACTGCAAACACTATAAGACGCCAAGTTGCTAGTAGAACCCGAGAAAAGCAAATTCCACGCCTCAGAGGTAGAATTCCTCGGACACATTATCTCTCACAACGAGATACGCATAGACCCCAAGAAGGTCTCAGCAGTCAAGGACTAGAAGGAACTAACTAACGTTAAGGAAGTATAAGCCTTCCTTGGTTTCGCTAATTACTACCATAGATTCCTTAAACGATTTAGGAAGATCGTAGCACCACTGACTGAACTCATAAAGAAAGATAAAGCTTTCCTCTTCGGAGCCAAGGCCAGGGAAGCTTTCAACCAGATCAAGGAACTTATCCTAAGCGAGCTAGTATTTAAGATGTTTGATCTATCTTAATAAATCGAACTCGAAACGGATGCCTCGGATTTCGCGCTAGGCGCCCAGATCAGACAACGAGATGATAAAGGGCTCCTATATCCCATCGCGTTCTACTCCCATAAGCTACATGGAGCAGAGCTTAACTACCCTATCTACGATAAGGAATTCCTCGCAATCATCAACGCTTTCAAGGAATTTCAATACTACCTCCTCGGAAGTAAGCACTAGATCAAGGTATATATAGATCACAAGAATATCACCCACTTCGCGAAAACCTAAGAACTTAGCGGACGATAACTGCGATACGCCGAATACCTTTTGGAATTCGACTACGTCATTATCCATATCAAAGGAACAGAGAACGGCAAGGCGGATACCATTAGCCAACGACCCGACCTAGACACTGGAAAGATTAAAGCCAAGGAACAACTTCTGCACTTTATACCAGAAGGACACCTTAAGCAGAAGTTCGTTAGGCAAACACGGAAGCTAGCACCCTTACTAGAACACCTTGTACTTATTAGGAAACACAAACAACTAGTTATAGATTCCATTAAGTACGCACTAGGATACTGACGGCGAAGCGACGGAGTCTAGACGTATAAGGGGAAGATCTCCATCCCCGATGAAGCACTCCAAGCCATCTTTGACTATTACCACCACTAAGTCATATATCACGGTAACCTAGAAGAGATAACCAAAGCCATACAACAATACTATAACGACCATAACCTCGAAAGCAAAATAGAAGGAAAAATGTATCGATATAGAGGATGCTAAGGGAAGACCGCCGACGCCCAGCAGGACGACGGGCTAATACCCCTACCAGAGCACCTTCAGCTTATTAGAGGCTATGAGAAACAAATCATCGATTTTATAGACTATGCACGAGGATATGACCGAAGAAAAGATAGACTTCTTATGTTCTACGGAGGAATCACTATCCCTGACGAAGTGTTTGGACTAATCTTCTAATACTACTATAACCTATTTCCCCACGATAGAAACCACTGGTCAACGTTCGAACGAATAAACCATATCTACGACGACGACCAGTTCAAATAAAAAATCAAATGATAGACGCGAAATTGCATAAACTACAACCCTAATACTGAATCTGTTACCTATGAATAGGATAGGGTCATAAGAATACCCTACTGAATCATCGGTATAACCTATACCATGGAATAGGGTAATCTACTCTTGCAGTAGATCTAAGAATATAACAAACGACTCCCAGATAAAGAGAAAACAAATAAGTAATAAGTCCTAGATAAATTATAATATAGCCTTATACGTAAAATATATAGCCACTTACTATATAGACACTAAGGAATCAATAAAACCCTAGAATAAGTCAAGACGACATTTACCTTTCCTAATATGAAGAAAACTATCGCAATAATTATTGAATAATACGACCTCTGCGCAAAAACCAAGGCACGACGCCACAAACCCTACGGTAAGCTACAACCACTCCCAGTTATATAACAACCATGGGATTCTATCACTATAGACTTCATCACTAAACTACCCCTATTAGAAGAACCAGCCACTAGAAACTTCTATAATAGCATTCTTATTATCATAGATAGACTCATGAAATTTTCCTATTTTATACCCTACAAAGAATCAACAACGGCCGAAGAATTTACCTACCTTTTCTACTTTCATATCGCTAAGATATACAGCATATTACTCAAAATCATCATAAATCGAGAACTACTATTCGCTTTAAAATTCTAGTAAAGCCTCATAGGATACCTAAGAATTAACCATAAACTCTCCATAGTATACCATAAGGAGACAGATAGTTAGACTGAACGCATGAACCAGATACTGGAATAATACCTTTGATGCTATATCAACTACGAACAAACTAACTAGGTCGAGAAGCTACTAGCTGCATAGCTAGCCTATAATATAGCTATAAACAAAAGCACGAGGATTATATTAGCCTACGCTAATTTCGGATTCATACCAGACGTATACCGATAGATATGAGATACTATTATTAATCCCAAAGCAATTCTCACTAGCGACTAGCTAAAGAACCTGCATGAAGAAATGCGAATAGAACTCGAATTCGTTAGAAATAGAATAATAGAATACGCCAATAAGAAAAGAATCGAGGGACTAATCTTCTTAGAGGGAGATATGGTCTACTTTGCAATAAAAAACATCGAAATAAAACAATAAAACAAAAAACTTAACTACAAATATATCAGACTATATAAGATTAAACGAAAAATCTCAGAAAACAACTATGAACTGGACTTACTACCAAAAGTTAAGCTTCATCTAATCATTTATATTTTATTACTTAAATCAGCAAAAAACACTATCTAAGTTAAAACTGACAACAAGCTAGAAACAAAAGTCAATAGACCGGAAGAATATATCGTAGAAGCTATTCTCGATATAAACAAAATCAACGGCAAAATAATATATTTTATCAAATAGAAGGACTACCCCGACTCAGAAAATACATAGGAACCCCTAGAATACCTTACTAGTATATAATGCCTTCTAAAGAACTTCCACTAATAACGCCAAGCATAGGCTCGTTAAGACCAATAGCGTTCTAATCAATCAAATCAATAGCCCTAAAAGAATACGCCTCTATAACAGTAGACGACTCCTTATAGAGCTCGCCTAACTCCTCTAAGGCACGTAAGCCACGCTTAAAGGCCTTATTACTACGCGCCTTAAGTAACCTCTTCTGTTTCTAGATATAAGTAAGCTTAGCTATTGCCTCCTCTAAGGCAGCCTCTGCCTTAGCCTCCTCATCTTCTAGGCGCTTGCGCTCCTAGATGTTTTTCGCAACTATAGAAGATCAGCTAATAGCCGCGAAAAGGCACCGATATGCACTCACAAAAGGAAGCCATACCGGCTCTATCACATATAACCTTCGCATCTATATAATTGGAACAACAGTTAGAACGATCGGAAACCACCTTACAGGATAAGCCCTGGCGGAAATAACGAGTATAAGGCATAATTTCGGAACCAAAAGCCTTAATATAGGTAGAAAGACCCTGCGCTTTAGAAAGTTTTCGCAAAGAAGTACGCTTAGAAACTCGGCCTAACATCGCGTCAGCAAAAGGGAGATTTTTATAAGTCAGAGTTACCCACCGATAATACTTAGTCGCTAAAACTGGTCTTAAGGATAAAACTAACGAAGGGGGAACCTCGTGTCATGGCTATGATATAGGCCAGGCGGGGAAGCATGGCAGAAATACTCTGACTAAGCAGGGACCAAGAGGACTAAATATCGCTCATATCGGTCCTAGGACTAAATATTAAAAACACCGGTCCTACCCTGGACCGAATCTAAAGGATATCGGTCCAAAGATCAACCACCAAGTATATAGAATACATTTATTACACTTTCTTATGTAGTAGCTGCCTCAGCTATCAATACAACTTGGTTACACTTAATACCTTTGAGCATATTACCAGACGTAATACCCCCTTGTTCAAGCATAGCGCGACTAGTCTATCTGCCAATATAAACCTAGCACGACCGGTTTATCCCTTGGGAATATACACGATCGTCACATGTGCATATCGAACGATGTGGTTCCGAAATGCAAGCGTGGCCACAGCCAAATCAGCATGCACAGTCTGCCAGTGGCCGAAAAAAGTATCGTAGTCGATTGAATCGATTTTTCTGAAAAAGACGGAGACTTTGATACAAGGTTGGAAGTTGGGGTCAGAGTTGTAATCCAACTCAGGATGGGTGAACTGATGATCAATTTTTTGCCAAGGCATGTTGTGCTTTAGTATTTACGTTGTACTTCAAGTCTGAGATGGAGTGAAAACAAGTAAACTCGTATTCTCGAAGCGACTTAAATAATCTCTGTTTGCCGTATTGGCGTGGCAGTAATATTATCACATGGCAGGTTAGCCTATGTGGCTTCAACCATTGAGGTTTAGACTGCGGGGTCGGAATTTAAATCCGTGGCATTTTGCCACCGGAGCTCCGCTGGAAACCGATGCTTGGTCAAGGGCTCGAAGAAAGGGGGGTGAGTTTCTGAGTAACCCAACGGAAATAACACAGTCGTAACACAACTAAAGCTGGAAACTGATGCAGCATGCGGACCCGAGATTATCACTAGAGAGTCAGGAAATCCCACATTTGTAACAAGAATTGGAAGGGATCAAAGACTATCTAGCCACTGCCAACGCCATAGCTAACACACCTGGAATTCTTTGATTTGTGAGCCTATGCCATGCTCCCTGTACATGACACCATGAAAATAACATTCACCGACAAAGTAAAACTGAAAAGGTTCAAGACCCTTGCGGATCAGAAAAGGGACCTCACTCCCACCAAACATGACGACTAAATCTCCCTCTTGGGCCGTGGCGGGAACGATTCCCACCAACCGCTTCTTGTTGGTAACAGCGACGACGGCCGACGAAAAGAGCTCTGCGAAATCCAAAACTGTAAACATATAAGGCTGCAACTGGCGAAGCTGCGCGTCCGACACGGTAGGAATGTCTGGTCTCCGCAGACTCAGGAGCTTGTGGGATTCGGCCTTGTCAAGCTCCTTGTGACGCTTGAGGTAATCCATCAGGGCCAAGAATGATGCATGACGATCTCCCTTGTGCCAATTGTCCCTGGATGCCTTGCTGGCGTTGCCGATAGGTAGCTGACACTTGATCTTTCTCCTTTCATCCTCTGCCAATTCCCAGTACACCTCGTCAACGGTGCTGAAGATCTCGTTGAGGTAGGATCTGATCTCGTTGGTGTTTGAACGGCACTGCCCGAGCTTTTTGATCGAATCCAGCTTGTAACCATGGATGTGGAGGGCTGATCCATTAACCCGCGGCTTCGGTGTGTCCGAGTTTACCGAAGTGGCAGCCGCAAAGTTCTTGCCGCCGGTTCTGCTAGGCCACCTGGAAATGGTGTCTGGGAACGGACTGGACATCCAGTTGGGGATCCAGGAGGGAAACTGGGCGAATTGCTCCGAATAACCCCTTGCCCGATACAGCAAGTCCATTGTTCTGCCTCTCTCGACAAGCACACCCGCAAAGTGGGAGATGATGTGTTCTAGGGGCTTCTTGTAGTCTGGGGTGTAGTCTTTGCCATCCTTGGCCAGACTCAGCAGAGCAAACAGTTTGTCACGCTGGCGAGTAGCTTCTGCCATCTGGAAGCGCTCAAGAAGCGTTAGCAGCTCGTCACGCGGGGCACGGTCTTGGCCGACACGGTCGCTATAGTAGTACCGGCGGAATGCTCCCAGGTGTAGAACGGCAGCGACCTTGGTCTGCCGAGGCAGAAGAAAGCCAAACCCCTCGCTTTCGACGACTGCAAAGCATAGCTCTACTGCAGCGTGGAACGTATCCCAGGGCATCTGGTGGGAACCGCACACCACAATGGCCTCCTGAGCAAGAACGAGCTCCTGGGCGACCCATACTCGCCGAAACCACTTGCGCTCGAGAAGCTTGGTTAGGATGCTCCATGTTGGGTCCTCTACTTTCGGGAAGTCAATGTTAGGGAGGTGTTTCGGGTCCTGACCGTCCATCTCTGCCGAGGCTATCGGTGTAATCCTCTCCAAGAACTGGATTGCTATGTCGCTCTCATCTTCCTCTTCCCCCAGCCAGATGTAGACACGGGCGGCTGACTGGAAGATGTTGGTCATCAGGCGAATCTGGCGCGCCTTCTCGTCGTCGCCTTCTCTGTCGTCTTGGTTGATGCATATCGCATCCGCCCATAACCAGATCTCGTCATGCTTCCGCCGCAGGCGCTTTAACCCGAGATATAGAGAGGCAGTTAGCGGTATGCGTCCCTGGGGGGTCTGTAAGGAGAATTGCTTGAGGCTGCTACCCCAAGCGTACGAGATGGCGAAATACTCGACGCCAACGTTGGGGTCTAGGGAAATCTCCTTGAGCTCACCGCGGAGTTCGTCAATGTCATTGCCCGGCTTAAGACAAAGCAGTCTTGTGTTTGTCGAGAATCTCAATGGTTCCCAGACATACGACTCGGCCGGTGGTGGCAGGCTACGAGAAGGACCGTCTCTCTGGAAAAAGTCCCAAACCAATTGAGCATATCCTTGCTTGCGTCTCGGCGCGCCAGTCCATTCGGGGTCCCTAATGCCACTCCTACGGTTGATGATAACGTGATGGTAATTCGCATAGTCGGCCTTGGCCTCCAGCTCCAGCTCCCCGGCCGCGTAGAGTGCCCACGGGTCGACAAAGAGCCGTAGTTCGGGCTCCGCCTGCGAGTTGAAAATGCAAATGAGGATAAAGACATTATCTGGCAAAGCAGAGGTTTGTCCTAGACGGTACTTGCGAGCCTATAGTACTGAGTCAGAGTAGACAGCATGGTAGGAAAGATACGAACCATTTCCATCGTCGACGTCCTCATAACCAACGGGGATCCTGGGCTGCCAGCCGTAGCGTGAACCTCAATGTGATAGTTCGGGCACCCCTCTCTCCATTTCATGGCTTCGTTGTATAAGTTACGAACTAAGAACTCTGTGAAATTGGCTCCATCATCGCTGGTGATAGTAAATGTGGCACGCTTTGGTTCGAAGTTGAATGGGCCCTGGGTTAAACGACAACGCATAGGGCTCGTCCAGTGTTTCTCTTCGATGTAGCGGTCTCCAAGGAGCTCTTTTAACCTGTTTGAAACCTAAACCAGTCAACATTAGCGGAACAATCATCACTGTTCTAGTAAAGCCGTACAAGTGCTTGTCCAAGAAAGGCCAACTCATGATCGTCGGTCCCTAGGTTGTTCCGGGCTATAAAGATTGTTCGGTCTCCATCCTTGGCGAGCTGCAAACATGCTGGAAGAACTGTGAAGCCATTTGGGTTCGATCTTGCTGTCGAGCTGAGCTGGGGTAGATCCTGGGGGTTGGGAACGAAGATCATGTTGGCTTGACCCGTGAGGCTGAACTTGTTGTCCATTCCATGGACATAAGGCAGCTGGGCGAGGTCCTCGATCTTGACAGTATTGGCTGGTTGGGAGAAGGATTCTACAACTTCGCTGAGCGTCTTGGCTGGTGGCACGCTTGAACTGGGCGGATGTGGGATTCTGCCCACAGAAGTCGAGTAAGCTAGGGCTCGCGAAGAGCGAGCTGCATCGGTTTTCTGACCAAGCGAGGCCATCGAACGTGTGATTGTATCGGCGGGAGACAGATGCTGCTCCGTCATATGTTGGGAACCATAGTCGATATTGTACCCGATGCTCTTTTTGAGAGATGCCAAGATCGCCCACGACTTCTCCTTTCCTACTGGAGGCTCCATCTGAGCGCCAAGAGACGTACTCTTTCGTTCCCGAGGCTTGGATGGACCTTCTGACATGTTATTTAGCTCAGAGTCGCGATTCTTGTTCTTTCCGTGGCGTCGTGCCTGGGATGGCATCTCGTCAACGGCTTCTGCCGTTGAACCTGAGTCTGCTGGTGAGGGCACCAACACATTGACCTTTACCTCCTTCAGAGGCCCCTTTGCAGTACGGAGTTTGGGATGCTCATTTGGATGGTTCGGCCTCTTCTCCGGTTGGACCTTGGGCTTCTCGACCGAGGTATTTCGCGCCGATCCTTCTTTGCACTGCTCGTCCTCGCCATCCTCGTCTTCGCCTACCACAGCACGTTAGTTGCTGAAGCAAAGTTTGTCATGATAGGTATGGTTCTCACCAAAATCGGCGTAAGGATCATCCTCGAATGGCTTGTATACTCCCCGGCGTGCCAGCTCGGCCTCGATTGTTTCTTCCTTGTAGGTCAAGACCACTAGTGTAGTCATTGCTTTGTCTGGAATGCCACAGTCCGCCGACAGCGACTCTGCAACCTCTGGGGGTATGGAACTTGACATGACGTCTTGGGAATTCATGTAGATATGAATGCCATCGTCACCCTGAATCGCCAGAGCCCTGCTAGGGGCAGGCTTACTGTAATATTCGTAAGAGCCATCCCTCACAACCCACGTCACCTCCAGCCTATCAGCACAAAATACTACCGCAGACTTCAGCTGCTTCACTTTGTTATCTCTCTCGGGCCAGGAGCGAGGTATCAGCCTGATATGGAGGCATGAAGTGTCAGTTCAACTGCTGGTTCTTAAAGAAAATGGTTATTACGCACCATGAAATGAACTTGGACCTGGTCCGGAATAGTTTCGTGTAAGCATCGTTTTGTACAGCGTGCAGTCCAGGCATGGGTCGGCAAAAGGCCACCTTGGACAGCAGCCGCTCCTCGATGCCCGGCAGATGTCGAATCCATTCCATACGATCGAACTGACCTATGTCAAAGGCAAGCAGCAGAACCGCATCTGCCAAGGACTCGCGGAGGTGAGGGCGGTCCGCGATGAACCAAGTCTTCGAGGTCCACGAACGAAGCATGTGACGTCCTTGGGCCCCCTCCTTGTAACGCTCGAGCTCAATGGGGAAGATCGGGTAGTCTTGAAGAGATGCTATCATCTTAGCTAGCTGTTTCGGCCGCTGTTTCTGATGTTTCGACCGCTGTTTTAGCTGTTGACTCTCCTCGTCGCGGCGAGCATATGCATCAATGACCGAGAACAGAGCGGCAATATACCCAATGTTGTCGTCATCCCGAATCTTTTTCGCCTCGGCGATTAGAATCTCTGTAGTCGTCCCTTTCACCCCTAGGAACCCCTTGAAGAGTGCTTCACAGGATCCATACACCCTATTCAAGACTGGAATCCGTCTGAGGAGCTCGGGGCCGGCCCAGACGCATTCATCAGCAGTAACCCACTGCGGCTCGGTGAATTTAGTTTCCGGGATGAAGATGATGGATTGTCTTGAGAAGGCTTGCCTGTAAGAACTGAATTAGTGCCTGATCTACTGCCAAAACTGCGGAAGTACACACCCGATAGCTCTATCGTTTTGTGACCAGATATCCTGTATTGACTCATACACCCATGTGTAGTCCCCCGACCGTTTGTCGTCTCGGGCAGTTTTCAGAATTTCCAGGTAGAGTTCTAGGTTAGTTCCGTCACGAACACCAAAATGCCGCAGAAACGACCAGGACGAGCTCTCTGGCTCCGGGACATCGAGGACGGGGAAGTGAGCCTCCAGCTTCGACCACTTTCCCTGCCCAGCTGGTAGAAGAATGGTTTCATTCAGGCGGGCATAGGGGCGCTCGCCACGGCATTGCACCTTGGTTTTCGCCAGGCATGCCTTCAGCTTTTCGCTGGAGTTGATCCACTCCCTGGACTTGTTTGAGCCCATCTCCAACCATTCTGAGTACTCTTCCATGTTGTCTCGCAGTAGCTTCAAGAAGTCGGCTGAAGCCCACTTGTCTCTTACGAGACTCATATCCCTGGAAAGCAAAAATCTGTTGGTGGAGCCTTCTACAAGAGGAGGAACACGCCGAATACCGAGTCCATCCGTAAACCAGCGGTCCAATCTTTCTCGGTCTTTCAAATCAACATTGTCGACATAACTCCGATGTAGAGCTGGAAGAACCTCGTCACCCACTTCCAACAGAAGCGTGTATACCTGGCAGGCTCGGACCCGTTGTCCCATCTGCGTTACGACCCACATCACAGTAGTGTTCGGGATTTGCCACGAATGGTGAAAGAGAAAGAGGATATGAGAAACAAGGCTCTCGACCGAAAGGTGGCTTGTGGATGATAAGGACTCGTGTAGTTGAAAGATGGCTTGGCAGATTTCTTGGTCGTTGAACTGCTTGGCTCCTAGCCTCCGAAATAGCTCAGTCCGTGCTTCAGATTCCAAAGCATCCGGGTTTATCTCCATGATCGACGTGTCCCCCAAGTCCAGTTCGATTGTGTCTTGAGACGGGAAAAAAAGCATGCCCTTGGCTTCGTTGGCCGAAATCCACTGTCCTCCACGCAACGGTATGATCCGCAGGTCAAAGACCGACGCCGGATACCGAGACACGATGGGCTGCTGGATAAAAATCTCGGCCAATCGAGAATGCCATATCTTTGGCTGGTATTTCTCCTCGTCTTTTCGCCGGTCAAGGTGCATTTTCAGGTCTTCCACAAACGTCGGGAAGTCTAACTCGAGCAGGCCTATACGCTTCAGATGCTGGACATCATCATGAGAGTATTTCTGAGACAGATACTTTGATCGAGTCCATTCGTTGAGAGTCAAGGCTTTTTTCATTCCGTCCTCGGGGTCTTCAAAAGTGAACAAGTCGGGAACAAAAGTCAGTGAGGATGGCTGTTTGAAGCCACCATATGCATGTTCGGATTCCAACACATGACTGTTCTTGAGCCTTTTTTCGATCTGCTGAGAAGTCTTTGAAAATGGGCCTTGAAGGGATGAGGGAATGTACCGTGGCCATGAATAGCGAAGACTTGTCCCCTTGAGATGATTCACTGCCGCAACAAAGGCCTTTGGGATCGAATCGCGCAAGGTCTTGTTCCAAGACGAGCTATTCAGGTCTTCGCGATTGGGTGTGAGCAAAAAGTCTGCCTGAATCAGAAACTGAATCATTTGTCAGTACATGCCGTAGCTACGGAGTATCGTGTTCTTACATTGAAGCCATAGTTACGGATTGGGAGAAAAGCGTAGACTTGATGTGCTGGGGGTAGACTTGGGGTGTCCTGTACTGGGAATGCCAATAAGATCTCGGACTGGGTGATGCCCTCACGTTTCGGCTCATAAGGCATGATTGGAACGGTGTGTGTGAATGTGGCATAATGGAAAATCTCCTTGTCGTTTTCCAAGATTTTGATGGCGTTTGGCTCTCTCACTCGACGTAGCACTCTCTTTGAATATCCATTCGAGTCGGTGACGGTCAGTGTGATTTGCTCCAGTGTCCTGAGGAAGATGAGGATGTTGGGGTCGAAAGAGGTCATCTCTTCCCGTAGTCGTCTTCTGTCACAGTCATGTGACAGTTGAAGTCGCATCGACGTGCCACCCTCTGGTGCATCTTTGGAGAGCTGATCCTCGGGCAGTTGCTCCCAAATCGGAGTGATCATACCGAGAGGATGTTCCTTTTCAAACTTGAACGAGTACTCGCAGGAAGAAATCCAGACGGTGCTGGCAACCTTGAAAACTGACTTGAAGCCGATGCCCTTCTCGCCGATGTACCCTCGACCAGCCGAGGACTTGACCTTGGAGGTTTTTCCGATTCTGCAAATGGCCTCGACATTGCGTTTAGTGAAGCCTGTTTCGTTGCAGTGGGTGATAAGGGCGTCGTCTGTGAGAGTTAGGGAGAAGGTTGGCTTTGAGGCCTCGTACTGATTGTCGTCGGCATTCTGGAGAAGTTCGAGTAAAAAGTGGGTGTCGCTGGTATACAATTCCACAGAGAGCCTGAGTATGTGTCGGTGACAGTTTCGTTATGATATCGACAGCTTGAGCAGGGCCTTACAGGTTCAGCGCGTTCTCCAGATCTTCGACGTTTCGCTTGTTGGGCCCTGGGCTTCTGTCCTGCCTGATTTCATCGATATGGTCACGGGCTGCATTGCCGGACTCCATCGCTGGTGACTGCGGGTCGGTGCAGGGTAAAATGAGTCGTTTCATGCAAATACGACACTAACCGAAGCAATATAAAGAGACAAGAATATTTAGATACATTAATTTAAGATTCCTTCAAGGTTAACATCTAGTAACCCCGCTCGTGCCGACCCGTCCCGCAGCCTTACAGCACAACCACAGCGTCAGGCACATCTACCGCATCCAACACCGAGGGGTCATCCCGGAACTGGCGGCTCTGCATTACACCCTTGACCACGTCTACCACATTCCGCTCCACTACTATTGCTTTGCCACTGAGGCCTGTCAAGCCCCCGGGGTCCACACTCATTACGCGGTCCAGATACCGCATCGCGCTCTCCAATGCCATCCGCCGCTCAACCGTGGTCTTGGACCGCCCACCACCAGGCCCCTCCCCTGCCAGCGCCTGGGCGAGCAACGCTGGCATGTAGGTTGGTTGCACTGCTGGCTCTGCCTCTGAGCCACCAAGGTTGAGTGCGTGAATGAGGCTCCCTGCGCCATATCTCTCGTGGGAAACGAAGCTGTCCCAGACTTCGCCATACAGCTCAGCCGTCTCCAGGTCAATAACGCCGCCTAGACACAGTAACCTCATCAGTGCCCGCTCGCTGGGTTCCTGTGTGCTCAATTGCCGGAATCCCTTGGCCTCGAGCTTTCGCGCGCGACGCACGAGGATGACATCCCGGGCAGCCTGGGGCTCGAGCTGGCCTGCCAACACTTGCAGCGCCACGCCGTAGACGTTGCGGTAGGCGTCCAGGATGGGTTCGATGAGCTTCTTCGCGCATGTCCAGTCCATGTGCCCCGCAGCTCCAGAGACATCGAGCAATTGCTCCGCAAAGTGCAAGTCGAATACGTGCTTGTCAGTCTCAGTCTGCTGCAATCTAGCTATGCACGCTGGAGCATCTTCTGCCTGGGCAAACTGGCCAAAGTTGAACTCGGACCCCACCTCAAGCGAAGCCATGATCTGTTTGCGCTGTTGTGAGGATATCTTCTCCAGGCAGGGCACCATCCCCGCCTCGGCTGCCCGAAGCAGGATGGCGTCGTGGTTCAGGGTCGAGATGTCCTTGCCTGTGCGGCTGAGGTAGTCAGTGGCCAGCTGTGCATCCTTGCCGAGGTCGTTGATAAGCACTAGCGTGATGAGTGTGTGGAGATCCGTTGGTTCTGACAGGGCGTCTGCGAGACGTCCCCGAACCCAGTCAAACGAGGCTCTTGTTAGCCGAATGGCCTCTGGTTGAGCTCCCACAAAACTGGCGTAATCATTGTTGTATATCCAACGAAGGGCAAGCACGGCGACTATCGTTCGATTCACCTCGTCGTATTCTGCTTGGTATAGTATCCTCGAAGGCGATGGCGTAGTAGGTACTGTGAAAGCCTGGTCTCGAATCGAGTAGGCTCTCGTGAGGCGGGCTAGCTCCCCAGAGAAGCCCTCTCCAATGAGCTCGATGACTTGGGTGTCGGAGATGCAGAAAAAGGTCTCGGCGGTGACAGGGCTGTCCGAGTTTGTGAAGAACGCAACAGCCTCTGGCCAATCGGCTACAAATGTCGACATGTCAAGCGGTGGGACCTCGCGTCTGCAGAGGGAGGAATGCGACCAGGTACTCAGTCATTTCTGGGGACCCAGCTGCCTTAAATGCTCGTCACCGGTTGGTTCCCCGTCAGCTCTATGACTAGACATGCCGAGTGCGATGCAGCCTATTATGTATTCCTCTGCAAGACACCTGTCGGAAAGTCACCACTAGCACAGTTTTTAAGGAAGCAGGGTTGCCTTTCAGCTCGACGCTTTTGTCTTGACGCATCTGCATGAGCGTCCACCAACCGCAAGATGCCATGTCACTGCAGAGCTTTGGCGCCTGGGCTGAGCCAGAGTTACAATTACAATTTTCCCACAAAACATGTCTCTGCACCAAGCGATAACATAGCCCTGAGGGCTTCCTGCAGGATTGACCAAAGAGGGCATTTTCAACTCTCCACCGTCAGCCCATAGAGCCGCAGTTGGTCTCGTTCGCATTAAAACACGCACTTCGTTATTTAACAACAGGCAGCCTTACCTTTGTTAGCTGATCAAACTCGCTCTAGGACAGGCCTCCATGGTAGGCGAGGTACATCCACTCGTCCATCAGCATTTGAAGCTTCACTTCGCCATGTACCCCTGGAAGGAATCCCTCTCCAGGGTCACCTCTTGGGCAGAATCCAATAAGCTTGAGTTCGATGCCCTCGGATTGGTGACCTTCCTAGGCGCGGAAGAAGTCAACGCGAGTGTAGGTCGCTTGGTCCAGAGCTCATGGATCGAATTCTTGCCACTCCTGGGCGCTTTCGTGATTGCCGGTGATCGCTTCACCGGTAAACAACCCGGGTTCAAGATGCACAACATCACCGCGGGAATCATGACAACCGAACTTGCCGGGTGGTTCTCACGGTGGATGAAGGCTCAGGACTTTGAGCAGACGCGCAGTATTGTGACATGGAAGGTGCACCAGCGTCCATCTCGCGCCACCAAGTTCTGGATCCCATCCTTGACAGTTGGCTTGGCTCTCAACATCATGATAACCGTCTTGACTATCCTTTCGGGAGACTGGTTCGGTCTAACCAGTGTCATCTCCATGATTGTGTCGGTCGTCGTCAGGTATATCCTGGTACAGCAAAACTGTGCTGGCATCAATGGTCGAATTAACGCTGCCATGGCCAAAAGGAAACCTGACGCAGACCAACTTTCAGAAGCCATCGTCATTCTAGATGATTCCAAAGCCGTCACCGTCCGAGCACCGGCCTACCTGATGGGAGGTGTCTTTACACGGAATCCTGACATTCCAAATCCTCGACTGTACGCGTTTACCCGTTGGATTGGCTGGCTGGCTTTCGCCGTCCACATTCTAACTATCGGATCTGCGGCTCTTCATACTCAGATCATTACTGTTGTACTGATCATCACGGCTACGATTCTCACCTGCTACAAGTTTGGATGCGATGATTCCAAGATCTGGGCATCTTTGAGAAGCTCTCGTAAGGCAGATGACGGCTTCTCGCGCACCTGCTGGGTGAGCTCCCGGCTGGAAGCCACCATTTCCGTGTATCCAGAACAATGGTCATGGTGGCCAAAGCCCTGCCAGACCTTCGGACTTGAGGCCAAGATGAACGCAGAGAGGAAAATGAGGTCGGAGATACAGACGGAGGATCTTCAGCCGCTCGAAAAATCACAAGGGCTCAGGAAGCGATTATGGCCAAGCCTCTTCCAACACAACTCTCCACACGAAGAATTGGGCATCTCGACCTTGGATACACCGAGGGACTTCAAGTCAGATGGCCGCCAGGATCTTTATGTGTGGTTGCAACTTACTGATGCGCAATGGAAACTCTTGGATTGGTGGGATTTGGTCCCTCGTGGGCAAGCCTGGAAAGACGAGTACGAGAGAAAAAGGGCATTCTTCCTAACAAGGAGAAAGTTCAAAAAGGAGGAACTGGAGAAAGGTCTAAGATGTCAGGTATGCTTTTCTTATCGTCAGATGTGTGCGGACCTTCCCCCGGAAACAGATAGTAACTCAGGTATGGTTTTGAATATATAATTAATAAGAGGGAGTTATAGGGCTTCTCCCAGTAGAAAGCAGGGCTATCCTGATAGGTAACTTTAAATTATATATTACTTATCTTATTCTTTTTAAGGCCATTACCTCCTTTCTTTCCAGGCTATAACATACAATAAGAGGTAAGATATATTTACCTACCATCTTTTACCACGCTTGGCTAGCTAACTCATCTAGGCTTGGTGATTGTGTTGTTTGCCCAGCCCTTGGGGGGCTAAGTGAGCGAATAGATAAACTTGGTGATGGCGGAAAATGGCGTGTTTCTCTGTCTCCCAAGTGCGTGTATTTGCATGTATTGATTTAGCACTATCTCACAAGCTTGCCATTATTTCAACCCCTGAAAACCATCGGATCGTGTATTATTCTCTTGTCTCCTTCGCCACCATGGCATCAACCGACCGCCCACTGACATCCCCTACAGACATTCGCTAGTAACGATAACGCCCAAGCTCTGGGATGTGAGGCATCTGCTCATCTGCCCTCGAAGTTGGACTAGGTGCTGCAGCAGATCCACCAAACGATGTATTCGGCGGCGACACTGATGCACTAGGTGGGTTTGAGACGGTTTCATAGTACTGATGCGAGTACCCAGGTACAGAAGACGGCTGAGAGTGTACCATAGGCTGGCTTGTCGGTTGTGCATGTTCTTGACGTTTAGTACGCTTCCTGTACCAGATGAATGCAATGGCCAGGATGATGAGGGTTCCGACGATAGCTCCAAGGGCTGCAGCTGCTGCAATGGCTGACCTAAGCTTGCCCTTTGTCTCAGTGAGCTCACTTTCATCTGCTACAGCTGTATCTGTAGCAGTTGGATCGATGGTACCCCTTGATGAAGTAGCATCATCTGCGTCGGTAGCAGTAGCTCCAGTGTCAGTCCCAGTCCCGGTCTCAGATTCAGTATCGCCTTTGATGGTAAAGTCGTCAGTGGTATCCGTATCGTCAGAGTCAGTCTCCGCATCTTGAGTTGTCAATGGTGGCTCCTGGGTGTCCTTGATTGTACGGATGACCGCCCCGCTCGGCAGGTCGTACTCGAACGAGCTGGACCCGGTTCGGCGTAAAGTATCACAGTAATAGCCGTACTCCTTCATGGCGAGATTCGTAAGGAAAACGCATAATGGGGATTCGGATTTGGAGCTAAAGAGTCAGCCACGTCCAAAGACGGCCATCTCTCTTACCAAACAACGCATCCTCCAGTGTTGTGATCGCATATATCGTCTTCGAGATCGTCATACTCGATGCATCGGGTCCGAGGAGCGCAACTAGATCTGTGCCGAGTTAGTTTAGTCGACCAAGAAGATATTGACTTACACTGAGCAGCATCCTACAAAACCATCATCGCCCCAGTAGCACTCCCCGTTCGGGCAGGTCCACAGAGCATGATCCGTTCCATCGCAATCAGTGATGCGCTGTTGTCGCTTGAAAAGAAACGTAGGTGCAGCAGTAATGGCAAAATCTTGTCCTGCTGCGAGCCCAAGTAAGAAAAAGAAGGGAACAAGCATGGTTGATGAACAGAACGGGGAGGCGGGAGACCCTACTTTTAAGAATCAGGCTCTGAGATGGGGGCGATGTGCATGCATCCGAGTTGCATCTTGTGCGCCTCTACTCAAACTCGAGCTGTTATTCGCCATGACAAAGACGATCAGGACCTGTAATAGGTCAAAAGTTAACACGAACGCCACAAGCTTGGTATTTCTGTTGTGGCAGAAATGGAGAGAGATGAACGGGTAGACCCTTGTCAAAAGCTGAACAGTGCAGATAAGATGGTGTCAAGCAATACAGCCGTAATTTGTTCAACGCTTCACCGGTAATTGTAGAATGAGGCTGTGCCTGAGCCGTTGACTGTCTATTTTGGGACTATAGTCAAGCAACGGGAAAGGACGATAGTGGTTCATAGAATACAAATGAGGGAACAAGCTGGTAACACGACAACCGTTGTATACAGGCTTCTCTGGGGCCTATAAACGAGCTTTCCCCTCCAAATTCTGCTCCCAGTCTTTTATCGTCTTGACCAAACCCTCAACCTGCTTCATGGTATTCCCAGCGTGGATGCAGATTCGAATCCTCTCGCTACCCTTTGGAACTGTTGGCGCCACAATTGGACGAACTGTGTATCCTCTCTCCTGGCAGAACTGGGCCAAGCTTCGTGGTTGCGACGTGAATACTGGAATAATTGGAGACTTGGGTGCATCTCTGTTGACACCAAGAGTCGAAGACTGCAAAAGCTTATGCGTGTGGTTGACGAGTTGCCACAAATGCTTCAAAAGAGCATCTGCTTTGCCACTTGCAAGAAACTGATACGACAATCCGATGCTGGCGAGACAGGGGAATGGCATTGCTGTTGTGTAGATGAGGGTTCGGGCGTAGTTGATGAGATATTCTCGCGTCGTAGGAGAGCAAAGGACGATGGCTAAACTGTTAGAACCAAACTGTCAATGGCAAAGCAACTTACCTCCAAATGAACTCATTGCCTTGCCGAAAGTGTGCAATCGAGCAAAGATTTCTTTTTCCAGGCCCAGCTCGCACACAAGACCTCTTCCCTGCTTTCCATACAGACCAGTCGAGTGTGCCTCATCAACAATGATGTATCCATTGTTCAGACGTCGTTTGACGCAAGCAACAATGTCTTGAAGCGGTGCAACATCTCCGTCCATGCTGTAGACACCTTCAACAAGGATAAACACAGACTCATCTGCCAATCCCTTGAGAACCTCATCCAAACCTCCCTCTCCTTCAACACAATTGTGCTTGAACGGGATCTTCTTTCCCGCCCGGCTCAACTTCATCCCATCATGAGCACTCGCATGAATGAGCTCATCGTAAACAATAATATTCCCTGGCTGCGGCAGGCAACTCACAAGCCCCACATTGGCATCAAATCCCGAATTGAACAAGAGTCCAGCCTGGGCGTTGTGAAACGCTGCAATGTCTCGCTCCAAAGATTCTGCCAATGTCGAATTGCCGTCCAACAATCGTGAGCCGCCCGACCCCAACAAAGGAGGGGGAGATGCATGCTTCTCAAGAAGGGAATGATAGGCGGATCTGATCTCTGGGACTAGAGAAAGAGAAAGGTAGGCATTTGAAGAAAAGTCGACATTATCTGCTGGAAATGTAGTCAACCGACGAAGCTGAGATTTCTCTTCTCTCGCCTTCAGACGAGCCGCAAGGGCTTCCTCCAACTTGGACATTGTTGTTGTTCTCACTGCGGGATTTGTTGAGCGCGATATTTCCCCGCTCGGACGGAGCGAAATGCCGACGGGACTAAGGGCTGTTTATAGGTATTTAAACAGCCCAAGCCCCTTTAGAAAGGAATAACTCGAAATGGCGCCCGTGCCTGCTCTTTTGCGGCGATCCCTACGCGTCCACCAAGTCTACGGGGCGAATACCGATGTGGGCAAGACGATTTTTACCACGGTGCTTTGCAATGGCACAACCAAGCATTGGAAAGGTGAAAAGACGTCGTTTTTGAAGCCTGTGTCTACGGGGGCAGCCCATGAGGCCGACAGCTGGTAAGTATTCTGGAGAGTTGATGTTCTGTCGCTGACAATTTAGTCACATTCAAAAATATTCTCCCTTGACGGCCAACGAGACATTGTTTCAGTACGATATTCCTTGTAGCCCACACACGGCTGCTAAAGCTTCTGGCAAGGTGTGTTTTCACATGTCGAGCCGAATTTCACTAACATTTCAGCCCATCCCCTCCGATGAAGCTGTCCTAGCAAAAATCCATGACCATGTTTCTCGGCGAGCTTCCGAAGGTCCAGGGTGGCTATTTCTAGAGACGGCGGGTGGTGTCCACTCTCCGGGTCCATCCGGCACGCCCCAGGCCGATCTTTATGCCCCCTTGCGGTCTCCAGTTATTCTAGTTGGGGACTCCAAGCTTGGGGGTATCTCTCAAACAATTGCTGCGTATGAATCGTTGAGAATCCGTGGACACAACATTGAAACGGTTCTTCTTTTCCAGGACATGCAGTATGAGAATTATCAGTACCTGAAGGATTATTTTTCCAAGGAGGGCATCCTCGTGGAGACAATCCCGGGACCACCTCCTCGAAAGCCGGATGAAACCGAGGAAACCGAGCAAATGACCGAGTACTATGCGTCTCTCAACAATGGCAACATTCAACAAGTCCTTGAGACTCTAGACAAGAAAGGAAAAGACCGCATCGACCGTCTCGAGTCGATGTCTGAAAAGGCCAGCAAGAGTATTTGGTATCCATTTACCCAGCAAAAATTTGTCACGGCAGACACCATTTCCGTCATCGACTCTGCCCATGGCGATTACTTTCAGGTCCTCAACAAGAATTCGGACCAGCTTTTGCAGCCTGCCTTTGATGGCTCTGCTTCTTGGTGGAGTCAAGGTCTTGGGCATGCCAATTCTCGACTGACGCTGGCTGCTGCGTATGCTGCTGGACGATATGGACATGTCATGTTTGCCGAGGCTATTCACGAGCCTGCTTTGGCTCTGGCCGAGATGCTTCTCAAGGGAGCTGAGAACCCCCGATTCTCCCGCGTCTTCTACTCTGACAATGGAAGTACTGGCTGCGAGGTTGCTGTCAAGATGGCCCTAAGAGCAGCAAGACTCCGATACGGATGGGGACCAGACGACAATGTCAACATCCTCGGCCTTAAAGGAAGCTATCACGGAGACACCATTGGAGCCATGGATTGCGCAGAGCCTTGCGTCTACAACGAAAAGATTGAATGGTATGAAGGTAAAGGGTACTGGTTCGACTATCCTACTGTCCAATGCGTCAAAGGCAAATGGGTTGTCGACGTCCCTGAATCTCTTCATGACGACTTGACTGGCGCAAACCTTGACTCCATCTCGGACGTTTTCGATCTACAGTCTAGACTCGAAACGGAAGCCTACCAAAAGTATGCACGATACATTGAGAGCGTCCTCAAAAAGCTGCAATCCGCCGGTCGCAAGTTTGGAGCCCTCATGATGGAACCTGTCGTCCTCGGCGCTGGAGGCATGATTCTAGTGTAAGTTCCCTGATCCTTTGACCTTCTCCGCTGACCATCAGTGATCCCCTCTTCCAACGTGCTCTCATCGACGTTGTCCGCCGATCCCCTCATCTCTTCGGAGACGCGTCCACCCCAACAGACCCACTCTCATGGACCGGACTCCCGGTCATCTTTGACGAGGTTTTTACCGGCTTGTACCGGCTTGGCCGGTTTACCTCGGCTTCATTCCTCGGAGCCGATGCCGATATCGCCGTCAACGCTAAGCTCCTTACTGGAGGATTGGTCCCGCTCTGCACCACCATGGCATCTGAGACTGTGTTTGATGCATTCCAGAGTGATGACAAGAGTGATGCACTACTTCACGGACACAGTTACACTGCACACGCTGTAGGATGTCAGGTGGCTGTTGAATCTGTTGGAGAAATGCAAAAAATGGAGGCCCAAGGAGTGTGGAAACAAGCAGAAACTGATTGGGATGACTCTCACGCAAAGACGGCTTGGTCTGTTTGGTCCCGTGACTTTGTCAACAAGGTGTCACACAGCCCTCAAGTTCTTGGAGTTTGGGCTCTTGGCAGTGTCTTGGCCATCAGTCTTCGCGATGAAGAGGTGGGATACAAGAGTAACGCGGCCAAGAAACTTCAGGCTCATCTTCGACAAGGTACTGGGGAGTGGAACGCTCACAGCAGAGTCCTGGGCAACGTGTTTTATGTCATGGCCAGTCAAAAGACAAGTCAGCAGAGCATTGACGAGTTGCAGGGCCTGTTGCTGGGAGCTCTGTAATTCGCAGGATAAATGGAGGAAGGATTGGCGGTCGGTAAAAGTAAATTTCTTACGTCACTGCTGTGCCTCCTTGATTCTCCATCAACATCATCATGAACTCTGTGAATTCACAGGAAAAGCCTCTCGAGCCCAAAACTCGAGAGGCATCGATTGCAGAGTTTATCGACAGAACCAGACATATCCAGGAGGAGCATCCTGAGGTCGACTTTACCAAGTCGGTCATTGAACCAACCATGAACCTGACCTACGACATCAAGGTATGGTCTTTGACTGTGTAGCGAACCAGCTAACAGAATAGGAAAATGTCGAAGAAGAAACTCGAAAGAAGCACGAGTCTTTAATCACTCTGATGCTTCAAAACACTGGCGACCTGGCAAAGGCGGAAAAGTACCTCATGGAGGCGAGGGACTGTCTCAAGGGATATCCAGACATTCTCAAACAGTTTGACGACATCTACATCAACAAGAGACCTGTATCGGTCATGCTCGGACAGTTGCACGAGTGTATGACCCTCAAGAATTCTCAGTAGCTTATCACAGTACAATCTGCTTCCCCTCACCTGGACCCATAATAGGGCGTGATGACAACCTGAGCTAACGTGTCGACCAATCAGCAGTGACTAACCATGACATCGTGACCGAGTTTTTGTTTGCCATCGCAGTGATTTGCTATCAGCATCAACATGAATGAAAACGGCTTTGCAGATATGGATCTGTTCGAAGGGCTCTTTGATCCCTTTGAGGCAGAGGCTCTGCCCCTTCAACCTCAGCCTCGCCCTGCCAAGGTTGGCGGTAGGTTCACCAGGGAATCAGTCCGTATCTTGAAAAACTGGCTCGCAGCCCACCAAAGTCATCCTTATCCCAGGGAGGCCGAGAGACGAATGCTTCAGGAGCAGACTGGTCTTACAAAGACGCAAATCTCGAATTGGTTGGCCAATGCCCGTCGTCGAGGCAAGATTCCGTCGAGTGCTTCATCACCTCATGGGGAATCCAGGGCAATGGACATTCCTGCAAGGCCAGGGACTCCGGCTGTCAGAAATACATCGGATATGGATCCTCTGCAGAGATGGGTTGATTCACCTCCAGAAGATGAACCTGCAGCCGTGACTGCGATTGCGAGAGCCGTGTCTAGTGCACGACCGTTGTCTGGTGAGTGACGAATTGAATGACATGGGTAGGGTCTAACGTGATAGGCTCTACGAGTCCGTATACTCGTCTCTCTCGAACGCCGTCTGTTAGAAGTGGAGAGACTTCACGATCTAGCTCAATCAGTTCTGTCAATTCCTATACCAGCCGATCGTCGTTTGGGCTTAATGAATTGTTTAGTCGCGGCAGTTCTCGACGAAGACGAAGAGCCTACAAAGAAGAGAGGCGGTCTCTAGCAACTCCACGCAAAGCTTTCCAATGCACATTCTGCACCGAGACATTCCGAGCGAAGCACGACTGGCAACGACATGAAAACTCTCTTCATCTTCCACTTGAGAGATGGGTTTGTAGTCCTGAAGGACCTCGAGGTCTCAAGGGACAAGATACTTGTTGTGTATTCTGTGGTCAAATTGATCCTGATGATGCACATGTTGAAAGTCATCACTACTCTGCCTGTCGGAATCGACCAATCCAGGAACGAACCTTTAACAGAAAAGACCATCTGAACCAGCATCTACGACTTGTACACAATGCCAAGTTTACCGAGTGGCCGATGAGACAGTGGAAAGCACCATCTCCTGCAATCCGTTCAAGATGTGGTTTTTGTAACCTTGCCTTGGAGACTTGGACTGATAGAGTTCATCACCTTGCAGATCACTTTAAAGCTGGCAAAACAATGGCCGACTGGACAGGTGACTGGGGATTTGAGCCGCATATTCTAGAGCTTTGTGAAAACTCTATCCCACCATGTATGTATCTTCCCATATGTGCTGCATTTCTAACATTGTAGACTTTATCGAGACTGAACGGAATAGTCCGTTTCCTTTCGAAGGAAGTAGGACTCTTGTTGAGACACCACAAACTGCATACGAGTTGCTAAAGCTTGAACTCGCATACTTTATGCAGAATCACTTTTATACCAACGCAAGAATGCCGAGCGATGAAGAAATGCAGCTGGAAGCTTGTCGAATCATCTTTGCGTCCGAGACATTGTCACAGAATGACTTTGTCTACTTTTCATGGCTACGAGATCTGGTTCTTTCTAACCCTACCATTACGCAACAGGCTCAATTTGGTCCTATACGATCAACTGCAGAGAGTAGAGTTCCTGCGTTAATGATTAGTGGAAAGAACAAGATCTTTGAAGACTGTCCTTTCGAGATACAGCTGCACGAGTTTGTTCAAGCAAAGCAGCTCCTCGGGATGAGCATACGAGACGACGAACTGAAGGAGGAATGCTGTAGGATTGTTGGTCGTTTGGAAGAAGTCTCGGCTACTCCATCTGACTTTATCGCCAACTGGCTGATTAAAGTTATTCATTCGCCAGGAGATTGGCTTTCAGAGTTTCGTCAACGAGCTGGTATCGAATTGTTGCCGTCAGCACAAGTTTTGAACCTGGAAGCGACGATTCAAGATTATACAAAGCTCGAACATGAGATGAGCGCATATTTGGAGATGCAGAGGGTCATTGGGATTGAACCGGATGATGAGGATCTCCGTCGACAAGCTCGGGTCATAATTCATGGCTCAGATACGACACTTCACACTGCAGCAGACGACGATTACTGGTTGTCAGCTTTTCGACAACGACATGCCCCAATAGGGGGGCCGCAAACTGGCATGAGGCCAGATGCTCATCTCTTGGCTGCTCGATCACTCGTCATGAAAACCAGTACTTCGTTTCTCAACGATCATAACTACTGGCGATGGTTTACAGAAGAACTCCGTCGATGGGTAGCTGCAATCATGTCACCTCACAACCCAGCGAGTCGCGTTCCGTCGGATGAAGAGATTCAACATTACGCCAGATGGATCAGCTACAATGAGTAAGTTCAGTTGCCCAGGAACGAGCTTGACTAACACAAATAGCGATGACCCTTTCAACCAGACAATTGCAGAGAATAAGGATTGGCTGGAAGCTTTTAAGAGGGATGTTGGAATTGAGTGACAGTAGATACCTAATTATCGAGAAAAGACTTGGCTTTGAATCTCACGTTCGCAGTTGATCTTTACGCTGAATGACTCTTTTGCCTCGAAATGGCGGAGTTGTTCCAGCTTGCTTATAATATTTAAAATACGCCACTTAGTTGTACGCCAGTATTCTCTAGATCAACAACTATATTTTCAGCTACACAGAAATTGGAAAACTAGCCCGACTCCCCTCCTCTTTGAGACTCTTCCCACTCAACACGTCCCACGATCTTCGAGCTCAGTTATCCCATCGAGGGCCGGCTTCAACTATAACAAAGAACACCTTATCAACACATCATAGCATCATATCCCAATGCAAACATTGGCCTCAACACATCGTACGACTCCCTAACGCCATGTTCCACTGACAGTCACGGCCTGGCAGCTGCTCGGAACAGCATAAGCCCTGTTAGGATCGCTCTCCCACTTCACCGCACCATTCGACTCAACAATGACAAACTTGTACTGGAATGACTGACCAGCCGGCAGATTCAAAGCCGTGGTCCAAAGGTGATTGCTAGAGGTATACTTTGAAGCTGAGAGTGCTGGCGCGGAGGATGGGCTCCAGTTACCAAGGGCGGGGATGGATCCCACAACCTTGACTGTTTGGCCCACATTAGTCGTGACGACATGGTCAAAGGTGACAGGTACTGTGCTACAGCCCGTGCTAGGGTTCTCAGTCGTAGTGGGAGGGGGTGTTCCAGTACCGCTACCGGTGATGGCGATATCTGCGCAGGTGAGGTAAACCTGACCCGTCTGGAATGAATTCCAACGGAACGACAGAAGTGTGTGGTTCGAGACGTAATTTGGGATCTTGATCTTCTTGCTGACGGGATATCCTCCAGCGATGGAGGTATAACACGATCCAAGAGGAGCGTTGTCCACGCCCTGACAACCGCGGCGGGACGATGCTCCAAAAGCATTGCAGGTGAACCAGTCATTTCTCCAGCAGGGTTGCCCAGATGAGCAATCCGGGTTGAAGCCGCAAGACTGCCCCGAGACGTCTGTACAGGGGAGCAGGCCATCCTGGAAACAATCCTCGGCGGCCTGCTTCTCCTCATCGGTAGGAGTGTATCCGGGCGTCAGAAGCTTGTCGACAATGGCCTGGTCCTGGCAGATGCGGTAACTAAACATGCCACCATGGTCTCCGTTGTTGTCGACGCACCACTGTACGTCGACGACATCCCCAGGCTTGTAGGTGGCCACTGGGGTGTTGCCCCAGTTGCTCGAGGGTACATTATAGTCAACATTGACTCGGGCGTTGAAGCCGCAAGGGCCGCTTCTACCGACTGTCGCGGCTTCTACGTCAGGCCATGCTGACACGGGCTCGCGGATGGTGCACTCGGGGCAAGAGTCGATGCCGGCCTTTTGAGTCAGTTAGGAAGTTAGGTAAGGAGAGACGGTGCATACCTCTGCGCCTAGACGAGTGCGACTCTTGGGAATGGTTAGATAGCCGTGGGCATCGACTGAAGCGGCGAAGCCTATGGCAAGGAGCTGGGAATACTTCATGATCTGGGATTTTGACTGCACGATCTGATGGACTGGTTGAAGCTGAAGACTGGTGATATTTTCTCCTACAAGACAGACTGACATGGCCCTTTTATGACTTTTTCTTTTCACCTCTTCTTTTCACATGCACCCAGACTCCATGAAAGCATCGTGAAGGCGGAGTCTCCTGTTGCTCAGGCGCTAAAGCACACAGGACTGAGAGCTCTCGGTGACACTGACCAGGGACGGGCCGAATGACAAGTCTGGAAGACACAATGGTCTAATGCATTGATTTCATAAACCCTTAACTTTATGCAAAGAGTAAGCTCCCAAAGAGGAACACCGTCTCGACATCCTGTGATCCGCCATGTTCACAACGTTGCCAAGATTATAGACTAGCCATAGACCATTGGCGCAGTCGGCCCTATTGCCAGCATCTGATATTATTACAAGGGCAGGACATATGTCAATGCATGCGTCTCTATGCCGTAAATAGCTCATCGCCCGACGGCGACGTTCCCTCCGCTTAGCGAAACCGGAATCGCTCCCGTCTTCACCCCGCACTTCTCCGCCTTTTGACAGCGGGATTCGAGAGAGATGTCAGGGGCCCTACACCACAAAGATCGTGGTAGGACCGATAAGGTCACCGTGCTAAGATGTAAGGCGTGGGTAGGGGCCTCATTCCTGTTCTGCCTTGTCACACGTGGGCTGAAATTTGTGTCAGTGAACATGGGTGTCTGCAAGGGGAGGGACTCTGGACGAAGGGAAAGCCCAGTCATGTGCTGAAACGCATCGGAATGGCTATTGAGACCCTTGTTGAAAGCCCAGGAAATAAATGAACGCTATAGGCTGCCCAGTAAACCCTTCATCTAAACCAAGGCGGGAATTCGCCGCAATAAAACCGCCCCTAGCACACAGAGGGCCAGCGTGGAAGTTACAGGAGCTAATGCTCCTAGCGGTAACCAGATTAAATAGCCTCCAAGCTATCAGTAATGATCTGATTGCCTGTATGTGGCTAGAAGGGACAATTCGCTTTCAATTTGTGTAGATAGAATCCACGACGGTCAAGCCGTGGCCCGTCGCAGCCATCCTGCCCACTATGCTCCAAACATGCACCTCTCCTGAGGACGGCAATGAGTCTCTTCTAGGAACCTATCAACATTTTCTAAGAGCTATCTCATCAGCTCTCTATGTATAGCTTCGGAATGGGACTTCCATACCTGGGGGAAGACTCTTATAACGGCCGGCAATGGATAGAGATAACGAGCCCCGATTAGTGTTAATATCGCGTTCTTTGTTATAATGAATTCCGGCCCTTCATGGGATAACTGCGCCAGTCGATAGCATCTCACATTTGAACTCTGTCAACCTCCACGCCGAATGACTCTTCTGCTTCGAAAGATGACTTTCTTGTTCCATTGGTTGCTTGGGGGGCTTAAAATTGCCCATTCTTGTACCCTTTTAGCACAAGCTGGCACATTTTGGGACAATCTCGAGTCCAAACCATAGCCTATCGTAACAGAAGTCACCCCTTGCTGCTCCCATTATTCAAGACGAGGTCCAGAATGAACTGATTTTAGTGTCGACCGTTTCCATCACGAGACTCAATAGTATGAGTCAAATCTCACCATCGAGCCGAACTCATTAGCTCTACCGCAATAAGCTCACCCCGTGCAGACACACCAAAGGTTCAACAATATATTTCATGACTCACCGGGGAGTTTGTCCTACGCTTATACGTAATTTTATTTAAGCTTATAATAAGTTCTAGCGGCTTATAAGTAAGTTATGCCCTTAGCGGGTAAGCTATAAAGGGTCCTTATATAATTAGGGAAAGTTTATAGGATATACATAATGTTGGGCGCTTATCGAGCAGGCCGTGACAAGGGGTGGCATAGTACTTAGTAGCTTCCGCTGGTTAGCACTAGTTACTCTTCTTCTTTAATTAATATAACATGCTTATTTTAACACCATCTACATGAGGCGCCGGTAGACAGATGTAGATAAATTTTCCAGCCTGTTTATAACTGGATACCGTCTGGTAGGGACTCCCTATTCAATATAGCACCATTCTCAAGTAAAATGCGCTGAACTTCCCCAGCCCCAGGAAAAACCCCCCTTTCAGCAATCAGGCCTGCTGCAACCCCAGCAGCCTGGCCAGTTGCCAGCCCTGTGCCCATGACACGAGCAGCACTGCCAGCCAGACGATCACCATCAAGGCATCTCCCCGCCGCTAGCAGGTTGCCCGTGTCCACGCTGCGGAGGCAGCCCAAGGGAATTTCGAAGACTTGGTGCGGAGGCAGACGGAACGTCGAGGCCCAGTTCTCGGCCGTCTCGTCATGCCATTCAATTCCCCAGCCGCAGATGGCGACGACATCCTCAAAGTGGGTACACTCATCGATGTCCTCGATACGTAGCTGGTACATTGCGTTTACATGCCTTGACTCCCGAGTGCCAAAATTGGGGCCGCTAGACACGAGATACATGTCCTCGTGACCAGGCAGTCTTCGTAGGATCTTGAGATACTCAAGCGCCTGCATCTTGCCCTCCTTCTCGGCCTGAGTGATGCTCCGAGCATCGCGGGCATCGTACGGCGCGGATGCGAGGTAGGTCGTTATGTCACCAGACTGGGGGAGTCGGAGCTGAACACTCGACACCTTCTGAATCTTGCAGGCAAGTTTGGGATCTGCTGCTTTGGCTTCCATGATGGCGTCTCTCCACAAGGCAGACGATGGATTGGCGTGCTTGAGCCCACCGAAGCGAGTCGAGAGCGTGCCTAGGTTGATGGTACCGTGGTTCCCGTATCTCACCGAGGCGCCTGCATGATACGCTAGATCTCCATCGCCGGAAGCGTCCACGAAAGCCCGTCCTTTAAACGTTGTCGTGCCACGGCGTTCTTGTATGGTTACCGATGTCACGGTATTATCGGCGGACCGCTCTGCGCTGACGACAGGCGAATGCAGCAGGACTTCAATTTTGTGGCTGTCCATAACCTCCTCGAGAGCGAGCTTCATGCCCTCCGGCTCAAAGACCTTGAGTTTACCCATATCAGCATTTGCGTGGTCAAAGTCCAAGGGAGTTAATACCTGAAATACGCCTCGATGTCGGATGGGGTTCGGGTCAGTGGCACCAAGTTCCAACAAGCGCTTGTACAAAGAGTCCCAGATGGTGCCAACAGTGCGCCTAGGCTTATCGGTACAGGTGTATAACCCACAGACCGAGTAGACACCTCTGTGAGTGCCCGCTCCACCGAGACAGCTCTCCGACTCGATAAGTAGAATGCGTCCCGAGGGCAATGCTTGTCTCGCACCGATGGCAGCTCCAACACCAGCGAATCCTCCTCCCACGACAATGACATCGTACTGTGTGTTGGAATCTTCCAGGTCGGCCATCGAGACCCCAGCTGTAGCTTTGACGACGGTCATTGTGATGTATCAATCTCGTCCTGAAAGTCGATAGAAAAAGAGGGTAAGAGGGAGGAGCGAACTGGTATTGGAATGTGCCTCCAAGTGTTTCAATCTTCACGTAGCAATCCTAGCTCTGTATCATATACCATGTACGTCCTGTGCTCCCAGACATGACTGGTCTCCATAGGTGGCGTCTTTCAGCCAATCGGATGTACTTCCAGCCCGTCGGCCCCGGACTTCGGATATATGCGGTCGCTTTGCCGATGAACCACTCCACCATTCCCCACTTCCGGCCTCTTCCCGCCTAACTGCATCTCAACTTCCGTGTTTTTCGAGACGCAGAGAACCGTCAAAACCGAGCGCATATGTCCCTGAATTCCGGTTCCAGCCTTTCGGATCTATCATCTGCTGCAAGCTCCGCTATCTCCTCATTTTCCGTTTCCCCTCCCCTCATGGAGCAGCAGCCGACCGCATCTTTCGATGCTGGCACGGCAGGCAGTGGTTCAGCCTACCCCCGTCGTTCCAGGGTCACGACTGCTTGTCTTCAATGTCGAACAAAGAAAGTCAAGTGCGATGGCAAGCGGCCGACCTGTTCTCGATGTGCAATGCCTGGGCCGAAGGGTTCGCCTTTACCCTGCAACTGGGACTCCAGGATCGATGGAAGGTCTTCGGCTGCCCGGGTGCGAGCTGCGGCAAACAGCCAGCCACCGAGAATCCCACTCCCAGGTGATGTCTTTGACGCTTCCGGTCACGAGAATGCCCCGGATTCCACGGGCTCCCCTGTAAGCGTTGCTCCGCAGCCGCCTACCCCTTCAGATTCTGCCTTGAAGGGGATTGGCGGCCCTCGTGTAAGTGGGCAACTCGGCCCGCGAGAGAACCAGCGTGGGAGCTCTCCCAGTTTTGGGAAGTGGCAAGGTCCCACGTCATACGGCAACATTGGCCAGATAATCGACCAAGTACTAGGAAGAAACACACAGCAGGGCACTCTCGGAATTGCGAGTGTTGCGCCCTTGGCAGACAACATCCGGAATGCTTCTGCAGGGGACAGCGCCCCTGGTCAGCGATCAGTTGTCCCCTTTGCTGCCAGCGCGCTTGACCGTCACAAGGACCTCATTTTCCAACCATCCCTCCATCCCTCCCTAAGCGAGGCAGATTTTGAGCTTCCGCGCCGGGCGCAGGCTGATAGACTCTTTAGCATTTATTGGGATGTCTTTCACCCTATCTTTCCCACCCTTGACCCGCTCGAGGTTCAGGAAGCTTACACTCGGCTGTGGATTAGTCAAGGCCCTAGCCCCCAGAATAGGATCTTTCTCTCCATCGTTAATGCTGTCTTTGCCCTGGCCTCGCGCGTCGACACCGGCATAGGCTCAGAGGCAAGAGAAGAAGCATCAGCCAGGTATTGCGGCCGCGCGTTGGCCTTGCTGAACTATCAACGAGCTCCATGCGTCTCGTTTCAGTCGATTCAAGCAGCTCTTCTCATATCCGAGTACCTTCACCCTATTGACCCTCAGCAATGCTGGATGCACGTGGGCATGGCCATTCGGGCGGCACAATCCTTAGGCCTCCAACGAGCCAGGTTGAGCGCCAGAGTTCAGAACGACCGAGCTAAATTGTTGCTGCGAAGGGTCTGGTATTTGTGCGTCGCATGGGACCGCATCCTGTGCATGACATACGGAAGACCGATGATGGTCAGTCGTGAGCAATCCGAATCTGTCCCACTGCTCGACTTTATCCCACCACCTGGGTCTTGTACCACAGGGACTGGCTCTGATGAGGGATTGATCACTTCCTTCCTAGCTAGATCAGTGGATCTCTACTCGGTCGTGGCTCGTGCTCTGGAGGACTTTTCTATCTGGGACCTGGGAACACCGGAAACGGATCCCTCAACAAACGGCCACCTAGACTCGGTGGCTCTGGACCGTGTCCTCATGCATGAGAAGTCGCTGTCTACCCTTGTACGATCTCTACCAGAACATCTTGCCATGCCCAGCATCACAGAGTCGTCGAAGTTTTCTCTTTCCAACCGCCATGCTGTTATTTTCCATCAAAGGTTCGTTCTTCTAGTTAGAACTCTCACTTCACCTTACAAAAACTTCAGTCTCTCCAAACTGACGTTCTCCAACTTGGAATAGATCATTACAGTCACGTATAATACTCCTCCGACCCGTTCTCTCTCACCTTGTCAGAGTCAAGCAGCAGTCTGGAATGGATCAACCGCCCATTGACCACCCCAACCTCTCGCATCAGATCGCAGTTGAGTGCGCAATATCCTGCGCCTCGGCTGCATGCGAAGCTATCGACACCATCTCCACGCACGTTATAGGGTACTCCTCAACCAATACGCATGGTTGCGACCTCACAAACACCTGGTGGAGTAACGTTCTGTATCTCTATAGCGCAGGCACTGCTCTCATCGCGGCCTGCATTTGCGACGAAGTAGTCGACCGGTTTGGAAAGTCGACCATCATTGCGTCGTGGAACCTCGCGTTGAATCTATTCCGACACTACGGAGCGATCAGTGCTTGGGCTGGGCAATTGTCTTGCATTCTTCAAGCCTTGGCGCACAAGGCCCAGACGGGACTGCATCTAGACACATATGGCTCTGGCGTGGATGAGCTTAACATGGACTTGACAATGTGCAATGATGGCACAGCCAACAGCTTCTCGCAAATCGACTTCGGCCGTTTTGCTATGCTTCAACCAGATTACCAGCTTTTGAACAATATTGATCTGGATACAATCCTGGATTTCGGCGATGATCCCTTTAATCTTTTCGGGGACGGCATGTTTGGGAGCTAAAAGGGACGATGTAGACCCGTAGATATCTTGGTCAAACTGTTAAATCCACAGCATCACTGCTATCCTCAAACATGTTTGGGAATTCTCATATTGTTTCACCCCTGAGTTCAGAAGTTGGAGAATTCTATCCAGAACCTTCGAACATAACGAAAGGGAGGCCTAACGAGATTAGATTAATGTCTATAACTCTTTGTTTCCTCTTGACAGAGGCGGAGAACTTGAAAATTATCCTGTGTTGAACGAAATATTACCAATCGGATTCCACGTCGCTCAAAGTAGCCTTTACTCTTAGCTTGTCCATTGCTGGGGAACGGAAGCAGGGTAGCCTGATGAAGGCCAAGGACAGTCCTCGTTGTCGCCACCAAAATTTACTCCACTGGCCACTTTCCGAGCCAATAGACATGACTTCCGGTTTCTCAATGCGGAGGTAACACCGGAGTCTGGGGACTCTTGAGATCCGGGGAACTTGTCCTTGAGATGCGGAGACCAATCAAGAGAAGCCATGGAGAATGGGTACGATGAACTAGCTAGTTGAGCTCATTCGCTTTGGAAAAAGTATATCATGGCCATTCCGCCCAAGTCTTCCTGTCTGCCTTTCCACCTGCCATCATCGCATCCTTTGATCCTCGTTGCCTCTTTGACATCAACCCGGCGAATCTCACTGCACTTCATTGCATCGATGGCAGAGACAACCATGGATTCTGCTTCAGAAAAGCCCACCAGCGCTGCCGTTCTTGAAGAGCCGTCGGTCGATGCGGCCAAAGGAGCCAATGCCGCCACGGAACACATTGAGTCGCTTTCCCACGACACGCGTGCTGCTCTGGACAAGGCTGTCAGCCGCAAATTTGACCGCCGAGTGCTTCCTTTCTGCATCCTCATGCATCTTTGCTCCATGATTGACCGAGCCAACATGGGCAACGCCAAAGTCTTGGGACTGAAGGAGGATCTGCACCTTACGGGAAACAGGTTCAACATTGCAATGTCTTTGTTTTACATTACCTACATTCTCCTTGAGATGTGAATCTCCTTACCAACACAAATGTCAGAGACCAGTGCTAAACATTATCTAGCCCGGCCAATGCGGTCATCAAGCGAATCGGCCCAAAAATCTGGCTATCATTTCTGACCACTTCCTTCGGCATTGTCACCATGTGTCAGGCTTTCGCAATCTCCTTCCACGGCATCATAGCTGTCAGGATCATGCTCGGGCTGTGTGATGCCGGTGTCCTCCCTGGCATCATGTTCACGCTTGCAAGCTTTTACCGACGGCACGAGCTCACGACGAGAATGGGTTACCTGTCGGCTGTCGTGTCCCTGTCCGGGGCCTTTGGCGGTCTGCTAGCTACTGGGTTCTCTCGCATCCCCTCCGGGATTCTGCACACGTGGAGACATGTTCTGTTCTTCGAGGGCCTGATCACTATCCTCATTGGCTTCTCCGTTGTCCTTCTACCTAACAGCCCTGCCACTTCAAGCTTTCTGACTGAAGAGGAGCGCATCTACGCGTGCTCTCGCCTGATTGACGAAGCCAAAGCCCTGCCTGACGAGAAGATGAACAAGGTCACTTTCAAGCGTGCCATCATGCATGTTCCCACTCAGCTGGTTGCCGTGGCTCTGATTTGCTCCCTGTGCTGCATGGGGTCGTTGCACATCTTCACGGTAAGCATGAGCTCTTCTTCTGCCTGACTGTTCAACTGACATTTTAATGTAGCCAACCTTGCTGCAGTCTATGGGTTATAGCGGTCAGCAGGCCCAGCTCATGTCCGTTCCCCCCTACGTGCTCGGGGCCATTGTCTGCATCACGACGGCTACACTCTCAGACCGCCTACGTAAAAGAGGCATTTTCTTCATCTGCCTTCTTGCGCCCTGCATCTTCATCGGCTTCACGCTCAACCATTTCGTTTCTAGCGTAGCTGTGCGGTACTTTGGCTTGTTTCTCGCTGTGTCTGGCGGATTCAGCTCAAGCCCTCTGCTGCTCAGTTGGTCTGTCGATAACAATTCCGGGCCTGCTGTCAAGGCTATTGCTTCTGCCTATGTCATTGGTCTTGGAGGGTGAGTCTTCCACACAGAAGGAACATGTCTGTTGATTTCTGCGCAACATCTGGCTGACATGAGTTCCTTGTTCCAGATTCGGTCAGTTGCTTTCGACGTGGACCTACATTGCCACGGAAGCTCCGAAATACCCAACTGGCCACAGCATCAATATGGCATGTGCTTGTGTGCTGTTCCTCGCCGTGGGCTGTCACTCTTTGTGGGCTATGAGGGAGAACAAGAAGCGTTCTGTGGGGTTGCGCGACAGTCGCTTGGCACGGGAACACGAAGGCCTTGGTCATGATCACCCAGCATTCAAGTTTACACCTTGATTGCAACCAGCAAGGCCATTAGGTGTAGCTAGAAAGCTGACCAAATGTGGCTCTCATGTATACCATTGGGTCTTTGTAAGTACCCTCTATGTGTAGCTATCATTTTTCATTTACTAAGCCAGGGAACGTAGGATAAGGGACGCCCTTGGTTTATTTCCGGTGGTGGGAGACGGCTTGACGCGCTATCTTGTCCGGCCTGGACACCACTCTACGCCTCTCAATATCAAACCATTTAATCGTCGAGACTGACTACAATAGTCACTATAAGTTGACAAAGTGAAGCGCGCCTCAATAGTTGTCTAATCGTCCGTTCTCGTTGTGAATATGCCAGCCTGCAACCACTCACAGCATTTATTGCCATCCTCATGGAGTGTTTCAGACCCGCCTGGATTTGTTGGTATAGCTCCCCAAAGTACCTTTTTACCGATGCACAATATCCTGCGATACGACCGTCGGGTGTCACAAGCACCTCTTTTTTGCTGTTGTCGTCCAACTCATTCTTTATCCGGGTCTCTAAATTGCCCCTGTCCGTGCTGTTACCTCCTGCACTGCTTCCTTGTATCGATTCGAGGGCCATTAGTTTGAATCCAGAGAGCTAACTGCTGGACATGTCTGAGCTTCCTAGCAGACAAGGTGCGTATTCCTTCGCAATGGCCTTGCACGACGGGGTCGAGGCAGCCTATGCTTGTTTCAATGACGGGCCAATACATAGCGTTCGTGATGGCCCATGTCGGATTATGAGGCTCCTGACCCTTGCCCTCCTGAGCTTTTCACCAAGTTTTACGACATCAGCCACCCTCTCATGATACAGAAGCTGCTGTCAAGGGGAGCCAGCATCAATGCATCTTCATTAGCGCTCCCTGATGGCCAGTCGATTTGAATGTTATGAGGTCCAATTTCGGACTGAGGAATCATCCCTTGCCTCGTCCAATTGGACTTTACCGAAAACAACAGCGATCATTCATTAGCATGCTTGCCAACCTCGGCGCTGCGCCCGTCTTTATCCAAGAAGAGCAGTCGTTCAGGTCAAAGTATCGTGATCATGGGGTATACCAACTCTGGAAATGTGCACTCCAAAGTGAAGTTGCGGACGAGGAGAGGCTGCTTTAGAACCCAACAGCTGGGGCCCTAGTAAACATCCCTGATAGACTGGATCCCCAGGAACGGGAGGAGTTGCGATGATAGCGAAAGGATACAGAAGAGCTGTTTAATCGGCAGATACCTAGGTGACAACTTGCAAAATAGTAAAGAATATCGCAATTAAAATAACAAAGCCTAAGAAAACCAGGTCGAGAATGTTAAGCTAGGTTTATTAAGCTCTATAGTTTAAGAAACCAGTTTGAGAAACCTAGTCAAGTTTGTCAAACCCCAGTCTGTCAAACCCCGAAAATCCAGTCTATCAAACTCAGTCTGACAAACTCAGTCTGTCAAACCCAGTCTGTCAAACTCAGTCTGACAAACTCAGTCTGTCAAACTCAGTCTGACAAACTCAGTCTGTCAAACCCAGTCTGTCAAACCTCGAGTCTGTCAAACCCCAGTCTGTCAAACCCCGAAAATCCAGTCTGTCAAACTCAGTCTGACAAACTCAGTCTGTCAAACCCAGTCTGTCAAACCTCGAGTCTGTCAAACCCCAGTCTGTCAAACCCCAGTCTGTCAAACCTCGAGTCTGTCAAACCTCGAGTCTGTCAAACCTCGAGTCTGTCAAACCCCAGTCTGTCAAACCTCGAGTCTGTCAAACCTCGAGTCTGTCAAACCCCAGTCTGTCAAACCCCGAAAATCCAGTCTGTCAAACTCAGTCTGACAAACTCAGTCTGTCAAACCCAGTCTGTCAAACCCAGTCTGTCAAACCCCAGTCTGTCAAACCTCGAGTCTGTCAAACCCAGTCTGTTAAACCCAGTCTGTTAAACCCGATTAGTCTATTAAACCCAGTTTGTCAAACTCAGTTTGAGAAACTCCAGTTTGCCAAACCCAGCCTGTCAAACCAGTTTGAGAAACCCAATCCAGTTTATCAAACTCTTTTAGTCTATGAAACCTAGTCTGTTAAACTGAGCTTGACAGACCAGGTTTAAGAAACTAGTTTGAGAAACCAGTTTGAGAAACCAGTTTGAGAAACCTCGGTCTATTTCCCTTGGGTCTAGAATCCATGAGTCTCAAAGGAGAGATTAGGGCAGGCTGGTTAAATTGGGCTATTAGGATATACATGGTATTCGCCGTATGTCTCATAGGCAGCTCTGTAGTTAGCTGTGGCTGTGTCCCTGGGAGGGCTATATTCTGGTTCTGATTAAATCTCTGGAAGGCTTGGATGTCGCAAAGGTATGCCATATGTCCCGTACGCAGCCCTGTTATGGCCGGGTACGCCCGCGTGTTCTAATTCATCTGCCGGGAAACACCGAGTCGATGCTCTGCAGAAGCTTGTGTTTCGTATATATACCTTGGGTTATTGGCAGTGTACATATCCCTGTGGCTCAGATAACACTCAGGGTGGAAGCATGTCTTTTCCGGAGCTGATATTCATAAAGATTGTAATCTCACATCATGACGTCGACCCCACGGCTGTGACAAGGTCGTAAGCGACACCTAAGACCCCGGGATGATTCCAACATATGATGACGCGCAAGAGGTTAATAGAGGAGAAAAGGACACAAGGATATAGCCGGTGTAGAGACCAGGGGTGGAGAGTCAGCAGAATCGATTATAATGGCCCTCATAGAAGCTTTGGCCTCGAAGGCGCAAGTTTATAATTATTCTTACTGCAATCATGTTTATATTTGTCGCTGCTAACGTCGGTAGTATAATAGGTATCGCCTTGAGTAAAGGGTGGCTTAGATATAGGGCGGGGAACTAGGAGGGCATGCCGGAGTAAGGAAGGGAAAGGGAAAGGGGGTTTATATTTTAGTTAGCAAAGGTAAATACTAAGTATTAGTATTATTAGGAACTTATAATAATAGAAGTAATGGTATTATATTAAGAAAATAATTACTAAAGTCAAACATTTATTCATATTACTTATATTCTAGCATATAAGCAAAAGTATTCTTATTTACTTATAAATATAAGCCTAACCCTAAATAACCCGACCTATACCTCCAATCTATCTCGTCAATGCTATCTTATAATAAAGCGTTTAGCAAATAGGGCTCACATAGAGGAATACTAAAGCCTGTTTTTAAATAACCATATTAGTTAAATTGTGTTAAAGTAAGTATTATTAATATACCAAACAGGGCGGGTTTGCCCCTTGCTAGTTAAGGGTCGGGGGGTTGTCTCCTTAAAAGCCGCCAAGTATATAGTTCATAAGCGAGGCGCCGGTCATATGGCGGGAGAATCTGGCCTATCGAGTAACTAAGAATCACCGAAGGGCTCCGCTACCTTAAGTCTTATAATAGAACTGCAAAGGTGGTATCTATCTTAAAGATAGATCAGCGAGGTCCTGAGTTCTCGGGCCTATTATTAGGAGGGGAGAGAAGCCTCTCAATGAGGCGTTATGTATCCTCGGTGTTGCTGCTCTTGATTACGAAGCCTCCGCTGAGAGTCGGCATTGCAATAGGCCCACGAGCATGGTCGGGGTCTGTTCCACGGGCTTGGTGCCTGGCATGAGCCTGGCCTTGGACCTGATCGATCCGGCCTTGGATCTGGTCGGCCTGCCCGATGGGAGCCTCTTCCTGGGCCTAAGTGGCCCCGTTCTGGGCCTGGTGAGCCTCGCCCTGGGCCTGAGGAGCTTCGGCTCCGTCCTGGGTATAGCTCATAGAGCCATTAGATTAGCGACGGCTAGAGTTCGCGGGGGTTTGCTGCGAGGAGGACATATTAGTTTACTTAAGGGAGATATATGAATTCTTGAACGTGATTTACTGAGAAACGAAGTTAAAGACGGGCGTGATGGATTACTAGGTGGTAAATAGACCGAGATCATTGCACCTATCACGTGATGTAATTACATTAGGCAGCACCGCGCCCTAGTCTATCCTATGGTGACCTTACTGCTATTATTTGCTAGTAAATATAGCGATTTAGATATTATAGTTTTAATTATAAGCCGTGGTTTATAATTATTAAGGTACCATAATATGCTATTAGCCCCAGTAGTCTACGTGGCTAGCTTATATACTAATTCTAGTCTAATCTTATATAGACTAATCCATGTGTAATGACCTTTTACTATTTAATACCCTCACATATTGTTTTTGCGATTAAAGAAGTCGCTAAGGAAGAAACCAGGCAGAATATCAAATAACACAATAATCAACACAAGGCGGCATGACCCACACACCGCTCCCGCTGTGATGACTTTGTCTTCGATGCTACCACCTTTGTTCGCAATTAAACATCAGTCGGTCGATAAATTCTCCGCCTGGCGGTGGAACGGTGAAACGGTGAAACGGTGAAAAACGCGGCTCACGCAAGATTGTGGTCACGTGGCGCCTTCATTGACCTCGCATGGCATGCCCAGGTATGCAGCGTCGCAGTAATGACGTTGCGGTAGATACGGACAGTAGCCTTGCAGTTTGTCTCAAAATAAACCAGATTAAGCTGTTCTCTCCTGCTTTGTGTATCAGGCGATATCATCAAGATTGGCTCTGGTCTAGCATATCCAGGGTGCCACGCTCAATCCCAGTGTTGACGGCCTCGATGAACAGGTTCTCAATTCAGTGATGTCATATTTGCCTAGAATGGATGCAGTTCTCATTTGTCAACGCAGACTATGATTCACTGTCCCAGTCAAGATGCGGCCGTCACCGGCAGAGAAAAAACAAAGAAAACAGCCTGGCGTTTCTCTTGCATTTGGACCCTGTCACAACACATCCTGTCTTTTACGGATACCCGAACATTCCCTTCCACTCCTACGACAACAAGATGAAGAGAACGGGTTTGACTCGAAGAGACGGTTCGCGCCCGAGCGATCGAGTCCATCCCAGGCCCCGAAAGGCAGCCCGAACCAACGAGCCCGAGTCTTCGACGGACAAAAACGACACTGAGGAGGTACTACCGACCCTGGTAAAGAAACAAGCTGGTGACCGCGTGCTGACCTCCCCTTTCCCGCAGATGACTGCACCGTCTCTGGTGAACGCACCCACGACTCCTGTGCCCTCTTCTGGTATGCAGGAAGTCATTGGGGCAATGAATGACCGCTTCGATAAGGAACGAGCTGAAATGATTGCATCATTCCGAGGCACTGTCCAACTCGAGACGGCTGAGATACTCAAGCGTCTAGATGCACAGGACGCTGTGTTAGAGGCTCAGACCAAGGCGCTCCAGGACCTGAAGAAGGAGATGGCGGCCATCCACAAGGCCATCGAGGCTGGGAACAAGCAGACTCAGGCCCCTGATGTCGGTCCGTCATTCGCCGAGCGTGACATGCACCAGCACCACGAAGGAGCACGAGAGACCGACAGCGAACCTGCGGACGGCCGAGTCCTTGCACCTCGCTTTCCCACCACAGAGAATGAGGAGAGCCAGAGCACGGTTTCATCCCGACCCGCGATCCCCGTGTGCAAAGATGGGTATATAGAGTTCAACACACCGCCTGGTTGGGAACCTCCAATGGAGGTTTCTCTACCCGGCCCAAAGAAGTTTCGCATCACCCCCAGGGGGTCCAAGATCAGCCGCCATCCTCTTGCCGACTCTGGTGTCGTCCCACCCTACCAATCAGCCACCCAGCGTGCCATGAAACAGGCTTATGGAAGCAACGATGACACAAAGAATGACACCTAACTGTTCTTAGCTTGATGAAAACGTTAGGTATTGTTGAGTTAGAGGCTTTCATATGCGGGCTGTCGCTAACCTTGGTAGACCTCGTGCTGTGGCGTTCGGCCCTCCATCCTTTGGGGTGGCCAATTTGCCCTGGGCCGGAACGTGCATCGGTACCATGTCCGGCGGTGCCCCACAACGGAGCAGTCATTCCGGATTTTACGGGAGTCCCGGTATTGATCAACGAACGGGAATCGGCAGGCGGCAAGGAAGGCAACAGGATGGGCAACGGTGTTTAATTCACTTGGCATGTAGGCGGCCAATGGATCTGTTTGGCGACTTGGACAGGAAGTGGTTGGGAGTGCTTGGCTGTATGATTTGTTCCCCGGTTTGTCATTAGAGAGAAAGCACTTGAACATGTTGATATCACTGAAAGATTGGTTGGTAAACATGTAATGTGAACAGGTAACTTCCATGTGGTGCCAAGTGAGAAGCCTTTGTGTGCGCAATCATCCAGCTGTTCCAACGTGGATGGGCTTTGTTGGAGACTCCATTGAAAACAAGGTCTCTCATGTGTGGATGATTCCATTTCCTGTTATCATAGCAGATACGCTCCGTTGAAACGTGACGAGGAATACAACAATTCGTTTCCCTGACTGTACAAGTGAAGTGGCAATGAAGGCTTGTTTTCTTATCTTATGACTGTTTGCCGGGAGCCACGCATCGACACAACAACAACAAGGATACTGCCACAAACTTGAGGGCGCCGTTACTTGACGCGTTCGTCTTGATTGAGCCAGGTATATAAACCCCCTTTCCCTCACACTTTCTCCCTCGTTTCTCACTCCCACATTCCAATATCTACCAAGGTGGCTAAGGGTCAGATTACACTGTTCTTCAATAATATATCGCAGCCATCCGGGTAAGTTGATATCACAAGCTCCTTGCGAGTTAGTCTCCGCGCGGAAGAACGAGAATTGACCCGTGGTTGAGACAGATAAGCTAATTCAGCTTCCTATATAAACTGGCCACCGAACAACCTACGATATCAGCCCTTGATTCGGCCCAGCCAGCCTGGGACGCTGTCTAGAGAGTTCTGCAACTTGCTTACACCTCTAGTAACGTATCCAACCTGGCAAGGCTCCCCTGAGCGACTGGCCATGGCGCTGCAGTATTCCGTCATCTGTCGGACTGACGACCGTCGCCCTTGGAGCCCTCAGCCGAGCTGTAGATGTCATGGGGCAGATCGGACGTAGTGGCCTCTTGAAAAATTGGCTATATATACCATACTATGGACTCGAGCACTCAGAGAATGTCGCCTGTGATCATTCAGCTGGGTTCCAAAAACAAAGAGAAACTAACTCCAAACTCTTCTCTTGCATCCTCTCCATTCCACATCTCCTCATTTCTCGGTCAACACTCTGTAAGGCTGGATCCCACCGGCCTGTTTTGGCACCTGTTCTAGCAAAGCTAACGATATTATAGCTCATAATGCCTTCCAACGCTGAGAACCGTCCCCGCAAATCGGCCCCTGCCCCCTCGGAGGATTCCGGCTTTCAGGCCGCCCTCGACGTTGCCGTCAGCGCCCTTCGGGAGGAGTTTCTAGAGGAGTTGTCTCGCCATCAAGAAGCGATGAGGGTGCGTTTCGACATGGGTCACAATGTCCGAGATGGACAGCGAGAGAAGATGGACCGAAGGGTCAGAGAGATAGAGGCCAAGCTCTTTGACTGCAGGCAGCAGAAGGTTAAAAAAAAAAGGCCACTATGTTAGCATTGGGAAATGATGCTATGATGTGTTAAAAATGTGTTCTTTATTATAGTTGGAGCCCGGCCCTCAGTGGGTTAACTGAGCCAGAAGATCGATGGAGGCCAAGATCCGACAGCTCCGGTTGGAGACGCCGAGCTTCGTGCTCAGATGGACCAGACCACCTCAACGTGAGGGCCAGTGCTAGCGAGCATCAACTGGCCCTTTGGGGAATGTCGGTGTTTATGGCACCTATTCTGTTGAACATGGTACCTGAGTTGGAGCGGACTGATTGGCTTGTCGTTGGTGCCGTCAACCCCGGCTTCAGCGGAGACCTTCCGAGCAACCTCGCCGCGCCTACTCCGATGGGCTTTGTGATCAAGAGCAATATCGCCGATAACGCCGCCCGCCTCATCATGGCCAACGACCCCTCTAGCCACGTGGCTATGAATAACACGATACACAAGGATGACATTGCTCGGGCTCGCAAGCAGAGGCAACGAGATCGGCATATCGTGTCGTCTTTCGGCTGACTCAGGCCCGATATCAGGTTCCCCGGCTATGAATTCAGCCACGGTCTCATCATGCCTTCCAGCGCGGAGAACCGTCAATTTGCTCCTTGCCCCTCGCTGGATTGCGCCTCTACGGTTGCCGTCAAGACTACCGACTCCGTCTGCGCTTTTCGAGAGGAGCTCTTTCGCTTTCGGCAAACTGGGAGCCTGCGTGTCCAGATGGGGCGCAAGGTGATGGCCGGCTGGAAAGAAAAGATGGAGCAAAAGGTCGGTACACTCGAGACCGAGGTCCGCCAGCTCCGGCAGGAGAACGACTGGCTCCGCGCCCAGATCAATCAGATAAATCAGAGCCTACAAGTAAGACCGCCGGCAACGATGGACACGCTAGCAATGGCTAGTTTCTAAGATGATCAATAAGAAAACAGCGACGACAAGGCTATGTAGACAGAGGTGATTTTGCAAATCGAGTCTTTATTTGGCCTGTCAATGGACTAAGCTTGATGAGAAAATGGGATTCTAAGGACTGGGAATGCTTTATGTAGAGGTATTCTACGAAGATCTTATGCAAAGCTTCAGAGTAAGAATATCGTTAGGATAGATATTCTAAGAATACGGAAAATAATATAGTCGACCTCATTTATAAAACGGAAAACAATGAATCACATCAAAAAAGAGAAAAGATAAATATTGATTGAACAATTTTGAATTAGATAAAGATCCAGACAGTTGCTCACTTGGGGAAGGTTTTTGAACTCTACCCCCATCCTTCGACCGTTCGCCAATCCCCCCTGATACCGTCTTCAAGCCTCCATATCAACCTATAGACCTCATCACGACGAATATTCATAGTAATTCATCTTTAGGGTCCGCTACCTCAGTAATCGGAATGCCAGAGAACTGAATGACGGCAACTCAACTCCTGGCTCCTGATACTCCTGCGGCCTCCCTGGTGTCCTTTGCAGCCCGTCTACTCGCTCTGAGGGTCCTCGGAGGGATGCCACTCATCGAGGTTATGTAGCGGGCGTTGAACGCCGGATGCGAGTGCGTCACATAAGCCTGTGTCTTGCGCATTTTTATCCCTCCATTCGGAGACGGCGCTGACTGGGATTTGTGTCCAGTCACAAGCCAAGATTATGGCTTTCCCCGGCACCTTGCGCAGAAGGTAGCAAATACCAAAGAGGCATCGGGTCGGTCCTTCTTCATGTATCTGATCGACAGGGAGGATGCCTGTGATGGACTCGTCGTAGCCAATTTGGTGGACCTGAGCATCCGTGGCAACCAGTTTGTGAGCCAGCTCGGAGCTTGCCCTGGGACAATACCCCCCAACGAGCTGATGCAGGAAAGATCGGAGAAGATGAGCTTGAAGCTGACTCACTTCATCCTTGTCGATGTCCGTGCTCTCATCGGACACTTGCATAGCTGGGGATATCTTGATGCCCTGAGCCTGAAGCGCACGGCACATCTCGGTCACCCGCTTCTCTGCCAGCTGGGCAACCCCAATGTCCATGCCAATGATGTCATGCAATGCCTTGAACCTGGGATTGTCAAGACCAGATTGAACACTGAGGAAATGTTTCCAGAGACCCAGAGATAGCCACATAGTTCCCGTTTGGGCCAGGCGGCGGCCGTACCCCCTGCATGCCTCAAAAAGCAGTGAGAATAGCTGCTCATCTGCCAATGTCAGCTCCAACAGAGATTGTTCGAGGGACTTGGGCGAAAAAACACGTTCAAGTCCAAACGTAGCAAGGGCTGCCAATTGGACCTTCACCATCTTCACCACAATATCTGGGCTTTCAGAATCAAGGGCCACAAACAGGGCAAGGCGGTGGTCGTAGTTGACCATGGGCAAAATGGCGCGAAAGGCCTTAGCATCAAGACCAGGAAGGATGAACCGATCTTGGGAGATGATGCGTTGCACACTCAGCCGATCTAACATCTCCATGGTCATATGAAGAGCTGGGGCTCGCACGCAGCGTCTCACGACCCTCTTGGCATCGATGCCCCAAGACTGCATATCGAAGACTGAGGCTATGAAACCTCCCAGATGGGCATCCTCGATCAGCCGATGACGATAGTACCCTGCTTCCAGGAAGGCCTCGATGCTGCTTCCACCGGTGTAAACGTAGGTTGCCTTTGCATTTGGCTGGTGAGCCCACCAGAGCTGGTCTCTTCGCTCATCGCGGGCAGTGACACGGTTGAAGAGAGCAAGCTGCCCAACGCCGTGGTGCCAGGCAACATCCTGATAACTGGAGCCAAGAACGACGTGAACCTCATCATAGCCCTCGAGGGCCGTAGGGAGAAGAGGGCAATTGGCATTCAGATCAAGGACCCAAATGCTTGAAAGACCTTCCTTCCGGTAACAGAACTGGTTGAACTGTGGCATGCGTTGTGTATCACGAAGAATTGTTTGAACAAACGCAGATTGAGGCAAGAACTGACCTACAGGCACTTCTCCGATCATTATGACGGCGATAGGGCATCCGGCACCTCGGGCCATCGCTTCGTCAATCCTAGAAGCGATATCTTGGTCCTTGATGACCCGGGCAGCGGCCAACGGGTCCTGGTCTGCGAGGGCGGCCAAGTTGAGCTCGGCAATGACGATACCTGGGTATCGACGCTCGACTAGGGCTGGGACAATGTTATAACCGGGGTCGGTTGACATTGTCAAGACGTGGAGACTTGTTGCTGAGTTCACGCATACATCAAACACCCATTCTACGAGGCCAATCAGGGCGAGCGCGCAATCAGCAGAGACCTGCGGGTCAAGCAGGATGACAATGATAGCCCTCCGGGGAATCCATCTATTTTTCTCCCATCCCATGGGATTATTGAAGGGGACCCACGAGACGTGACCACTCCCCTCACGACGTCTGCTGCCTCGCAACGCGTGTAGGACTTCGGCAAAAGTAGCGATAACCGGTGGCAAAGTACGCTTGTTGAGCTCTGCTTGTACCTCCTGGGTAATCACGCTCCGCTCAAAGTCAGAAACGACAAAGAACGGACGCAGATCACTCGCATAGCCCGCCGATGGAATTGCCGTGGCTATCAATTCCATCAGACTGGGCTCTCGCAGCCGGTAGGGCGGGATCTTGATATGTCCAAACCGCGCCCGTGTGGCTCCAGCCTCGGGAAGTGGCCCACAGATCGACGCCATGAAAGGCTTGAGGGCACCAAGGATGCGTTCGGAGGTCGGATCGGAGGAGGGGGGGGTTCGATGGAGGGCGGCTTGGCCGGAGACTGGGTTGTCAGACGAGGACATGGTGAGTACCTGTAGCAGAGAGTAAGTTAGCGATGGTCTTGACGTAGTCCACTTGAAAGAATACTTTGAGAGAGTTTGGTATGAGGAAAGTAGGATGTTGTAAGGATAATGTGTTGATGTGTGAATGAGTGGAATATGTCAATGCGCATTCACTGCTCGCCAGCTGGCAGCAAACATTGCCCATGACCAGCCAAACATCAGAATCACAGCGCTCAGGCGATAAGCGGCGATTGCCTTATCAGTTGAGAGGGGAAAACAATACCAACGAATTTTCTACAGGCTCCTTCGCTCAACTTGCAATCTTCACAACAACAACCTCGCAAGTTCCTCCAAGATGAGCTCCAGCGACGAAATCCCCCCCCGCCCCAACGACGTTCCTAGCCTTGCGGCTAGGCGTGCCCATATGGATGTCGTTTTTAGACAGCATGGGCCGTACACCGAGAAGATGATGGCCGCCAGCAGAGCTAAGGCGGTGCGCACCATCTGCTTTGCCCTCCGTGGGTATAAGAAGATCAGGGTGAGCCAGGTGTACTTTGAGTACCTGGTGGATCTCACCATCTGGGATAACTGGATGTTTTGTATGTATTGAACTTTCCTATCTATTGAGTCACGCTAACTAAGAAATCAGACAACGAGCTGCCAGGCACTGGAGTGCCCTTCCCTGAGTGCCCATGGGCTGAAATAAGGCCGGATCCCTCTGACATGAGTGAGGGTCTTTCGCTCATCTACGCCCAGTGGCTCAGGGACAACTTCCCTGACGAGAAGCACGACGGCAAGGCGCCAGCCTTCGCAAGCGACGAGAAGACGGCCTCGAAGGCCCCGGAGACTCCAGCTGCCGGATCCACTGAGCAGCCGCCTGTTGCTGCTGAGCCCGAGCCCGAGCCCGAGCCCGAGCCTGAGTCCGTTGCTGCCGAGTCCCAGCTCGAGCATGAGTCCGACGCTGCCGAGCCCGAGACCATCGCTGCCGAAGACATGCCTGGCCCTGAGCCTGAGCCTGCTTCCGCCCCCTCTGTGCCGGCCTCCCATGAGGTCGTCTTCCGGCCCAAGACTGAGGCCAAGCGCACTCGGGCGCCCGCCCAAGGCTTGAGTTCGTCTCGATGGGCCCCTCCCCCTACCCTCCTTGTCGCTGCGGACGCCCAGCGGCCCAAGGGCTCTCCTCCCATCCCTCGCGGCAGCATGGTCTGCCCACCAGTCCCTTCCCTGGCCGCCCGTGAGCATGCGTGGAAGGCGACGTTTGGCGATGGGCTCAGAGACGAGCCGTTCTGTGGCCCCTTCGAGGTCCGCATCCCTTGCTGGATTGAGTTTGAAGAGCTCATCTGGGGCCATAACGGCCAAATCTTTGCAAAGGTCCGGGATATCATCCACAGAGACCTTGCCATCTCGTGGGAAGATGAGAAGCCCACCTCTGTCAAGGGAGGGCAGGGTATGCCTCTGTCGGTGGACTACGAGGGCCGCCCATACAAGCTCATTGTGGGCTTCTCCAAGGGTGTTGACCACACCCATGGAGCCAACCAATCTCTGCTGCTGGCCCTTTGGAACAGTGTTGCTGGCTGGGCTGGTCTCGCCCACATCGGCACCTCGATGACTCTGGCGGAGTACCTGAGAGTCAACCAGGCGCGCCAGGATGCTGTTGTCATCGGCACCATGAGCGGTCCCAGGAACCCTGTCCGTGCTCTCTACAAGGAGAGTCAGGAAAACACCCTTGCTGCTCAACAAGCAGCCAGGAAGGAGAAGTGTGCCATGGAACGATGGCAGTGTGAGGTTCATGAGATCCTCCAGAACCCCATCGAGATTGCCACTGAGCGACTCGATGGCTGGGTCATGGCCAGCGGCCATGACATGGATCTTCGGATCACGGTCGCTGAGCGAGTCTGGGCTATGTCTGTCAGTGACCCTGTCAAGATGGCCCAGGGGAGCCACTGGGCCCATTGCCTTCGCTCTGGGCTTCGCGTGGTACGAGAGAACTAAGCAGGTAGAGGGTAGATAGTTGTGAAGCAGTGGGATAGTGGTAATACAATATAATAAGTTGTATAATATCTTATATCTCGTGATGTAATTTTTAATTAAAAAGTAATTTAACCTTAGAGCATATTTTATAGTAAATTAAGATAACTTAATTAAAGAGATATAATTTTATATATGATTAAGTTATTATACTTAATATCTTTTAATAAAAGACTTAATATTAAATAAGCTTTATAAAAATTTATATATAATATAATTTTTAATATTTAATATTTAATATTTTATTTTTAATATTTTATTTTTAATATTTTATTTAAAATATTCTAAGTAAAATATTTTATTTAGAATATTTTATAATATTTTACTTAGAATATTTTAAATAAAATATTTTATAATATTTTATAATATTTTACTTAAAATATTTTATTTTAAATATTTTGCTTAGAATATTTTACTTAGAATATTTTACTTAGAATATTTTACTTAGAATGTTTTACCTAGAATATTTTAGAATATTTTACTAAGAATATTCTAAGTAGAATATTTTACTTAGAATATTTTATAATATTTTACTTAGAATATTTTATATAAAATATTTTACTTTTTAAATCTTATTCTTAATATCACATTTACTAAGTCTTAAAGAAGACATATTAAAGGCACAGTATTATTTAACGTGGTTATAGCATGTTACTGTTGAATGTATAACCTATGCATCTACCACTCGTCCTCATCTCTACCATCTCCACAAGTACCCCTTAGTGATAGACAAGTATCTCTATTGCTAAGTCAGTGATCATCCTGAGCGACGCATTGGAAAACTTACAACAAGACCAGCCACACGAGCCTCAAGGCTGATCCTTTGCGTCTTTTCGATGTTGGTGCGACATACTGATGGGAAAGTCTCTCAGAAGCCAAGGAAGACGCTGACAGGGTTGATTGGCAGACGACTGGTGTCCTTGTGCTGGTCGTAGTCCTCCTGCAGGGCCTGGCACTCGCGACCGTGGGATCCACAGGCAAGGTCGATGGTGAAGGCCTTGCCCCAGTGGAGACGGGCGGGCATGCTGAAGGACCCATCCTCCTCGCGAGACTCAGGTCGGGAAGACCACTCTCCAAGCCATTCAGCCCATGGCTTCTCAGTCTTCAGCGCTGGCATAGATCCACGCTGGAAGACAAGAAGCTGGACCTGGTCCTTGAAAGGCATGGCCGTGAATACGGCACATGCGTCGGTGTCATGGTCCCTGTTGTTGCAGAGGATGCAGCCATGGAGAAGTCCCTCGGGAACTTGGAGGCAATGATTCATCTTGTGGTCAAGGCTGCCACAGTTGGCACAGCAATCATCGTCTAGCGGCTCCAGTCTGTCTCGGAGACAAGGAATCATTTCGTGGTGGACGTTAGCTCGACATGTCGTGGGGAAGAAAGCCGTGGCATCCGTGCGCTGGGGCAACCAACTCTCTTCATGACCTCTTGATTATGGCGCTTCACCTGCTGCAGTCTGGCTTGGCGCTCCTCTTCAAGCTCAGCCTTGAACTGGTCAACCTTAAGCAGCTCGGCGTTGGTGCCCTTGACGGTGGAGTCAGAATCGGCCTTGGGGGGGGGAGGGTAGAAGACATGGCGGACGTGAAGAGGAGAGCGTTATCGTCGGTCGGAGGGCAAGTAGGAAAGAAGGGTGTTGGGCTTGAGTGCGGCTGAAGAAGAAACTTTGGTGAAGAAGAGAAGAAAAGACCACACAAGAAATTGATGGAAGAAAACAGAAACGCTGGAACAGTCGGGTTCTCAAGTTCTTCAGTTGCGAGCGGGTGAATTGTCACGACCGACGATGAATCACTGTCACTGAATGGGTCTCACGGACGGTCTCCACGCAGCGTTGTTTGCTCGCGCTTGGGTCAAAGCAATGAATCAAGTGTACGGGATCTCCAAGAACGGATACTTTTATATTGGATGCGGCAAGGCCGGGCTCGTGGAGCTCAATATCCAAAGGTGGAGGGGGCATCGTCCATCATGGATGGCTTCTCCCAACGGGTGAGACCAGCATCCTCTCGATTTCTAGAAGTAGCTGCCACTGCCGTAGAGCCTCCTTTCTATCATCGAGTCGTTTCTGCATCCTCTCTGCAATCTCATTCATCTCATCGATGATGTGATTCCATTTGGGATCGTTGGGGAAACCACTAACTTGACGCACACAAGCTTGCATGGTCTCGCTTATAGTGGTTGCTTCCTGCTGGGCCTCCCTCAGTCTTCCGAGAAATTGCTTTCGGCCCTCAAGCCTCGTCAAAGTCTCACGCACATTGATGCGCATGTCATCCAGAGCGCTCATGACCATCCTGGCGTTGGATGCCAGGTTCACGTTTGATACGACCGTGTTTGAACCTGTGCCACCTGTCTCAATGGCGTTGAAGCCGTACTGATAAACCAGTGACCCGGCTATCGTGGTGATGAGCTGCTCGGCCAGAGGCAGCTGGTCCTTCTTCCAGATGAGGAGCACTGGCCTGACATGGACGACAACACTCAGCGAGATTTGGGCAAGGACGTCGATTGTCAACCCGAGATGCCTATTGGTTCCCTTTAGGGATTTTCGGTTGTACATCCTCATTCGCTTCCGGAGGTCTTTGGAACAGCCCACGTAGAGGGGGCTTTGCCTCATTCGGACCAGTCCGGTTGGGTCAAGCTCCTCATCGCACATCCTCTCATAGGTTCGTAGCAAAGCGTCGAACCTGGGCAACTCATCATCTTTCGTAACCCACTTGGGAAGGGTCGTTGAGTGTCCAGGCTTAAACTTGTCTGCGTCACCGTCAACAAGGGCAACAAATTGAACATCATCCCTCTCTTGGACCGAGAAGGCTGCTAGGTTTCCAAAACTAACAGCGCCGTCATTGACGGATGAGATGTGCTTGGAGATGGTCTTGTAACCTGCTATGTAGCGCTTGATGCCTTTGATCAGCTTTTTCACCTCCTTGATGTTTAGGAACCAGCCTCGCTTGTCTACGCGACTGAGACCGACAACATAAATGCCTGGGACCTGTCCGTCGTCCGAGTCAGGCGTACGGAGCCAGGTTGCACTGTCGTTGAAATAGTCAAACGCAACGGTGCCTTGTACAATGCTCTGGATGATGTCGTGAGGCATGCTGTGCAGCAGCTCGTACATCCGCCAACCCCTCCCTCGGCGGAGAGCCTTGACCGTCTCGACAACAGCGAACTGATTGTCGCTGAGAATCTGGTTGTGTTCAAGGCGATCGGCCAGGTTCTGAAGCTCTAAACACATGGGGTATAGAGAGCCATCCTCTTGGCAGATCTTGATCAGATCCATCTGTTCTTGCCCACCGGGCATCGGCATCTCAGCGGTCCGGGCAGCGGGATCTACCAACGGAGCCGGGTCCAGTCTTTCCGGCGACGGAGTCGGATCGGGGGGTCGGGAATCGCGAAGTGAACTCATTTTATCGGTCGGTCTCAAGGGTATTGGATAGATGAGTCGTGTGATGCGCTGTTGTGTTGGTGGAAGATGCTTCGGTCGTTGTCAAGATTGGCAGGTGCGGCAAAACTGTTTCGCCGGGCCATGAGCAACGTGATCACACATGCACCTCAGTTGACAGAAACAGGCATCAATTAATAGACTTATTGTTTGTCAACTACCTTACGCTTTTATAAATTGTAAATACCCCTTGTTCAAGTCGTTGAGAGGTCGGGCTGGGTTAGCCTGCTCAGCTCTTGTGAGCCGACGACTCTTGGGGAGATGTCACAATTAGGGTAAGCGGCACTCTCAACATACAAACAGTCTCTCTATGACATATGATAACACGCAAGAGATTGACGGAGGAGAAAATGACAGAAAGATATGGCCGGTATAGAGACCAGCAGTAGAGAGTCAGCAGAATTCATTAATAAAGGCCCTCGCAGAAGCTTTGGCATAAAAAGGAGCAAGTTCATAATTGTTCTTGCTGCAATTATGTTCATATTAGTCGCTACCAACATTGGTGATATAGTAGGTGATGCCTTGAGTAACAGGTGGCTTAGACATGGGGCGGAGAACTTAGAGGGTATACTAGAGCAAGGAAGGGAAAGGGAAGGCGGTTTATACTTTAGTTAGCAAAGGCAAATACTAAGTATTAGTATTATTAGGAACTTATAATAATAAGAGTAGTAGTATTATATTAAGAAAATAGTCACTAAAATTAAACATTTATTTATATTACTTATATTCCGGCATATAGGCAAAAGTATTCTTATTTGCTCATAAATATGACCTTAACCCCAAATAACCTGACCTATACCTCTAATCCGTCTCGTTAATGCCGTCTTATAATAAAGCATTTAGTAAATGGGGCTTACATAGAGGAATGCTAAAACCTGTTTTTAACTATATTAGTTAAATCGCGTCAAAGTAAGTATTGTTGATATACCAAATAGGGCGGGTTTGCCCATTGCTAGTTAAGGGCCGAGGGGTTGTCTCCTTAAAAGCCACTGAGTGTGTAGCTCGTAAGCGGGGCGCCGGTTATATAGCGGGAGAATCTGGCCTATCGAGTGACTGAGAATTACCGAAGGGTTTTGCTACCTTGAGTCCTGTAATAGGACTGCGAGGGTGGTATCTAGAAGACAGATCAGCGAGGTCCCGAGTTCTCGGGCCTGTTATTGGGAGGGGAGAGAAGCCTCTCGATGAGGCATTATGCGTCCTCGGCGTTGCTGCTCCTGATCGCGAAGCCTCCGCCGAGAGTCGGCATCACAACAGACCCACGAGCACGGTCGGGGTCTGTTCCATGGGCTTGGTGCCCGGCATGAGCCTGGCCTTGGACCTGGCCTTGGACCTGGCCTTGGACCTGATCGATCCGGCCTTGGATCTGGTCGGCCTGCCCGAGGGGAGCCTCTTCCTGGGCCTGAGCGGCCCCGTTCTGGGCCTGGTGAGCCTCGCCGTGGGCCTGAGGAGCGTCGGCTCCGTCCTAGGTATGGCTCGTGGAGCCGTTGGATCGGCCATGGCTAGAGTTCGCGGGGGTTTACTGTGAGGAGGATATGTTGCTTTACTTAAGGGAGATATGTGAATTCTTAAGCGTAATTCATGGAGAAACGAAGTTAAAGATGGGCGTGACGGATTGCTGGGTGGTAAATAGACCAAGATCGCTGCGCCTATCACGTGATGAGATTACATTAGCCGGCATAGCCCAAGTCTATGCCATAGTGACCTCACTGCCACTATTTGCTAGTAAACATAGCGATTTAGATATTACGGTTTAAATTCTAAGTAGTGGTTTATAATCATTAAGGTGCCGTAGTTTATTATTAGCCCTGGTAGTCTATATGGCTGGCTTATATATTAATTCTAGTTCAGTCTTATACAGGCCAATCCATGTATAATGACCTTTTACTGTTTAATACCCTCGCATGTTGTTTTAGCGATTAAAGAAGTCGCTAAGAAAGAAATCAGGCAGAATATCAAATAACACAATAATCAACACAAGGCGGAATGACCCAGTAAGCTGACCATCGACGGGGTCACTCGCTCTCTTGTTGGACTTGTCCTCGCGTCACGAGACAGCATCTCGGGGCCGGGAGAGCAACTGTCGTCTGCGGCTGCCAGAGGGTCGTTCTCGGTGGCGGGCATGTCTCCTTGCCTCGTTCTCGAGAACCGTGTTCGTTGGAGTCGTCAGCATGGTTTCCTGTCGACGCTCTGGCTGCGCAATACGACGATTAGCAGACTTGAGCTCATCGCTCAGGGCTGCCACCTTCTCGGCAAGGGTCTCGATGTCGGTAGGAGGCTCCATGGCTGGTTCGGATCTTAGAGTGCTTAGAAGGTGAGATGATTGGGGGAGAGGATGCGACTATGGGTGGGGACTCACAATGGTAGTAGAGAACTTGGAAAGAGGCGTGATCGAGGCGGATGTGCATCCAGTTGCGTTACTGGGGCGAGTGATGTCGCGTTGCTGTCAAGATATTCGCTGCAGGAGCATATTGTTGTTGCCCGAAGATGCAAAGGAGCGCGCGTCATTGTTCCCGTTCGTCGTGCTGAATGGACTTTGCTGTGACGGCTGCCAAAGGGCTTCTGACGATGCTGTTTGGCACGGTCAAGGGCGCTACCTTTGTTGCCTACAATGGCATGCCTGGAAGAGGCTATGAGCCACAATAGCAAAGAGTAGGTAGTTATGAATACATGGCAGCGTCATACCTTAACATCGCAAAACTCCATAAGGCGCAGGATGCCTTGGCAGCCGGCGCGTCCAGCAGAGGTGATATAGCTATCCAAGTGGGAGGAGGGATCAGGCCGCCAGGATAATAGCGAACGAGGTGTGGAGCAACAGAGACATGGTATCGCTGTCCTTACCATCACTGGGGTCAACAAACGGGTCACCTATTCACACTAGCATCATCAATAGAGAACATCGTCCAGCTCATCTCCAAGGACGGATGCAGTCTCAAACTTATCGCTGGGCCCACGGACAGAGTCAATCTGATCTCCAGGCTCAGGCTGGTCTAGCTCAAACTCGGACTCACTTCAGGCCGTGGCGCATCCAGCTAGGGTCTATGGTTCTGCGAGGGATAAAGACCCCTGAGCAGAGACATTGGTGTCGATAGGGGCGTCAGGTGGTGACCTCTCCTCCTGCGTATGTCCTCTTTGTCGCATCTGGACATTGGGATGCTTGTGGATTGGCTTGACGATGTAGATGGATGAGGCGCAAGACTAAGATTGTTGGACCTGCCGACAATCCCGTCTAGCCCTTCTCCACCCTAGTTCAAAGGTAAGCACGAGATAAGTAGTAGGTAAGGGATAGGCACCTAAGTGACGAGTAAGGAGTAGGTAAGTGATAGGTAAGCAAAAGATACCTAAGCAGTTGGTAAGGAGTGGGTAAGAAGTAGGCAAGTAATAGGTAAGCCATAGGTACCTAAGCAATGGGTAAATAATAGGTAATTAATGGGTAAGTAATAGGTACCGAAGGGAAGGGTAAAGGATAGGTAAGTGATGGGTAATGCATAGGTAAGCAACAGGGGAGCAATGATGTGGTATAGAGGGATCTTGATATCTTGGCTGAGGCATGTCCTGGAAGGAGGATGAATGGAATATAGAGCAAGAAAGATTATGCATTCTCTAAATATTGAGCAGAGGTTAAAGGGAGTGGTGAGGGACGAGAACAATCTGAGTACAAACGCGTGGGGGAGGCAAATGATAGATCCAAGGACTAGAATGAAGTCAAAGGACGAAGAACAAGTCCCAGGGCAGCAGTCTCAACCGAATAAAGCCGATGATTGTCAGACATGCATGTTATGGCGTTGTAACGGTTTATACAAAGGCATATAGATATCCGAGCAGCAACATGACCCATGGTGTCAGTAAACCTTTGTCGAAGGCTCTCCTAAAGTGTCTTAGTCGGTCATACTGTGGTTATGCATGAAACCAGGAGCTGACACTGATGAGACAAGAAGTCAAGTGCCATGATTGCCGTACTATATAAGGGAGACGAATCTGGCTCGTGGAGAGTGAGCCCAGTTGAAACAATATCGAGGGCGTCTTTGGGGATATATTTACTTGTGGCCGGATAGCATATAAACGCAAAGGTCGTCTTCGCCAAACGTTGGGTCTCTTGGCAACCGGCTGACTCTTTTGTCTTGAGAGCCGATAGTGGCCGTGACTCTAGCAAGATTGACTGTGAATGCTCTAGTCCAAGGATAGAGGCTGGGCAATATGATGCATCTTCTTACCAAAAGCTTCAGGCCGGCTATGCCACTGTCGAAATCGAAAGAAGCCAGCAAGTGTTGTTGCAGCTGGGTCAGCGGAGTCGTTTCCTCAGCCATGCCAGCATCAGGTAGCTACTCATCGGCTCTCCAGGGACAGACTCAGAGTCCTCGCCAAGTTCAAACTCATTGGTCTCGATCGCGGAGTGCTTCCATAGTCCAAGCATGAGCCATTGACCAGATGAGTGCAAGCTCTCTTCCATAACCCCATGAAGCCATGTCGAAAACGACCTGGATGTTCTGGACATGGACAGACGGCGAGATGGTGCAGCGTCAAGGCATTCCTCCAGGCCATCGACTCCAGCGTAAATTTGCAAGTTATGCTCGGGGATTTTGGGTGGATGGTACCCCCGTAACATCTCTTGTTGTTCTATATAAATGTCTGTAATCGCAGATGCCCCAAGGCAGGTTGGAAGGTAGGTCGGCGAGTTAGCCTATCGAAGTCTCGGGCGCTTATGGCTCAGCCATGAGATGATCGATAATGCCCTGGGGGGCCTGGTTCTGAAGTTTGAGATGCTGAATCTCCTAGACCATACATCGAGCTGTGCCTCAATCTTCTCAAACCGCTTCTCCATGTGCTTCTCGCGGGCCTTTTGGACTCTTATTCGCATTTGCATGCGGATCTGCTTGCAGCGGCGGCTCAATACAAGAGAACATGGCTTCGACGTCGGACCGAAGCATGGAACAACTCTGTCATCCGACATACGAGCTTGGGACAGCGCCAAAGAGTCCGTATATATATGCGACTTTCAAGATGCACAGTGGCGCTGAATACCTCTCCATGTGTTTCTCGACAAGAGAGATCAGACGCCAGCTGTCAGACTGGTGCCTCAGGTCTCTATATCTTGTTGCCGTTAGCTTCGAGACAAAGCAATACGGATCATACATACAGTAGCAGGGAAGATATCGTACTTGCGAATGTCGCCCGTGAATGCGCTATCTCTCATCGAGGCAAGGGGTTTGAGGCGAGTGCAGGTCGTTTGTATGACAGGTTCTGCAAGAGAAAGAATCTCCGTATGGCCAGCCATCGGCATCAGTATTGCGATCCTTAGGCTGCTGTTATATATAGGTACATGGAAGCCTGTATGGAGGGAGGCAAGAAACGACAAGGGGACTTATAGAACTAGGTTGGTATGTGTGAAAGTATTAGTGAAGGAGAGAAGTGAAAGGACCGTGGGGGAAAGGGGGTTTGTATGTCTGTGCCAGCAACGGCAAACGCACCAAGTGTTGGTGTTTTCAGGTGCGTGGGAAAACAGGCCTGACTGCGATGGCGATTGCCGGAAACAGTCACATCAGAGTCAACGTTGTCACATCAATCGCGTCTCAGCAAAGACAGCATACACGGCCATGTCGTGGTTTGAACAAAGGATGCTTGGCCGTACGTTGGCCTTCCACAAACGAAATGTCAATCAACAAGCTGTGTTCCTGCTGCTGAGCAAATAACAGATTGAAAGCGCTGTTGGGCAATGCCATCCTGCGTAAACAACGCGATGCAACAAAGTAAGACTGCGGAGGAGGCACACACGATAGAGGCCTTCTATCATCCTCTGTTAAAATTAACGTGAAATTACGATAATACCTCCAAGGTTTGGACATTTCTTATGTTATTAGACTGAAGTTAAAAGAGCCGGAGCATGATAGAGGGATGCGTCCTGTCATTGCCGTGGTCAATCAGGCAACAGATTTGGAGCCTTCAACTCATTTGTGTCCTTATCAAGCTCATGTGGGGCCAGATTAAAGCCATTGCTATTGCTCCAGATATTTCTTCGGGAGCGTCATATCCCGTCATGGTGTTATGACTGGGCGCGATTATCTTGTCTTACTTTATGCGTGGGGTCTTACTGGTTAATGACTGTCAACGTAAAGGGTGTAGACAAATAAAAAAGAGAGTGATACTGGTAAATACAATTTATGAGGCGATAAAGATTGTATTTCATCACTTCACCCCTCTGTATGGACAACTGGCGGAGGATATTGGCAACGGCGATCTGGGACAGGCCTACGACATGGGATTCAAGGACTGCAGACGAGAGACAACACAGTGAACTGTAACAATGGGATTAAAAGGAATCAGTTGAATACATGTTTTTAATCTATTGCTCCGTACATCCTCGACCCAAAATTCATCAAAGTCCCCGTAGACCCCCTTAACCGTGTTGACTCGCCCATTCTCCAGCAATCCCCTATCAGTTCCCCTATTAAACTAGGCCCACTTGCTGTCAGGATCATGCTTTGGGTCGCCCAGAAGCGGGACAATTCGACGGCTGGCTCTGATCATGTCGATCACTCTACCTATGGTGTCTGGGTTGAGAAGAGTCTTCCCCTCGTTAGGCGAAGGGACGTTCTCATCATTGAAGGAACTCTGTGGTATGCTATTGATGTCTCCAAAGATGAAGAGGCTAGATTTGTGTCGGGTAAGCGCGACATTCAGGCGACGTGGATCGGCGGCAAAGTCCCATCCTTTGCTTCCTGTCAAGCAAAGAGCGACGATGATGATCTCAGCCTCTCGTCCCTGGAAAGTATCGATTGTGGTGCATACGACCTTCTCTAGAATCTTGACCTTTCTGAATTTCTTTTGAAGATCTCGCATGTTCGCTCGGTACGGTGTGAGGACAGCGACATCAGCTGGTGAGATGGAAAGTTCCTTCATCATTGGCTCGAGGTACTTTGCTATACAGTGGGCCTGTCTTGGGTTGAGTTTCGAAGGATTGTCTGGATAGTTGCGGCAAGGGCATCTGAGAGTGTTGAAAAACACGGGGAGGAGACTGTCTGGGCTATCAGATGGGAGGTGGTGGTTGAGCTTGACATATTGCTCGACCTTGATGCCGAGGGGAAAGTCGATTGGGCGGCAGAGGGGACTGTAATTGAAGTAAGGTTTGATATCATCGTAAGAAGCTTCAAGCATCATATCGAAGAGGCCTTTTGCCATCCGATGCTGCGTATGGAGGTGGAAAACCGGAAAGCCGAGGTGGATGAACCAAGACAGCCATGAAATCTCGGCTTCACCAACGAAGCGGTTGTTTGGCAAGTCAGGATGGTCTCGGTGGCGGTCAGCGCGTCGAACATCGAGTCTCTCAATCGCTGTAGCTAGAACTGGGGCCAGTTGCTTGGGATCTCCGACGGCAATCATGGGTCGAGGGGTGTTGCCGAATACCACGAGCCCGTCTGCGCGAAACAGGGTTCCTGCTTCATCAAAGACAACTGCTTTCGCCATTTTCGAGTTGAAAGTGAGGTATGGATCGTAGCTAGAGGCTGCTGGAGTGGTGGCAACAACGTTGGCGCAGGAAACGACGTGTGCCATGAGATCGATGAGTGATGTGTTTTGAACATCCTTTCCATAGCCTTCGACGTACCCTTTGGGGGTGATTAGTCCACGGGCAAGACGTACAAGAGGGATAAATTTGGCGTAATCTCGATGGAAAACTTGGGGGTTAGAGATCAGGGCGCCGAGGTGGTGGTGAAGATTCCAGAGTTCAGTGCAATCATTGGTGGTGAGAGGGGGTACAGTCGCTGAACCCAAGGCGCGGAGGGTCCACCAGCAAAGAGAATGGTCAAACCGCCAAGGAGAAGAATTCCAGATGCCAATCTCTTCGAAAGGAGTGCCCAGTAAAGCCTTCAGACAGTTCTCACGCTCCATCTTGCCGTTGTAGCCACGAACCAACATGAGCCGCTTGACAGGGTGCCCAGCGACAGCGAGTGTCTCCACGATGGAGTCGGCGATGTCGCTACTTTTCTCAAGGATGTTGTCGGTAGCAATGTTGGACGCGGCGCTGACGTAAAGCTTTCGGATGGACGGATTCAAACACAGGAGCGTGACGAGGATCGAAGCCAAGTGTGATTTGCCCATTCCAGGAGCAGCTGAGACGAGACCAATACCGAAATGGAGTTTGCCGAAGTACTCTTGGGCTCGCTCACGGTCATCTTCAAAGACAAAGTCGAGGCATGCGTCGCGAACTTCAGCGGTGACACCGTCAAAGACATCGAAGTGGGGGAAGCGGGGGGACGGTGTTGCTTTCACCACACCCCAGAGGCCTTGACCGATGAGAATGTCATTCAGGGCCGCTCTCTTTTCCTTTGAGAGCTTGTCTTGATACATCACAGCAGGCCATGTGCCAGAACTGCTCAGTCGGTTGACGGCATCGATGCGCTTCCTCTCGTTTGCGATGCCGGATTCACAAATGAGTTTCAAGGTCTTTCTGTCCTCTTCGAGAGCCGAATTGTAGTTCTCGGACGCTGCTGGGGTGTATTTTCGATCTTTCCCAAACTTTGGTCGGATAAGACCGAGAGCGATACAATTCTTGAGATCCACGCGTCGGAGAAGATCAGAGCCGTACGTGAGCTGAACGACAGTCCAGGTGACGTTTCGAGGTTCACGTGAATCGTCCGGGTTCTCTATGAGTACGTTAAACTCCACGCGAGCTGGAGCAAAGTCTCCCTTCAGAGCGCGACGGGTGGCGCGCCAATGTCTCCGAAACTACCAAGTTAGAGGCCGAAACTTAGGGGACTGGACACAACTTACAAAGATCCCTTCAGGCTCCAGAAGGCAGACGAAACGTTCGGTGGTGGCAGCAGGCTCGTCTCCAACCTTCTAGATCAGAGCAGGAAGCCACATCTTCTCGATCTCCTTGAGAGCAGCGTGAAAGTCCCAGACATCTTGGACGTGCATTTGAGTTAGGGCGGTGTCTCTCTGGTTGAAATCATCGTAGTGGACCCTGGGCAGAAATTCTCGGCCTCGGTTTCGTGGAATTTGGTGGTTATATCGATCCATGTCCCAGGTGTGACTGATTGGTATTAGTAGGCTGACGCGTAGAGACGGAGGAATGCTTACTTGTTACCATAGCCGTAGTGAAAGGGCTTGAAAGGCGAGGCAGTGACGTCAAAGAACTTTTCGGCTCGTTCTCCGGTTGCCTGGACGAGAAGCATGAAACTTCTTTGTTGGAGTAGCTGAGTGAGCTTGATGGTGCCATGAATCGGTTCGTCTTTGTTGATCCAGCCGTCAATGGTCTCCTCCCCATGAAACGGGATGCCGAAGCCAGTGACAGATGGGTCGCATGAAAGGTTGACAGAGACGATACAGAACTCGGCCGCTTTGTAGGACGGGAATGCGTACTCGAGGTGCTTGGCCTCCCCGTCGTTGAGAGAGCGATGACTGATGGTGAAGTGTTGATTGGGGAACTTGCAAATGATTTCGAGTGTCCGGGAGGGGTTCATGCGAGTGTTGGAAGAGTACCATGCGCGGACCTTGGTGTCGACATCACGAGGGACGGAAAGGCAAAGGCCAACATATGCCTCGGCGTTCTCGGGGCCTTCCTTGACGAGCGATAGAGAAAGCGAGTTGTTGGACGTCAAGATCATCAAGGCGCCAGGGTTGTTTGGTTTCTCAAGCATCAAGCCACACCTGAGCGAAACCAGGGAGATGCCAGAGCGAGGCTCTACCCCTCGCGCGATGATTGCGCTCGCCATGGTGTGGTGTGCTTTGTTGTGGATGGAGATGAGGCAGGAGGAGACAGGCTGCACAAAGAAATGCAAGAGAGTGAGAAGTGAATGGCGGGGTAGATAAGATAAGATAAAAGAGGGACGCGCGAGAGGGACGCGCGAGAGGGACGCGCGCAGTGACTCAGTGTTACCAGGAGTGAGGTCCATGCCTCAAAGAACGGTTTACGCCTGTCACAAACTCAGCCACGTTTAGCCACGATAGATTTTTTAGAGAAGAGGAAACGAATAACAGCTGCCTGGTCACTTGTGCAAGGGGCTGAAAGAAACGATTGACAGCTCTCGTTGTGTTCAGCTTTGCTTGACGCTCAAAGGTTTTGGTACGAGGTCCAACGTTCACTTGGTCCTCAGTTTGATGCGGATGGCGATCCTCGCACACAATCTCAAACAGCTAGCTCTTGATGATCACGCGCAGGCGACTGATAGCCGTAATAGAAAGCTCTTATCGTTGCGAACGCGGCCCTCTGTTGAGAAAATTCTCATGGGACCCGCACAGAGTGATCGTGATTCACTGTCAGCGACGTCACTCTTGACAAAAGAACCGGATCCGTTTTCTAGCCGTTTCTGTTTTCTTCCATTGACCTGATGGGTTGGCTCTTTCTTTTCAGCGCCACAAAGGTCGATGTTTTTATCTTCCAACAAGCTTCTTTTTTCGCCGCAGCCAAGCCCAACCACTTCTCCTCTTCGTAAACCTCCAACAATAACACATTCCACCTAACGCACAAGGTACGCCGACAAAGCCAGCTCTTTAGTGCTCCAAGCTGGCATCCATAGCGCCCTTCCCACCTACCCGCGTCGCTTTTTCACACCACTCCCATCCTTCCAGCCCTTTGAGACCGAAAGGCAACAATGGAGACCCCAACAACCAGCGCGTCGTAGAGGCCCTGATCAAGAGCATCGAAGCTCTCAAGAGAGATGTCGAGTCGATCAACCGTCGCATCGCAGAGCTAGAGGGCCTGAAAGCTAGCATGACAAGGAGAAGCTGGCGGCCCAGGACCGGAGGGGTGAGGCACGTCAGGATGGACAACAAGGGTGGGGTTAGGACATGTTGTCGGGGTTGGCATTGGAACTTGGCGCGGATTCGCGGGCCCGGGCGCGATGGTTGTTACGACGGAGGCTTTGCTCGTGACGCCATTTTAAATACTTGATCATGCCATCATAATGTACGTGAGTGGGGAGATGAAGAGGCGAGGGTCGGGCTGGGTTCTTAGACTACCTTGAGTGAACTTTGATGAAAACGTGCTGCCAAGAATTACTGTTCAACACCTCTTAGCGCGATGTGATAGATGATGCGGCAAAATTAAGTTGCTTAATCCACCGCAGGGAACGCAAGAGGGAACCAGGGCTGGAAGTAGTGGGAGCAAGTGAGCGTCCCTGCGCATCCAGGGTTTGAAGATGATGGAGGGTAGAGGACTTGGCTTCCGACGTTTTCATAACGGCGTCTGACGCTTCCTTTTGGCGAGACCCATCCTGCCCACCGCTTTTCAAGCACTTACGGCTACAAAGAAACCCAGTGTGTCTTTGACTTCTTTGTTTCCGGTTGTCGTTGGACATCCCGAGGGGATTAGATAAGCACGGCTCAGGTCCGAACAGCGGTGGGTACCCCCGATTCCGGAGCTCGGACGGGGCGGAGCGGAGAGCATCCCGCCGACTGGGGACGTCTCACCCGCCCGGTCCCTTTCGCCCCCTGACTTCGAACGAGAACCCCACAAAGTCCACAGGGGATGAACGCCGCGTCCGCTCATTTTGCTGAGGCCCCGATCCCCTCTACCTCCATCCCTCTTCAACCCTTGTGATGATCAACAAGTATTTCAGCTAGAAAAGTTATTTCTATTCCATGTTGATGGAGGCGTGTAGTTTATTGCGACGACGGTGCACGTGCTTTCTTCATCCCTGGTGTTTGATGCCGGCAAGGAAATTGAATGCCCAGGTGCCATCCATACCATGGTTGTCATTGTTGTTTATAATGCTCTCCGTCGACAACGTGCTCTTTGTTATAGTTGAAGCCCGGCCCTTGATGGGTTAACTGAGCTGGAAGATCGTTTATAATGCTCTCTCTCTAGTTTATGGCATTTAAAGCATGCCTTGAGAGATGATACGAGTAAGCCTTGACTCTTGGTCGATCTCATGACCGAAATGGATTTTCAATTGGATGATTTCGGGAGTCTTCGGGCTCCAGTCGATGTACTAGGCTTTGACTGACGAATTGGCAGAACGAGAACGAATTGGCTTGGCGACTGTGGCCTCCGGCTCTCGACGGACTAGTTGGATTGTGGTTGAGTTGGTGAGGGCGTGCAGTTGACCAGAAAGTTATCAAGCCTCCTCTCATTTTCGGGGTTCAGGCTTCGAGGGAGAAGCGGTTTGGTTCGAATAGTTCCAAAAACCAGACCAAAGAAAGGTATATCTCGGGGTGACTTCTTCAATAGACCACCTGATACCACGTGCCCCTGACAGACAAGAGGCCTCACACCCGGGGATAATCTCGGAACCGTCGAAGTTGAGTTCTTCTTGTCAAGGTCATGCAAAGAAGCCCAAGGAGACTCCTACCGCCTTGCCATATGCTGGTAAATTCAGATCCCGGGTCTTATTATATCCCATTGACTAGTTCCAAAAGGGTCCTCGAGTCATTTCATAAGACCTGAACCTGGTCATTCACGTTATCTCTAATACTAGTGACTTATGTCTACACAGCGCAGGGTAGATGTCCTGTATGTATGAGTATGCCCTGCATGTAAAAGTATGCCCTGCATCTACAAGTATACCCTGCAAGGACAATGTGTTGATTTACTTTAGCCCTTCACAGATCCGTCACTGCTCGCCAGCTGGCAGCAAATATTGCCCACAACTAACCAAATCAGCAGTGGAGCGTTCCATCAAGCGGTAGGCGGCGCTTGGCTGATCAATTGCGAGAAAAAAAGGCTCACAACTTCTCTACCTGCTCCACAAAAGTTCAACTTGCAACTTTCACAACCACAACCACGCAGGTCCTTCCAAGATGAGCTCCAGCAACCAGCTCCCCCAGAGTTCCAGCTCCACGCAGTATTTCTTCATTCACAGCAGGCGCACTGCGATGAGCTTGATTTTTGGGCAGCATGGCACGTACGACGAGGCCATAGCCCCCGCCCATAGAGCTTCAGCGAAGCGTAGCGTCTCTCGCATGCCCTGTAACAACAACCAGACCAGGGTCAGCCACGGGTACTTCGAGTTCCTGGTCGACCTCGACATCTGGAATAGCTGGTTATGTTGTAGGTATATTATTCCATCTCCAGTGATCATGACTCTTTGAGCAAGCAACATTCTATATAGCCTGCGATCATTGGAGATTACCATCCCTTATATTAGCGACGGAAATGACTTGCCAACTTCCACCTTGAGTGTCATCTGAAAGACATGGGCATCGAGCCTGCTAACAGATGTAGGGTATATAGGCCAGATGCGACGTTCCGACAGCGCCGAATGAGCACAAGCAAGTTACGCGACCGACATCTAGGAATACCCAGGAACGCGTGCACCCAGTGCATTCGCCATCTCGGCGACCCGACCGGTCGATGCTCCAGACGCCCTGCCGCCTCAGCCCTCTGATCCCGTCCCTTCCAGCGCTGTCCGTGGGGATATCTGGACGGCTATATATGATGAACGACAGACCACAAATCCTTCCTGTGGCTTTTTTGGTTGGCATAGCTTCATGCTTGGATACCGGGCGGCGTAGACAAGCCCTGGCCTGGGGGCTGGAACGAACACGACGTGTTTCCGAACAGGATGATCTTTGTCCTCTCGCTCGATTTAAGCCTCCAGGCTGATTGTGCTTTGGCTTTGATTGGCCTTGCTCAGTGGGCCTTGGGCGTCTCGCGCCGTTGGACGTCCAAGATCGCTTGATCCATCAAACCGCGATGTTCGATCTGCCTACCTATCCCTATTTCACCATCTTTGGGTCTTATGGTATCGGCTGAGTCTAGCACAAGTATATCCAGAATCATCTCTTTTTCTCGCCTTTGTTACTTTATTAATATGTCCAATGATGAGTGCACAAGAGACCATCAGCCACAGCAGCAAAGGATATAGTTATCAATACATGAAGACATTGAAACCTGTTATTTGTAAGACAATCATTGCATCGACCATGTTCTTCCCCACTGACCCATTCATGAGTTACAGTTACGCCCGGAAATAACGTAATTGGCGAATTAAAGCCACAAACATGTCACGTGTTACTCCTCACTTGATCATCGTGATACTCCACTTCTCCGACTCGACGACAACGCGAACGCGATCAACCAGTCTCATCCCGGTATTCCGCAATGAGCAGCCGAGCTACGCGAGCATGCGAGCCATGTCGTGTTCGCAAGGTGAAGTGCAATGGGGCAACCCCCTGCTCTCAATGTGCCCACCTCAACCTGTCCTGCATCTACTCTACAGCCCCATCTAAGAGGAAACCTGGGGTTCGTGGCCGTCTACTTGCCCAATTACGTCAGGGCACGACTGATTCGAGATTGAGTACAACTCCCCCGCAAGTCCAAGACTCACCCTCGAGCTTAGGGGCGTATACGGCGGACTTTTTTCTCAACCTCGTGACTGCCTACGAGGAGGTCGTGTTTCCTGTCAACCCGATTATTCTGTCATCAGAGATTGTCGCGGCTGTTGAGAATATGGAGCGGAGCTTTGAAGACTCGGCCCTTGTATATGCATTCGGCGCTGTGACCATCAATCTGTCAGAGATATCCCAAGGCCTCAACGACGATATCACCACTCGCATGACGGATCTTATGCACCACAGTTTCAGGGCACATCGGCAAGCAGAACTCGGCAGCGAGATCGACAGCAGGTTACCAGTAACTGTCAAACGCATCATGACGTGCATATTTCTCGAGATATGTCTCATGGCTTTGAAGCGATTCGATCGAAGCTTGGCTATTCTGCGGGAGGCCATTGCCATGATTCAAATGCTCCAAGTTGATCAAAATGTTTGCGAGCGCAGGATTGATGATCAAGAGTTGGCCAGGAGGCAGCGTCTATACTGGGAAGCATTCATCCATGAGCGGTTCTTGACAATCATGCCAGGTTATCCGTCAATCCTCCCTCCTCTCGGAACCGGAGTCCCGCTGCCAGACTCGAGCATTCCCCAACATGTCAAAGCAGGCTTTGATCGACTCATTCACCTGTTTCTCATCATGGATGATACCTTTCTGTCACATTGGAGAGCATTACAAGACGCAGACCTCGAAGTGCCTGAGATAACGGCAGATTGGATCGAGAGCAAGCAAGCTCAGCTGGATGAAGATGAGATTGGGGCAGCCGAAACTGAAAAGGAGCTCGTATCTGGAGGATACGGAGGTCTCAGTGAACTGCAACATGCCGATCTCTTTGTTACTCGACTCTGGCTTCGAACTCTGGTCTGGCAGCTTGCTCTGTCTCAAGGACTCTTGCAGTCTGTACCCCCAAAGAACTCTCACGAGGGATTTTCTATGCACTTTCCGGCGCAACGTCTCTCTGCTCAGCTGCGGAATCTAGTGGGGCGACTGGACAGAGTCGAGAGCATCGGGATTCACGGATCTGGCATTCTTCAGAAGCTGTTTGACATAACAAGCACGGTAGCTGATGTGCTGGCCCTACCGATTGGTCATGAGCAGGATGCCGAGTCAAGGATCGAGGATTTCTTGTTTCTCGTCAAGTTTCTACTCAGTTTTGAGAGAATACCCCCGAATCAGAAGGAGTATCTGAAGGAAAAGGTGAACACCGTGCAGAGGGAGCATGCATCAGGGTTTCATAGTTTAGCAGCGTACACTTTTGACTGAGGGGTGATGGATTTGTGATATCCTGTATATAACGGTCAATATTTCTCATACATCTGAAACGATAGCGTTCTGTACTGCGCCACGATGATGTTTGCAGGTCAGTGGAAGCGATAATAATGAATCAGCTCAGAGTGGTACGTGAGAAGAATCTACGTGAACTCAGGAGCAATCACTCGTCTTCCGGGTAAGGGGCCTTGTTACTTCAGCCCAAAATCCTGTGAAACGCTGCTCAGATGTAACAGTAGTATCGAACAGCAAAGAGATTACCCGGGACATTCGGAAATTAAGGGGTCTTCTAGAAGCAAGGTGTCAAACCTAAAAGAACCCCACAACCGGCTGTGCTCTCCGGCACTTGAGAAACGCAAGTGGGATTGGTAAATGCCGTGCTTCTGGAACACGCTAGGAAACTCTGAATAAAAGTGTCAAGGCACGGGTTGTTCGGACGTCATTAAACCTTGGCAGTTTATGCAGAACGCGTACGTTTTCTTTAATTGTGATCAACTGATCTCTCCGACATGGCTCAGATATGTATTAAATCATGGATAGATCCAACAACCACTGGTCACTCGTGCTCTTCTTTTCCTTTCTTCAACTACATTACTTATGACACTCCTTCACTCTTTTGTAGGCCTGCTTGGCCTTGGGGGAGCCAGCGCTGCTAGCTACCCGAGCAGCCCGAGTCTTGTTGCATCCACCTACTTTGCGGGCTTCCATGCGAATCGCGGGTTCCCCGTTTCGGATATGCCATGGGACAAGTTCACTGACGTCAAATATGCCTTTGCGTATGTACCTCTCAGCCAAGAAGATCAACGCTGACGACAGCAGGGAGACATCCCCCGATGGAAGCCTGGATCTTTCACGTTCCGAGCCCGACCAGATCCCCATCTTTGTCGGTGCCGCAAAGAAACATGTTGGTGTTCTATGTTTTTCGAGACCCAGGCTAACTAGCTCAGGGTGTGAAAGCACTCATCTCGATCGGCGGTTGGACTGGTAGCAGATGGTTCTCTACCAGCTTTGGGTCTGCCAAGAACCGAACCGCCTTTGTCAACACTTGCCTCGATCTTGTCAAGGAGCACGGCTTAGATGGCCTCGACTTTGAGTGCGTGGTAGTGTCCGTATCAACCGTGAGATGCTGATGAGACGTAGCTGGGAGTACCCCAACAGACAGGGCCTCGGCTGCAATGCAATCAACGATGATGACACTGCCAACTTCCTCGCCTTCCTTGAGGAGCTTCGCGAGCAGCCCGAGGGCAAGGACCTCTACCTTACTGCTGCTGGATCTCTGTTCCCCTGGAACAATGCCTCAGGAGTTGCATCGACTGATCTCGACGGTTTTGCCAACGTTCTTGATTACATTATGATTATGGTTAGTCCCTTGGCTCTTGAGACATTCATCGCTAATTAATGTAGAACTATGACCTTTACGGCGCGTGGTCCCCAACGGGAGGACCGAACGCCCCCCTCTCTCGGACCTGTGACTCTCGAAACAATCAGGGTGCAGGCGATGAGGCTGTTGAGAAGTGGTCAGCAGCCGGCATCCCTTCGTCGCAGCTTGTTCTCGGTGTTCCTGCATACGGGCATGGTTTCTCGGTCAACAAGACCTCCGCCTTTGGAGCTAATGGGAAGCTCAATGAGTACCCTCCTCAAAACTCATCTCACCGCTTCCAGGGCAGCAGCTGGGATTCAGACCCCCCTGTGGATGATTGTGGCAACCCTCAGCCTCCTGGAGGTACTTATACCTTCTGGAGCTTGATCACTGAGGCCGGCTTCCTTGATAGGAAAGGCAAACCCGCACGCGGCATCGCGCACGCTTTTGATGACTGCAGCAAGACGGTGAGATACCAAACTTGACTGCCTTTATTGACTAACAATCTCTAGCCTATTGTGTACAACGCAACGAGCAACATCTGGGTTTCATATGATGATGCTCGATCTTTCAGGGAGAAGGGCAAGTTTGTCATTGAGCATGGTCTCAGAGGGTTTGCAACGTACGAAGCTGGCGGTGACTACAACAATATTCTCCTTGATGCCATTCGCGGGGCTACTGGACTGAGCTGATTGACTTAATCGCATGGCCGAGTGGACTCCAATTCGCTCCTAAAGCTTGGTCAATCGCATCAGATTTACCGTTAGCCGTGCTCCCTTCAAGGACTGCCATGCCACATATTTTCTGTTTGCTTCGCAATCTTTCACTTCTCCTTATAAAGAGCACGATCATAAATCGTGTGTTTTGTAAATGACCAGACTGCTATAGGTTATGTTCCTGTATCATTAAATTGCCGCAAGTGTGATTAGTATCGAGAGGAGGTCTGGCAACATGTTAGGCTGTAGCTGCACTACCAGCCTTGCCACTTCCCTGGAACGCCCGGTCAGGCCCGGATTCAGCCAAGATACAATGAGAGCTTACGCCAATTCTTATCCCTTTCAGGAGTTTATCAAACAAAAGAGTAATTCGTGTAGTCCTGAAACAATTATGGCCATAACGGAGTGCTCATGAGCAGAGTGTCCCAACTGAACAGAATCTCGTTAACTCCATGATTAAACTTCATGAGATGAGAATTAAATAGACAGTGAATAGGCGATAAGGAGAAGGGGTAATAGAACGCTGACTAAAATAAAGAATAATATGAATCTATATTAGAATAACTAAAGTCAATTCAGATATGCTTAACCTTGTCTAATTTTCAAAGTACTCATCTTATACAATGGCCTTTATTCAGAGTAACGTTTTCCCTCTATTTTATTATCATAAACCTAGATAAAACCTTCTTTCTCTATCTTCCCCGAGACATGATATAGTTGATTTCTATATCTGGCACAACCAATCAATAGGTTATAACACTCGTACCGTCATTTCCACTAGCAAAAACGCATCGGTATCTTCATTAATGCCGAGGTTACAAGAATTTTGCCATGTCAACACAGCCTTCACCGCGCAAGAATGGCTCCACAAACGTGTTGGGGTGCTCGACACTCGGCTGCTCTATATTCTGCCGCGAAGGTGGACTTTCAGTCTTCCACGGGACTGTCAGATTCTCGGCCCGTTGTCAGCGGTGTTGCTGATGCCTAAGAGCTAGCCAGGACTCCAGAAACATCCGACTTCCGACACTGAGGCTGGACTAAGACGATGCTGGCTCTACGACTTGAGAAAATACTACAGAAAAAGCCAAGCACACTTGACACTCATGTTGCAATTGCGTCATCAATACCAAATGAACTGTCTCCTGCACCTCACCTTATCACGAGAGGATTGATCGCCAGAGGCTGGTTCCGCGTCGGCTGGCCAAAGGTGGAAATCATCTCAGTTGATGATGCAAAGATTGTCACAGTGAGCTGTTTGGACATGGGAAGAAACCATATATTTTGTACTATTGTGCATGCGAATCATAGTATTTAACAGAGGCCATCTGTACTTATCAATGGCGTCTCTAAAAGGGCCATCAGCCGCGATAATAAGGAAGACAATTATTGCCACGTTCTAGGAGTGAATTGCATTGTTGCTGAATACTTTATACGTAGACCCAGCCAGGGTTATTGGCAAGGCAGCGAGGTGAGCAATCCTGATGACCATCATGAATAAGCCCCCTTGAAGCGTCATTTGCATTACCGGAAATGAATAGAATACCATTTTGCTATTGTACCTAACGGCCTATCGTGGACTTATCATTGCAGATGATAATAATGAAGAGGAGAATAACCGTGTCCTCTGCTGTTGTGGCTGACGGCTTTTGTCATCATTGCAGGTAATAATAAAAGAAAAAAAAGAAGAGAACACCTGTGTCTTTTGCTGTTCTGTCTGATGGCATTCCTGGTGACATAATTGACGACACAATGTGGCTAAGGACGGTGTGTTGTACGATTGAGGCTCAAGGTCTAACCCTGCATAACAAAGAATACTTTTATTACCGCCCTCTATTGAGAACCGCATCCTGTGCTGTGGTGGCCTTTGTCCACTTTCCGATACACCATTCACGACCAAGAACTCGCCGCGATGTTTTCTAATTGAGTTCCAATGCCGGGATGGACGCAACAATGTTTTTTTGTTGTTGTGGCATACTCTGTTGGGTTGTGTCACACTTCTCGGTATAACAAGGAAGAGGCCGTCAGAACCATGATCGAACCCTTTGTCGGAGCGACCAGCTTGAGGCTTGGCGTCTCCTAACTCTTCGGCAGCTATTTCAACAAGTAGTATATAATCTTCCTCTTTCGTTTTAGGCAGCCGAACTCAGAGATATTAATCAGCGTAGGCCCGATCAATGGTCTAGCTACTCAGGCGTGTGGGGCGATTATCCTCTATCCTACATCAGACCTCGGCTCTTTTGAAGGCGGCTTCTTATTTGACTCAAGTGAACGTTGGCATTCGTTTGTCTCGGGTCTGTAGCTGAATCTACGTAACTAGATAAACTCGTCCCTCAAAAGGAGCCAATTCCTGGCCTCTCTTGCCTGTGTGCGTCGACATGATGGGCACCAGTGTAACATCCTTTCCTTCTGGCAGTCCCAGCTCGCGGTCAGGGGCTTTCCAAGGCGTCTCCTTTGTGCTAAAGTTGAGCGCAACCACCGCCTTTGAACCATCCAGAGGAGACTCTTTGAGGAAAGTAAAGACATCAGGGTCCTCGGGTCGAAGAACCTTGTAATCTCCATACACCAATAGATCAGCAAACTCTTGTCTGAATCTGAGAGCCTTCTTCCAGAATGCCAAAACACTGTCCGGGTCGTCCAACTGCGAGGCAACGTTGATCTCGCCTGCCAGGGGATGTGCCTTCATCCAGGGTTCTTGGACGGCCTTTCCAGCCCGTTCAGCACCATCAGAGAAGCCTCCAAACGTTCCCTTGGACCAGCACATCGGAATTCGCGCATGGTCTCTGGCAAGGTGTTGCAGGGCGCTGAATGCCTTGTCAAAGTCGCCATCTCGTTCCTTGACCATGTCCAGGAAGAGGTAGCTATCCAGATCGAGGTAGTTTTCGGCAGGGTAGCTTGTCTTTGGTGCATTGACAGCTCCAATCTCCTGTCCCTGATAGATGTACTGTGTTCCACTCAGGGAGGCCTGCAGCACTGCAAGCAGCTTGGCCCCTGCGACTCGATACTCAGGGCGGTCGTCTGTGAATCGAGAAACAGACCTAGCTTGGTCGTGATTCTCCATAAACACAGTGGTCCAAGCATCAGTCCCACGGATCAGACTCTGAGTCCGACCAACCGCATCCTTCAAGTCGGGAAGTGTATAATTCTTCGGAGTCGTTTCGTATTTGTGAGTTTTGCCGAAACCAACATCGACGACATCGAACTGAAACACCATGTTGAGTTGCTTCTCATCGGCGCTGACGTATCGGAGCACGCGTTCCAGATCGGGCGTGTTTGGGAGCTCTCCGACTGTGATGGCTCCGTATCGAGTAAGAATATCGTTCATCTCTCGGAGAAACTCGTGCATGCGTGGACCATTGCAGTACAACAGTCCGGCAGGTTGATATTTGGCCTTGGGGTCGGTGATAGGGGCGTCTGGAAAGTCTTGAAGCTTCGAGTACATGTTGACAGTGTCGACTCGGAATCCATCAACCCCCCTCTCGAGCCAAAACTCCATAGATGAAGCATAGATGGCTTGGCGGGTAACTGGACTCTCCCAGTTGAGGTCAGGCTGCTCCTTGGCAAAGAGATGAAGATAATACTCTCCAGTCAACTCATCCCATTCCCAAGCACTGCCGCCTCCAAAGTTGGAGCGCCAGTTATTGGGAGGGACTCTCTGACCGTTCTCATACTTGGCTGGTCGCCAAATGTACCAGTCACGCTTGGGGTTGTCCTTGCTTGAGCGGGACTCTTTAAACCAAGCGTGCTGATCGGAAGTATGGTTGATGACCAGGTCCAGCATGATCTTCATACCTTTGGCATGAGTCTCGCGGATCAGCTGTTCCATGTCCTGAAGTGTACCATAAGGGGCGTAGATATCTTCATAGTTGGAAATGTCATATCCCATGTCGACTTGAGGACTATCGTACATGGGACAGATCCAGATCACATCAACTCCAAGACTGGCAATGTAGTCCAGCTTGGAGATGATGCCCTGAAGATCGCCAACTCCATCGCCGTTGGAGTCGCAAAAAGAGGCGGGATAGATTTGGTAGATGGTGGCGTGCTTCCACCACTGCTTGATACGCTTGGGGACCGTCATTGTGAGTTGCTGAACATCAGTCCATGCACCTTTGGAGCCTTAAATACCAAGTGATCTGCAGGTTCGTCGGGCCGACGAGTGGAATCTAATCCTTCAGTCAGCAGAAAGATTCATGGTGTATGGGAAATTCAGCCGATTGGTCAATCGTCGGACCGAGAAATTCCCTCCATTGATTGGCCCTTGGTCGGTCCGAGACATTGGATTCACCAGCTCAAACAAGTTAGCATGTCTTGAGCCAAGCGAGTCGTTGAATCGAGCCGTCAACACCCGTTAAATTTTAACTAGTAATTCGGCCCGATACCTCCCCAGATCTCATGATCCCCATGGGGAGAATCCGGGGGTCTAGCCTCGGCAGACCAGTTGAGCGGTTTAGCAACACATGCTCGAGCCCGGACCGACGACTTTAACTACACACTAACCACCAAATTGTGGTTAGCTTGGGGAATCGGCCTAATTGCGGCCTCTATCCTGGCCGCCACCGTTGTGCCTTCGTGATACAGACGAGGTAGCTCGTACAACAGTGCCTTGTTTCAAGTATAAGATGTCCCCTCTATCCCAAGTGAGGTCTCAACTCATCAACTCACCAACTCATCCTCATCACAATGGCTTCCAACCTTGAAAAGACTCAAGGCGATATCGCCCCTGCCATCGCACCCATCGCCGTCGATGTGTCTGTCGCTCACGAGGCTGCAGCTGCGGCTGAAGCTGAGCGTGGCATGGGGTTGCTGGCATCTCTGAAACTCTACAAGAAGGCCTGCTTCTGGTCGGTGTTTATCTCGATTTGTATTGTCATGGAGGGATTCGACAATGCCCTCCTGAACAACCTCTACGCCTATCCCCCTTTTCAGCGCAAGTTTGGAGTTCAACAGCCAGACGGCAGTTATCAACTCACAGCTGCATGGCAATCCGGACTCTCCAATGGCACTCTCTGTGGTCAGATCCTCGGTCTCTTCTTCAATGGCATCATTGCCGATCGTTTCGGTTACCGCAAGACACTCATCGGCGCCCTCATTGGTTGCATCGCCTTCATCTTCATCATCTTTTTCTCCGAGACACTGATTCAACTTCTCATTGGAGAGATTCTCATCGGCATTCCGTGGGGCGTGTTCCAGACCCTGACCACCACATACGCTGCAGAGGTCTGCCCGACTCACCTCCGAGCCTACCTCACAACCTACGTCAACCTCTGCTGGGTCATGGGACAATTCATCGCCTCTGGAGTCCTCCGAGCCATGCTTTCCCGCGATGACAAGTGGGGATACAAGATTCCCTTTGCGCTTCAGTGGATGTGGCCTGTTCCTCTCATCATTGGAATCTGGCTCGCCCCCGAGTCTCCCTGGTGGCTTGTTCGACGTGGTCGCATCGAAGAGGCCAAGCATTCTCTCCAGCGCCTTACTGTCCGCAACGAAAACGCCGACTTTAAGCCCGACGAGACGATTTCGATGATGATTCACACCAACGAGATGGAAAAGGAGGCCCAGGCAGGAACCACTTACCTTGATCTCTTCAAGGGAGTGAGTCTGCGACGAACCGAGATTGTCTGCGTTACCTGGATGATTCAGACCCTCTGTGGTTCGACCTTTATGGGATACTCGACCTACTTTTACCAGCAGGCCGGTATGGCTATTGAGAACTCTTTCAGCATGTCTCTCGGCCAGTATGCCATTGGTGCTGTTGGAACTGTCTTTTCTTGGTTCCTCATGGGATGGTTCGGTCGTCGAACTCTGTACCTCTACGGTCAACTGTTCATGTCTCTGTTCCTCCTGACCATTGGCTGTGTGGCCTTTGCTGGTCGCGAAAATGTGGCTGCTCAGTGGGCAATCGGATCTTTGCTTCTGGTCTACACTTTTACCTATGACTGCACTGTTGGACCGGTCTGCTATTCCCTGGTTGCAGAGTTGACATCGACTCGTCTTCGAACAAAGTCTGTGGTGCTGGCAAGGAACCTGTACAACATTTCAGGTATCGCCACTAACATCATAACTCCTCGCATGCTTAACCCATCGGCGTGGAACTGGGGAGCCAAGGCGGGCTTCTTCTGGGCTGGAACCTGCTTGGTATGTGCTGTTTGGACATATTTCCGTCTGCCTGAGCCCAAGGGACGTACATATGCAGAGCTGGACATTCTTTTCGAGCGACACATTAGCGCACGCAAGTTTAAGGAGACCACGGTTGAGCGACTGGATGCGGGATTTGAGGAGAAGGCTGGAGCTTTCTATATCGAGAAGAAGGAGAGCAATTAGTGAAGTATATACAGTCATCACATAGTGCATGTTTGGCATTGGTGTAGTAATGCAATATGTTGCCGTTACTCCAAGCTCGTCCCCTCGTCAGAGGGTCCAAGTTGATCTCTCTTAGGAATACTTTAGTTAATCATATGCTTCGTTTGAGAAATAACTACTCAAAGTGTTAGATTACAAGGGGTATGCTCATGCGAATAGCCAACCCTCTTTAATATAATACTACAGCTGTGCGAGGTGAAGAGTGGATGCCCTGCCAACTTGGAGTCATCAGGTCTCCATTCACAGTTACAGTACAATCACGGTTACAGCTTGGAATTCTGGAGCTGTCTACGTCAAGAAGAGAGATTGTAGCCAGTAGACAAAAGATACAGAGGGTTTACAGTCACCACGTAGTGTTCCGAACGGCAATGTATTAACTCTATTGCACACCCTATTGACCCAATCCATGCCTTCAATTGCCTTCCTCAACTATTGTCCGCTGCCTCCTCAACAATCACGTCGAGGGCTCCTGCTTCGACGGCGAGGAGGGGTCCGACTGCGGTATCGAGGGGTTGGGTCACGGTGCCTGCGGGATGGGCTTCGTCGAGGACTCTGGCTGCGACGTCGAGCGCTACGGCTGTGATCTCGCTAACGGCTCTGATCGCGATCACGCCTCGAGTCGTCTTGACGATCTGGACCCCTTGTCCTTTGACCTCGTGATGAAGGGGGAGGCGAGTAATGCCTGGCATTTCTGGCGCGCCCAGAACCGTTTTTCCCCTGGCCACCACCGCGGTGTTGATGGTTCGATCGGTCGGAGCCGCCAGGTGCAGCGTTCTTCCCCTTGCCCCTTGGGCGTGCTCGCTTGGGATTGGCGCCCGTCTGATTCCCGCGAGCCGAGTCTTCGGCAGAAGCCACTTGTTCGTCTTGCGACGACTGGCCCTGTGGGTTTGTAGTGGACCGTGCTTTCGGACCACTCGGGGGATGGATCTTGGACACGGAGTCCCGGGCCGGCGGTAGGCTGGATGAGGACAACGGAGGTACGGCGGGTCGAGTCTCGGCGGCGGGGTCCTGGGCCTGCGGTAGGCTCGATGAAGATGAGGGGTGCCCGGGGGCTCGGGATTCCGATCTGGGGGGGTCCGAGGGAAGTGACTCGGTTCCGGGGTCTTTGAATCGGGGTGCCCATCCCGTCGTCGCCTCCAAGTCGATCCGTTGGAGGGCACAAGCGAGTTCCTCTTCCACTGCCAATTCCTCTTCTGGATCGATCATTCGGGCAGGTTTCTGCAGTTCAGGGTACTCAGAAATGAGAAGTTCATTCCCCGCCAGACAGAAAAACAACGCGAAGTTGTGAGGAGAGGGCTCCCCGATGAGCCAGGTGCCTGACGTGTATGACCGAGGCTCACACTGGGCCGCGATGTTCGCTCCACATGCCCTATAAGTCCTGACGTTATCGCCTTCGTGAGGACCCGACCGCATGCGAACAACGGCTATCAGGGCGTATCGCATAGGCAGCTCGTCTTGGATGTACCTAACCCGACCGTCGACAGTGCGCACACTTCCCTGTGGGAGGAAGAACTCGCGCAGAGCCTGGAAAGGAAGACGGTCACGCATCCCGGGGGTATAACAGACCCGAATGACTCGGGGTCGGTAAGGGACCAAGAGCGTGTTGTTTTCGATACCGAAACAGTTGTCGACAGCTTCCTGCAGCGTAAGTTGGGGATTCGCGGCCCGGTCCAGCCTGATGATGCTGGCCTCGGCAACCTCTTGGCGTGTCCACTCGATCGGCTTGACGAAGTCTGCCCGGCTGGAGGGCAAGGTTAATTTTTTCCGTATATAGGTGGAACAGCTGCTTTCCCCACCAAGTCTGGTTCATCATATCGGACGTCCACAGAGCTTCAAAACTCGCCTTGGATTCGGGAATGGCTTCGAGGAGAGCGCATTTGACCTTGACAGCCCTGGCACAGGCTTCAGCTCCCTTGGGCTCCCCAAACATGAGCCAAGAAAAGGCGAGAATGGGATTCTGAGCCTCGGACTTCTTGAACCCGTTGAGATTGGCGAGGCAATCGTCGGCGATCAGTGCCGCGCTGTAGATGCGGCGGGTAGCCACAACGAGGCAGTCAAGCCCTGACGTCGGAGGCAACCCATCGGGAACGGGGGGCAGTCGAAGATTCAGGATCCAAGAAACGGACCTGGCTTGCGTAACGAGGTCATGCTTCTTGCGAAGGTCCTCGGACTCCATCGTGACAGGGCGCGTGACTTCGTACGACCTACGGTAACATCAGATAATGCAGGTTCAAGTGATTGCGGCCTTGAGAACTCACCAGGAGATTGATGTTGTGTGTTTTTCTTTGAAAGAGTTTTCTGGGCTGCTGAAAAATCATAAGAAAAAAAGTGCTTTGCTGGGCAGCTGGCGGACACCGTAGGCAGCCAAACAGCCAAACACCAACGATGATTCACAGCACTCATGTTTATCCTACAGCCCTCCCATCTACTCGGAGGCGTTTTCTACGAACCTCGCATCCATCTTGTCCCATCCCTTCTGGGAGTCTCAGATCGTGAGACTAATCCTCGCCCTCCAGTACGCCGTCATCTGCTGCCTCGACGATCGGAGACACTGGCAGGTTCCCGGATTCTGTGATGCCCTGCGAGCACTCACAGCTGCCATGGATGAATCCCCACCGGAGTTGCTCGACTCGATCCACGAGATGCACGTTGAAGCCAGGTCCAGGTGTGTTCCAAGCCGCCCCTCAAGCGCCATGCCCGATTTCCTTGAGCACCTCGGCAATACTGCCGGGAAAGCGCCGTACCTTGCCATGCCCTCGATCGAGATGGAGTGTTTTGGGATGCAAGTGCACCCCGTCACCGTAAAGGACCTTGATGTTCTTATCACGGCGCTCAACACCTACAGCCGGCAGGGATGCCCGGTCTTATGTAGTGTTTCCTCGGCCTACCAGGTCTACAAAGATGCGAGCAATCCACTAGACATGCCCAAAGCCAACTAGTTTTCGGGCTTGTACGAGCGGGCTACGTTGTGGGAGCGCCGTGTGCTAACACAACTGCACAGGCGCGGCGAAACGCAACATGAGCGACGTGCCGTTACCCAATACTTATCCGGTTCGACTAAGGATACTTCTCTGCAGTCATCACAGGTCCAATCGAGTCTCCCTCAGTCGCGGACCCGGGCTCCCCAGTCCCCTCCCGCCGAACCCACCGAGGTCAGAATTGAGGAACTTAGGCGCTATATGGATAGCCAGATGGAGTCCTTGACCAAATTGATGACGGAGAACATGCAGAAGAACGAGGACACGATGAAGAAGAACGAAGACACGTTACAAGAGGTACTGCAACACGTAGGCCGTATCAAGCGACACGTGTCTGCCACACCAAGTTTCCTCAATGGCGGTTCCACCCCTGCCCCTCGCTCTCCATCTCCGGAAATACAGCCCTTGGACGAAAGGCTAGATGGAAACGACGAACACATGACCGACTTTACACCGGCCCCCGAGGATACTGCACATAACTCGCGCGACGCCCCCCTTAATAGCATTGACCTAGGGCGCTCTTATGACGGCTTTCAGGATCTTCCCACGCCCCTATCTGAGGGTTGTATACGGCGTCAGTTTGATCCGGAAGACCGTGGCGTGCGGAACCCCCATGTCTCGCTCGAGAAGAAATATCGGGACAGGAGACTAGCTCGGATAAGAAGATTGTAAAGGTATACTGGTGGGAAGATAGATCGTTTCGGCTCATAATAGGACTAGGATGCAGCAATACATGCTCTGGAACTCTTTCTCCTTCTCAACGTGATGACGCAGGCCATTGTAGAGTCTTCATTGCGAACAGGTGACGCGAATGCAACTCAGGTCTACCACTATGCCTGGGTACATATAGAAGCTGAAGTAGATCAGGTGAAGGGCGCTCATCGACGGTATTCAGCTATGTCCGTAGAGCAAGTACATTTCTCATTCCTACTCTGTGTTCAGGGCTTACAGGGCGCGGCTATGTCTTTGAAATGCCTAATGACCTTTATCTGCGTCTTGTTGTTGCTGGTGTCATGTTATGAATGGTGGTTTCTTTCCAAGACTTGTATCGTCGGAGATTTCTAGCCATCCCGCACAACATGCTTGGCATGTGTCAAAACACTTATTATCATGACTGGCGTCCAGGGCCCTTGATTGGGCCCCGTTGTTATCAATCACAACAATCACATGATGGTTGGCATGATCACAATGTGGCATATCCACTATTTATAAAGAATCCGGACCTCTCGTTGTAAACAGGTAGGCCATTATAGACCCAAAAAGGAGAAAACTTGAATAATCCAAAAGAATGTAGGCTACCGGGACCGAGGAAAACCTTGGTATAAACCTTTGGCTTATCCTCCTTTAAAGGTAATAAGTAAAGAAGAGTAAGAATGGAGAAACAAGATCTAAAGCTTTACCTATATTATGATTTATTTCAGCTAATTCTTATCCTTAAGAGGAGCTAGATAACTAATCCCCTTGATGTTCTGGTGTCTCGTTTATTTCTCGACTCGCGTGACAGGTCACTACCTGTATGTAAAGTTGAGCAGGCAGACACACTACCCGCAGCCCAAAAGCCGTTGAAAATACCGCCGTTAACGTATCCATCCCTGTCCATAGCAAGGTCGCCCGAAACGTCCCTCGACATGTAGATCCACCATATTCTCATGCGGACCCGACGCTGAAAATCTCTGATCGTTGCAATTACTACCTCACGCCTTACCCCAACATGCCACGGGACGTTGGGCTGCAATATTGTCGGAGACAATGCCGACAGTGCATGATTAGCGATTAAAAGATGAGAGAATTTTAGAAAGAGAGCCAAAGTACGTGAAATTGTTGAAAGGGAAGCGCTTGGCACTAGACTTAGGCTTGGTTGATTGGAGTTCTCTCCGGTGCACCCTTCTGGCCTAGGCCAGTATTAATTTGCCCAAGGGGATAAAGGCTTTGGGAATGTGGCTCTCTTCGGGGAGTTTTATAACACGCTGCGTATTACATCGTGGCGGATTGAGGTTTATATATTCATGAGGATACTGGCATAATGGTTATTAGTGACCTGTCTTGAAACATAGACTAGGAGTTGTCTTTGTACGCCAGTGAGCTTGATTACCACAGCGTGAGAAGCCTTTAAAGATACGATAAAGATCAACGACAAAGCAACCTTAATTTCAGTTACCGCGAGCCCAAATCCTACACTCTAACGGTATTCTCTCCGCGTATAAGGTAAGAACCAGTGGAGGCGTCGGGGCTTGTCCCGTAGTCATCGGACGGGTAATCCCGATACTCCCACGTGTCGTATGACAGCGTCATCGGAATAAAGGCCCGAATCCATGTTTCAACATGTATCCACCGACGGAAATCAGTCCCGTCTTCTCCAACTAACGTGACTAGACAAAAAAGCAGACCATTTCATGGAACCTGACTCATGCACTCCAACCATACCCCAGACCCCAGATTTTCCCCGCCATGGAGACGTGGAGAAACAAGTAATCGCATTGTGTCAATTGGTCGTTGCGCAGGTACTATGATGAAACCTTGTTGACGCCGTTATGCGGGATAAACTATAAAGACTGCTTAAGGGACACGTCCCAAATCATTGACATTCATCTGCCATTATTTGTTTACCATGGCTAAGACACTCGAAAAAGTCAAGGATGATCTTGACTATGGCGTCGCCACTGAAGAAAATGTTGGCTTGAGCTTGACAGTTGAGCCATATGGGCCATCAGGTATGTTGATCGATCTGTGTGCTTCAATGACTAACTTTGTAGGGTTCCGTGGTCTCTTCAACTCTCACTATGTGGCCCTTTGTGCTGCCTTTTCAGCCCTTGGCGGTCTTCTCTTTGGATATGACCAAGGTGTGATTAGCGTTACACTGGTCATGGATCATTTTCTCGATCGATTCCCAGAGGTTTCTGATGACGCACCCGGTGCTGGATTCAAGAAAGGACTCATGACTGCCATGATTACTCTTGGGGCGTTTATTGGAGCCATAAATCAAGGCTGGATTGCCGATTGGATCTCCAGGAAGCGTTCTATCATGGTTTCCGTCGTGGTATTTACAATTGGCTCAGCTCTGCAAACCTCTGCAGTTAACTACGCCATGTTGGTTGTTGGTCGGTTCATCGGTGGCATCGGCATTGGACAGTAAGTGATGTGATACATGATTGACCTAGCTAACTTTGTAGGCTCTCAATGGTTATTCCTCTGTACATCTCTGAGATTTCTCCCCCAGAGATCCGCGGCACACTGCTCGTTTTCGAAGAACTGTCGATTGTTGCTGGAATTGTCATCGCCTTTTACATCACCTATGGTACTCGATACATCTCCAGTCATTGGTCCTGGCAGCTTCCTTTCCTCCTGCAGATCCTTCCTGGTCTCGTCCTTGGCTTTGGAGCAATTTTCCTCCCGTATTCACCAAGATGGCTAGCCTCCAAAGACAGAGAGGACGAAGCACTGTCCAACCTAGCCAAATTGCGAGCTCTCCCTGCGACAGATCCCCGAGTCCAACGAGAATGGATGGAAATCATTGCCGAGGCACGATTCCAGACTGGTATCCTCAAGGAACGACATCCCCAGCTCACACAACGTACCGATATTTCAGGAAGAATGCGTCTCGAGTTTGTGAGCTGGACAGATTGTCTCAAGCCAGGCTGTTGGCGCCGTACCCTTGTCGGTGCTGGGATCATGTTTTTCCAGCAGTTTGTTGGAATCAACGCCTTGATCTACTATTCACCCACGCTTTTTGGCACTATGGGTCTCGACTTTAACATGCAACTCACCATGTCGGGCGTTCTCAATGTCACGCAGTTGATCGGCGTCTTGACGAGTCTTTGGACACTCGATCGGTTTGGCCGCAGGTCCATCTTACTCCTAGGCAGCGTCCTCATGCTTGTTGCTCACGTTATCATTGCTGCTCTTGTTGGCAAGTTCTCAGACAACTGGCCAAGTCACAAGGCAGAGGGTTGGACGAGCGTTGCTTTCCTGCTCTTTTACATGCTTGCTTTTGGTGCTTCCTGGGGACCTGTTCCATGGGCAATGCCATCAGAAGTGTTTCCATCAAGTCTTCGAGCAAAGGGTGTGGCTATTTCCACGTGCTCAAGTAAGTTATAACCCTAGTTGTATGACCTAGCTAACAATCTAGACTGGATCAATAATTTTATTATTGGCCTTATCACGCCTCCGCTGGTTCGTGAGACGGGGTTTGGCGCATATGTATTCTTTGCCGTGTTTTGTCTGCTCTCTTTCATCTGGGTTTGGTTCTCTGTCCCTGAAACCAACGGCAAGACTTTGGAAGAGATGGATCAGGTCTTCAACGACAGGAGCGGCGTCCAAGACATTTCCAAGAAGGATCGAATTCTTCGGGAGGTATTTGAGGAAAAGACCGCCCACTAATTCTTGCTCCTGGTAAAGCGTGGCACTTGGAAGCGACTTGGGCTGCGGGATTAAAGCGATATATGTATCAGAGAATATTTGCCCAGGCTGAAAAGTGGGGCCACCCGTCCGTCTCGGCTTCATGCTCAGCTGTCATGCACCGCTTCTTCGATGTGATCCTTGGATAGAAACCACCATCCATAACTTGAGACCAGTATCAACACGAATCAGATAGAAACCATTGAGTATTTTACAGACATGGCCATGTCCTATACGCTCTCAACTCGGGTAGGAAAAAAATATATATTACTCATGCAACTCCTCTGATGCCCGTCCGAAACCCATCTGCCATACCAGCATCACAAATCCATATTCACGCGATCCTTGGTGTTTTCCCGGTTCCAAAATCTTCCTTCTGAACCCAAGAGCCTCTCCCGTCAGTGTCGGACGATTGACTCCATGATTCATGCGTATCTTGCGATCCTGGCATTGGCCCATCCAGCCCACGACTTGGTCCCAAGATTGTAAGCATTATTATTTCCGTCTTTTGAATCATCTTGCCCCCAAATTCCATTGCCACCATCCACTTTAGTCGATGAAAGCGACGAATGTTGTAAGTCACAAAACTCGGCGTGAAAGGTGCAGGCCCTTGATGCTGGGGACAAACGTTACAATATCGACCCAGCCGCAGATCAATCAGGTCTCCAATATCGATGAATGAGCCATCTTCCGTACACGGAATGTATACATCCTGCCCTTGAATGGATATCTGGTTCATGATGTCAAGATCCGTCTCGGATTCCTCCTCCATCGTGTGGGCACCTTGACAAATGACCTCAGTAGTCGCAATGATCTGGATCGATATCCACTTCAATTTGATCTTTGGGGGGTTGTTCCTGATCTCGTCACTTGTAGAATGCCGGTTCACGATAGCCCGAAGTCGAACAGGGATCGGAGAAGGGTCATTGATCTGAATTACCTCTGGCATATCCACCTGCAAGTTGAACCCAAATCTTGGTACACTAGAGATCCCCATGGCTTGCTTTACGATCTGAGGCAACGAAAGCTTGGTTTCTTCCATCCCAGGAGTAAGACGATAGGACATGATAGAATAGAAGTAGCTCTGTGTATGGAGTCTAGAGCCCACGAGAGGACTGTGGTTTGTTACCACGATAGGGAGCTTGGCAAGCCCTCTATTCTCACGGTCTTCACCCTTTCTCCGTAGGCTTGCTCTGACAAAGTATTCGACAAACGCTTCAGTCCGTTCACCGCCGAAGAGTGTGAAAGTCGAGGGCAAAGGATTGTTTGTCGCCTTGAGCGACAGGTAACTCTCGTCCGGGCTCTCCCCGTTGAAGTCTGCTGGGTCGACGTACTTAGAGATCGTGATAGCAAAACGCCAGGATTTTTTATCACCGTCCATAACATGAAGTGGCCCTTGATGGAGTTTCTGTTTGGCATGTCGGGGTATCAAGTTGAACCCACCATGATATCTCGAGAGACCGGTTTCGCGGATGATAACCGTTTTGGATACTGTCCTTCCGACCAATTGAATTGATAACGAGGAAATCTGAGTCACAAGATGTTCCCTGCGAAAGACGTATCCAACGATTGTGTCCCCAGGGGCGTACTCAGTCTGGTCACCTTCAAGGCGAATCCCCATCTCTGTGTTTGATACGACGCGTGTCGGTGGCATGGCTGTCAGTCGCACTGCTTCGGTCATCGGTTTCTTCTGGACAGCGACGGGAGGTTGGCGAGCATTAATAAGTTTGGCGAACAAGCCTGCTCAGCATGACCCTCCTGTTCTCGCACGCACAGTGCAGGGTCTTAACCATTTTGGCGCCTTGGGTGCTGGTCTTTCAGATAGTTTTAGACGTCTTTGTTCAAACACTTTAGCAGAGAGTCATGAGAACAAAGGAGCTAAAGCTTCTAAGAAATTAACAACAAGAGTCACTTGCCAACAATGATTTATGATCCAAGCCACAGCTGATCTAGACTGACCAGGGCACCCTAGCTCAACAGTAGCATGCGACCGTACATGACGCAGTGTGCCTGGTCCTCACCCCGCATATTCAATGGAGTCAGCCTAAGATCATGTCTTTGCTGACACTCCTCATTCATTCATCTCCGCTGGTCCAGCAAGACGCACTCCACAATACCCCATTCTATCACAATGTCAAACTCAAACTCATGTCTCAAAACTGAAGTGGCCAAGCTCGCCAAATTATCCAACGTCCAAGGCGGTCTTCCTCCTCTCATGCGAGGCCTTCCTGTATTGGCCATCCTGGCTGGAGAAGCTGTCGCCAAAGCTACTGACAGTCGAAATCTCATCGAAGAACGAATGCTGGGAACAAATGAAGTGGTTTCGCTACAAGGCCCAACGCAAACGCTCAGTACGACAAACAAAGAATGGACAAGGCCAGGCGTGAAGGAGATGTGTCAACGGTGTGGCGGAACAAAGCAGATGCCCAAAGGCTTCCATGCCTTGTGGACGCCCAGGGTTGGTCCTGACAATAGACCCATGGCAAAGAAAGGCAACGGATGGGAATGATTTACGGTGATGGTTCCTAAGCGTGTCTACACTCCACTCAGAAATTTACATCAGAAATTCTTTTACAGGACTGTCTTGGAATCCTCAAGAAGACCCCGACTGAGGGGGTTTCCGATGTCGAAAGACACCATTGAGGATCAGCCCGAGCGATACGAGATACGGAATACGGAATACGCGGCCAATCACAGGCTGGAACGCGATTGCGAAATGAAGAACGCGACGCGTCGTCTGGGGGTTTCAGCCACAAAGTCTTGGCATTCACTGGCTCAGCGGACAAGGGTATGAATCAAAGAGAGATATGCATCTTTTGAAATGAACCACAATGGCCCCTGAAAGCCAAGAGTTGGGGCATCAAGTTGCTCGATTTGCAAACTTTACCCTGGCTTAATACTGCTCTTTAAGTTGAAAATGATGACGTTCTATTTCATTGTGCTATTCATTGTTCTTTGACCTTTTTCTTTCATGGCCAGCATTCGCTTGATGACGCAACCAGATACAGTGACAGCTGGTTAGGTCTCTCAAATTCCCCTCTTCAATGAAATTTGGAAAGATTGCTCTTTGTATCAAGACCTCAAGATGTTTAACTATTCATCTTGAAATCGACCTTTGTTTGAAGCGCCCTTTGGAACCATCTCGCAATTGACTCCGAATGCATGTCATAGCTACCCTATACTGCCCACCAGACAAAATCTGAATCCATAAAAGTAAAACTGACAGAGAAATGGGGCCACCCGCCTTAGCGTCATGCTCAGCTGTCATGCACCAACATCGGGCATTAACAGCTGGCCGCGCGTAGAAGCCACCTTCCAGAAGAAAATAGCGCATGACGCCATTTCTAACTACGGGTATCACGTCGGGATCTTAAATAGGAGCGTGCTATGGTCCCGGCAGTTTGCATCATTCCTGGGGTATCAAGTAAAAAGAATTCAGTTTTCATTACACTTGGAATCTTGAATCCTGGATATATCCGTTTCTCAACGTAAGAGATTCTTCAGACGCGATGAATCGAGTCGACGATGTGTCTCCCCGCAGTCAACCAGATCTTGGGGAGAGTAGGATCTTCCATATATTGAGGTGAAATATAAACAGACGCTAAACCGAGAGAGCGAATTCCATGACCATATAGCCTAATCTCGGACAGACCGTCCCACCATCTGCCAGCGGCAATGTAAATCTCCGAGCTTCAGCTTCACTTTTTTCCGGCTCGGTCAAGAACTGGCATGTTAGACATCCAACATGGTTGACCGGTTATACTCAACGCGGCTCGAAATCGGCATCACTCCGTTGGAGACCGGTCGTCCCCGTGTCTGATGATGAGGCACAAATGCAGGGACCTTCATGTTGTGGGTATTTATGGGGATCATTTTGTCAACAGCCAAGAAAGGGGAAGTTTTTAGTCATAGTAATACTCGGACCGCTTCTCCCCACAAATCTCGGACAGAGGCGAGAGGGAAGTATTTTGAAGGGGTAATAAATAAGTTTTGAAGGGGTAATGGAAAGGTTTTGTAGGGGTAATGAAATGGTTTTGAAGGGGTAATAAATAGGTAATGGGTTGGAAAAGCGCGCAATCAAATTCGCAATCAGAAGAATATGGTAGGCCAAGATATACCCCGTATATCGAAAGATGATAACACGTTACAGAGACGAGACTTTATGTCTCAAGACATGAATGCGGTTCAATCAGACTCAAGACGATGCAGCTATATCGGTGGCGTTCATGAGGCTGATTCAACACCGACAGTCCGGCACTGGGACTGTGACGTCAATCGGCGAGGCCGATGGCACAGGTAATGCAGAGCCGCTAACCGCCTCACGTTGGTCGTGAAATTGCCTGCCAAGAAATGCCGGGGCGAGTGAAACGAACAAGTGGAGTGAGGACACGCGCTTCTCGTAACCTTCCGACTGGCCCGGATCTCATCCATTTGTGGATTTTGTTGAAGCATCACGGTATCCAGCATCGCGGTGCAGGGGTTTCCTTTCACCACCACGGCCCGAGTAAGGCGACTCCTCCCGAACAAGAAGCTCCTGGTGGATGATGATGCGAAATGGTATCCTTCTGGAACGCCAAGGCAACCCCCATGGGGCCGTGTCTTGGTAGCGGAGAGCGCGATTCCGCTCCGCCTAGGTCATTGGAGAAATGGACTCTGACACGATTTATCGAGTCTTGACTTGGTGATAACCGTGGAGCTGACTTTGCGGATCCTCTACCCCATTTCCCCAATCATTGTAGTGCCGTCAGACCATGATATGTTGGACAATGCGTAGCTAGATATAAAGCCTCAAGTCCGCCTTGAGTTGGTCTTATCCATCATCCTCATCCTCTTATACTTACAGACATCATTCTTTACTACAACATGGAATCCAAGGAAATCCACACTATCAAGGGCAACCAGCCTGACTCTGGCTCTGATAGTGAAGCCATCAAGACCGAGCTGAATGCTCAAGGCTCTCAAGACTTCAAGACTGTTCCTCCCGAGTCTGATGACAATGCCAACATTTACTCCCAGGGAGGCAAGAACTTTCGCACTCTCAAGCGATGGGACACCATCTTTATCCTCTTTGCCAACCAGATCGGCCTCGGTATTCTTTCGCTCCCTTCGACCCTCATGACACTGGGAATCGTCCCTGGTCTTATCGCCCTCATCGGAATCGGTGTCCTATCTTGGTACACAGCATACGAGCTTCTACAATACTATCGACTCCACCCACAGGTGGTCAATGTCGTTGAGATGACGAGATTTGTTGGCGGACCCTGGCTTGAAGGAGTTGCTGGAGTCATGATGATGATTCAGGTCATCTTTGTTGCTGCTTCAGCCATTGTCACGCTCTCTATCGCACTCAACACCATCAGCAGCCATGCCACCTGTACTGTTGTCTTTATCTTTGTGGCTTGTGCGGCTTGCTTCCTCTTGTGCTTGCCTCGCACTACCAAATTTGTCTCAAACCTGGGAGTTCCCAACGCTGTCAGTGTTTTGGCCGCTTCTATCCTGGTCATGATCAGCCTGGGTATCAAGGGCCCTCGGCAGGTTGACTCAATCGACGACTGGCACAGGGATATCGTGGTTATTGGACACCCAAGTTTTCGAGATGGTCTCAATGCCTGTCTCAAGATTGTCTTTGCTTATGCCGCCAACCTTTCATTCGTCGGCTACATGGCTGAGATGAAGGATCCCATCAAGGACTTCAAGTTCTGTCTCGCATTCCTCGAGGGTAGCTGCATCACTTTGTACTCTGCCTTTGCCATCATCTTTTACTGTCTTGGCGCCGAGTATACTACCTCTCCTATCCTTGGTGCAACCTCTAGCACCCCTGCCAAGGCGGCTTACGGTGTGGTTCTCCCTGCCATCTACTCGACTGGTCTAGCTTATGGTCACATTGGTGCCAAATACATCTTTGTCAACGTCATGAGATGGATGGGCGCAGTCCACGAGGTCACTTCCGATACTGTCAGGTCCTGGTCTGTCTGGCTCGCCTCTGTTGTTGGCTTCTGGATCATTGTCTTTATCCTGTCCAACGCCATCCCAATTTTTGATTCTATCCTTTCAATTACTTCGGCAACTACTATTTCTTGGTTCACCTACGGTTTCAGTGCCGTGTTTTGGTTCCACATGAATTGGAACAACCTTTTCCGCGACTGGAAGAAGATCTGTCTTACCCTTCTCAACGCCTTCCTTATCATCATCTCGCTCTTTATGAACGCAGCTGGGCTGTGGGCCTCTATTACGGAGCTTTTGGACCTTTTCAATGCCGATGACAGCTCGATCCGGGGTGTGTTTTCTTGTGGTAGCAACGCTCAGTTTTAGATTTTGGTCATTTTCAGCAACTTGATGTATTTATATTATTAGGGTAGTAGAATTTCATTGGTTTACATCTCATGAAGTGATGCTTTTGGCGGCGTTCCCGAGTGTTCGTATCCAGTGTGGCAATGCCAAGCATTCAGAATCCTTGTTCGAAACAATGCCCGGAGTATCCGGGGCAAGGTCCTTCTTTGAAGCCGACATGCACCCCGATCAACCTCGGGGTTCCTGGTTGTCCTGGTCTGCTGCCTGCGTGGCTTTGCCCAGTTCCGTAGCCTAATAGGCACCATTTACGATTGCCTCATATTGCATCCACTAAGCCGGTTACATTGTTCTCTTGTAATCTGCTGTTGAACACTGTGTGTCCTCAGACCGAGTCTCGCACCTGCCCTTGGCATTCATTCGCCATGAAAGATGCTCGAAGCATGCTCGGATTAAATAGAAGCTGGATCAGCCAATCGAATGTCACCAAATGAATGCTGTCTGACTAGGTGCCTGCAGTCACTAAAATTTATGGCTTCTGCGCTAGCAAAAGCCCGCAATTGCCGTCGCTGAATTCGGATTGATTGTGCGGGCGGTCATCTAATAAGCCTTCATCCGTGAACTAAAAGCTGACGAAACACAGCATTGGAGCCATTCAGAGCCAATGATGCAAATATGTTTCTTCAAAAGTGCTGGATCTTGAAATCCCGGGTGTTCTATAAAAATCAAGATTCTCTCACCCATTTCCTCATCTCATCACTGCTTCTTACCAAATCCCAAAATGGCTTCTCAATTCTATGTCCCGGTTTCGTTGAACCACACTGCTCTTCTACTCTCAGATGTGCAGACCCAAATTCTGGGTCGTTTCTCTCCAACTGATCAAGCCGCCTACCTTGAGAATGTCCAAAAGATTGTCGCCTTTTTCCGATCAGAGATTAAATCTCGAAGGACCCAGCCAAACTCGGGCCTCTACGATGGTGTCCCAATGATCATTCACCATACCTTGCCCTTCAATATCAACTCAAATGCATTCGTATCGCCATACAACAAGCTAGCAAAGTGGGTTGCGAAACTTGAAGCCAGTGGTGCATTCGCCAATGCCCCTTCGGACCCGAATCATCCACACTACGCTGTTCCTGAAGCCCTCGTTCCTGAAGAAGGCTGGGGTGGCAAGGATGAAATTGTCTTGGGAAAGCTACAGCCCAATTGTTTCGGTTCATCTGATCTGATTGCATATCTGCGAGCTCGTGGCATCAAACATATTGTCTTGGTTGGACTTACGACCATGGGGAGCATCTTGGGAAGCGCGAGGGCTGGCGCGGATCTAGACTATCACATTATTTGTGTGGAAGAAGGAATCATTGATGATGAGTCCGAGGTTCATGAATTTCTCATGAAGAGAGTTCTGCCAAAGTTTGTGGATGTTGTCAAGATGGAGGATGTGTTGGCTCTTGGTGAAGCCTAGGTCATGCAGTGTTTGAGTCGAATAAATTTCTGCCGCTTTTGATGCTTTTCTCCCATGTCACTAGTGATCTGAAACAAGTCTCACTCAACCCACAGCGGCCAAACATCAACCAATACGGCATTTGAGCCTACGCCCTGTGGTCGACATGCGGGACCCACCAGGATAGTTGCGCCCTGTCGCTGACCGTAACAAATGCTATAAAGCACTGTGCCCAGAGATAACCTCGCTCAATACACTCAGCTACAATTCAAGCCAGCAAAATGACCTCCCTTCACCCCTCATCTCAAGTAATCATACGAACCCATCGAGCAGGAGATATGGGTCTTATAACTCACCGACATGGCATCCTTTACTCTAAAGAATACGGATTTGATCAGCGTTTTGAAGCCTTGATCGCTAGAATTACGGCAGACTTTATCGACAACTTGCAACCAAACTTGGAGCGATGCTGGATTGCCGAAAAAGATGACGAGTTTCTTGGATGCGTCATGTTGGTTCACGACAAGCAGCAAGGTGTTGCCAAACTCCGACTTTTGCTGGTGGAAGAAAAGGCTAGAGGGCTGGGTGTGGGGAGCAGCTTAATACAGCAGTGTATTACTTTTGCCAAGGAGGCTGGGTACACACGCATCAATCTCTGGACACAAAGCATGTTGGAGGGCGCTCGTCGATTGTACTCGAAGGCAGGATTCAAGCTTGTTGAAAAGGAAGACCACGATTCATGGGGTGTAAAGATGACGGGAGAGATGTGGCAAATGGACCTAACTACTTAAAGACGTTGAATTTCCTACGCTATTACTCGAGAAGAGTGTCTAGCATGATGAATCAATACGAAAAGACCACTGGATTAAGCAGGCATTCATTCTCAATCACAAGTGCATTTGATGTTGAGGCCCAGGCCACAGGAAGAGTCCACTGTAACTTAGCGGCCAGATGCCCTATGTCCACTGTAAATTAGTGGGTGAAAGCGCGCTGTGCGGTCGAAATAGAGATAACCGCGGTCGGCAAGCGACGCACACGATTGGCTCTCTAAGCGTCCGGCCCCACATGCCAGAATAGGAATTTCCGTAAATGGAAAGTTTTCCCTTGATGACTAGATAAGTATGATACTGATGATACGGCAAATTCTCTTCTTTTCAGAGGGAACGGCTTGTAGAGCGTCGAGGCTCTTGAGTGGCTTGTAAGCTTTTGCTTCTTGACACCCCACTACTGGTGAATGAGAAGCGGGAAGATGGTTGTTCCGTAACCCTACACGTTGGATCTGAATTCTCTGTGATTGAAGTACTATGGAGAATATGCTAAATCATTGGGCTCTAGGTAGTCCCAACTGCACGAGCTGTTTGGATCTTCGGGTTTGGTGTGACTGGTGCTGGCTGACTCTACATGAGGCTCGGATGAGCAGATACTAAGAAGCTTTTGTGACAGATGCAGCTTCAAGTTCTCGTTTGTTCGAGGTCTCAAGTTAAGAAATGGAAGAAGAGGAAGAAGAATTCTTTGCTAGTAGCAGTATTTCCATTGCTTGATTATCAGTGTAGAAATTCATATATCAAGATGACATAGTCATAAATCCGTTCATCTTCCACATTACCTTGACCACTACCTCGGGCTATAGTGCCACTGGAAACTCCAAAGTCCAATGTAAACAAACACGCACTTGTTGCGAGACCCGCTAAATGACGACTTCGAGAAGGAAGCTTGAACTACAAATTCAACTCAAATGCCAAAGAATTTTAATCGGTGAGCAAGTCGAACCGAGCCCCAGTATTAAAATCGCAGACGCCACTGCAACGTCGCGTCATCTACCGGATTTGAAGCATGCCATCCTTGATAGTCATGGCTACACCAAACGGCAGCTGATGTGCTTCAAATAGTCATGATTCATCTGCAATAGACGACTGGAAATAGAGAAGCCACGGAAGTTCAATTTCTGGAGACATGCTGCAGCACTGTAGGCAGTCATCTGGTGGAATCGGCCCCAAAATGTGGCGTCAGCAGCTTGTAACTACAGCCCCTAAGTACAACATGACGGATAACAAGTTCCATGAGCCGAGTACAATTATAAGAGACGAAACAACTCTGAACACGGAGATCATGACGATCCAAGTCGACCTACCTAGACTTTGCCGCTTTGCCGAGACTTGAAAACACAGCAGGCCCACCAGTGTGGACTGGATGAGACTGGATGAAACCTGAGATGTGATAGGAAATACAGCGGCAGATCCGACATGCGCAGTAGAACTGTATCTACAGCAACAGCTGGTTCGCAGCTATGAGACTTGCGTTGATGTTAATATTGTGGGATTGAGAGCAAGTACAGACTACCAAAGACCGAGGCCATCGTGATTCCGAGCCTGCCGCCTGGATTACCTCAGAAGGTACTCCGAACTCCGTGAATAGACGGAGCTCAAGAAGCTGATCCACGCTGCAATGAGGATCATCTCCAAGTAAGGAGGGTGGCTGTCACTATTGCAGTGCGTTTTCAGCTACTGGCTGCCAAGCAATAGTCCACGGGGCCTCAACAAGCGTCACGCCTAGGACTTGTCGCCAAGTTTGGCGTGGCGCTCATGCCACGTACTAAACAACAGGGCATAGTTCAAGCTGTGGTCAAAGTGGCTTGAATACCCTGTTCAAAGTGAAGATCCCTGAGTTCCAAATACTTGCATCCGCGCATTCTCCGGATACGAGATTACTGGTTCTCATGCATCTCAGGAGTTGCCGACTTGAAGCCGATTCCGTAGGTCAATGATTGTCTATGAATTGCGAGGAAGGAGAACTTTTCAGCCAGCAGGCCGTATGATACTCCAGTTGCGCCTGGCTTGATTCTGCATCTCCAAGGATTCTTGGCTACCAGCCTACCTCTCCTCAACATGGCCCTTAAGTCAAGGATCTGATCAGATGGTTGAGCTTCATGCAACGACAATCCCTTCTCCACAATATCGCTTGGCTTACCATTTCAAGGCTCTGCAGCTGTATGTAAACTTCAATAATGCGTCAAACAAGGAATTATTTTCTCGTCAAGACTTGAATGCAACGCAATCGATCAAGGCCACTCACAACAAGCACCATCCCCGGACCGTCGGCATCACGAGTCAGTGCCTACTGTGATCGACATTGCAGCGGCAACAACTTAGATCCCAGTCACGCGCGGCTGTTTTCAAGGAGCCTTGCAAGTGGGTCTCGTATGTATGTGAAATGAAGTGTGCAGTCTCCTGCATGATATGTCCTGCAGGCCACGCGGTATTGGCCTATGATATTGTGCAGGGGCAAAGTGAGGCGACTCCAAGTCTTCATTGACGAGGTGGCTGACAAGACCCTTCTTACACATCATGTGAGCCCACTTTCTTGAATCCACTCATTCAGGGCCTATCCCTTGTTTCTCAGCTTGCCGCTGCCATTTTCATGTATTTGACAGGGAATTCTGCAACTAGCCGCTGGGTACTACACAGAGATGAATCGATGACGAGGAGTGGTTCTGCGGAGCCAAGGGACGGGCCGTTTACTCCGGGATCAACGTTGTGCTAGTCAAGCCTCCTCCAGACTATTGAGTAGGTGTACATCCTCTTTGGGTTTTGGGATAACTATCATTCTATGTTTTGCTCGATAGGCCCCGAGTTTGATTCGTCTGCGTAAGGATTTGCCAGTCCAAGATGCCGAGAATCCGGCATGCATCTAACCGGTTTTGCTGCGCCCATACATTACGAACATCAACTACCGACCGGATCTCGGGCGATCTGCATTGTTTGTGGGGCTTAACTGAAGACTACAGATACCTTGATCTGCTGGTAAAACATCTCTAATAGGAGGCTGGAAGGACTTTGTGAGCTCTCATGTTGGACAGTGGGCTGGAGTCAAGGATGATTCAAGGTTATCGAGAGGGTGAAGATGAAGGCGCTTGCGGCGGGAGATGATTGAAAACTCAACTATAAAGAGGCCTCGTCTCCTCGTTCAACTCACTAATCATCAGCATCCAGCATCTCCATTCAGTTTAACCACTCCACCACTTCAAACAAACACTAAGCAACTCAACTCAACCTTCAAAATGAAGTTCACCACTGTCGCCTCCGTCCTGGCCATGGCCGCTACTGCCATTGCCGCTCCCACCGAGGTTGAGACTCGCGGCGGCGGCTCTGCTGGCTCTTGCAACGCCAACGCTCAGCAGGTCTGCTGTAACGGCATCCTCAGCTGTGCTGTCCAGGTTCTCGGCAAGAACTGCGATGGCAGCGCCTACTGCTGTCAAACCTCTGCCCCTGTTGTATGTTTTCTTCTAAAGCAGTTGAGTCTTTTCTGACTTTGTAGGGTACTCTCATCAACGTCGCCCTCCTCAACTGTGTCGACATTCTGTAAGGATGACAACACCTTGGTAATGGCCAGTGGATCTGAAAGGTATAGGTGGAAAGGGTTAGCCTGTAATGGAGATGTAACTGGTACCCAATCATCACTCCGTTATGGCAATGAGCATGGGCAGTGGTCCTATTATGCTAAACCCATATTTTCCTGTGTTTCCAACATTATCACGTGAGATAGGGGGCGCCTCTATGATGAGCACCACCTGATTAGTGCCATATGCTGAAATTCCATTTCTGTGATTGTTATCAAGTCCCAGCTTAACAACGTGACACCTGCTGCTAAAGTTCTTCCCAATGAAGTGGTTGTAGGATGCAGCCCTGTACCGACCTCATGTGAGAGATGCTGATCAATTAACTGATTCATCCTAAAGTAACAAGTCCCCATTATAAAACCCATTGAGATCATACCCGTGCTCAAACAAATCATTCCAAGCAATGTCAATACTAGGCGTAGGATATTCTGGCCCTGGAGGGTTTTGACATTTGACACCAAACCAAGACATGAATTCTGTGTCAATGTCGCTCTCAGCAGATGATGCAGTGTCAAATACAGCGAGAGTTGCATTTCCTAGTCTTCGGATGACCTGAATGCTTCTCTCGCCAACTATTCGACCGTGAGAGATCTTGGACAACAGTCCAACGCATGATTCGATATTGGATTCGACGACCTCTTTGGTAAGTTCGTGACGTACCGCAGCGCTGGCTCTTATCGAGTAGAGCATGGTAACAGCGGCCATAAACAGCGAATCAAGTGCCACAAACGTGTAGATGATCTTGTTTTTGGCATATAATGCGTTGTAGCAACTGATCAGACTGATGGAAGAGTCTGCGCAAAGCCGGATAGCATGGGCGCTGCTGACAGGAGAGGCGTGTGAAGGTCGATACACATTGATGACAGCCTGGTGGTATGCGATTTGAAACCATTCCGATGTCTGGTACATCGAGATTGGTGCAAGATATCGCGGTGCTGATAATAGCCACGTATTGAGGAGTGCATAGTGTTGCTGTCGGATAGAATCCAAGTTGGAACTCTCGATATTAACTCCGGCCGCAGAATGAAGTGCTCTGTAGATATCGGCGTTGATTCGTCTCAATTCTATAATGTGACGGAAAGCAGACATGTCTGTAACGTCTGGACAAACGTTCGGGACTGCTTGCTCCGCTGGTCCAGACAGCTTCTCGTCTGATAGCAAAAGGGGAAGAGATATGGTGATATCGGCGTCTTGGAGGCCGATTGGTCTGCCCAGGGAGATTGATATGCTTCGATCTATCGTGTAGAGACTCCAAAACAGCCTCTTGCACATTTCTGCTTCCAGAAGAGACTTGCCAGCCAGGGCCTCTCGTCGATGCAGATCAATGCCGACTGCAAGCCGTAAAGCCAAGCCAACAGCTTGCCACAGATTGACAGATTGAGGCTCATTGCTGCCAAAGATACAGAGTAACAAGAGGCACTGAATACAGTCAATGTCATCAGCTGCTAGGACGTTGTCCAGCTCGCGCACTGCATCCTTGAAGAATCCTTGAAAAGACACGGATGGGTTACAACCTGTCCTGGCCTTTTCTGAAGCCCCAATTGCAAGAACAATGTTGACTTGAAAAGCCGAAAGCTTGCTCGTGGGATGCCCGCTAGCAAACGGCAGATAATGCTGTTCCATAAAGGTTGGCCGGTGGAGAACAGGGAATTGAGGCCATCTCCGATCGAAAAACACATCAACCAAGCTTGGGCCATCATCTTGAAGAGAAAATGAAGCCGGATTGACAGTTGGAGCGTCACTCGCTGATAATCCATTCCAGAGTTGCCAGGGACTGCTCATAAAGCCAACCTCTGGGCTATGAGCGTTTGATCCTCGAAACGTCGGGAGAAGCATGCGGCCTCGGTAGAACTTTTCCAAGCTACCTACACCATCGGCAGACACGCCAATTGGCTGTCGGAGATCATGAGAACTAGCCCTATCCCTGTGCAGGGCCAGTTGGGATTGCAGCTCCCTCACGCGACCTTTAAGGCTTTCTACCTGGCTCCTGAGGTGATCGCACTCGCAATCTCTATCCACTTTGATCACCAGGCGGTCTGACGGGAGACATGGGACTGCGGCTGCGGCGCATGACCCGCAGATCGGGAGTTTTCCGTCGCACTTGATGGTAAGCAGTGGCACGTCAATGGACGAGGTTCATACCTTTTGCTTTCTTCGGCGACATCTCTGACAGGCAGCAGAGATTCTCTTGAGCCCGCGACGAGGAGACGGCGAGTCGGCAGGTTCAAAACCGGCTGGAGCCGACTCAATTATCGGAGGGAGGACTACGTCATTCTCGAAAGACATTCTTGTGAGGCCTGTCGCGCGAGGGTTCAACATTGTCAGGAGAGGCGGAGTGAAGGTGCTGATCGGATAAGTCCGAAGCTCCGCATCAAAAGCGATTCATGGTGACGTAGTGCGGAATAAGCCGATCGCTAAATCCGCGCACAAACTTGGCTCAATCACCAACCATCACAATGAGCCTCAAAGCGTCTATCAAGCGGCTGAGCGTCTTTACGTCTTGCGATGTATGTCAAAGTCTTTATACAGGACGCAATTAACACTTTTAGATCGGAGATGCGCTGGTAAAACTCAAGTATCCCTACGGAGGATTCCTCGATGGCATCCACATGTGGTCCCCCGCACACCGCTCTGGGCCACACAGGACCATCGGGCAAGCCATCACGGTCAAAATGGTGACTATGAGCGATACCGATGCTCCAAAGCCTGAGAGACACTTTGCCGACTGCAACGAACCTGGAAAGATCATGTATATCCAGCAACCCAAGGGGCTATACTCTGCCTGTTGGGGTGGTCTGATGTCGACGAGAGCAAGCGCCTTGCGGGCTGGCGGAGCAGTTGTAGATGGACGCATTCGCGATATTAATGAGCATCGTGAGCTGGGATTTCCAGTAAGTCCCTTGTCACTCACAAGTTCTAAGCTTATTTCAGGTTTTTGCACGAGAAACCTCGACCTTGGGGTCCAATACCTTTACTCGGGCGTCCGAAATCAACGTTCCACTCCAATTCAAGGACGATCTATGGATTAACCCCGGGGATGTTCTTGTCGGAGATGCTGACGGAGTTGTCGTGGTGCCCCCATCTTTGATGGATCAAGTCATTGAGCTTTGCAAGGAACGTGCCGAGATGGATGCTCACACCTTGGAGGCGTTACAGCGAGGAGAGGGCATTGGAGACACGATCAAGAAGTACCGAAAGTGATTGGCTGTAGCGTATCCATTGATCAAAAGTCAGTTAGCGGGTATTTGACGGCAAGGGAAAAGCTTGAATTGATTAGGGGTAAGCTGTTGCTTTCTACCCCTTCTGGAGTCCAAATTTCATTTCTTAAGACGATGATTTCTCGCGCAGGCTTGATTGTAGGATTAAGAAAAAGCTACTATTAACCCAACATTCGAAATAAGCTGCTTTCCGACTTTCTGGCTATTGGTAGGGACCAACTCCTTCAACCCCCTCAAACGTCAAGGTCCCGGGTAACTACCATAAAGTGCGTCTGACAAATACCATTCTCGGTTAGACTACTCCAGCTTCTAATAATAGACTTGGAGTCCGCGGCTTCCGATCCCTCATCCGTGTCCTTCGACAACAGGTTTTCTCAAGATCATTGACCATCACTCCAATGTCCTCAAGCGCCAGACAATCATGTCAATTGGCACTGGTGCAGAGGTTTGGTCGGTAAGTAGCCCCCCTTGATAATCTACCACGCTCATAAGTTTAGGCTGCCGTCGTCGCCGGATTAAGCGCGGACTTGTTCGTTCATCCCATGGAAACAATCATTACGCGCGTTCAATCCCCACTATATACCATCCGATATAAATCAAATGGCCGGATCAAACAGAATTTATTTAGAGGCCTTTATCAAGGCTTTGGGCCTACTCTACTCACTGGAATACCCTCGTCTGCTGCATTCTTTATCATATACGAAGGCATGAAAAGTGCCTTTCAAGAGTCAGGATACCTTCATGTCCCCCCTTGGGCAGTTCATGTAGCCAGCAGTGGTGTGGCTGAGCTTGTAAACTGTGCAATCTCAAACCCTGCAGAAGTTCTGAAGCAGAATGCCCAGATCCAACTCGGAGGACCAAGGAAACCGTGGGGTTGGTATACGGTCCAGGCCATCCGGCATTTTTCAGCTCACCCTGCAAGATTATGGACGGGATACTCTGCGTTGCTGGCCAGTCATCTTCCAGGAACTTGCTTGACATTTGGCATCTACGAACACGTCAAAGCACAGATACTGGAGAAAATAAGCGAAACGGACCCTCAACTGGCAGTTAGCACGTCGATGCAGGTTCAAGTGAGCACGCTTAGCGCAGGACTGGCTGGTGGGTTTACTTCATGTTTCCTAGTCCCTATTGATGTCATCAAGACAAGGATGAGACTTGCCGCTGGAGGCCATGGCGTTGAGACGCTCGAAAGATCTAGACGACCCTCTGTCAGCTTTCTCAACATCGCAAAAGAGACCCTCCACACAGATGGTATGCCCGGTTTGTTTCGAGGATTTACTCTTACTTGCGTGGCGGCTACAATTGGAAGTGGATTGTATCTTGGCTGCTATGAGGGCGTAAAGCTGTACATTAAGGACATGGGGGAAGTCAGCGACTGAATAAGCTGGCGTTGTTATCAACCACTTCTTAAAAGAAGGCATCGACACTGAGGCTGATGCCATAGAGATTGTCATGCCTCATGACGCAACTAATTTCTCAACTCAGTCACTATTCATTTAATAAGCGTATCACATCGCGTGATCTATTCAACGGCCTCTTGTAGTCGAGTATCAGAGATACCTGCCTCTTGGATGACCGGTCTCTACCCCTTATGTCATCATGACTCCATACTCTTTGATAGCAGCTACTGCTTCCATAACCCCATCTAGTAGCTGGACTGCTTCACCTGCTCAAGACTTCACAGTCCCTGCCGCCTTGGCCTCAAGCTCCAATTGGTGCGAGGTTTTTGTGGAAGCAAATCTCCAAGCCGGGACACGTTGCTCAAAGAGCTCATCCAACTCGTGATAGGTTCGTCCCTTGGTTTCGGGGAACATTAAAACACATGGAATGAGGTAGATCAGAGTGATGCCACCGAAGAACAAACCAATCTTCTGACCCCATCCAGCCCCTTGGTTTGACAGCATCAGGGGAACAGTGTAGTTCTACAGAAGTTAGATGCCGCAGTCATATTTTGGAGATTACTCACAAAGAGAATGCCTGTCATGTACTGAATAGTAACGGCAATCGAGGTCGTCTTGGCTCGCAGACTGGGACTGGAAATCTCAACCAGACTGATCCAACCTTTGAACAGTTAGTAAAAGTCAAGAAAAATCTTATAAACTTACCGATTGGAGCGAGAGAGTTTGCATATACAAACGCCCAAAGGGAGCAAAGAGCGACAAGAGCCATTCCGGATGCACTGGTCTGTTTCATGAAGCCAAGTCCACCAACGATAAAGCAGATGGTTGCCATAGCAGCGCCGCCTGCAATGACTAGAGTCCTTCTTCCGACCTTGTCGACGGTATAGAATGAGATCAGAATACCCACAACAAGAACCATTTGCTTGACAATGTTGCCAAGGAAGGGATCGTCAACACCAGCGAGCTGGAAGAAGTAGGTGGTATATCCAAACATGAGCGGGACGCCGACAATGTTCTGAAAGGTGAAAGGAAGTGTAGAGATGACGGCACGCTTCAAGTTGGTCTTGCTGGTAAAGAGGGCCTTCCAGTCAGAGTTCTCATCGCCGTGCTTTGCCATGGACAACGATTCCACAAACTCGTATCTGAAGACGGAGTATTCGTGATTAAAGTCATAACCTTCCACGTTTCCCACAAGCTTTCGAAGAGCCTTCTTACCCTCGTCATCCCTGCCCTTAGAAGCGTACCAAGCTACCTATGTTAGCAGAGATCGATATACCGTCGAGGCACTTACCAGGGGACTCGGGGAGGTAGAGCATAGGGAATAGCCATAGTCCGGTAAAGACAAACTCGGAGTAAAAGATGTGACGGAAAGCCATGTGGTCAGTCTCCTCAAGGACCTTGAGAGCCACAGCTAAAAACACTTGGCCAAGTGCAAATGAAAGGGAGAAGCTGCCGAGTAGGGCACCACGAAACTGAGGCATGGCAACTTCTGACATGTAAACCATGCAGCTTGTAGACAACATGCCTCCAGCGCAGCCAGCCACAAGTCGGGCAATCAACAAAACCCACCAGTTGGGAGCAACAACTTGGATAACAACAGACTAACAAATCAGCACTGGTCAAAAGATCTGATTGTAAACTTACCGTTGTGAGGAAAAAGGTAACTCCCCACATGTTGAACTTGCGCCCAAACTTATCAGCAGTGACAGGGGCAATAGTCTGGATCAAAATCGACGTGATAAAGTAACAGGCAGACCAAAGGGAGATATGTTGAGCGTTGAGAGCAGGCTTTCCAGTGTCTGGGTCCTCGACGGTTGCAAAGTATTGAATGAAGCCCTCATTGGCAATGATACTACCAATAACTGAGTTGGCATAGCCAGCATACCTATGAGGTCAGCATGGCTCAATATTGTAGTGATCAACTTACATTCCCGCCAAGGAAACGCCCAGACCAGTGATGTAGAGTCTCCAGAACTTCTTGACACATTGGGCACGGGTCAAGCCAGCAAAGGCTGAAGTGACAGCGGTGGCCTCATGGGCCCCCTTCTCACCGTGCTCCTCCTGGACAACGTCTGCTTGTTCCTTATTCATGTTGATGCTGGTGCTGATTGAAGGATCAAAGGTTGATAGTGTGTGATTCAAGAGAGGTGAGGTCTGTTTATATGCTTCAACAACTCACAAAAACTCGGAGAGTAGACCGAACAGACCTTGTCTGTTGTACGGTTCAAGTTCGTCAAAAGAGTCACTTGCCCCGGATCTCCACATGTCGCCACGAGCTGATTGCGGAGAGCCTGGCGGGTTCTCTCCTCATTCAACAACGTGGGGAATGGGTCAATAGCCCCGGACTAGCTGTCAGTACCCAGGTTAACGTCGCTTCGAGCATGTAGCTTATTGGGGGAACAAGGATTTCACGGGCCCGTTGGTAGGTGTGGGATTCGGAGTAGTGGTCGGCCGGCCATTGCTCCAGAGCCGGTGTGGGACGACCAACCCTTCACGGTTTAGTCTGAGCTAAACTCAAGATTTCTTCACGACTCGTGTTCGAGAGCCAAGGGTACGGACAAACTCCGGATAGGTTTGCAGCGTCAATAGGTCACGCGGGATGAAGATGATGGATCGGACAAGGGGACCAGGGGTAACCATTCGACAAGGATCACGCAATGTTAGGGCATCGGCAGCAGCATCGGCAACACATCGGCAATCAAATGACAAAGGCATGAGTGCGATCACGGTGACGGGCGAATTGTGAAGCAAGGACACAATCTATTGCTATCATCACTTCGAAGCTCGATTCTGAGCCATGCTGGTCCATCTCTTCCTGAGAACCTGGACTGCACTCTTAGGTCTACGATCTCGAGTGAATACGCCCTTCTTGTTACCATCAACTCTAAAGATGAATGTTGAAGGCGTCTGAAAGTCGGCAAAATTCCACACTTGCTCACCAACCACACTCTCCACTCGATCAAACACGCGGTGGGACATCTCGAGAACCTTGCTCTGGTATTCCTCGCTCCAAGGAACGTCCCCGACCGTGTGTAGACCTGCAAGGGTGTCGGCCCCATACTCCGTCATGATGATGGGCTTGCCATACTTTCCCTCCCACTCCCGTAGTTCTTGTTCCAGACCCTCTTCAGCTGCCTCTAGATCTCCAGTATTTAGGTACCAGCCGTAGTAACGATTCAGACAGATAACATCGAATAGATCGGCGATCAGATCCTTGTGGATACTGGCCTGCTTCTCGTTTGCAAAGCAGACAGGGCGAGTAGGATCCAGCTTGCGGGTCAGGGCCACCAGCGGCTCCATATACTCACGGGCTCCTGGCTCACTAGCCGCCGGCTCATTGGCAATGGTCCATAGAACCACAGAAGGGTGATTCTTGTCTCTAGCCACAAGCTCTCGAATGCCTTGTGCATGAGCATCTTGCGTCTTGCCATTCATTGTGTCTGGCGAAAAGGTTGGAATGGGTTTCAATCCAAAGATTCCAGCGACAATGGTGAGATTGAGACCGACTGCTGCTGTCTCATCAATTACCACAATGCCATGCCTGTCGGCATACTCCAGAACCTCTTCCGCGTAGGGATAGTGAGAGGTGCGGAAAGAATTGGCACCTGTCCAGTTCATCAACTGGAAATCATGAACCATGTATGCAGGGTCATGTCCTTTGCCGCGGATTGGGGTGTCCTCGTGCTTGCCAAACCCTGTAAAGTAGAATGGCTTGTCGTTGATGAGGAATTGGTTGCCAGACACTTTGACGGATCGGACTCCAACAGCGAGGTCATATGCATCCACTGTCTCACCCTGGGAGATGATTTCAGCGCGAAGCTGATATAGATATGCCGCTCCAGGTTGCCACAGATGAACTGAGTCAACAGTGATGGAGCCTTTGGGGTCTGATGATTGACCAACAGCATTGCCCTCCTCGTCAAGCAGTGTGATCTTGTAGGTATGCTGACCAAGTGGGACGTCGGCCGCCACCTCAAATTTGACAGTCCCAGTGCTCCCCTGAACATCGGTCACCACGGTAATGTCGTTTACAGAGATTTCAGGCACACTATACAGCCACACAGATCGTGCGAGTCCTGCATAGTTGAAAAAGTCGTGCTGATAATGTTGCTTCCGCTTTCCATTCTCAAGTGTCTCGACACGTCCAGGAGGAATGGTGTGCCAATCGAGCTCATTGTTGACAGCCACGGTGAGGCGGAATTGTTGTCCAGGGGCGACAAGGTCCGTAACGTCAGCCTCAAAGGGTGTGTACCCCCCAATATGCTCAACAAGGAACTGGTCATCGATGTAGACGCGACCTTTGTGGGTGGCCGCGTCGAATCGCAAAACACATCGTTGCCCAGACCAGCCTCGAGGAATGGTTACATTTCTCTGATAGTAAACCCATCCAACATGGTCTTTGATTTTTGGGTCCACGAATATGTCGTTGTAGCTGGCTGGAACCGGTATTTGGAGGGTTGGTGGGATCGCCTGTTTCCAGGCTTGTTCAGACTCTAGCTCGACGGATTGAGCAAGGGAAAAGTTCCAGATGCCATCCAGAGAGACAAGCTCCCGGTAGGCATTGGCTTGAGGTTTGAGCATTTTGAGAGATTGACAAAGAATGGAATGATAGAAGACTGGTCGCTTGCACTTGATTGAGCGGTGTTTGATATAAAAGCCCATTTGGCCTCGTGTTTAGGGTGGGGTGTGAGTTTGGTGGAGAATGATATGGACCTTTCCTCGGAGATCTGGCCGTCGTGTCATGCTGATACATGGTAGTGTTAACTCGTAGGATGATTTGTGCTGGGATGAACAATGGCGATAGGCTACTTGTCAGGCGCATGTGTTTTTAACTATCCACCCCTTCAACACGAGATTGAACACCCAAGACAATTCACTCTACTGAGCACTCGTTTCTTACAAGCTTGCTATAATGATCTGAAGGATACTAACTTTGACTGTCCATATCCTTCCGTTCTCCGTCCAGCTTGGACAACCCCTGATTCTGACCAGATCGGACCTCGGCCCAAGTCTCGGACGGCCGCTATCCGAGCTCCGACACCATCTTTTCCCCACACTCACCTCGTGATCATCGACCCATGAGAGAGGCACCCAATCAGAGTCAAGTGGAGTGACGTCTGACTGATTCGGTTTGTGGGGATCCAGAATCGAGAATGAATCGCGCCATGAACCGCAAAACATCAGCGTCCATTTTGATGTGGAAATACCTCATGCTTGACAAGTCGGCATCATGGACTCCGCGTACGACCCTTCCTCCGAGGCCGAGCTCCCATCATGTAGCGGGTGCAGGAAGCGTAAGCTCAAGTGCTCGAGACAGAAACCGGCTTGTTCCAATTGCGAGCGACTACGTAAGTCTTATCGGAGCGGTTATGGCATGACTAATCGGTTTAGAAACGACATGCGTTTATGAAGCACGGCGGGCCAAGCCAGGGTTGAAGAGTGGTGCCGTGGAGGGTCTCAATCAACGGCTAGGTATGTCCTTATGCTATGCTACTGTGTGCCCTTGGCTTATGAAGAGACAGAAAAGGTAGAGAGAGCCTTGTTTGGACAAGCTCATACCGAAGATGGAGGAGAATCCGCTTTTCCTGACATTGAGCCTGCTCACAGGGCGAATGTTCCATCTCCCCTTGAAGCTGTGCTTTCAACCCTGGCTGGAGAGTTGCAGAAACTAAACCAGAATATGACACCAAACAGGGAACAAATTCAAGAAACATCCGCCAGGAAGAGAAGAAGACATGAGCCCCTGGAGGATGAGGAGCCGCGGCGAAGCTATGACGTGATTGATGAGGCCCTTGACGACTTGATAGATGCATACTTTTCTCATGTACAACCGTGGATCCCCATGATCAACATGAGAGACTTCAGGGCACGGGCTCAGAACAATAGGGAACAGGTCAAGGTTGTTCTCCAAGCCATGGCTGTAGCCACTCTTCGATATCTTGAGCCTGATGGAGAACCCCTTTCACCGGGGTTTATCAAGAATGAGACTTGCAAACTCAGACGAACCGTCCTATTGGACGCTTTGGATGGCCTCACTGTGGAGAACCTACAAGCGCTTATCATTATTGCCTTTACCGATGTAAGTCAATAACAATTGGTCTGCTTGTGCTGCGCTTACATGGCAGATTGGGGATGGCAACTTGGACAAGGCCTGGCCCATAATTGGTTCACTTACTAGGACTGTTGAGTACATGGAACTATCAGTTGAGGCCGAAGATCGTCATCAGCGACCAGCCGTATTACCGTCTACAACTTGCCTACCTCCGCCTCTCAAATGGGTTGAGGAAGAAGAAAGACGGAGGGTTTTCTGGAACATCTTTATTCTTGATAGGTAGGAACCCCCCCTTGATGAGGGACGCAGCTAACATTTCCAGGTTCTCATCTGTCGTCAAAGGGTAGGAAGCAAGTCCAGCCGTTTAACTCCGCTGACACATGTAGATGGAACACGAGCCTGACTGCTGCAGATGTCTGTCGTAGACTACCTATCTGCGGTGGTAAATGGTTTGAAGATGAGCCTGCAGTCACGCCGTATTTTGGCATTTGGGATCGTTCAAGAGCCAAGATAGGCAACTCCATCACCTTTCTTCCAGGACATTACCCAAGCCCTTCTCACTCAGCAGGCGCAGAGAATACTGGCACAGAGTCTTCGTCCCATGGACAGGAAGGCTCAAGCACCGTGGATATGTCCATGGTTGGCGCGTTTGCATACTATGTCGAGTCCATCGAGTCACTGAGCCAGATCACAACCTACTTTCTGCAGACAAAGATTGACTTTAACAACCGCCAAGAGGTTTCAAGCTGGCTAACGAGGTTCAAAGAACTGGATCTCCGCTTAGTACAGTAGGTATCCCGCCAAATACAATCCTGACAAGGGTCTAACACAAGTAGCTGGAAAATGTATCTCCCCCAGCAATGGAAAGATTCGGGAATTTCACGAGAAACAATGCCTGGAGTCATGGATCCAAATATGACTGTAGCCAATGCAACCCACAACATATCCCTGATTCTTCTACACCAAAGAATCGCTTACCCAGATGCTGAACTGAGTGGCATTCGACTGCCAAGTCTTTGCAGTGCTGATACTTGTTACAATGCTGCAATGGAGACGGCAAATATGACGACCAAGTATCTGGAGGGCTCATCACCAACACTACCTGTGTCGCCTCAACTGGGAATATGTGCCTTTGTTAGTGGACGGGTTCTTCTAGGTAAGTGACACCCTTTCGTTCAAACAGAACTAACTATTGCAGTTCATTGGCGCTACTATAAGACGGCTCTGGCTGAAGAATTCAGTGTACTGGTGGATAATTTGAAAGAAATGTCCCGACGATGGCATGGCAACAGAATGCAAGACCAACAGTCATGCTTCTTTTCCCAGCTATCTGATCGGTTGAGCAACCTCTACTATGAGTTTGAAGGGGCTGAAGAGGCCACACCGGGTTGCACTGATCGTCAAAGACAGTCGACAGACGTGGCCTTGGGTCGTCAGATCCCAAACCCTACAAATACTTACCAACCGTGCGCCCAGGCAAATTTGGCATCGCAGTTTTCAGCCGTAGCGCCAGCTGTCCCTGTCGGGCAAGGTAATCAGTGGAGAGCTGCTGACTCTATATCCCCATCAAGCGCCAGAGCAGACGAATTGTCTGCAATATCACAGATTCTGATGGACAATGACTTTTTGGAGATGGACAGAATTATCAGCTTTGAGGATATGATGGCTGCGGGAGATTTGCAGCACACAGTGCTGTGAGTTAGACGCCCTGGTTGGACGCGGACTCAGTATGATACACTGATGAAATCACCATCCGACTTGGTGTCTCCCATGTCGATAACTGGCTCATCTAGCCATCGCTCTCTCAGGCTTGCCCCCTGATTCTTCCAACCTCCGTTGGCCTCCCGAGAGATGGCAAATACCTTTGTAACCAGAATAATCTCCCCGCTCTCGCTCCCATCAATGGTGTGCTCAATCGTAGGAATGAGAGTGCGCTGTCTCATCAAGTTGGTGTTTGGCTCAGGCTTCAAGGGGCTGACGGTTGTCCCAGCCAAGACATTTGTTGTGATGCCTGAAGCTCCTTGCTCGCTGAGGATCAGGACTGATCTTTCATCCTGTAAAACTCCTTCCACCTCACCCAAGTCGCATCCTGTGAGTAGGTCGGCTGAATCAAGCTGTCTCAACTCAAGAGTGTCTTTTTGATGACGACCGTGAATGGCGAAACCGCCCTCTGCCGTAAAAGCTTTGCCCGACTTCAAATATCCACTGACACGGTGAATTCTGATGTGCCAGTCTGGCCACCGCGTTGTTGGAGGAACTATAGTAGTACTGACAAACACAGAGCGGTCCGTCCAAGGGAACCATTGTACTGTTGCTACTGGGACCTGTTGGAGTGCAGCAGCATGAACTGTCGCCGTCTTGAACTCGGGCTCAGCACACTTGTATTTTACAGCCCAAGTTTCCATACCATCTCGACTAAAGGCAAGTGTGTTGTCGGGTGCCAATTGGGCCAGTCCATTGCCCCCTGATGGGACGGAAAAGCCAAAAGCTGAGGAATAGGCAAATTTGCTGTACTTTGCCATGATGCCCTTGAATGGAATCGCCAAAAACTGCGCAAAGGATAGCATGAAATGGTGGTTTCCTCCTGGGTGATTGCAGAGGATCTGACGAGGTGCTGGAAGGACACGCAGGGGTTCCCCTCGAAGAGCTTCGGGATATGGAGCCTCGGGTTCACTCCAGAAAGCGCTGTTTTCTGAGAGTCCAACAACTATCAAGGACTTGAGAGCCCAGTAGACAGATTGAGGAGAGTTGTAGTCCTCTGTGAGGTACATTTGCCTGGGCTGTTAGCAATTGCGAAGAGAGTAGAAGCGGAGACTCACGGGTATATCCACCCAAAGTTCAAGACGCCGTCTGTGTAGAAAATTTCGCTCGAGTGTCTAGCCCACCACCGCAAGTGCCGTAGAAGAAAGCCTTTGACTACGCCAGGGCTACCCAAAGGATTGGGCATGTCTGGGACGTCGGCAACAGCAAGTGCTGCAAAGAAACCACCACAGGCGAATCGATATGTCAATGAACGCCCAAAAGGAATAGCGGCACCTCAAAGAGTCAGCACTCGGCCATTAGGTCTGAAAGACACCTACCGGCTTTGTCAAAGAATCGGCAGAACCCACGCCCAAAATCCCTTGCTTGCTGCCGGTATCGTTTGGTACGCTCAGGATCCATGTCTCCGGCAAACCTTGTGTATAGAAGCTGACTGAACTGGATTGCAAAGCTACCCGAGTAGTAACAAGCATTTCTACTACTTCGGACTGTGTTTGCCTTTCCTGTCTCTCTGTATGTCTCGTACTCTTGGAGATCAAGCTCTGCAGATCGCCAGAGACCGTCACCAGACCATCCGTCAGTGATATAAAACTCGTCCAGGCGTTCCAAATCCTCCTTGAGATGATGTCGAAGGGCAGGTGTATCAACTTGGCAAACCTTGAGCAGCGCGAGATTGGCAAACACGCGAAACCACAGCCAGTTGGCTTGAGGCATATCCTTGCCATGGAGGCCAGATAGCCAGGCGATCAGATTCTGCTGTGCTTTTTGGCTAAGGCATTCCCAAAGTAACTCCCGTGGTGAAGCCAAGAGCGAAAAGGAGATCATTTCAGCTTCAACCATGCGTTGATCAAAAGACTTGATGGGTCCCCAGTAATCTAGGCTCTCGGGATCAGTACCGGCTTCGAAACCATCTAACCAAGGCTGAATGAGTTCCATATTGCCAGTCCTCCCCATAAGGAGAGCACCGATGGCCCAGAACGGTCGTGCAAAGCCTTCAAGTTGCGCAGCAGTCTCATCAAAGTGCGTCCCTGTTGAGTGGGGGATTCGGACTCGGCCTTTGCCAGGTGACATGTACTGCATGAGTGGTCGAATGAGGGCTTCCGCCGCCCGGATGACATCATCTCGGGTCTCGAACGAATTGTCGCTGAAACCCGAAAGAGGAGGCATTTCGACTGGTACGTTTGGGCCTATGCGTATCGCAATAATGGGATCTGATACAATGATGAAAAGATGAAGTTGTCAAGTTCATCAGTCCCGGAGAGCTCTCGGCCGTGGTTGACCGCTAAACCAAGAATGGAGCGATGATCTCGGGGTTCGGAAGAGTTATCGGGGTTGGCTTCCGAACGTTAACATGAAGGATTCATACGCGACTTTCTCAGGAGTACCGGTACGTCTGTTCCTCTATCCCACTCCAACAGTCGCAATGGGCAGCATTGATCCAATTCCTAGTGACCTGCTTGGTCTCGGTACTACCAATCCCCAGGGGATACGAGAGCGTCTCCCAGAGCTATTTGACGAAAGTATCACTGCCAAAATATTGAGAACTGCAGTCAAGCATCTTGAAGGAAACGTAAGTTCTTTGTTCAAGTGAGTGACCATAGCTTACAAGCCTAGAACCCTCCTACAAAGTACCCCGAGGTTGTACCCCAGGATGGTTCCAACTATGGCCGCTACCAATTGCGGGACATCGACTTTTGGACTTGCGGCTTTTTCCCTGGCTGCATTTATTCACTTTTGGAGCGATTCGTCAAACATCCTGAGAGTATGAAGTCAAGCACCAGCAATGGCAAGAATCTCTTCGCTGTGCGACGTCGGCTTGAAGCTCTAGCCCGTACCTGGTCGGACCCGATCCACGGAGAATCCCGTCTCACCAATACACACGATATGGGATTCATCATGTTGCCCCATATGCGACCCAGATGGGAACTTTATCATGATGAAAAAGCCCTTGAAAGCATCATCACATCAGCAAGAAACTTGGCTACTCGGTTTAGCCTAGCAGTGGGGGCCATTCGTTCTTGGGATGAAGATATTTGGTTGCTGGTGACCTCTGGTAGAGGGAAACTGGGTGATTACATTGTAATCATTGACTCCATGTGCAATCTTGACCTTCTTTTCTACGCAGCCGCGCAAACAGGCGATGTCTATTTGGCACAGGTTGCAGAGACCCATGCTCGGACCCTGCTGAAATCTCACATTCGGCCTGAGCCCGGTTCGGCACGCAATGGCTATGGTGGGATGCTCTACAGCAGCGGCCATGTTGTTAACTTTTCTTGGTCAACTGGCGAGGTCCTGGAGAGACTCACGGCGCAAGGTCATAGCCCAACCTCGACGTGGTCGCGTGGTCAGGCCTGGGCTATCCTTGGATACGCTCAGACCTATATGTGGACCAGGAAGAGCGAATTTCTTCAAGTGGCTTGCGGATTGGCTGAGTTCTTTCTCCTAAAAATGGAGACAGCCCCAGATTGTGTTGAGATAGACATTCAGGGGCCGAACGGGAGTCTGAAAAAGGCCGGGCGATATGTACCAATGTGGGACTTTTCAGCACCATCAGAAGAGTTCTCTCCACCACTAAGGGACACTTCGGCTGGGGTATGTGCGGCGAATGGTTTGCTTGTTCTGTCACAAGCACTAGCAATGGAAAACAGATCTTTGAGCTCAAGGTATCTCGAAGCTGCTATTACAATTGTCGAGGACACTCTGGCATACTCTCTTTCGCAGGAAAAGGCGGAACTTGAAATCCATGGCGATGAGTTAGTTGGAGTCGATTCAGTAGATGGCAGGACTTTTGAGTCGATTCTGCGGAATGCCACAGTCTCAAATAATCCGGCCGGGATGGTACAGATTAGGGATCATGGGTTGGTATATGCTGACTACTATTTGATTGAGTTTGGGACGCGACTTCTTAGAATGGGGCTATTGTAGAGTTCGATTGTAAACTCTTCGCGGGGTTCTGAAACTACGAAGCAGCATCTAGCTTGAGAATTCACAGTTGCTGGTTATGTTTGTAGGAAACCCGCCTCATTATGGTCTTTGACAATGAAGTTCTCTTGAAGGATCAACATACAGCCATCAACACATCACCGCCTTGAGTGTCATTACTTCATCTTGAAAGTCATGTTCCTTGTATTTCGGTGCCCTACTTCTAACAGCATCAAGCATACGGTGCTTTATAGTATTGGGCTTAGGTATCGTTTGACAAGGGCTGTACTGGGGAGAATGAAAGCTCTACGCGCGTAATGATGCCGAACAAAAGAACAGCAAGCATCTCACCTCACAATCAGCACGTTGAGTCAAACCAGTAGCCTGAGCCAAATTTCAGACTCTCCAAAGAAGGTCTCTTCGCATCGTGAGTCTAGTTGGAATCTACAGGCCTGGCTGGGGTTGGTCGCTGTCCCTAACCCTTAGCTCTAAGGAAAGGGGTTGCAATAAGCTTAACCTGGCCTTACGAGAAACTTCCCAATGCGGAAAGTCGGCCAAAACCTTATTTCCACTTATGAAACCTTGCGGTTGTTCATTCTTTCGTGAATTCCTTTCACGCAGATAGACAAAGACAAGTGAGGCTATGTTTATCTCGGTGCTGAGGCCCGATCACATCTGCCAAAACCACTAGTATACTAAGGGAGTTTCTGCGCCCACCAATGATTTTTAAAAGGAATGCCACGTATGACAGAAAAATCACTGTCATATCATTGATTCTATACATGGGTCAGGGTTGATCTCAGGGAGCGGGTTCCCCAACCATATCACAAGATTGTCTACTATAATAGTTCGTAGATGTGCCATTAACAACTTAGGATTGAATATGCATTCCAAATGATCAATAAAAAGGAGGCTAAAAACCAATGCCATGAATGGCGAATAACAACTGGTTGTGTCCTGCTTCTTTCTTGCATCCCGAATGGTTCATGTCTATTGATAATACTAGAATAAACAAAACCTGCAGCTTCTCCCCGCTTAAACTCTTGCTTCTAAGTCTTGACGGAAAGTTTTAACCCAATCAAAGTCCTTCGTTTTACCCCAATCTTTGGAAGTAACGGTTCCTCCTGGCTTACACAGAAGGATAGTACTCAAAATCGAAAAGACCCTTCGCAGGATTTTCAAATGACCTTGCCACATTGTAAAGCTCAGTTGCCCGTTTTTGATAATCAGGCAGGCCAAGATTCATATGAGCTGTCCAGTCTTCATTGTAGACGCTAGTGCATCGACTCAAATTCTTCCATGAAGTAAAGACCAAAGAGTTCGTTTCTGAACTCTTGCCTTGCTTACGCGAAAGGCTGATTTTGTAGTCTGTAGAGCACAAATTGCAAAACCATAGCCTTTGAAGGTCAGACCCCAGTCTCGAATATGCATCGCAACGAGACCAACATTTTTGACTATGGGTCCAAAGGCATGTGTGTAGGTCTTTGCCGGAAATCTTGCACTCCTGGCTGGGGTGCTTTCCCATGCACGACTGACCGTTCTTTTGAACAGTACGAAGCTGAGGCCGAAAGATAAACGGCAAAACTTCAGCCCACTTTACATGTTGGCAAACATTTTCGAGTTTAGTACTCTTTTGAAGCATCTTCTCTAGCTTCGCCACATTCTCCAACGCGAAAGCCATTTTGCCAGCAGAGAGCACCAGCTCAGTCTTCAGAACAAGTGTTCCCTTGTAAAGTCTTGTAGACACATTACTGGTTATCTTAGCCCTTCCAGCAGTGTATTGGTCAGTCGAAAGAAGGTAATTGATGTCGTACAGCTCCGAGTCGAATCGATAAGACCGGATGATGGCGGCCACAATGTCAAAGTGGACCTGCCTTGGGAGATAGGGAGACTGCAAGTATTCGAGCGTCCGTCCATTGCCATACTGGATACATCTTCTGGGACCTTCGTACTCATTCCAGGTCCTGTCTTTTCTTGGAAGGTGGAATTTCGAATAGGTTTCGCATAGAATTTCGGATAGTCACATTCCGCCTCGTTCTAGACGGCGAAGAAATATGTATCGCTCATGGCCTGGATTGAGTCTCAAAGCTCCGCTCAAAACCTGATGAGTATGACGGCAGGTGAAAGCAAGGCAGGCTTGGTTAATGACGTTCAAGTATGTGGCAATCTTGATCAACACTTCCCTCGGGAGTGCTTGGAGGGTAGCGGGAGTCCAGAGAATCGGGGTCAGGGTCACTGGCTGAAATTGCTGGTATTTATCGATGAGTTCAATCTTCTCGTTGACCATTTCTTCGAGAGAGATCTTTGCGAGTTCCTCAGACATTGTTGAATGATAAGATTCGTAATGCTGGTGAATGAGAAAAGGAGCATCATCCGAATACTGGGTCTGGTGTCTCGCAGAGCTGAGGTGTGTCAAGAGTCGTCGCGCTGAGGAACAAAGATTCTTAAGACTAAGGGTTCGAGACCCTGTCTGCTCTGTGAAGTGACTGATGTTGATATGTGTTCTTTAGTTGCAATAGATCAGAGATGTCGGTGGAGGAGAGATAGAAATGAATGTTGATAAGCAGTAATAAACGTTGGTGGAGAAAGTAGTTGCTGTTAGCAAGCTAGCGGGACTGATGGCGGACGAGAGGTGTAGATGATGGTTGGTAATGTGGAGAAGCAGTCGATGTTGGTGACCAGAGGCAACAACAGAAGCAACTGATACTGGTGGATGAGAGATGGTAATTGTTGATTGTTGATGATGAGAAACAACTGATATTGGTGACGGAAGACAGTAAGAGAAGAAATTGATGTTGCTAAGCTAGTAAAGCGATTGAAAGTGGACGAGAGCAGCAATTGTTGTCTATGAGCGGGAAAAACGGTTGATGTTGATGGAGAAATTGGAGTGACGCCTTGGTGGGAGGGGGCTGGCATTATATGGATCTTCAAAATAGACTTTTTTAAGAATTTTCAATGTAAACAACACAAAAAATACTATTCTTGTTGAGGGGAAGGCTGTAAAAGTTTCAACAAACTTAATGTTTCTGTGCTAGGCCTCCAGTATTTCAGCCTAAACTTGGACAATCAAGCTTTCGGCATGAGTCTCAACATAGAGTGCAGTTCAAACATAAGAAATGTTTCAGCATGACCATGTTAAAAAATGCCCGTTAGCACTTGCCACGAACAAGACTCATATGCTTACGACTTGCTGGAAAACAGCTCGTACTCGTAGCTAGCAAAGAGAAATGGAGCAACTCCTTTCAAATCATTTTGGAAGAGCGGCATGCTGGCGTAGTACTATGGAATTGTTAGAAAGTGTCCTCTTAGAAAGTTTCCCCTCGGGTATGATAAACTCACCTCAAATGTACCGTTGGAACTCAGACTTCCTGTCTGCACAGTCCATTCCCAAGCCAAAGCCCCATGACCTCTAGGCTGTGCAAACGAGGTTGTCATCAACTCGTATCCGTCCAAAGCAGCCTTGGTATACTTTTTACCGCTAATGTATCCCATTCGGAGGGCTTTGAGCAGCCCATTGACGCACATGGCCGATCCTGAGCTTTCAATGTAGTTGCCATGTACACCAGCAAGCTCAGGGTCCATGATCAGCCACCATCCCTTGGTTTTCGGATCTTGCGCTGCGACAATTGCATCGATCAGAGACTTGAGGTAGGAAATTAGACGCTTTCGTCCACTGTGACTCTCAGGAAAGTAATCCAGAGTGTCTACCAGGGCCATGATATACCACCCAACAGCTCTACCCCAGACATGAGGAGCAGCTCCCGTAACAGGATCAGCCCATACCTGTGTCTTGCCGGCATCAAATCCATGGACTGGTAATCCGTTGGTATGGTTACTTGAAGTGGTGACTTTGTTGATGATATCGAATTGCAGGGCAATATCATCCCAAGCGGTTGTGTTGTCGGGTTCAAACTCATATGTCCAGCGAGCATAAAAGACATCCAACATGTAGATTCCATCCAACCACATCTGGTCGATGTATCCTGGGTATCGATGATAGAATCCTCCCTCAGGAGTGCGGCCGGTTCGGTCAATTTGGTTCCTCATGTGGGTTGCAGCCTTCTTGTAGATCTCATCGCCAGTAGCATTGAACATGTCGAGGAATGTATGACCAATCCGGATATCGTCGATTGAGTTGCTGTTGTTGTAAAACAGCACTGTTCCGTCATGCTCTGGATAGAGAAGAATGTCGGCTCCGTGTTTGACATAATCAAAGTACTTTTTATCGCCAGTTCGTTCATAGGCTAAAAGTACTCCAGAGTAAAAGGCAGACACCGTATAGGCGAGCGTGGGCTCAACGCCGTGTTGAATTTGGGAGTCGGCCATCCATGTTAAATATCTTGGCTTGCCTTGAAACTTGCCAGGCTTGATCTTTTCGGTAGGTTGTATGGTGAACCACCCACGGGGAAGTTGAACAGCAGCTAGTGCCGCGCTGACAATGAATTGAAGTACAAAGAGGGATCCCTTCATGATGGATGTAGCGAGACTGGTTGCTGCAACTACTCTTGCAGGCAAACTTGGCACTTAAATACACGACAGCTCGGCAATGACATATCCATCCTTCTCCGGGGTGAAGATATACCGAGAGCTCGTATAAGTCGCTTTTCCGAATGTTGGCAGGAGATCAAGAGGTCGGATCACCTTTGATAACGACGATAGACTCTTCACTCACAAGGGATCGTCATCAAAGACCTCCAAAAGGAAGTCCGGGGAAGTGGAGTTACAATAAGCTTGATTCGACCCACAAAACAACGCGACGTTGCTGGTGGGAAATTTAGATGGCATTTTACCATGCGGAAAAGCACAGGCGGAAAAGACACATGGATCATGCGCTCAGATGTTTCAGGGTCTTAAAAGTCAAATTTATTAAGGCATTGTGAGCGAAAAGGACCGAGAGATTGCCGAATAGCTTTGTTGAGGGGAATTTGTTTGTCCGAAGCGGGGAAGTCTCAGGCATACCAAGGACGACAGCCATATCGTGACATACAGGCCAAGCCACGAGAAGGTTAATAAGATTCAGGTTACAGCGTTTGGGGCATTGGGTTTAATGCCGTATGTAGGCTGTATTCTGTTATTGTCTTTGAGACGCGTCGCAATGCCCAATGATCAACAGCAGCTGGCAGATGACACAACCCAAGACGCGCTGGAACCGATCGGATGGCACCGGATTAAATTGACCATGATGCCAGCTATCCCAAGACCAAGGCACCATAGAAGTAACAGATTTACATCAGATATCCAACCTCGAAGTTGTCACCTCATACGTGACCCTGATCCCCTTGTCTTGTGATTCAAGATCGTCACGTTGACTTCGGCGGAAATCAGGCCCCAAAATCTGCTCGTCGCTCTGGTTGTCACCACGCACACGCTCTCCACCTCTAACATATGACTTTGTAAAAGGGCCACCGATTCCTAGCTTTCGCTCTGCCTTTGTGATGGAATCCTCACCATCAGAGGTGTCTCCATCCTTGGTATCCTGGCCAGGCCTCATTGTACTGCCCCCAAATGTCTTTAGCGGGTATGATCCTCCTTCGCTTCGATCTTGGTAATTGCGGTATTTGCTGCCGTCGCGAGAGGTCAACTTTTCCAAGTACTTCTTGTAAAGAGGTCGACAAACGGGTATGCCAATGCAGATCATGGTGACAGAGATTTCGGCAGCGGACCAGACGATGAGACCAACTGTATCCTCTGGAGGGTGTTAGTAGAAATAAAATGAGCGCTTATAAGACATACTCAGGTAGTTGGGGCTTGAAAGCTCTGGAACTTCGATGGTCCGTTTAATACCACATGCTCCAGCACTAGAAGGTGTCAGCAAGCATCGATGATGGCTATGGCATGTCTTACATGACTCCAAGACTAAGACTAGACAGAATGACAATCTTTTCCCTCGTATTCATTTGTAGACCCCAGATGAACAGCCAAGGGAACAGCGCGTAGAAAAAGTCGACAATGACACACAAGACTAGCCAGTCAGTCAATGCCATCAGTAACTGTTCACCATCACTTACTGCATAGAAGCATCGACACTGGTGTTGAATCAATATGGCAACGGCCTGGAATGCGACGGTCCCATAAATACTTGGGCGGCGAGCACTGTAACCAAAAGACAAAGCAGACAGATATAGACGCGGCCATCAAGACTCCCATGGATATCCAGATAACAATTTTGTGCCATTGAGCCTTGACAAGTCGAAGCAGAAACAGTCCAAGAGACCACTTAGCAACAGCCATGCCCACCACAGCAAATGTTTGGCCAATGGCCTCGAATAGGATCGCATGCGCCGTGTCGTCGAGGTCTTTGATATCGCTCATGTTCTGGCCAAAGCCATATTTCGCCGAAATCGTCGTGAAGAGGGTGTAGAAGAAGAGGAAGCCCTACAAGGTCAGAACGCGTCATCAACTCAAGGAATCAACTCACAAATGCAAGATTGTAGACATGGTCGTCGACTCCGTAAGACTTGACAACAAAGACTCGAGTATAGACTCTCAGTATAACAAAGATCAATGTCACTGCAGTCAATGACCACATGACAGAAATGGCCCACGGCCCATCCCCTCCCATAGCCGTGGCTGTGGTGCACTGCGATTGGGATCAAGTTGTTGTTCTGCAGAGATCGTGGGTCAAGTTACCGACCAGACGGATTCGTTCGTCAGCTGACCGGCGGAGCCGTTGTGTCGGTGTTGGCGGGCATAGATGTACTTTTCTATCAAGGCATGGTCGATTTGAAGCATGGAACTGTTGCAACCTGTTGACAAGTAGATTCAGCCTGTCTTACAGTTCAGACGAACCGTCTAGCAGTGGAACAGGTGGCCGGTGCTGTAGGCTGAAAGCCAAACCCCTAACTCCACCGGCGCAGGTACGGTGATTTCGAGAGGCAGGTAGGGTAACAAGGTCGTCGTTTCTGTAACTCACTCATTCATATGCTGGGCTGATGCTCTTGAAGCCGTGTTTGCCACAGGAGGCAACTCCACAACCAGCCGCTCCATCTCGGTTAGGCTGGTGTTGCGAAGCCCCGTTGACCTGCACCAAGCCTGTACCATTTTGGAGTATTGTTTCAAAGTGACACTGAGAACGGATCCTGACAAAGGGTTGACGAATTATTACACTGTCGCGTGTTGCGACGTTACCGGGAGAGGCCCGTTGGACCCGCTACCCGAACAGATGATCGGCGTCGGCATTGATCAAAGAAGCTAGTAATACCAGGGAACCCTGTTCATATCACGACCGAGAAAAGAGACATCAACGGTGCCGGGGTAACCGTTCGTGTGCTCATCAGTGGATGACTCGGTTATTCCCGTCTACGGTGTGTCAGAACCCTAATTATTATGGGCTTCGGCAACAACTTGCCTAGATCATGTTGTCATAAACGAAGAAGTTTTCACAGAAAATCAATGTCCTTTAAGAACGTTGGGCGTGTTGGCTTCCTACTCGGAGCAAGGTTGAACCATGCTCAAGATTTGGACTCGAGGGAGAATCTAGGCCCAACTGCCGAGTAGATTGGCGCTCAAATGTGCGGGGATTTACAAAAAGAAAGGGGCTTTTATCTAACACATCCCTGCGTCTTACGAGTCATACGATGTTCGGCGACCTGCTACCTCAAGTAGCCCGGCCTCAACTTATCCTCGTCATTCTTCAACAGGGTCAGTATAACCGAGGTGATGAGAAAACTTATTCTGTGTAGTCTTTGGTGGCGGCGGGAGGTAATTCGCCAACATTCCAAAAGAACCATGTCCATGTTGATGGATCACCCCCTTTATCTTGCATTTAATCACTCATGGCACTGCTCTGCTTCGATTACCCATAACCCAATACCTGGTACCACCGCAGATCTATGCCAGATCATTAATCTCCAAGAAGCAAACAAGATCTATGCCATGGTTCTCGACTCTTGACCAGGGCTGCGCCTCGCTCGCTTTCGCCTCAGGCCTCGTCTACCATCTTGCTATGCGTGAGTGGATCAGATTCCAAAACGTAGGTATGACTGCTACTAATGGAATATCGGCTGTGCATTCTGCACAATCCTCTGAGAAGTACGCAGAGTAGACAAGGTCATGAATCCTCCGCACGCCTCAAGGCTGACAGCTACGCTTTAATGCAAGTTATGGCCCGGGAAATCACCGTCAGAACTGAAAACTGGCCAACCTCACGATACTACGTAAACCTGCCTTGGGCAGTTCAGGGTTTCATCGCTTGTTTCGCTTGGGCCCTAGTCCCTGTGGGCTTCGCGGCGGCACCGGTCCGTACCGCGTCGTCACCAATCGGAAGCCGGGTTATATCTAGCCTAGGTCGATGGCTTGCAAGAGCATCTACTAGGAGCCGTTGATTGTGGATCGAGACCTTGCTGCTCTAGCATGGATGACAAAACGGCCTCTGTGATACGGCTGTCGAGACTACACGAGTAGACCCAGGAGCCCACTGTCTAACCCGATAAACCAACGACGGTTACAGAGATCCACCAGAACCCACCCAGAGCAACATCGCGGGCAAGTGGAAGCAAGGTTCCTTGAAAAAAGAGTCTCAAAGTCTGTAGAATCGGCGTTGGGCGGCGTTGGCTTGCGAAGCACTCCTGATTTGGGTCTTCATTCTCACACCATAGATGTAAAAGGTAAGGGGCGTGACAGGCACAGCATGCATCATCCGTTTCTGTTGGTTCTAATACCACGTTGAAGAACTGGCAATGTTGATCCCTGGCCAACCTGACACGGGTAGTTCACTCCGAGGGGTTTAAATGATGCGCATGTCCTCTGCCTCTACCTGACATGCGGTGATAATACGGGAGTTTGGAACTTGGATCTTCAGTAGGACCCATTTCCAAGATGAGTTCCATTGATACCTCTTTCATTGAGGCCCTCATCCAGGGCTTGGACTGGAAGAGCTTTGCCACTGCCATTGTCGTGGTGCCTATTCTTAGCATCACTGCTTGGTGGATTGTGTCATATTTCACTTCTCCCCTCCGAAAGTATCCTGGGCCGACTCTGGCTGGTATGCCCACGGAATCCATTGACTAATGCCAACTAACTCGGTAATCAAGGCTGGACCAACCTTTGGCGTCTCTCCGTGGTCAGAAAAGGAAGCTATCACATCAAGATCAAGGAGCTTCACGACAAATATGGCCCTGTTGTTCGAATCGGGCCCAACACTCTGGACTTTGACTTTCCCGCGTTGATCAAGACTCTTTATGGCACCGATGGCAAATGGAAGAAGGTTAGTCTTGTCCCTTGGTCAATAGCCAAGTGCTGACACCTTTAGACCGAGTTCTATCACAACAACAGTGCCGTCGTCAATGGCAAGATCACCTACCATCTCTTCAGTACCACTGATCAGGCCGAACATGCTCGTATGAAGCGCCCCATCGTTAAATACTACTCCCAGAGCAGTGTCATTGGCCTCGAGCCCCTCTTTGACTCGCTCATCAGCGACTTTTGCGGTCACCTTGAGAACAGATTCATGAACGGTACCGAGCCTACAGCATGTGATCTTGGAGAGTGGATTGGCTTCTGTAGGTTACGTCATTTCTTTGCTTGACTATGGCTAACCTATCAAGACTCCTGGGATACCAACGGTGCTGCCTCCTTCAGCCAACGGTTTGGGTACATGGACAAGGGCTATGACTATGACAACACCATTTCCATTGCCGACAAGGCTCTTGACTAGTATGTCTATTCCTTCATTCAATGTCTTCTCTCTAACACTTTCAGCTTCGCCGCTATCGGTCAGATGCCCTTCTTGGATTTCCTCCTTGATAAGAACCCAGTCATGCGAATTGGTCCTCCCAACTTGGGTAATATTACTCGCATTTCCCTTGAACACTTGATCTCCCGTCTTCAGGGCAAGGACACCAACTACAACCCCAAGGTCCCCGACTTCTTGCAGCACTTCATCGAGTCCAAGGAGACTCACCCTGACCTGGTCAATGATGGTATCATCATGAGCTATCTTCTGGTTAACCTTCTCGCCGGAGCTGATACTACTGCCATCACCATTCGTGCCATCTTTTGGTACGCTCTTCATACCCCCAGGGCGTACAAGAAGCTTGAAGAGGAAATTCTTGCTGCGGATCTAGCCGATGTTGCTTCTTTCAGTTCTGCCCGTGCTCTGCCATGTGAGTCATCTTTTTCCTCCTCTTTGCAGCGATACACTGACACAATACAGACCTGGAGGCTTGTGCCCGCGAGGCTATGCGTATGCACCCTGGTGTCTGCATGCTCCTTGAACGTTATGTGCCCGAGACTGGCCTGAAGCTGCCTGATGGTAGCTTTGTCCCTCCTGGTACCGCTGTGGGCATCAACCCATACGTCGCTGGTCGAAACAAGGGCATCTGGGGAGAGGATGCGGACACTTATCGTCCCGAACGTTGGCTTCAGCATGAAGGCGAGACTGATGCTGCTTATAAGGAGCGACTCCGCTTTTACAATGCTGCAGACCTTACCTTTGGAGGTGGTTCTCGAGTATGCATTGGACGCAATCTTGCCCAGCTTGAGCTTTACAAGATTGTTGCCACTCTGATTAGAAAGTATGAGATCTCACTGGTTGATCCAGACCAGCCTTGGGTTGTCACTGGCAGCTGGTTCCCTCGACAGAAGGGTCTCAAGTGCTACTTGAAGAAGCGATGGTAGATATTGGGCAGTAAACTAGCACAATTCGTTTGTTAATAATTAAAAACTTGCTCATAAAGAGAAATCCCTCGAGCACAAATAATGTGTTGATCGGAGTGCTGAAATGTTCAGCTGTTGAGGAGCACCCTGTATGAGAAAGTGTTGCAGTTTATGTCACGTGGACATGCTCTATAATCTTAATTCACCGAATAAGTCGTTCTGAAACGCGCTCACAGCGCAATGATCCTTTCTCATCAGCTGGATCGATCATGCAGCTGCAAATTAAACTGCCTTTCGCTTGCCAGCATGCCACGAGAGGGTTTTCGGTTATCGAAGGATTATGTCAAACAACCTTGTATCTGTCTCACTCCTTCGTCGACTGTTTCGTCTCTCGAATCTCAAACTTGAACATCTCGTTAGACGACACCCCATTTCGATCCCTCATCTTGTCCGCCGTCTCTGATCCTCCAACTGGGACGCGGTATTCAAAACACGAGCCGTTACTTGCAGTTCGACCATCAGGAAGGGCATATGGGAAAGGGAGATACTCTGGGAGTAAACCCAGTTGACGCAAAACTGTTCCTTGATCCCAGGAAATGTGTTCGTGGTAAAGCCTGTCTCCGCGGACATTGACCACAGCGGTAAAGGGAACCTCGGCCTTGATATTTGTGGGTGGAAGACCAGGGAGGCTGAAGTGGTCAGTTTACATCGTAAACCGCCATGGCATTACTTACAGCCAGTCAATCTGCTGATCATGTGTGAACTTGAAGATGAACTCGTCTATTACACGATCAATTCCAACTGTACGACTAATAAGCTCCAGCTCAGTGTCGGCAGAGTTGTTAAAGATAAAGTTGTTCCGGTAAAAGTGTGTTAGCTTCTCTCGACCGACTCCGCCAGTCAACTGTAAAGGGTTAGCATCTTAAACTACCCAAACCGCCACACTTACTGTTGGAACATGGTTAACGTATGGTTCTTGGACCATTGTACTCATGGTATGCTCAACAGACCGGTCAGCGAATTCGTAATATGTGTGCTCCTCCCAAATCGCTTCGAGGTCAAAGTACGGTCCTTCCATTCGAGGTTTGAGAAACTGAAGATTTCTTGTGTGGGACAAAGACTCCAGTGAGTAGGAGAAGTGCTCATGGAATGGTGTAGCAAAAGCGTAGCTCTGGGCCTTGGGATAGTGATATTCAACGCCGGCGGCTTGGCTAGGGGCAGGCTTTACGGGTTGTCCAGCCAGGTGTCGGAGGAGTGGAACATTTGTAGAAGCAAGGCTTGCTGAGTCGGCTTCATTTCCGTACACAATGGCAGAGATGATATCTGGGATCTCAGGCAATCTGGATGCAACTTTATTTCAGAGCTCAGGGGCATATGCTTCAAGATGTTAGACTAGCAACATGGTACAGTGTTTGACATACCAACTAAGCCAATTTTCCCCTTGTCGCATTTTCCACATCGGTTCAGAGCCCTAACAGCCTCATTAATCACATCTAGGCTTTCAGCGCCCTCAAATGCATTCGGCTCAAGCTTAACCACTGTATAGCCCTCTTCAGCCCATTTGACGAGCTCTGATGGGACGCCCTGGTCAATTCTCAAAGGATCGGCCGAGGGGCGGGCCAGAAGAATGAGTCCAGGACCATGACCACGGCGTGAAAGAGGAGGCAGCAATAATATACCAGGCCGAATATCCTTCAGCTGTGGTGTTGGCAGCGGCGCAGGAGGTTTCGTGATGTCTGCGTACATTATTAAGTGATTGTGAAGCTAGTGCGTCAGTGAAGCTCTGGGTTCGAAAGTGGGCATTCGAAGCTACTCCGCATTCTAAAGAGGGGTTTCGTCCGGATAAGCTTGATAGGGGAAACCTCGGCAAGTCAGAAAGCCAAGCGTTACATTCGGCTGGGAGAACCCCGTACCCGACAGTGATAACTCTGTCACTTTAAGAATCTATATTCGAGCAGCCAGGACATACAAATCGCCCAAGATACAAGTGCATCATGTTTAACAACATTGTACCTATGCTCACAGTGTTTGAAATGGCACCGATCATTGAAAATACTCGGGCTTAAATGTCGGATCTACAACAGTTTCATGGGTGAGACGATACCGTAGGCTTCAGTATATATACAGCCTACAAATATGGTTGTAATCCTGAAATCAAGGCTTTATCTATGTATCAGTCGAGGCTACGAGATCATATCTGTCCCAGGCCACAGGCTGGAAGTAGGTCCAGATTCATTGACGGAAGTTCGGAACTCGGAATGTGGGCTCAGTCGGCAAAGAATCGCACTCTAAGCCAATCAATCATCAATTGAGACATTGGCTTCGTGGCTTGCTCCCAAGAAGGAATGGCTTACTTGGATGATCCCTGGCCTGGTCACGTCTACCCCGCAAAATGGTGCTTCAGTGGCACTGCTTATCAATTGGCGTGACCTCGTTATCTGCAGCGGCTAGAGGTTCGGCCGGGAACTGATCTGGAACCGAGATCCCCCAAGTCGCCATCACACTTCCCGAAAACCATTGCAACATGCCCCAGTGAGACCCAGTCGTCAACATGCCTCGTCCCAAAGTTCCCGCACATCAGCGTCAGAGGGCTGTGGAGGCATGTAATCTCTGTCGTGAGGCAAAGAAGAGGTGCAGTGGTTCGGCTCCCTGCACTCAGTGTCTCCGCCGGGGTTTGGAGCATCAGTGCTTCATAACCTATGCACCCCGGGGCTCCAGGGCGAGGGCGAGAGCAGAGGCATCAATCCGAGCTGCAAGCGATACAAATTCATGGACTAGAGAAGAACCCACAAGTCCAAGGCGACACGCCAGCAATCATGCGGTTCAACAGAGTGATGCCGACACAGTCGAAGTATTTCAACCACTGTCACCTTCGGATTCTCGCCAGGAAGATGGCGAGGGCAGTCAGAGCGAACAGACTGATGCTTCTTCGACCAATCCCCCACGCATGCTGCTCAACTCACGCGGGGAAAGAGGTACGGGCAAAATGCACCCAGAATTGCATTTTTTGCTAAGATGAACAGTCTATATTGGCGGCGCTGCGTCAATATCATTCCTCCAGATTGTACGGGACTTGGTATCGCAGCAGATCGGTCCTTCAGCCTTTTCGCACAATGAGAAGAGTGACAGAATGCTTGAGGTTGAAACACCTCAAGCAAACGCGCCAGAGCCAGAGGTCAATGCCATGGACTTAGACGGGGAACAAAAACTCAGGTATTTGAGGTCCTACTACGCTGTCGTAAGTGCATTTACATCCCTAAGCACTGCAGGTCTTGCTAACCAGTCTAGACTGAGGCCTTGATTCACGTCTTTGATCCGTCGGAGCTTGAGGCTTTACTCATGTCTCCGGACAAGATCATGACCCCCGATGGCATTAGTAGTCTACCATCGCTCAAACAAACCTCGATTGACCTTGTTATTGCCATAGGCGCTCAGTGTGACTCTCTTGCAAGCGCAAAGAGCATCGGACAGGCGTCCTTTCGTAACGCCCGTCGCCAGGCCTTTATGGGGTTCCTTGAAGATCCTGATATAGATATGGTCCGCACATTTCTTCTCATGGCATTTTACATGCTTGGAGAGTGCCGGAGGAACGCTGCTTTCATGTATCTGGGCATCGCTGCCAAGGCCGCTCTTGCTTTGGGTCTGCACAGTCGGGATTCGTACGCAAAGAAGCCTGGACCTGCTGACCAGCTCAGGTGAGCCTAAAGCATCATATCTAGACATGTGCTAACATATATCAGACTACGGATATGGATGAGTATATGTATCGTTGATAAACTGGTCAACTCAATCTTGGGCCGGCCATCCGCGACTGCTGGGATCCGCTCAGACAGGAATAACCTCGATGACGTTGCTCAACCAGGGGATCACATCACGGACTGCCTTGTTGCTTCAAACAAGATTGTCACAATTATCAACGACATCACAGACACACTGTACGACCAAAAGAAGATCACAACACCGATTGTCGAACAGCTGATGCAGGATATTGAGAACTGGAAACGACATCTACCTGATTCTATTCGAAACACGGTGTGCACAGAACAGGCCAGCCCAGGGTCTTTGCCTCCTCAACATGGGGCAGTCGCCAGAGTACATGTCTCTTGTTTCTACTACCTTGCTGTGATGCTTGTATCGAGGCCTTTTCTTATCTCTGCGCTCACCTCTCGACCACCAAGAGGAGCTTTGCCGTCTCAACTAGCTGCTGCTTGTCTTGACGCTGCCATGTATCTCTCTCAGACATGCGTTGAGGCCCTGAATTCCGGCCTCTTGCAGGGAAACATGTGCATCATGAAGTAAGTGATCATATCGCGCGATTTACGCTATTCTAACCTTTTAGGGCTCTCATTTTCGCGGCAGGGTTGGTTCTAGGGTTTGAGATCTTTGCCAAGTACCCTGTCGACTCCGATATCGAAACTGCCTTTCAAGGAGCCAAAGAAGTTCTCACACATCTGTCCAAGCAAAGTCCACAAGCGGCACATTACTTGGAGATTTTGACAACACTCTCTAGTGCCATTGCAAAGCGTCGCTCAAAAGAGACGTCGTCAGGCAGAAGTCGATACGTGTCCAAGATCTTTAGCCTTGATTCATCAGGGGATCAAGGCGAATCCAGCACACAAGAGTCAACCTGGCCACTGATTACTCCTAACGATGGCCAATTTTTCCTGCGATTAGATGATGAGGCAGCACAAGACTGGTCATTTCCACAACTGGAGGGAGCTGATCTCTGCTTGGATTGGGAGAGTTTGAACATTTCGCAGTGGGATAGTTTTCCATTCCTATCGTGATCTAGATACCCTTGCCGACTGTAATAAACCACTATAAACTTGATCCGTTAAAGATTCATGTTCCGCTGAGATCAGCAGCCCGCTGTGAATGATAGCATTGATAAGGCTAGACCACGCTATTGGGCATAGCCGCCATTCCACCAAGCCAAAGATATGGCGGCAAAGGGCCTGCCAAATTTCTGGTGCATTACCCGACACTAGCGGATAAGAACCCATTCAGTACAGTACCCGGTGATAGCGGATCTGGTCAGCACCCGATCAACGACTGGCGATACCAAGTGGTGTGGATGGATTTGGCGCATGATGGGCGTCGATGTCAGATCTGCTCCAGTTGGTCGGGCGGCGCGTGGACTTGTCCGGATTGATGTCAACTTATCCCGCCTCTACCTGCTTGTGAGATGGCTCCGAGCCAAAGCTAAATAAGACACAAGAGCACATGCTCTGCTCAGATCAATTACACCAACTCAACACTCAACCTCAAGATCAGCTTCATCAAGACACACATCAATCACCATGATTAAGGACACAAATACGGAAACCATGCCTGGCTGGAGGCGCCTCAGTGTCGGAGTTATTGGCGGCGGCATCGGTGGCATGTCAACAGCAATTGCCCTTCGACGCGCTGGCCATGATGTAACCATCTACGAGAGGTCAGACTTTGCTGGAGAAGTCGGCGCTTCGGTCTCTTGCGCAGCCAACGGAACTCGATGGCTTCACGAGTGGGATGTTGATGTTTCCAAGGGTGACCCTGTCATCCTGAAGAAGCTCATCAACCGTGACTGGAAGACCGGCGAGCCTGTCAGCGTCTACGATCTTGATGACTACGAACAGCGGTGGGGCTATGTGTACAACATGTTTCATCGACAATACATGCATGCCATGCTCAAGGATACTGCTATGGGAGAAGGACAAGGCCAACCTGCGACGCTCAAAGTCAAGCATCGTGTAAGTGATGGAAATCATTCACCCTGCCTCCACTAACGGTTTCAGTGCTCTTCAATCGACATCCCCTCTGGCACAATCACCTTTGAGAATGGAGTTACTGCCAAGCACGACCTGATCATCGGCGCTGATGGTATCGGCTCGGCAGTCCGAGGCATCTTGGGCATCCACCCTGAGAAGAAGCCCGCCGATTCAAGCTGCCTTCACTGCAACGTCATGACTGAGGATGCTGTCAAGGCTGGTCTTGTCGACTATTCTCAGGACAGCGCTCTCGAGTACTGGGGTGGTCAAGAAGGAAAGTGGGACAAGATCGTGCTGTCGCCCTGCAACGGTGGCAAGCTACTATCCTACTACTGCTTCTTCCCCAGGGAACAAGGCGACTACACGACCCAGGCCTGGGGAGCAGAGGATCGACCAGTTGAGGAGCTCCTGAAGCCATACCCCAACCTCGACCCTCAAGTTGTCAAGCATCTTGCTATCGGCAAGGAAATCCAACCATGGAGACTTTGGGTCCACAAGCCCTATCCTTACATCCACAAGGGCAATGTTTGTCTGCTTGGTGATGCTGGACACCCGATGATGCCACATCAAAGCCAAGGCGCATGTATGGCTATTGAGGATGCTGCCGCCCTGGGTATTCTGTTCAACAAGCGCTACTTTAACGGCGACGTTTCTCAGGCTCTTGCTGTTTATGAAGAGGTTCGTCTGCCTCGAGCTACTCGAGTTCAGGCAGCTGCTGCAAAGGCTGCCTACAACATCAACGAGCGAATCGGTGAGTTTCCTAACAATTGCTATATTCACAAGCTAATTCTCATTCAGGCTTCTCCGTAAACAAGGACTGCCCTACTTACAAGGTAGAGAACCAGAAGGAGGTGTTGACTATTGAGGAGATGAATGCGTAAGTGAAATCTATCATTATCATTCCAGTAATCGACTAACCCTCAAAGGTATGACATGTACAAGGATGTTGAGGAGAAGTTGGCCAAGAAGCGAGGCGAAAAGTATCTGGGCAAGTTCCTATGCGGTCTCCCTCTTGGAATGGAGCTTCCGAATGGTGTTATTATTGGTTCCTAGGTCATGATGTATTATTTAATAAAAGCGGCATACTTCACTTGTCCCATCCAGTCAACTTTTGTCCATGTCTTGCTTGTTCATTAACAGGTCGCCATTGTTTGCCTGACCAGCTATAACTCGAGCGGCCATGCTTGTAAATGTTGCCAATGCTCCAAGGAATGAATAGCCAGTTCCAACATCAAATACTCCTACTTCCCGTCTCTCACCGCCTCCATATCATCCACGAGGTGCAGTCAGTTTTGCCATCCTGAGCCTTAGGTACAGCTCCGATCGGCCATGCCCGTTGCCGACCCGGCCCCACCGAGAATCCGGGGTAAATATGGGTCTGTCCCAATCGGGTAATCGTCCGATTTGGGTGATGGGAAGATCACAGGCCAGGCTCTCTCTTCGCAGAGCACGCTGGATGCCTGTCTGATAAAGCGACGGATAGGTCACTCTAGAAGCCATCTTTTTGATGGGCACTCACTGTTAAGGCAAACTTACAGTATGTGTAATGAAAATTATGCCACCTGTTTAACCGTTTACAATTATGCGGCGGTTGAGTTATACGATTTCGATCATCTACAATGCCCCAGGATGTCCGTGAAGGTTTCTCGAACGAGATCAATGGGCTCACATCGTTAAAATAAAGTCGAAGTATTTCTTCACTTAATTCCATATGCGAGTTTGATCCTTGGGTTCTCCAGCTCCTTTTCACCTCAAATAGTTTACTGCCGCCTCAGATCTAGGGTAGGTTCGGCTCCGTTTCAAACGTAGCCACAACCTCGTTACAGAAAAAGCAATGCGGTACACCAGCGTTAATTACCAGGGAGCACGGGCTTAACTTGAGCAATGTATTGTGTGTTATACTTGTTTAACTTCTCCGAAGAGGCCTTGCCATGCCAACTCATGCGAACCAAGCCTGCAGCAACATGTTGCTCATTCACGAGAATTACTCAAGCATTACCCTAACGTTGTGCATTTTGACAGAGGATCACACACAGACACTCTGCACCGCCGCTATCCTGTTTACTTCTTGTACGCCGCTGCCGCGCCCGTGTCCTACGCATAATTCAGCACAGTGACGTCATGTGGTTGTAAAAAACTCACGAGATAAACTTGGTAGTATTTAAACCGATAGTTTCCGCCGGCAGCCGATCTCACAAGCTCGGCCCTCGCTGCCCAGTCAATCTCGGCCGAGCCACCATTCTTGAGTTGGAGGGCGACCGTGCCGTAGAGCATTACTTCGTCGGAACCTTTGCCAAAAGGAAAGATTTGGAAGAGCTGATGTTTACGCGAAGCTACTGCCTCCCACATCCCTTGTCTCAAGGTTGTAATTTCTGCAACGTCAATATCACCCCAATACTACCAGAGAGAGTCTAACCTGCATGACCGGCCGCCTTTTTGGACGCGAGGACAAAAGTAGAATCCTCTGTAAACATGTCGACATACTTTTCGGTTTCCCCTGGCGTATCTGAGACGCTGTAAAAGGATTGAAGGAACGCGACAATGTCAGGATGAACCGACTGGTCCGGAGGACACTGTACGCTGTAGGAACCATCCATCTTGACTGTCAAGTACTGTACGCCTGGTTTGAAAGGGTCAAAGTTGTGGCCGTCAGCAAAGGTGGGCGTACTGCGACACCAAGCATTAGGTATCCCGGTTGCCGACTCCCGAGACATCATCGGAAGTCTGTGTCAAGGTGGCGCCTCGGCAGCGGTAGCGTCGATCTACCCCGCTTCCGCAAAGTCTGGGGCAGTTGATCGGGTCGCGGGTGAATCCCGGACCTCCTGGTGCATTATCCGCTCCGATCCTTGCTTTATCCGTGCCGCCATCTGGTGCATTGTCCGGTTGGACCACGCGGCGATGTAGGTGAGGAGAAGGCATTAATGTTAACAAGTAATATTATAAAGAGGCTTGATTGAAGTGCCAAGTTTGCTTTATCATAGTAACCACTGATATCCTACACATCTATCTTATATCTCATCACAATGCTCGGAAAAGTTGCCTTGGAAGAAGCTTTTGCTCTCCCCCGATTCAAGGAGCGCACAAGATGGTGGGCCGGCCTCTTTGCAGTCGACCCTGATAAGCACGCTGCCGAGATCAACGACATTACTGAGCAACGCATCAAGTACATGAACGAGCATGGCGTTGGATACACCATTCTCTCTTATACAGCCCCTGGCGTGCAGGATGTGTATGATCCGAAGGAGGCTCAATCACTAGCCGTCGAAGTCAACGATTACATTGCTGGTGCAATCAAGGAACATCCCGATCGGCTCGGGGCTTTCGCGTAAGTTTGTCACACCTGTTTGGAAGCATCCGCTGACAATCGCAGCACTCTATCAATGCATGATCCTAAAGAAGCGGCAGAGGAGTTGAGGCGATGCGTGACAAAGTATGGGTTTAAGGGCGCTTTGGTCAACGATACCCAGCGAGCTGGCTCTGATGGCGACGATATGATCTTCTATGACGGACCGGAATGGGACGTTTTCTGGTCCACGGTGACCGAACTAGACGTCCCCTTCTACCTCCATCCCCGAAATCCCACTGGAAGTATCCATGAAAAGCTCTGGGCGAAGCGCAAGTGGTTGATTGGCCCTCCCCTGAGCTTTGCCCAAGGAGTCAGCCTTCACGCTCTAGGCATGGTTACCAATGGTGTTTTTGATCGGCACCCCAAGCTTCAGATTGTCCTGGGTCACCTGGGAGAGCATATTCCCTTCGATATGTGGCGTATCAACCATTGGTTTGAGGATGTTAAGAAGCCACTTGGCCTTGACTGCAAGTTGACAATCCGAGAATATTTCGCTCGCAACCTTTGGATCACGACTAGCGGCCACTTTTCGACATCTACTCTTCAGTTCTGTCTTACAGAAGTTGGAGCTGATAGGATTCTCTTCTCGATCGACTACCCATTCGAGTCATTCTCGGATGCCTGCACCTGGTACGATGCACTTGCGATTAACGATGTGGACAAGAGGAAGATTGCAAAGGACAACGCCAAGAAGCTTTTCAAGCTTCCTAACTTTTACCAAAGCGAGGATTAAGTTGGAATTCTTATTAGTTAAGGATAGAAGCAAATAGAACATGAACTATTGAGACATCATTCGGTCGTGGTGTATAGTCTCGTGAGCAAATTTGACCCTTCAAAGTGCCATTGACAGCAATTCCCTTAAAGACAAGCTTCGCGTTCAATAAATGAGAAACACTCTCGGCCAGATTCACGATTACGACACTGGCCAGTATAATGACAAAGTTACTCTCAATCATCACCATCAACTGCCGGCCTTGTACAAGAAAGTGAGCCGTATACCAAAGCACCATCGCCTCAACAGATGACTCTGACCTAGTTCAAACAAGGATTCAAGCTTAATTATCCACCATCCCTCCAATAGTAACACTGGCACAACTGTTTCCCCGTGGCTGAGCAACTAATCTATCGTTCTCAACTGTCGCATCGATCCACTGCTGTCTTGTAGTAAACTCCATAGAGGAAAGGAAGGAAAGTATCTTGTGAAGAAAGGCTTGATGCAAGGTAAACAAGCACATATAAGCCCTGACCAACACTCAATCAGACTGCGCAGATTAGCACTAGCTAGTAGCGTCAACAAACCGTACACCTTACCTCCATTTAATGCTATTTCCCCATTCGTAGGTAAGATCCTCAGTCTTGACGTATATAGTTGATATCAAACGGACAATACTGACGGCAGATACACTGAGAAGATGTCAGCGTGCGGGAGGTGAAATACCGAGGAAGAGGAGACTAACAAGCCTCCCGCCATTAAGATCAAAGCAATCCCAACCTTCCGTCCCGTAGGGACCTTCATTGGACGCAGTATCCAAATTGGAAGGAATAGAATGGCGAGATCAGTTGCTACATTACACGCAGCGCAAGCAATAAACAGAATGGCGAGCGGTTGGCAGCCTGAGTCAGTGGGCTTGTAACAATCGATGGCCATATGTCCGATACACTGAGCCAAACAGTAGACAACAACAACTGATAGCACGGTATACGTGCAGAATTCAAAGGATCTATCCACGGAGAATCGCAAATAGAAGAGCAGGATTGCGGCTTTGATGACGAGTGTGCTCAGAGCATATAGGGGAACACCTGCCCACTTGCTTAACTGTAGATAAATGCTTTAGTCAAGAGTCGGTCGAGATTCTCCATTGACGTACATCGAGCAACAGGCTGAATTCTTTTGGTGAAACGTTGAAGATATGATCTCCACTTCCGAGCCGAGCTGCTGTATACGACATTAGCTCGCGCCTCTGGATTTCGAACTGAAGGCATACAGATGCAAACCAGAGCTGATTGGCATAGATTAAGGATCTATATCATGATCAGAAAAAATCCGAAAGTCGGGTCAACATACTGTAGCGATAACGACCAAGACTAGAAACAAGGTGTCAATCGGTTTGCTGCCACAACTTGACCAAGGGCTTACTGTCGTCTTTATGCCATTTGTTCACAACGTGTTGAGAAGTCCATAGGCGTAGCAGCACTATAGGTATCGAAAAGACAGGCATGAAAACGCCAGTATAGAATAGACTGGTGCTGCCTCCCTGCGTATGGGACATGAATCCAACCGGAGTTGGAACTGGAGGTTCATCGCCCATCCCGACCGGAAGACGGCACTTCCAGCCGTCAATTGCAGCGCTGTTGTTGGAAAAGATGTTTTATGTAATGAATACTCTGTTAAAAGGTGATGAGTGGGCGATGATATTGGAGTGGGGAGACAGCTGAGGTAGCTCAGGGGAACGTGCACGAGGGGAAATCTGTTCTGTAATTAGGTCCAATATTATCTTACTCCTCAGCTAAGCTTCAAACAAAGTTTGTCCGGGTGCAGAGTAGCTCAAGAAGAGGGACCAACAATAAAACGGAGAGCAAGCCAGCAGCGCCACCATTCCTTAGAACACCAGGCACCGGCCTGTATTCGAGTCATTCCGTTCCGGAATGAACTAGACCCGGCATATTCCAGGAGCTTAGCGTCCGTGGTGCTGAAACCATGGGCTGGGCGGCGCGTTCAGGGGTAGGGGCGCTGACCTGCAAACGTAAGTGGCAATGACAGGACCCAATGCTCAAGCCGGCGGCATGAACGTTGAAAGAGAAATGATTGCATCCTAGTTGCAATAACACAGAAAAAGACGACTAAGACTATATCTCCTCCGCTATACTAGCCATTTGTGTATAACGGTGCGAACCGCAGCATATGCTTATTCAGAAAGGTCAAATGCTCCAACGATTTAAGAACGCTCATCCTTTGTTTCCATCAGCTCTGTTGGAAGCAGTGCTGTGCTGATAACACAGCCCAACATGACACCTCCAGCTAGATACAAAACACTGTTGATGTCTCCTTCGCCTCCTGATCCAGTTGATCGACCGTAAAGATGCTGGGCAATGAGAGGACTGACGATACCAAACAATCGGCCCCAGAATCCTGCAATGCCACAGGCTGTGCCACGAACTGGTGCTGGAAATGCTTCAGGAGTCCAACCGTACAAAACAGCATTAAACATGGACTGGAAGAAATATTCCATGGCGAAAAGCCCTTCGTTCTTGGCCCTCGTGTCCACAGTGGAGAAGAGAAGGATCGATGTGCCCATCAAGGCGGCAGACAATACCATGGTCCATTTTCGCCCAAAGGCAGGAATACGATACATCATGGCACCTAAAAGTACACCGACGATTCCTGGAGCATATGTGTATATGTACGCCGCATAGGTTGAAGATAGACTGACAGACTCGGAGCCATTCTTGAGAGCCAGGATGCGTGGTAGGTAGAATCCTATCTGGGTCAGTGGTGTTCAAAATGGGACATCGTCACTTACCAGCCACTGTAAAGCCCCAGAAATCCATTATATATGTCAACCAAGTCAAGATCGTGAGGCGTGTCATTTGGAAGCCGTCAAACAACATCTTGTACCGGGAAAGCTCAGACTTGGTCTTCTCTCTCCACTCGACGTGCCGACTTGTTCCACCTAGAGCAGGGCTCGCACTCGAGCTGCTGTCAAGGGAACTCTGCTCGGATTCTAGAGACTCAAACATCTCGACCGTAAGGCCGCACTGTTTCCCATTTGTCTTGGCCATGTGTTGAAGAGTCTGTAGCGCCTCGTCGTCGCGTCCTTGGTAAATGAGATACTTTGGGGTCTCTCGAAACTTGAAGATGAAGAACCGCAGGATGAAAATAGACAGCGTGATTGCCCCTAGGGTGAACAGGAGATATCGCCATCCCATATTGTCAGCACGTGAACAGCATGGTGTCTGCGTTACGTTATCGTTGCAAGAAGGGAGTGGCTCGGCCTCTGAAAAGTTGGGCGAGCACGAATAGACTGGAATGAAGCCAAACGCGATGGCGCTGCAGACCACGACGCCAATAGGTTGAAAGATGGATAGGCACGCCAGCAAGAAGCGTTTATTCTAGAAAGGTTAACATTTTCAATGCGCTGGTGCTTGGACACCAACCTGAGGGATGAATTCGAGCGTGATTGTAGTGTCAATGGGGATATTGCCGCCGACACCGACGCCAACAAATGCGGTCAAGACGAGAAAGGTGTTGTAGCTGTTGGATGCGCCCAAACATAGCCCAAAGACTGATGAGATGAGGCAGGTTAGGTTGAAAGCCCAACGGCGGCCTGCTCGGTTAGTGGGACAGTCAGTCTGAGTCCCTTTGCAGACCGGAAGGCTTACCAATAATGTCTGCTAAAAGACCCCAGACAAAGGCTCCGGCGGTCAGTCCGGCGTTGAAGCTGGTTGAAATGTTGCCCGACTCATCGTTACCAAACCCCAGCTCTTGCTGCAAGGGGCTGAGTACCAGACCAAAGGCTTGAGCCCACAGCAAGTCAAGCATATACCCAAAGCCGCAAAGACCCCATATGTACCACTGATATCGTCCCATGCCTTGGGCATCAATCTCGCGGTTGACCAGAACGCATTTCTTTTCGTAGAGTGTAAGGCCATCAAGGCCATAGAGAAAGGGATGATTTGAGGGATTGCTCGCTGCTTCCGGCTCAGATTCTGGTCCAGTGTTGAGCGATTTCATCGCTCGCGTGACGGGCATTCTGGTGGTTCCTTGCGTGCTTGTGCGATGAAGGGTCTCTAGAATGACGCTCGATGATTTACGCTTCAACACGGCAAAGGAGGCGAGATATAAACGGTCAGACGATTAAAAAGATTCAGACAGTCAGTTGATACAATCTGAACACGCGGTACAGTAGTTTGAATCAGTTAGGGCGTTGTTTAGGTCGATTCTAGAGTCGTTGATGTCATGACTCTGAGCACCATGCGGGTCAGCCGTGACACATGACTCGGCGAATGAGAAGGAAGATGGAATGTGTATTGTCAGCAGAAATATTACTGTCTTGCAATTATTGCTCTGGGAGAAGGTACAGGGGTGGGGGTTACAGTGGCTTGGTTCAGAATCTCTTTCATTACAGGCCTGCCGTTTCAGCCTAGCCCTCATCTTGGAGTTGCTGGGCAGCCATTTACTGGTAGAGGAATCACATAAATAAAAAGGCTCTCATGGATAAATTAAGCTGAGAGGTAAGCGATCGACGAGAAAGAAAAACAGTAGTCACATGGGCCTATCCAAGCTAAATAGATACCGGTCAAAAGACGGCATCCTGATGCCGCTGAGCTATCCCGCTCACCCTCTGTATAGAACTTTGCACCTGGTCCTTAGCCTTGCCCCCGACACTATCAGTTGCCAGTTCCAGAACCTGCTTTAGATTCAATAGCGAAACCAGGGTCTCCAGCTTGTCCCCAACAAAGAATACGTAGGGCGTTCTTTATTGTACATGCATCCGTTCGAGTTCTGCCAGTGTGTTTTACGAGGCATCTTCAAAAATGCTGACCCAAACAACGAGGGTTTCTGCGTGCCATTCAAGACAGAGTCGCTCACCGAGGCCAACGCCTTCTTTGTCAAGGTTCAGAGTAACAAGGGGCCATCGCTCATAAGTGTCCGCACTTCCTCTTTGGCTCCTTATCTAGAGATTGGTCTTATGGAGTCCCAAAGAGGACCCGAGACTGGTAGTACCAATTTTCGGGATCCAGGAAAGGGGGGGAGCTTGTACCACGTGTTCCAAGCACCTCACATGCTCAAGGGTGATTGGGCTGTTCTCCGCAGGCGTCATTTCCGCTGAGAAGGTTATGTGATATCATTTGCTGCTTCACCTAAGGGACAGGTGTGTATGAAATGGGCATGCTGCAAGGTGATGCATGGGAGGCTTAACTTGATGTGTGTATTCTATGATCGCGCTGTTTTAAGCTCCGCTCTGTACCAATTCTGAATGGCGCGAACATCGTAGCCTAATGCTACGGTATCAAACACCTCTAGATGCTTTTTCGCTGAAGCTCCATCATTTGACAGCCGACCAACCCATTTGCCATGCTTCTTGGCAGCACTGACAATCTTTTCAATCGCCTCCACAAACTCGGGCTCGTCTCCTTTGGCTGGAACATATCCGAGAACAGACAGGGCCAGGTCATTAGGCCCAATGAATAGCATGTCTTGTCATATTAGGCAACCGAACAGAATGAGGAGGGAGAATTCTTACCGACGCCGGGCACTGCACAGATGGCATCAGCGTTCTCAACACCCAGCTTGGACTCGATTTGTAGACAAGTAATAAGAGTCTCATTGGCAGTCTTCATGTATGTCGGGATATCAATACCAAGTGCGAATCCGGGAAATGCTGAGCCTTGCCCCCTTATACCCTGAGGAGGAAACTTGGCATTCTGAACCACAGCCCTGGCGTCGTCGGCAGTATTGACCATGGGAACAACGATTCCATGAGCACCAGCGTCCAGAGCGCGCTTGATCAGATCTGCGTGGGTCATCCTAATACGAACAAGTGGGGAGACGCCTTGTGAAGAGATCGCCGTGATGGAGTTGTGCATTGAGTCGTCGCTTATGTGCCCATGCTCACAATCGATGATGATGCCGTCTAGGTCGGTTGAGGCTACTAGTTGAGCAGTACGAGAGGATGGAAGTCCAAGAAAGGTCATTATTGGTCCTGAATCGGCGCGGAGGGCGTTGAGGAGCCGCAATTGTGGGTTGTGAACGGTGGTTGTGAGGGGTGAGTGGTAGTCCATCTTGAGTGTTGGGCAACGCTGGATTGGACTGAATTGCAGGAAATAATGTGCGTGTTTGATACAACACTTGGGCAAGCCGCTGGTTAATAAAGAACTTTGACGAAATGGCTGTTGACTTTGCCTAACTCCACCAGTCGGCATCTTGCTCAAGGCCGAGCCGACAACCGGCGTCCTGCTGGTGGCCGATCAATCACCGTTACTCTTCGCTGCCGACCTCGGCGTCGAGAATTTGCAACCGGGACAGTTTTTCTGTATAAGTGCGCTGGACCTCTCCTGTCTCAATGCGAGCTTTCATCTGTGTATAGCTTGACACCCATTCATCAGTCGCAGACATGTCGTACCTTGACAAGCTTCCACCTACGCAGCCCGACGCGGCTTTTTCGCTTGTAGCCGCCTACGAAGCGGACATATGCGAGCAAAAGGTTGACCTGTGCCCAGGGTTTTACCGCGACGAGAACGCAAAGCCGTGGATTCTACCCTCGGTTGCACAGGTGCGGTGTTGACTGATAATTCGAAACTGGGACCAGGCTCACCTCTACAGGCTAAGGAGCGAATACACGCAAACCCCAGCCTCAACCATGAACATCTGCCCCTGACTGGCCATCCAGGCTTGATTCGAGGTGCCCAGGAGTTGGCTATTGGCACAACAAGGGACCTGAAGCGCGTCGCTTCAATTCAGACCGTTTCTGGCACGGGGGCTAATCACATTGCCGCCCTGTTTCTCTCGACCAGGCTGAAGCCCAAGACGGTTTGGATCTCTGACCCGAGTTGGATCAACCACACGGAGATTTGGAAGCTCGCTGGCCCAGATGTTCAACAGCGATTCTACCCATACTTTGATGCGAAAAATTCCAAGGTCGACTTTGAAGGGATGACGGAAACTCTTCGCAAGGATGCCCAGAAAGGAGATGTAGTCATACTTCATGCGTGCGCACACAATCCAACTGGGGCCGACCTTACAGAGAGCCAGTGGAAGATTGTTGCCGACATTTGCAGAGAGATTGGGCTGTTTGCCGTGTTTGATATGGCATAGTAAGTTCTTCAAGCACTCAAGCCTGATTGATAGCTGACCCTTCGCAGCCAAGGTTTTGCTTCTGGAAACCTGGAGCAAGACGCTTTTGCCATAACTCACTTTTACGATAGCTTGGACATGGAATTTGCCATTGCGCAGTCCTTTTCGAAGAACTTTGGCTTGTACGGCGAGAGAATAGGGGTTCTCCATGTTGTTGCCCTAGACGCCAAAGCCGCTGCAAACACGACGCTATTACTGACTCAGCTTTCACGGGCTGAGATTACCTCTTGCCCTTCTTATGGTGCGAGAATCGTGGCTGAGATTCTTGGAGATCCGATCCTTTTCAAGCAGTGGCTCAAAGATTTAGTAGAAATGAGCGAACGCATGAAGAGCATGCGATTGAGTTTGTATCAGGAACTCGAACGCAGAACGGTGCAGGGATCTTGGGAACACCTTCTTTCAGCTGTAAGTTTGGCTACCTATAGAATGCAGCAGTGCGTTAACACTTGCAGATCGGGATGTTCTCGATGACGGGACTTTCTCGCGCCCAAGTCATGGAGTTGAGAGAAAAGCATCACATCTATCTCCTCCCATCAGGAAGATTGTCTGTGACGGGTTGTAAGTATCTTGCTTTATACTTAGGGTTCTAGTTCCTGACGTTTTCTCAGTGACAAGAAGCAATGTGGAGAGCGTTGCTGCCGCATTGCATGATATTCTGGGCTCAGAATAGGCAGAGTTATGGTCTAGAACTACGAGTCTTGGATGACATTTGGGTAGTCGGTTAAAGCTAGTTTAGTAGAAGTATATTCAAAGTAACAATGACTAAAACATCTCGTCTGTGTAGTCCTAGAGAACCCTGACCCTGATGCCTCTGAAGGTTAACGGTTTTGAGCTTGCTAAACTTGGTGCAGCCAGGCTTCCCGAATATCTTGACGCGTTTGGCTGTGGAATGCCAGTCACATGGATGGTTATTTATTCAGTCCAAGCACTTGAAATATAGATTGTGAAGTTAGTCCAGGAGCGTAATCAGCCGGGAAATATTTCCTGTTGTAGGAGTAACTGGGGTCGTTGGTTTTAGTTGCTGGTGAAAACGAATAGGTAAGGAGGGTATCAACAGAATATAGGGGGGATAAAACAATCCAGATGCTTGAAAGCCACGATGAGAAAAGCTCGGGGTTTCTCTTATAGGCATTGATTGAAGCCCTGTGGAAACGGCGATTGAAACAATCTCCGTCGTTTCACGAAGCATCATGGTAGTTGGATGTTTGAATAGGGAGAATTATAGTAGGATGGCTACTCAACTCGAAATACGGCTTTGGTAAGTAGCCGTTTAAAATTTCTTTCAGATAAACCAAGCGGCGAGTTATGGTGCTCGCCGGGAATGTGAGTGGAAACTTCGGCCAAGTCTAGTTTCCAACGCCGATCCAATCGGCCACTTTCTTTTGACCGACCTGAACTATTCGGCTAACTTCCTTTGCCCGGTACAGGAACCATCTCATGTGTTTTGTTTGACATATAAGGTGATGATAGGTTGTAAACCTTTGGCCTTCTATGTCTTATTATATCTAATTCGAACTAACATACGATTCTCCTCGTCCACAATGACAACCAACACTCTCGACCGTCTTTCCGCGCTTGACACCAACACGGTGTCCGATGCGCTAGACTTTCTTGGCCTCCCTGGAGCCACTTATGGCCTGCGCCCCCTTTGGGACTGTCCCAAGATTGTCGGTCGCGCCAGCACCATCAAAGTTGGCCCCAAGACTGAGGGCAGCCAACCTACGGTGCATCTGATCACACCCGTGATAGACGCGGTAACGACAGATGACCGTGTCCTCGTCATTGCCGGTGGCACTGAGGGCATCTCGTGTTGGGGAGACATCATTGCCAACGCAGCCAAGGCCAAGAAGATCCGTGGTTCTGTCATTGACGGCATGAGTCGTGATATTGATGGCAGCCGAGACATTGGCTACGCCGTCTTTGGTCGTGGCGTTACCATGATTAGTGCTCGAAATCGACTCATCCAGCTTGACTCTGGAACCGAAGTTGAGATGCGAGGCGTCAAGGTGAACCAAGACGACTATGTCATTGCTGATAATTGCGGAACTGTCTTTGTGCCTGCCGACCGTATCGAGGAGGTGCTGGATTTGGGTGAACGCATCGATCGTCGTCAGACCAACATGCTTCAAGAAGTTCAAACTGGCCGTTCAGTGGCAGAAGTCATGCATGACAAGCAATTCGAAGCCATTACGTCTTCGGGTGGTCAGACAACCAACGACACGCCCAAGGGGAATCCAAAGAAACCCGCCCCTGAGGACCAAGAACTTGTCGCCCTGTTTGCCGATTCTGACACCCCTGGAGTCTCGGACGCCCTCGACAAGCTTGGAATTCCAGGGCAGGCCTTCAATATCATGCCTCTGACCAACTACCAAAAAACCACCGTTGGACCAGCTTTCACGGTGCGTTACGTGCCCGCCAGCAGCCCTCCCAGTAGTGTTGGCGATTTCATCGACGACGTGGCTCCTGGTGATTTCGTTGTTATTGACAACGGTGGACGCACTGATTGTACCGTCTGGGGGGACATTATGACCCAGTACGCCGGCCTGCGAGGCATTGCGGGAACCGTCATTGATGGTGTGTGCCGCGATGTCGATCGTGCCATTAGCGACAACTACCCGATATTTACTGCTGGACGATGGATGCGGACGGGCAAGGACCGAATTCAAGTTGGAGGTGTCAATGAATCTATCGGTGTGGGCAATGTGAGAGTTAGTCCTCGCGATATTGTGGTGGCGGATGCGAATGGCGTTGTTATTGTGCCGCGGGACCGGGCTCGTGAGGTGGCTGCCGTTGCAAAGACAATTGAGAAGAGTGAGGAGGGCATCAGATCAATGATATCTCAAGGTTCTACAATTGCCGAGGCGAGAGAGAGGCTTGGTTATCACACACTCCAGCGAAAGGGGTAATGCAGCAACAGAGAAAAGGGGTTTAGATGGGGAATATTCATTTACTCAAGAAAATCTCATCCATTTCTCAAGAGATCTCTTTCTCAGCACTCGTAGAGCTTCTTGCTGCTTGCCCCTCGGTTTGGGTCGTGGTAGTCGTGTGATCGAAGTGGCCCCTTGGAAGCCATCCTCGCTTCAACGTCTTGTCCATTGGCCGCTTTACCTTTCGTAGACAGAGAGAAATGTGTTCTTTATTATAGTTGAAGCCCGGCTCTTGATGGGTTAACTGAGCCAGAAGATCGTAGACAGAGAGAGTATCTGGCACAGTACGAAGGAACAATTATGATAGAAGATTGGAGTTGAGTCCCAATCACGAGGAAACCATCCACCCGGCTGACGGACCACGCCAATACGACCACTCTACGACGCTCTCTTGGATGGGACATCTTAAAAGGAGGGGGTGAGACACCATGAAATACCTCAAATAAAAGATAACACCAAGACTATAAACTTCATCTTTTGTATGAAAGCTAATCATTATTTGGCAACTGCTCCTCCCAACATAGTTGTTGAAGAGCATTTTCGTAAATCCAATCATCAAGGAACGATAGATCTAAAGGCAAATCATCCACAAACTGAAGGCTATGACCATCTTCATGTGAAGTTGATGCCATGGTCTGCTCACTGAAAGTCGATTGGAAAGTTTGTACTGAGGGCTGTGACCCAGAGTTGTCGGATGCAACAAGAGGACCTTCAGTTGAACGCAATGTCTCCATAGTAGATCGAATCTTCTTGATGTGAGAGTAAAACTCCATCGCCGCGAAATGGCCATTCTGTTCCAGTTGTTGGAGGAAGTCTGATGCAAGATTGAACTCATCGTTGTCGTTCTGTGAACTTTGTCGACCTAGAGCACCAGCTATTGCGAGGATGACGGCGGCTGAAAAGAGATGTTGTACATAAGAGTAATTGAAGACGTGAAAGTCGCCGTTCACCCAGCACTGAGACAAAAGTTGGAAGGATTGTCTCGCATAGTGAATACAAGCGTCAGCAATCTCTAATGCATGGCCAGGAAGGCTGCTGTCTGCTGTAGCCGCGACACTTCCTTCGATGTGACGTCGGAATACGAAGAGTAGCACTGGTCTTGTTACTAGGATAAACAACTGGAAGGGTCAGCATATGAGAATACACAACAATAGCAAAGACGAGCATCGGAATGTGCATGGGTGGAAGAACAGGCTCAAGCAGTTACCTGGTTGAATGTGAGTTGTAGAGGAGGCGTCACAGGCTGAGAGTACATGTTACTGCCACCCCCACGAGTGAAATAGGGCTTCATGTGTTCGGGAAGCTGGTCTCTCCACTGACTAAGCTCCTCTCGAATCTTTTCCACCCGTTGAAGGAACGTCCCACGCTGAGGTGTTCGGACGTAGAGTGATCTGGATATGTTCCCTGCGATTTTAGCAAGTCGCACCACGGCCATAAAATGGAGGTGGTCACCAAAGTCTGAAGAGTTGAGAGCTGGGTTCATCGATGGCAGGTCGACCGAGATATCATCATCTGATATAAGTAGTGGTAGGCCAATCTTTGATGATAGAAACCTTTCAAGAACGTAGACTGACCACCAGATACGAACACGGTGCTCCCTCAGCTCGGGATCTGGAACATAGGCATGGCCGATGTTGACATGGAGGCCCATGATGGTCGCAAGTCGCAAGGCAGAGCCTACAAAGGCACATGCTGAATGCCGACGGTTAGTTTCAAGGGAGTATACAGCCAATAATACAAGTCAGCAAGGGATGGTCGGCCAAGGGCTTAGGGCTCACTAGAAGTAGGAGAGTCTCGATAAGCTCTAGCTGGGGCCTCTCATTGATCATACGAACGGCATCACTCGCAACCGCAAAGTAAGCCAAACCGGGGAAGTTATTGTTCATATTTAGGCACTTGCTTGATCGCAGTTCACCTATGGCAAACAGCGCCCACATCTTGGCTGTAGAGGCTGGGCTGGTCCCGTGGCCGACATGGTCAAAGCCACCTGTACTCAACGCGAGAACCTCGCTCCGTCGTACAATATGGTAGTTGTGACGTAGAAACTGGAGTGCTGTTTCGATTAAGAGCCTGGCGCAAGCAGGCGAAGGCCATGGCGGGGCTGTGGTCGCGAGACCACGTAGAGCATCGTCAGAAGCAAACTGAGTGCGAGGGATATGACTCGGTGCCTTGGAAGAGGAAGCAAACTGGCGAAAGCGAGTGGCAAACGCGGCATCAGCAATTTCGCCAATCCATATGGGTGTGTCGGAACTCCTGGTGTGAGCAAACCAGTCGCTCTCTTCTAGGATCTGGTTCTGAGCAGCGTCTTCGTCATCGTTCGGCATCGGGTCATGATGAGAGAGGGTCGGGGCAGGTTTGACGGGAGGCGACTCGGATGGGGGCAAACGGGCACGTAGTTCTGCATTCTCCTGAAGAATGCGGTCGAGGAAACTTGGTGATGTTAACGGAGTTCTCGATGCTTTTTCACTGCCCAACCCAGGGGAATGACAAAGAACACCGATGGGGGTGGATATAGGAGGAGCTATCGGACAGGTGAGGGTACCTTTGGTGGACTCTGACTTGACGATCTCGCGTTGGGTAGATGCATTCGGATTCGCGAGTGCAGTTGTTACATGGTTTACTTCCTGAACATCGAATCTTGCGGATATGACATGGGCGACAGCTGGGCAATGGAGTTAGCTTGATGTCTGTTTTGTCGTTGTGCAATCTTACGCAACAGATTTCTTCTGAGGCAAAGATGGGGTGGCTGAGCGAAGCCGTCGCTCGCTGCTGGAACCAGAAGATCGCGACATTGTGCAGCTGGCCGAGAGGATGTAGAAAGATAGAGAACAGAGCTGAGAAGAGACGGGAATGAGAGGAGCAGGGGTATTTTACCTAGTTAGGTTTAGGCTACTAATGCAAAGTAGCTATTTTATAGAGTACTATTTAGATATGTAGCTGATCCCAAGTTTGCTCTATAACGAGATTTCTAATGCTTATAAGCTATATTTCTATATTTATTAGGTCTTCTATACAATACAGACATAATTGCAGTTCTTTTAATTATGTAAGAAGCAACATCTCTTCAATAAAGCACGTCTCTGACCTCTCTTGGTTTAGGCGGTTTCAGTTTCCTAGCTTCGGCAAAAAACAAGACGCCGAGACTTGCGCCTACTTGCTACGACGGCGTAATGACAATACCCCGAACTTATTTTGCGCCGAGTCAAGTAATAGCCGACTAATCTGCTGCTTCCACAGATAACCTACTAACGGCTAAGTTGGGAATCTTTGGCAATCCCGGGCTCCTTTTGCCAGTTTGGCTGGTACTGAATTCTTTGTTGCAATCATGACATTGCATAGCACGATAAATATGTCTTATCCAAGCTGATTATCAGGAACTAAATGCAGCCAGGAATTGCCAACCTTGACCAGGCCAGGTTAGAGCCGTGGTTAGCTTTGTTATCACGTTGATGGCCGAGCACATCTACATATATTTGCCCCAGAATGACAAGGAGGACTGACTCAAGGGATGAGGGCTTATCCGTGATGCCAGGAGGGTCATGTGAGCTAGCTTCTCTTAGCTATACCTGTCTTGCACTACATCTCCGCGAGTATCTTAGTGCCGTGCAAGAATAGTTATGCCTTTTTACCAGGCATGTCCATATATCAATTGACATCCTAGGCAAGCTTGCTCATATCTAGCTACACGGTTCATCTTGAGTAGCCACCACGCGAACGATGTAGAAACCCTGGCCACCACCTCGCCCCTTCTCTAGCCAGCAGAAAACAATTGGGTCCATGGCTTTGCCTCATCTAGCACATATGGGCTATAGTAACAAGGTTAGAGGCGAGGATTGTCGCTGGCAATCCAAAATGCGGGAAGGCATGTGATCCTGGGATCTTGGGTTGTGTGGACCAGGCTTTGAGATGACCCCTTATCCTCCGCCTTAGACTTGACAGTTATCTATTTAAGCCAGACTCTATCGACTGCATCCTGTGTTGAAATGTTTCATCTCGCAACTCTCTACAGCCACTGTCAAGCTCTTATTTACCAACACACTTCTGCCAGATACCAACCCGTCACCTACGATCTTCTAGCTCAGTTAACCCATCAAGGGCAGGGCTTCAACTATAATAAAGAACACATTGTCAACACATCATAGCATCATATCCCAATACTAACACAGTAGCCTTTGTTTTTTCTTTTTCTTTTTTTAACCTTCTGCTGCCTGCAGTAGAAGAGTCGCAACCCGTCACCTACATTCATGGTTGACAACATTACGGGACGGCCTATGTCGCCCGGGGATGTTGACAAGTCAAGCCTCGAGTATGACAGAGCAAAGCACCACGGCGACTCTTCTGGGCAAACTGTACATTCTTCTGCTTTAATTCCCCTGGGGTGATATGAGGATAGAGTGCCAGATTCCCACAAAAATATCAGTGATTCCTAAATGCTCAATCGCTATTTAACATCCGAGTAAATGAATTCCCACCCGTTTTCTTTTAGAGCAATCTCCGCGCCATCATGTTGGATTTAGAGTGTAGGCGCATCAGGAAGCACAGATCTTCCCAATCCCTCATGTTCCAGCACTACCATATGCCCAGGCTCAGCCATGTACACCACTCGTCCGCTGACGGATGAGCTCTCTCCGATGTTTCTCTTGCTCTAAACACCTGTCAGTAGGGTCTTAAGACGCACGGATGGGTACCCTACCTTCATCATATGCAATGAACTCATCGAGCCCTCCTCCCGATTTAACGGTAGGAAACACGCAGACCTTCTTGTCGGTTATCACTTCAAGAAGGGCCGGCCCCTTGGAATGAACCAGCCAGTCCAAACCCTCTACCAGTTCCTTTGGGTCTGATACGCGCCGAGCTTGCACATGCATCGCCTCGGAAAGCGTCACAAAGTCTGGGTTGACTTGATGCGTGTGTGCGTAGCGATCTTGGTAGTAGATGTTTTGGAGCTGCGTCACCATACCTTGTTCCTCATTGTTGAGCAACAACACCTTGACACCGATATTGAACTGCGCCGCCATGGATAGCTCAGATAATGTCATGCTGAACGAGGCGTCGCCATCAATGTCTATCACTAGAGCATCTGGGTGTGCCATCTTGGCACCAATCGCCGCTGGAAGCCCAAAGCCCATAGTGCCGAGGCCACCAGACGTAATCATGGAGCGAGGCTTCCGCCACCGTAAATGGTGAGCCGCCCACATCTGATGTTGCCCGACGCCAGTGGTGACATACATGTCTTGCTTCCGATGTGCGACGAGCTTGTTCAGCTCCTCGATGACCACCTGCGGTTGGATGAGGCCATGACGGGAGTCGCGGTCAAAGCTGGATAGGGGCCATCGCTTCTTCCATTGATCAATTTGTTGCAGCCAGTCTTTACGCTTCTCGCTCTCTGGTGCACAGTGATCTAGCAACGGTAATAGTCGCTTCAGATTGGCCCCAACGTCGCCCTCTATGGCCTCGGTAGCTTGCACAACCTTGTTGATGTTTTTCGGTACCATCTCAAAGTGAACGATACCTCCTCGTCCTTCCTTTTCCGCAGCGTAAGCAGCAGGGGCAAATTTGGACACGTTCATGGTGACTCGATCATCAAAACGCGCACCGAGAGCCAGGATGAGATCGGCGTGTTGAATCGACATGTTGGCGTATGCTGTTCCATGCAGACCGAGCATGTGAAGGGCCTTGTCGTCGAGTTCATCGAACGCACCGAGACCTTGCAGTGACGTTGTGACGGGGATAGAACACCGGTCGGCCAATTGCTTCAGCAGTTCTGGACCACCTTCTGAAAGAATGACACCTTGCCCAGCGTAGATGATTGGTTTGCGAGCAAGATTAATCAGACGAGCAACGCGTCTGAGGTCAATCTCAAGCTCATGATCCCTTGCCATCGCCGCCATCTGATGTCGAATCGATCTTGATGGCACATGAGCCTTCGCAGCGACTGGCCGTTGCAACATACCGACAGTGACATCCTGGGGCAGATCGACCAGAACAGGTCCAGGTCTCCCTGTCGTAGCAATCTCGAAAGCCTCGTTAATCCGCTGGGGCAATTCATCAACGTGCTTAACCATAACATTCCACTTGGTACAAGCTCGCGTTATGCCTATCGTGTCGGCTTCCTGAAAGGCGTCGCTACCAAGAGAGGTCGTTCGGACTTGTCCTGAAAAGACGACCAGCGGCGTACCATCAGAGAGCGCATCCTGCATCGGAGTGACCATGTTGGTGGCTCCCGGACCCGAAGTGACCAGCACAACACCGGGCTTGCCGGAGGCTCTAGCATAGCCCTGGGCCATGTGTCCAGCCCCTTGTTCATGTTTGGGCAGAATGAACTTGAAGTAGTCGGACTGATAAATTGCATCAAAAACAGGGAGAATGGCTCCTCCGGGGTATCCAACTATACCTGTTAGTGACTAGCCCAGGAGAATACTTGAGACTGGAGGTTAACTCACAAATGCACTCAACGTTGTGTCTTTTCATCATCTCGTGGAATATTTGGGCTCCGGACATTCCAATAAACCTAAGGCGTCATGGTTAGCTACAGCCCAGAAGAATCATCTATATATTATAGTACTCACGAGTCGTCCAGAGATTCCACATGGTGTTCACTGCTTGGATGATAGCATTGGGGGATTGCTTGTGCTGTTGCTTCAGAAGCCAAGGTTCTCTTATGCTCAAACAACTGGCATTCAAGATTAGTGGCGAATCCAATACAATCTTTTCAGCTGCCAGGCTTGAGGAGTAGAACAGCATACCCGTCCTTCGCGCTTGTTTGGGCTCCTAGTGCTGCCTGTTTGAGTTGCAACCGTGCGCGCTCGGAGCAGGCGTTTCGGGGGCCAAGCAGTGGGCGAGCGCGCTGCCACCCTAGACCAACGGCCAGGAATCATTGTGCAAACAGTACTCTGTCTCTGGGAGGGAAGTGACCTGGTCGGTGAAAAGTGGAAATTGCCGGCTCAAGCGTCAGTGTGAATGTGAGCTGCAGGGATGAAAGACTGAGTGCACTCGGCAAAATGACAATGAACTCAGAAACTGTCATTCTCCAGGAAAGATTGCTAGTAAACAGGCTCATAAACTTCCTCTCTTCCGATGCCGGGGCAGTCCAAGAAAGGGATGGTGAGTCAACTAGGATTCTCGGGGAACAAACATCGTCCCGAGATAATGACAGCCACTAGTCGGCTCCAATAACACGGACGAGCCTTTAGACTAGTCTCACGGGCGGGTCGCTGTGGTTCACCTCATATGCACTCTTAAACCCTGGTCATCTCCGGAGTGCGCACACTCTCCCCGGCTTGTCATTCACGCCCTATATACATCTACAACTCATGTTATCTGTAAATCTACAACCGACAATCGGCCCAACATACCAAGGCTGCCACGAAAGCAGATCACACCGGCCTTCGGCCTTAGGACCGTCGGTAGCCATCACGAGCCGGGCACGAGTGTGATTTCGGAGACAGCTATGTGAGTGTTTGTCCGATCACTTGGACCGAGGATGAGGATACAGGATGGTGGCAGGGAAGCAGGAAATGTTATGGATATAGGGTACTCTTGCTGTGTGACTTGCGGGCTTGTTAACAATCATCCAAGCTCCTGAATATTTTCTTTTGCAATCTGATCTTGGCTGATATTCACCTTCAACATGACTTCAATCTCTGGGGCGTCACGAAGCAAGATGGGTTTTCAGCACGTCCGTCGCTTTGCTTCACAGGCTGCCAAACCTCGAAGGCTCAATGTTCCAATCGATTTCGCAAAGACCCCTTTACTACATCACAACCGAGAAACTCTTTCCCAAACCCCGGGTCTTCCGACTGACGGTCCCTCTACACGCAAGAACCTGTTCCAATCCGTCAACGACGCGTTGCGCACTGCCCTGGGCGCATCTAACAAGGTTCTTTGCTTCGGCGAGGATGTGGCCTTTGGTGGCGTCTTTCGCTGCACAACTGGTCTGCAGAATGACTTTGGGCCACATCGCGTGTTCAACACTCCTATCACCGAGCAGGGTATTGTTGGTGCCGCCATTGGTGCTGCTGCAGAAGGCATGAAGCCTGTGGTTGAGATTCAGTTTGCCGACTACGTCTTTCCAGCCTTTGACCAGATCGTCAACGAGGCAGCCAAGTTTCGATATCGCGAAGGTAAAACAGGTGGCAATGTCGGCGGCCTCGTTATCCGCATGCCATGTGGTGGCGTTGGTCATGGCGCGCTGTAAGTCTGACTTGAAGCTTAGCGACATCTCGGCCCCCAGATCTGACTCCGAGTTTATCAGCTACCACACGCAATCACCCGAGTCTCTATTTGGCCACGTCCCTGGATTCAGAGTTGTGGTGCCTCGATCCCCATCGCAAGCGAAGGGTCTGCTTCTGTCGGCGATCCTCGAGTCCCAAGATCCCATCATCTTCATGGAACCCAAGATCCTGTACCGAGCCGCGGTCGAAGAGGTTCCCGACGAGTCGTACACCTTGCCTATTAGCAAAGCCGAGGTTGTTAAGCCCGGCAACGATGTCACAATCATCTCGTACGGACGGCCATTATACACTTGCATGGCAGCTATTGAGGCCGCCGAGCGAGACCGTCCTGGACTAAGCATCGAGCTCATTGACCTGAGAACCATCTTCCCATGGGACCGAAATACAATCCTCGACAGCGTTGCCAAGACCGGGCGTGCTCTGGTGGTCCACGAGAGTATGGTGAACTTTGGAGTCGGCTCTGAAATTGCAGCTACGATACAGGAGCACAATCTACTAAAAATGAAGGCACCCGTGAAGAGAGTGGCGGGATGGACAACACACACAGGACTAGCTTACGAGAAGTATATCTTCCCAGATGTTGCCAGTAAGTTCTCCCTCGTTCTGAGCTATGCTTGAACTAACACAGCCTCTCAGGGGTATATGATGCAATTCTAGAGAGTAACGATTATTAGAGTGTGCTCTACGGTAGAACTAATGTGTAGCGAGAAGTAGGTCAGGCTGGTAGTGGCATTGATGGCTATTGCGATCTTTGGGCTCTTAGAATGCGTGCGATTCATTAGTTGTAGATACAGAATCTCAAATTATCCAACCAGGCTTTTTCACATGCGTGCACCGATCCCTGTTGGGCTGACTGAACCTTTATAGACATTGTGCACTGCTAATCTTCAGACTCCCAAGTTTGCGGCCGGGCAGGGAATGCAGCAACTCTATCATATGTACAGCTGCCAATAGAGTTTTATGCGAGCATCACTAGAGGCTTTCCAAGTTTTCTATCAACGGAGGTGAATTAACGACTGGTGAAGGTGTGTGAGGCTGATGCAGAGAAATAAATGATATGTTCTTCTGTGAAACAAAGGCTATTCAACAAACATGAGACTATGGACACAATGTGCGTCAACTATAAACCTTCAATTCCTCCCTCATGCTCCTCAAAATCGTACTCTTCAGGGTACTTGAGCATAATCCTCTTGAGTTCCTGACGTTGTGCTTCCGCTTCCTCAGTCAACTCGGCGTAGACATCAGAAAAGATAGCACGAAGCGCAGGCTTCTTTTCCTTCTCTGCCTCTGAAAGCTCCAGGATAATGTCCTTGCGAAGCTGCGCCCGCAGCTTGGCGTCTCTTGTCTGATCCCAAACACCTTGGTGCTCCAGCCACTTGCGTAGCCGAGCGACGGGATGGCGATCATCGGACTTCCAATAGCTCACGTCACTGCTAGAACGATACGCTGAGCTGTCGTCGCTTGTGCTGTGATGCGAGATGCGATAGCTCATGAATTCTAGGAGGATCGGTCGTCCGCCTCCTTTAAGCGCTCGCCTTCTAGCTTCCTTCGTTGCCTGGTAGACGGCAAAGATGTCGGTGCCATCAACGCGGAGAGTCTCGATGCCGTAACCAGCTCCGCGGCCAGCAATTCCGTCTCCACGGTATTGTTGAGATGCTGGGGTCGAAATAGCAAAGCCATTATTACGACAGATAAAGATGACAGGAACATCCTGTGTAGCAGCGACGTTGAGTGCGCCGTGGAAGTCACCCTCACTGGCAGCACCCTCACCAAAGTATGACGCTGCTACTCTTGGCGCCTGGTCAGGGTTCTCGAGAGCCTCCATCTTCAGAGCGTATCCGGCGCCGGTGGCATGGGGTATCTGGGTGCCCAGGGTAGAGGCTACTGCGTGCTACAAGGGCGTCAGCTTCTTCATCAAACGGGGCTGGCTTGAAGACTCACAATATTAACTTTGCTCTTTCCACTATAGTGAACTGGCATGTTACGTCCCTTTCCAGGATCATTGTGGTTTCCTGCTAGCTGGCACATAAAGTCTTTCAACTCATATCCGCGCTGCAGAAAGACGCCGTGTTCTCTGTACTGGGTGGTGATAACGTCGGCGGCATCCAAGGCGGCTGCGGACCCAACCATGAGAGCTTCTTCGCCATGTGAGACCTAATAGGATAAGCATAGAAGCGACATACGCGCGATATACTTACCATGTAAAAGCTCAGACGACCGTGTCTCTGTGCGTCAAACATGATGCCATCCATGATGTTGACTACATGGTTAGCGTATGCTGCGGAATCCCGATGAGGCATACCTGTGAGCATGTTTTTGTACCATCCGAGTACTCGCTCTGGCGTGACTTCGGATGAAACCTGGCTCTCATCTTCGATAATGCTGTTGGAGTTCATGATGCGGTACGTCGGAATCGTGGGGATCGTGGATGGTTCGGTCCATTGCATTGTCCGCACAAAGGAGCTGTTGATGGCGCCGGGGAATCGTGGCCTGCAACGTCAATCATCAAAAAGTACAAGCTGGGAAATCCAGATATGGAACAACACTTACTGGCCATCCTGGGGAGTGAAAGTCGACGTTGAACTCCATCGAGCTGATCTTGGCGCGTTGAGGGTCCGACAATACGCTGACAATCCTCTATTCGCCAAGTGGCTACGGCATCGACGTATCAAGACTATCATTTTGGGATGTTTAGTTCCAACTGCAAATATTACGAACTGGACTTCAAGACGGCTTGAGCTTGACTTATTCCACTTGTAAAGAATGCCCTACAAATGTCATCCTCGGCTTAGGGCGGGTCACATCGGCTGAGAAGGACCTGTCATGTCAATGTCAACATGTCAATGCGAATTCCCATGTCTTCCGATATGCGGAGCGCCGGTAATAGGATCAAACAATCTGCGGCATTCATATCTTTCTCCGAGACGTTATTCCCGGTGGTAGTTGCGCGATCCCTGGACCCCTGAAAGACGGTGATTAAAAAAAGCGCCGACGGTTAGCGGTGGCATATGTTGGCGGCTTAAGTCAGTCTTGGCTTGGTCTTCCGGGAAGAGGCTGATCTTGAGAAGGTCATAATCAATTCAGCTGGCTATGTTAAAGTATTGAGGAAATATTCCAAACTTTTCTTTGGTTACACATCGTCAATTGGTTTCAGTGCCAAAATGTTGCGCCGTTCTGTTACTAGTCTCCCAAGCAGGTTGATCACACACCGTGGCATACTCTACAGTGCTGGTAGTCTTTCTCTCCCAGGGCGCTTCTTTCACACAAGTCTTACACACAATGTGGTGAAGCCATATCTTCTCGCCGACATTGGCGAAGGTAAGACCTCTGAATCATTGTAGACAACCATCTAGGAGAGCTAACTTGATACCCAAGGAATTACCGAGTGCCAGATCATCAAATGGTTTGTTAAAGCAGGGGACAAAGTACAGCAGTTTGATCCTATTTGCGAGGTCCAGTCGGACAAGGCTTCGGTCGAAGTAAGCATTATGGGTTAGGTGCACCAACAATGGCTAATAGAAGCCCAGATCACTTCTCGATACGATGGAACAATTAAGAAGATTAATTACGAAGTGGATGACATGGCAGCAGTTGGTGCAGTAAGTAACTCTGCCTGTGCTCAAGATGCCACCGTACTAACCCTTTTGAAGCCTCTCATGGATATCGAAGTCGACGATCACGATGACCTTACCGCCAACGACACGAAACCCTCCAGCTTCCCTATAGAGGAGGTAAATTCTGCAGGATCTGTCCAAATATTGGAGAAGTTGGATGCTGTGACCGAACAAATTGCATCCTCCTCAACTCCAGACCCAGCAACACAACATCGAAGCCAGTCTGAATCTTCGATACCTAAGAACTGTGGCACCATGCTGCCTTCTGTGAGACATCTACTCAAACAGCACAATATCGACCTTTCCGAAGTGACAGGGACTGGAAAGGGCGGACGAGTCTTGAAAGAAGATGTCCAGAAGCATCTGGCAGCGAAGAGCCCCTCGCATGGTTCGACAGGGATCCAACAGACACGTACCACGACGCCACCAGAGGATGTCATTGTCCCCCTAACTCCTGTTCAGAATCAGATGTACCAGTCCATGACACAATCTCTGTCAATTCCGCACTTTCTATACACTCAGACTGTCGACGTGACAGGTTTGACCTCGCTTCGCAAGCAGTTTCTCAGCAACCCCAAGGCATTGGCCCAGCTCACAGAAAATCGTGCCAAGAAGTTTTCGCCTTTGCCATTTATTATCAAGGCTTTGTCACAGGCAGTTACCAGGTATCCCATGCTCAATTCTTCATTGGTACACGAGACGGGTGCGAAGCCTCAACTGGCTTTGAAGAGATCTCACAACATCGGCATTGCTATGGATACTCCAAAAGGGCTGGTTGTTCCTGTGGTTAAAAACGTCCAGGGCCATTCCATCATCTCTCTCGCCGCAGAAATCGAACGTCTGAGCGCTCTAGCAAGAGATGGCCGGTTAAGCCCTGATAGCATGAAGGGTGCAACCATGCTGGTAAGCAATATCGGCAGTATCGGAGGACAAGTAGTGGCACCAATCATTTTGTCGCCTATGGTGATGATTCTGGCCGTCGGTCGTTCACAAAAGGTGCCTGCATTTGAGACAGGTGAGGATGGAACAAGGCAACTGATTGAGAAGGAACAGGCTGTGTTTAGCTGGAGTGCAGATCACAGAGTCCTCGATGGTGCGACTGTGGCACGGTGTGCCGAGGAGATGGCGTTTTGGCTGGAGAATGCGAATATGATGGGGTTGTCTCTGGTTTAGCTAAGCTCTGATTTAATTCAAGTAATAAGTCATGTTTCTTCCTTTCTCGTTTCACAACTTCCACTTCTGGGGACTTGCCCCCCTTGTACCGAGAGAGAAGCGTAATCAAGCCGCAGTCTTAGGACGAGACCGATGAATTCAAGATCTCAATTAAAACAGAAATGAAGCATCAAGTGAGTGTGGTTTTGTGAAAGCTTCCACGTGCAGATTGCCAAAGGTTCAAAGAACAACAAACTCCAAGTCATTTATTCTATCTAACTCATCTTAATCTTTATATATGGAACAAAATGCCTGGGCCACGGAACTGGCTGAGGTCCATAATCGCAACGGTAAAAGCTAGGGTAATTATAAGAGGTCTTGTATCCAGAGAGCTCAAAATTCACCTTGTTCTGCTTGGAGCATGGCGCAGGTACCGAGACTTCAGACCACCGGCTGTAGTAGGTCACATCAGCGTCGTAATCGAATTTGCTTTTGCTGACTGGAAAGGTAGCCAAAGCATCTTTCAAGTTCTTGATCTCTGTGGTAAGATCATCAAGTGACTCGCCCAGTTGCAATTGGATCGTGTTTTGAAGCCCAGTTAACAAGCCCCTCAACTTGCCCGAAGAATCTGCCTGAAGTTCCTTGGTGTACGGAGTCCAAGAGAATGAAGAAACCTCTTTGACGGTTGCAGAAACTGTTTTGACAAGGGGCTCATACTTGGAAACAAGCTCTTGGATAGGGCCAACAGTAGCCTCGATTTCTTTGACCGATTCTGGCAGCTTCTTGACAATCTGTATGGATTCCAATATGTCTGTAACCTTTGTGAAGGAACCGCTTTGAATAAGGTCCATGAAGAAGCTCGAGTTCGGAACCTTCTTGGTGACTTCGATGGCCTTGTCGGCAATGCTGATCATCTCCGGGATAGCGCTCGCCGCCTTGTCAGCTGACTGTCGGATGTTCTGCAAAGATTGTGCAGCAGTAATAGCTTTGTTAACTATCCACAGTTAGTGAATTCACAAAGTGATTGGGCAGCAAATACCTTTGCTCAAAAAAGCAGAAACTCCGGGGCCAGAGCAGAGCTTTCCCTTGCAAGCAGTCTTCTTGGTTGTGTCGACCTTGCCAGGAAGGGCACCAACGGACGTTTTGATAGTGTTGGCCGCACCTGTAATCGTCGAGACTTTTGTCTTCATGGAACCAAATGTTTCTACCCAGCCGAGAAGCAAGTTTCCTACTTGCAAACCCATACCGAGTGCCGCAGATTTGACATATCTAGTAAAAAAGGCAGTTACGGCAATTGGATTGCACCCAACACCGGTCAGACAGGGAGAAATAGCCACGGCCAACTCTGCATAGGTTGCCGAAGTGATCTGTTTAGTTGTGAGCAAGTGTTACTCTAGGGGGAGATGAAATCATACCTCAGGCGCGGTAAAGACTAGCCAGCCGTCCTTGGAAGTGAGCTCATTGGCATACACTTCATTTCGATTGTCTTTGACCCCAAGTTCCTTTTCAAGGAAACACTACAAGAGTTAGTCGAATGATCCAAAGTCTCCAGAGAAACTTACATTTTGCAGCCGAATAACATTGGTAACCACATCCGACTCGACCTTGAGCAAACCGTCTGGTCTAAATGCGCTGTCGTACCTCCCCGAGTTGACTAACCAGAGCATTTGGGGGAGACAGTTGCACAAGGTGTTGGCTTTGTCGATAAAAGAGCTTCCGGCGCCGCCCAACGTATCTCGGATGGATTGGCAAACAGAAATAGTTTTCGTGATGACGTTTATTCCGCATGGAGCATCTGTCCATTTCTCAACCGGGCCTGGGAAATCGTTAGATTGATCCTCGAGTTGACGGGTTCAGTCCGCCATCAAAGCATACACATACCAGGGAAACAAGTCGTGCCATCACACATTCTGAATGGGTCGCTCCAAGTGGGGCAAGGATATCTGAATGTCTTTTTGGTCTTGCAGGGATCAATCTGTTCCGTCCAAGTTAGCCATGGTCTAGTAGAGTCAACAGCTGTGCATACCGAGTAGTACTTGGTTCTACAAGTCTTCAACTGGGCTTTAACAGGGATTTTGAACGCCCCTGTACAATCTTGGATGCCGGGGGCACCAGCACAGATTTCCGTCATGTTTTGGGCAGAAGCCGGCTGACTGAGCAGCAAGAGGGCTGCAGCGATAACCGATGAGAAGTGCATGTTGTGATGGGCTTGGACGAAGTTGAGTGATGAGCTCTTTGGAGTGCGGGGACCAGATGAATTTATTCAGATATTGGATAAAGACTTCTCAATACCAGGACCGCCATAGATTGCTAGGCAGATTGTGGTGGCGGCCAATAGCGATGGAATTGGCCGAGATGGGCATCTTTGATGCGATGCTAAGCCCAAAGCAGCGAGACAAATGAGCCCTATCAGAAGCTTAAATCTGAAAGTTCGTGGCGTTCAACCTTTCAGGGGAAGAGTCCAGATGTGATCTATCACAGGAATGATCTAGGCACAGCCACTGCTGTTTTTAACGGCTAAGGAAAGCTTCTCCTGGGCGCCCCTGTTCTAGAAATCAGGGGCCAATTCGGCACTGCCGCAAGGCTCATGGGTTCCAATTCGGGATTAGCCAGGCATTTCATTCTTGAAATTTTACCGTTCGAGACCCAGGTAAATTCATGTCATATGACACCTTCAATAGGCGTGGCTTCGGGACTGAACAGTCATAAGGCCGAAAAGACATGGCAGCAGAGGGTCAAATCACTTGCCTAAATATTCAACATGTACGAATATAGCAGTGATCGCCACGTCTCAAAAAGTCCGAGATCTACTAAAGCACCAAGCAGCCATGCATGTTTTAGGTTGGCTGTGATTGTGGAATCATACTGGGCCCAGGACTACGGATCGGTCTCCGGTGTGGCAACGAGGCGCATTCCTAACAAGCCTGGGCCGTCGGTGATCAAACTATCCGGCCTTGGGGCCGCCAAGTTTCATTCCAGCTGGCAACAAGGGCACCGCGATGCGTGGCTACATACACATTGGAATTCATTGGCAGCCTTGAAGATCACGGCTTTACCGTGGTCCCTTCTCGACCTGTTAGGCTAGCGACATGCTACAAATACACCTCTGGATAAGAGATTAGTCTAATCATGGGAATCATTAACCGGTGCAGCTGGGCGCCGTGCGACTACCACTGACGATCTTTATTGTAAACGCTGTCGGCACATAGGTCTGGTGATCTCTTCGCTGGGTCTAGATCAAGGCAGGGGCGGCAAGAATTGGTCTAACAGTACGCAAAAAAGCCTTGTCTTACCACTGAAGCTAACTTGGCAGTGCAGCTGTATCTAACGAACGCCGTGGCGGACCTTTCACGATCTAACGTGCTGAGCACAAATGCAGGCATTGCCATCCCCAGTTAAGTAGTCCTTCGCGGGCTTGGTCGGGGGCACGTCAGCCAGCTTGTATCCTGCAGCCAATCTGAGGCTTTCACTATTAATTACTCTCTTTACTATATTACCGACCGTATTCGGGCTACTTAAAGGTCCGTGTTGAACTTCCCCCCGCCGGTCAAACCGGTGGCAGAGGGACAAAGCCATTTAGTATCTTGGAATGTCTCTTCTGGACTGAAAGAGTGCTGAGGCTGATCTCCTTCCATTCAGAGCTCTCTGCGTGCGTTCAACCAGTATATTATTTGAAGCTGTTGTTGTCAGGGCTTGAGTGTGTGACTGGAGGCTTGTTTTCTTTCGTGTCGAGATCATGTTTGGCCCAGACATACGGGGTGCGTGAGGATCGGAGACAGTTCACTTACATGATATAAGCATTCAAGCAAGATAGCAACCATCTAGTTGTATGACAAGCATGTATCTTACTGCAAGACTGAGGTTATTCGGCAAGACATGAGACGTGTGTCACTCTTGATAGATAGCTTAGTAGCTTGTTAAGGAAGACACGAGTATCCCACCAATTGGGGGTTTAAATCTAACCTTCTTCTCTCTGTTCTGTCTTGTTTCTCAGTCAGATCTAGTATTTACTTCATCTTTCTGGTTACCCTGGCCGAAACATAGCTGTAACTCTTGGAGGGTCATAATACGTCGGCGCTACAGACACATGCTTCATCTCCGTATATCCAAAGTCCTTGGGTCCTCCCAGTTCAAGACCGCGCTCAGTATACCTGGATCATCGTGTTAGTAAAGCCAATAATCAGCCATCAGAATAACCTACCAATGAGGATGTCCCACAAACGCCATCACGTTGACTCTGAGCCCGTACTTGATATCTTGAGTTCCCAGAGCGTATCCATCCATTCCAATGAGGCTGATGAGGTCTGGGACTGTGCAGATCACCTCTTCCTGCTTCCCATCCTGAAGTGCTGCGTAGAGGTATTCGTTTTGGAATGGCAGCGCCATGTCTCGAGTCTCGGTACACACAGTCTCTCCTACCTCGCGTTCTTCTACTCCAATAGCTCGAAGTCGGACGGAACCCTCAGTGTAGCCACCATCAGAGACAAAACGACGGACGTCAATGATCTTTCCAGTATACAAGAGGCGTCCACAATGGTGAGCTCGGAGCTGACAGCTGTTAGTTCCGTCAAATGTCTCTTGGAAAGTACTTACAATAGCGTCTACAATGCTTGTCTTTTCCTGTCGCGCTTGATAGATGGAATGTCCGATATGCCAGGCGAGTGACGTGGAGCCTAGAACAGCATACTTCTTGAGGTCCCCAACTCGCATGCCAGACTGGGACATCTGGCTTAAGAGGCCGAGCTCAAGAGCAGCCTTCCGTTGCAGCTTTTCTAGTCGAATAGGGTCTTCACATTTGGACACGGCCACTGTGTTTCCCATACCGTCTGCTTGTGCGCAGGGGACAATAGAGAGCCTGTTGACTAACCAGGGTTAGTAGAGATCCCAACAAAGAACAGCAACATACCATAGGTGGTGCTGTGATAGATGCGTGGGTATGCACGGCCCATGTAGTCGCCGTCAATTGTAGGAACGTCATAGTGTATCGACGTCAGTAACGGTCGTAAGCCATTCATACCACCAATCTCGTCCTGCATGAATCATCTTAGTGGTCAGATCATGGCACAGCCCCACACAGGCTTACCGCAATCACTGCACCAGGTTTGTCGATCCCAAAGTATGGCAACACCCCATCTATGGCGTCGATGGCCTCAGTGCCGCTGGGCAACCGCTCAGATACCACAGCGGGAGCACTGTGTAGCGTTAGCTTCGACAAAGTCAGAGAAGCAGCAAACATACCCATAAGTGCTAGTTCCAAACACCAGAGTATCGTGTCATGACTGCCTAACGCGGTATATCACGGCTACCCTGCACCTCTAGGAATCACGTCTTTAGACGGCGCAACCGTAACATTAATCTAAACCCCTATATTAGTGTGACCCACAAGCTCATCCGTACTCGAAGAGATAAGAAATTGCCCAATGACCCAAAACGGCTAAGCAGTAGTAGTAATCACATGCGGTTCTCGACTAAATTTCTTCTTATCTCAGCTCTGCCAATTCCGTAGCTTAACTAATGTTATTTCTTTCATCGCCCGTGATGATGTCCTCGCCTAAATTTCCTTCGCATGATCTCCTTTCTTGCTAATGTCACTGGCCGTGGTAACGTGGCTTGGTGGCGTCTTGTCCCCACGAAGTCCCCTCCTAGCTTGTCCACTCAGAGCTCGGGAAATTTAATAAACCACTGCGTAGTACCTTATCCCCTCAGTGCTCACAAGGCACAAAAATATCTCCTGCCCCACATAACCCCAGTGATGATAACAGTACAAGCAGGGTACGAAAAGTTAGATCAATAAAGCAATGTATGCTAAGTCCCTCTGTGTAGTAGTGACAAGTGCTGGTTCACATATCACTAAAGAGAAAGTGGTGGCAGCTAATGTATCCCTTCTTTTGCGCATTCTCATTAGCCCGTCTACCTTTGGTCCCACTTTTGTGCCTTCTGGGCACTGAGATAAGAAGGAGGAATAGCCGCTTTCGAAGCAGTCAAGGCGTGTACCGATCTATTGTTCCAGGCACGAGGACAGAATAATACATCAATTTGCTCCAGCCTTTTAACGCTCTATACTTATTCCTAATGCAGAATCAGAACCAGTTTCGCATAGCAGGCCAATCATGGAACCTTCAGCTCCGCAATAACAAGGCAGCCCTATTTCTTAGCCTTATTATCCGCATCCAGCGCGTCGGCCTCCTCTCCCTCACCTCCCTCCTTGCAAGCGGCATCGCCCTTATCCTCTTCGCTCAAAACATCTATACCGCCAGAAGGGGAAACTCCGATGAGGCACCCAACGACTACCGTCAGGCAATTTTCCGTGTCGGCTCGCAGCTCAGCGTGCAGTCCTGGCTCGCTGTGCTGGGTGTAATCTTTGGCACGCTATCCTATGGCTTGGCCACATCAGTCGTCCACATCTTCGACTACTGGTGCAGCTGGCGTGCCCGGCGCGTGGCAGGGCCAGGCCTCAACTATGCACGCTATCTCAACTCGCAGCCACAGGCGCCTGTTTTGACTGGGCTGCGTCACGGATTTCCCGTCTTCGTCGTGTGTCGCTACCTTATTGCCACCCTCGGCATCGCGGCTTCAATCGGGTACAAGTTTGTTGTGATTGAGGTAGCATATATGGCATCCGAGGAAGTCGAAACAAACCAAGTGCGTCTCCAGCTCCCGCCTGTGCGCGGGCTGCTGGAGAATGGCAGCACAAGCCCCTGGGTTGGCGACACCCCGCTATCGGGGACGAACCGCGCATTTTTTCATACCCAATCTGTCTGGACCGATGAGGGGTACGAAATAGGTGACTCCTTGGAACCACCGTTTGACATTTCCATGGTTGGGTGGGCGAATTGTAGCGGCGCCTTCCATGTCCTTGACGAGGGATTTGTGTTAACACGAGAGATCGTTATGGTTGCAAACCTGACGGAGGATACCAACGAGCATTTTGTGACGTCAGAGCAGGGGGGCTGGTCGAGAACGGAGGGCAGCTCAGGCTGGATCAAGGGGAGCAGATCGCGGGCCATTATCGAATACCGCATCGTTGAGCCAGGGCAGGTACAGATACAGTGGGAAAAAATGGGGTCGTGGATAAATGACAGCTCCGGGACTGAGCGACAACGGGTTGTGAGGCGACTTACCTACGACATGCGCTACGTTGTGGCAGAGGTTCACCGTTTTGTTTCCGGCGGCTCTTGCTCGCACCTAACAGACGAACATGGTAGATCCAATCCCACAATTTTGTCGACCAGCTCGATGCGGATCAGAACGAAAAACCCCGACGGTTCTGTGCCCCTGAATTACAAACTTCTCGATACCATCCTATCCAGCGACGAAGTCGGTCCGCGTGAGGGTGTGAGCGCATTCGTTCATGGTGTGATGGCAGGCTGGGGCGCTCAGTTGGCTGAACTGGATGTCAGCGACATCCGTCTTGGCCACGCACCGCCGGATACTGAGCCGTTCGGCCCAGAAAACACCGATGACAGTTGGCGCTCGCTGCTCACCCAGTCTACAATCGACTATCCTTTCTTCGACGGGACACGGTATGCGAAACGGAGGGGTAGCTATTACGAAGTCGTCGACTACTTCACGGTTCTGGGTTCCATTGTGATCGTGATCGCTGTTGCGCGCGTTGCAATTGGACCGCCGGTACTGACATCGTGGATTGGACAGCATGTGCATCTCGCGTCGGCGGAGGGAGTGATTAGACCTGAAAATACGGAGGGACTAGCTAGCGGGTATCAGGTTGCGCTGAGCGAACTCGGGGCCCTAAGACTCACGGTTAGGTGTGGCTGTTAGGTGGCGAGTCGGCATATCAGACATACTAAACTGGTGATCAAGCTTTTGGAAGGGATATTCCTAATAAAAAGCTTTTGATGGTTTGGATCTTCCTTGGCTGGGTCTTGTAAAGTGATGCCACTTGTGTACATATCTCATTCTTCTTCATTGGCCGGGTGTAACATCAATACCTTTGAATACTTCTCTCATGATCATGGAATACATTTTCATCATGAGAACCGGCCATCCAAAAGTAAGCGTGCGGTGAGAGCGAGAGCCATGAGGGGAGATATGATTGCCAAACTTTCACGATAAGCGACAACCACTAGCGAGTATAGGGTGACACTACCAGGGGTTCCCATCAAGCAGAGAGGAACGATGCTGGTAGGCTGGCTTTGGTAAAGAATGTTTAGAACCGGAGTGTGGTTATGGCGCTGTATCTGCGTCGATTAGAGACTGAACCTAGATAAAACACCAAATCACTTGATAAGCCATGTAAGGTTTGCATATTGTGATATGTTTCCGAGCAACCTATGTAGGATCTGACCGCCAGTAGGGATGCCTAGATGCATGAAATACGGTACATTGGTGCTCTAACTTCTAGTCATGGAGTGGTGACCTTCATAATGCAAGAATCATGCAGACTTACGTCGTGATGGGTTGTGATTTTATTCCGTGTCCTAAGACGTTTCTCCCAGGTCACAAGCCTGTTCGACTACGAGCAACAACTCAACGAGATCGAGGCCAAGGTCTCTCACTCTGAAGAGAGGCAGTCACTAAGACGGCTTGTAGACTGGCCGCACACTGGAGTAGTCTCCACAACACTCTAAAGCTAACAAGAAAAGGAACAACATGGACGTGAAAGTAATTTGACACAAATGTAATCCACCCAAGCCAGAATCACATCTTTCAGCCCAGCTTTATGTAGCGTCGCGTGAGTATGTCAGACCTCATCTTTATTTGTTCCGTTCTTTCTCTTCACTGTAAGCAGCGGGCCTCCCGGACGGTTGAGGCTATACCCTTTGAGAATGTTCTTGTGGGCGCCTACGCCTTACTCAAAGGCTTTGCCCACACCTTGTGGAGGAGCAGAAGCGCCTGGGCCAGCTTCGTATTCATGATGAAGATCAACGTTCAACAGGCGCGATGGCGGAAATTAGAGCGAGCGGTGAGCAGTCAGCGCTGTCTTCTTGTGGATAAGCGCTTGAACACTAGCGATGCACCAGGACAAAAAAGTGTTAGTAACCTAGCTGAGATGGGGTTACAGGCGGCCCAAATCGATAATCTCAATAGTCTCATGCGGAGACCAAATTGCAACCCCACTATCGAAAAGCTATTGCATCAAATTCAACAGGCCTCTGATGGGCTGTGCCAGATGAAATAGGAGCTGCGAGAAGGGACCTATTATTTCCGTTTTGTTTGTTCAACCAACTTCCGTCTTTCGTTTAACCCAACTACTGTCTTTCGTTCTTTTCATTCATGATGGTCAATGCCAAGAGCTTCATCGCCGCTCTGGCCTGTGCCAGCTTGACAGCAGTTCAGGCTGGGCCTTGCCGACCGTCCACGACGCAGTCCACTGATACCGCGGTCACTTCATCAACCGAGTCTGCGTCTTCGACCGTGATCTCCTCTGCCGACACCACGACCGAGCTGACCTCGACAACTGAGGTCTCTACCTCTGCGGCCTCCTCGACATCAGAGCTAGCCACCACCACCACTACTGCTGTGGAGACCACATCATCGGCTTCCACGACTGCAGAGTCAACCGCTACGACCGCGACGGCTTGCCCTACCCCGATCTCTTGCAACAACCTCGGCTTCGATTGGGCCTACTACAGCAACCCGGCCCAGAATACTGATACCACCTACTCGAACTTTCATCCTGTTTCGTTCAAGAGAGTAAACCCGCTTTACGTTGGCACCACACCATATGTTGGAGGTCTCTACCAACCCGGCTCTCAGAATGCTCCTGGTCCCATCTACGGCTCAGCGACAGACCTTAACCTGGACTACTTCGCCCTGAACCATCACGGCTACATCTACGCCTGTGAAACAGGAACGTACCAGTTCAACATCCCTTACGCCAATGACGCTGTTTACCTATGGCTTGGTGCTAAGGCCTATATTGGCTGGACTGAGACTAATGCCGATGCCAAGGCTCGCTACAACCAGCCTGATCACATCGCTGGGTCAGCATCCTTCAGTGTTGATGTGCCCGCTGGCACTTATGTGCCCATTCGGTTTGTCTACGGCCAAGCCCAGTACGGTGGTGGCTTCTACTTCACTATCACGACCCCTAACGGCCAAGTGATTGCTAGCAACGAGGCGACTTCTAGCCCATATGTCGTTCGATACTCGTGCGATGGCATTGTCGCACCTCGATACCCTGCATTCGGACAGGAGATTTAGGGACTTTTTGATGGGTTAAAGGAGTCAGATCTATACCTCCCTTCGACAATAGACGGGTGGATCTACTTGGTTCTAATTAATACGCACCTGGAGGAATTAAACGCACACGAGTCGGGGGGTGCTTGGATTGTGTCAATTTCTTTAAATGCATGTAGTATTTTGAATCACCTTGGACTGGCAATTTGTCCCCCGACACGTGATTTTTTAGGGCTCGGACTGGATAAAACAACTTGTAGATCGGGTTCCTGAGAGCAGATTCGATCTGATAACCCTTATGCTTACAGTAGCCATAGGAAGTAAACCTTGGACTATGCAAAGCGTCTCCTGTCCACCCTTCGGACGCTCTTAAGGTTCGAATCCACAGCTTAAGCTGCCCCTTGTGAGACCAAGGCTTACATTCCGTCTAGAGATGTATTCAATATGATCCTGCAATTTAGGCCTTGTCTCATGCCAAACTGAATCCCAAATCATCATCTCTCTGAGCCTAGATAGACGCACCCCAAACCCCGGATCGCAGGGAAGTTCAGTCTGTCATCTACATGACTCTTCGGCGCCTCCGGCTTGGGGAAGCCCAGGGATCCCATAAGACTAGAGGCCAGATCTTGCATCAGCTTCGTGGTATGGAAGAAAAGAGACATCTAGCGGTAGTGCTCGAATGCTTTTCTGGAGAGCCTCCGTGTTTCAGACTACGAGCTGGAGAACAAAATCCCATATCTTGGTCATTTGATCAAACACCCCAGTCAAGAGGCTGGCTGTTTGACGCATTCTGGACTGTCACAACAAATCCACCGCTATATTGGATCCTCAACGACAAGGATCAAATCTTTTCAACGGCATTTGGAAGTATACGAGACTGATATCGAATACGGCCGCTGTGCGGCTAAAGGTATAGCCCTAGTATGGGATACAGACACAACTAGACTAATATTGACGGATGTTGCTGGCTTCCACACAAATCTTTGTCAAGATATATCAGCAGATATCTTCAGACGTCTCCCAGACGATCTGCGAGATGCCAGGTGTTTATCATCTTCCAGAGAGGCTTCAGAGAAGGGACAGAGCGGGAAAGCCGAGCTGCTTACAGCTTTTAACCGGAGGTATATCTTACAGCCTCTCTTCAAGGCCGTCTTCATTGTTTTGGATCAAATACTGGGGCCTACGGAAGGACCTTTGATACCGAACGACATTGGCAATATCCCCGTATCTTTAGTGCGCACCGGATGCACGGAAGGCTTGAGCGTCCCTATGTCTTTCGACGCCATACACCGCGACGGACCTGTCCTCCGGGGATTAATAAACCCGGATGGTGCTATCGATAGTGATCTCGCAGATCGCCCAGTTTCGAGTTGAAAGGCTCGATGCGTTCGCCTGGGCCTTGAGAGATTACAAGTTCTTGATCTATGATGACACAAATGATAACGGTGACAACGACAGTGAGTTCATGTTTCTGAGATATCACGGAGAGACGAAGTCATCAACGTCAAGGGTAAAGGCAAACAGACTCAAACAACGAGTCAGGATGACGAGTGCCCGACTTGCCTGTGGTGCCCAGAGTTTCCTTACAGATGGAAACCCCAAAAGTTCCACCTTTTTAGGCTGAGGGATCACTTTCCCCAGTCATGGCTCGGATTGAACCAGAACTGCTATCATTTCCTTGCAGTGTCGTACTGCTGGCACAGCCGCCTGAGAAGCACGAGGCATTCCCTAGATTCAGCAGAGCGCGGTCTTGAGTCCAGGGTCCTCCGCATCCAGGTGACTGAGTTCCAACAAATCGTCAAGTCTGCCCAGCAAGTCATTCAGTGCCGTTCATGTTGGCTTGCTGTTGGTGTCAGCCGACAATACCCAGCTGCCGCGGAGCGCAACGAGATAGTCCTGGACAAGACCGGGCAACTATTTCCACCTGTGATGATTGGGAGGAGTCTTCCGACCAAGGCTTCACTTTTCCACACCAGTGGTTTCCAGAGCACACAATACCGGATAGACGCAGTTGGGGCATTGACGCTTCTCAAGATCAGGGGCTGCCGAGATGTGAGGGACCGTATCGCAATCATGAAGTGCATTGGCTTTCGATAAGCCAAAAGACGAAACGGATGAAGCGTACCAATCTCGTCGTGCTTCACTCTCGGCGCACTTTGCGAGGTCAGATATCATCAGGAGAGCGAATCTTGAGATCCTGCAGAGAGGCTCTCTTGCTGATGACTCTGAAATCTGGAATGGAATGAACCATACAGGGGTCCATGCCTTTTCGCTCTTACCTGCCGAGCGGGTTGAAGCGGAGCCAGAGAAGCAGAGATGTATTGGCAGGATCTTCTTTGACATCCTACGATGTCTGATGGGCCAACAGGACACCATGCCGGGCGCGATCCGTACAGCCAACAGCATTTGGCAATCCATGCGTGTCGATGAGCTTGAGGATAGCCCCCCTCTTCCAGATGAAGTCACTGAAGCATTGTTTGATCACCCCGATGTTGTCTTACATTCACTGAAGACCCTGAAATCGGACAAGGGTCCCGACATGCAATACCACCAAGTCTGGTTGTTTGACCGCATCATGCCAGACGGATAAATTTGGGTTGGTCGTTATCAACGCAGCACCAACCATATCACAATGATGGCAGACCAAGATAGTGACGATCCGGATTCCTCGAATGCAGAAGCCAGGGTGGACCGGCACAAGGGTGCCGACTCCATTTTGGGCCAGCAATTGAGCCGACAAGCGATGGGCTTCATTGCTCAAGACAACATCATCTTTAGCTACCTGGAAGGAGGACTTCAACGAGGATTCCCAATCATCAATCCCGGCTCTATGACGGCTTTCCTCATTTGTTCCGGTATCGGAGTACACAACTTTTCAGAAGAGCAACCCCGTGTTGAGACTCTGGTATCTGTATTCGACGGGGACGGACCGTGTTTTGTATCGACTGTCTACAGCTCAGGATGAGAAATCCTGCCACATCCAGATATGAGGAGCATGAGGGTATGCTGGGTGGTCCAAAAAGCGCAGTCACACAGCATTCCAGCCGCTCAATCAAGCTCCACAGCTAAAGAATCCGAGATGAAGCTGACAAAACGAAGGAGGGAGAAACTCCCACTTGATAACAGCAGTGACGATGCGCTGCAAGCACCAATCGTGACACTTGGTGAAGCTGGAGGGCAGACATTGGGAGACGGTATTCTCACGACAAGAGCCAAGTCTGAGCATCAAGACCAGCCCGAACGTGATAACGGAGAAGAACCAAGTTACCAAGTTCTTAACAAAGTCAAGGGAATGTGGCAAATCATGGACCTGCCTTCTCAAGTGTATACGTTTATCTAGTAGATATCTAATGAGAACAGGGGTGCGTTGCTTCCATATTACTTCACACTTTGCCGCCGGGAGAGTAGCGCAGCGATTGCATTTAGATATTGTTCAAGGTAGCACGAGTAATCCCATGAATAAGAGCTATCAACGTGTGACAATCGTGACGATTCCTAAGGGATAAACCGGTCGTGCTGGGTTTATAGTGGCAGAGGGGATGCGTTTGACCCGCATTGTCGCGTTGTGGCGAACCATCTTTATTCGGCTGGTATGTCTGGCTGTGCTTGGTAAGTGGGCAATCATGGATGAGTAAAACTCCCATACATTTCCAACCCGTAACTCCTAGCCCGTCTTAGCGTCGCATCTGGTGCGGCTCTGAGACACGCGATGCTGCTCCGCGTCAATCCGTGCTTCTCCATCGATGTGCCGAAACGCGAACCGTCCAATCCAAGACGGGACGAGTCATTGTGCGACTTGACCCCTGCTGACAGACAAGGAATAGCTGGGGACTTCAGGGAAGACCACATCAATCTTCCGGTGCCGTCCCGTTGTTGGATCGACGGCTTACAATTATGCAGGCGTGGAGTGCAGAACGTTCCGGCCATCCGATGAATTACAGGAAGTGATGTGAAACGGCTGGGCAATCAGATACTGCCATCAACTTACGATGACGTCCCACCAAACCCTCGAGTGCCCCCGTCCCAGCCGCACTCCACCAAGTAAGGTTAATTACTTTCTTGTTCGGCTTCTGAACTTCCCGTAGCCATGTGTCTTACCTTGTTAGCGTGCACTTGTTAGTGTGACGAGGTGCATCTCTCATACGTAGTCCATCTTGGGCCCCTCCGGGAGTTGGTGTTTCCGGTAAGAGGGGGCTCGTTTTCTGACGCAGCCCTGCGATCGACCAAAGTTATGTGCTAGACGTGAGGATGAAATTCAACTGGGCAAGGAATGTTGCGATTCACTTCACGGGATTCTTTCTATATAAAGATGCCATGTTCATCCTGAGGTCTTGGAAATGAACTACAACTCCATCATCTGCCTTGTGTCGAACGCCTCCATTCATTCTCTCGAGGTAAGTTAGATCCATCTATCGGACCATCAGACGAACGCAAGAAAACTGACTTGTCCAGCTGGGCTCATTATTTGCTTCCACTCCTTCAACAACAAACATTCTCTGATCTTCTGAGCTGTGCTCGACTTGTCAAATTATTCTTTTAATTCCAACGATACCCACTCGCTCACAACCCGGCTCAGCTATCACCCAAATCATCAAGATGAAGTTCTCCACCATCTTTGTTGCCGCCTGCGCCACTCTTGCCGCCGCCGCGCCAGGCTTCCCCGCCTTCCAGAGCCGCGCCGCGCTCAACGAAAGCCGCGATGGCCGTGATGGCCGCGATGGCCGTGGAGGCCGTGACGGCGATGAGGATCGTGACGGACGCGACGGACGCGACGGACGCGACGGTCGGGAGGGCGGACGTGGCAACGAGCTTGCCTTCGGCCAGATTGATCTCAACTACCTGCTCAAGGTCAACTCTCTTGACCTGCGTCTGTTCCAGACCCTCGGACGCAGGAACAACCTTAACGTGATCATCTTCCAGGACCTCTTTACTGCCAAGGAATTTAGCCTCGAGTCGCTGCTGCAGTTCCAGCAACTCTCAACTCTCCTCTCGATCGCCAGCACGGGCATCTTTGACAGGTTGGACCTGTCCAGACTGTCGCTCGGCAGCGTCGAACTCGGCCTCATTCGGGATATTGGCCGCGTCGATCTGGCCCAGTTTATTGATCAGTCCTTGGTCCCTCAGATTACAGTCATTTCTCAAGAGGGTAGGTAAACTAGTCATGGGTTGTGGAACAGTTGGCTAACAATATGCAGTCACCACTGTTGTAATCGCCAAGGAGTAAGGAATGACTAGCATCTGACTTTGCACGGGGAGCTGGAATCTCCTCTCTTTAGGTGGGCAGGATCAAGAAACGCCCAGGTGGCGCATCTTGGAGCAGGACTTGCAAGAAGGGTGATTTCCAGGGTTTTAAATGAATCGAACATGCTGCTGGTGGAGGAGAGCTTATAAAGTCTATTGAGTTATTTATTTGCCCTGGTGAGATATGAAAACAAACTGGGCCGTCTCAAGTCGGGGATTAAACTCCCAGGTATGTTAACCTTTTGCTTAAGATAAAATTGAGGGTATGTGGCAAGTTGTAGATCTACCTTCTCAAGCATATAGATTTGTATAGTAGATGTCTAGGGATGAAACAGAGGGGCGCGATGCCTTTGTATTACCTCATAACATCATGGATATCGCTTTAGTCTGGGACTTGAGTGAGTGAGGCTTCAACAAACTCTGTTCAGAGACGGATGTAATTGGATAAACCTGATTTTTACAAAAAGATGTGAGATTGTGAAACATGCTATTTTTTACAACTGGCATCTTAAAGGACGAAAGCCTGCCTTTACTCTCCAGTCTATAACGAAAGAATAATGAAAGTCAGCCGCCCCATGCCCCCTTTCCTGGAAAGCAGGGGAGTATGCCAAGACCTGGGGATCTGAGCGGTGACTCGTTCCGCAAAATCAGTCCACCAAGGCTTGTTTCTCTCATTGCGTAAGGGTATTGCACTTGGGCAAGCCCTTTCTAGTCCCCGTATTGTGATAATGAGGAGAAAGCATGATGTTTGTAAAGGGTTCGTCTGCTAGGGAATTGTCCTGAGCCTAATGTGACTAAGGCCTTTCACAAGCACGTCACATCCTGCATGGGAGGGAGGTGAATGTAACTCATCAAATGACTACTTACACTTACTGCCCAACGAGCGCGTTAGCGAACCTCGGACAGCCGACAGGTTCTAAAATAAGAGTGCCAATAAAAACCCGCGGTTTGCCGCTATCAGCAGAGTCTAGGCTAGCTGTGGTTGGGGCTACTCTTTGGTAGGAGCAAACACATTTTGAAGTGCATATTGTGGCGTCTTGCTGACACTTGGCGGCCAACCATTTTATTACACAGCCTTATTTTCAACCGTCAGACAGGAAATTACAAAAAGATCACGCCCCGCCCAGTCGGGGCTGGAGGGATCAGTTCAATATCTTCGTGATGCTCTACTTTGGCACAATATATTCCCTCGTCCACGGTCATCATTTCTCTTGCTACTTAGACACCCACCCATCACGGCCAGCCGAGTTGATTTGGCGACAATGGATCCTCTGAGCATCATTGCATCCACAATAACCGTCGTTCAAGCAATTCCTCTGACATATAACGCCATTCGACACCTCCGAGGGCTCCCAAAAGCCTTCGAGGAGGTACACCACCATCTGCCTCTGGTACAAGAAACCCTGGAGAATGTCCAACAGCAGTTGAAAGACAGCACTCTCGACGAATCAGCAGTCATCCCAGTTCGAACCACTGTGGGCAGATGTAAAACAAATGCCGACTCACTGCTACAAATCTTCCAGGATATCGAAAAGCAGTCCAAGAATGGAAAGAATGGGTCAATTGTGGAATTCTATCGCGCAAGAGTTCTGCGACTAGGCAAAGGCCACCAGGTCGAGAGTCTAATGCAAGACCTGATGAAGGGGCTGGAAAGCTTGGCCGTTAACCAGCTCTTCAAAATGGCAACCCAGAGCCAGCTTAGTCGACTGGAAAATTCCATTAATCAGATGTCCCAAGTTGAACCATCGGTGCGGGACTCAGAGTTTGACAGCCCACGGGCATTCGGGGCCGCCCAACATATCGCCCAAGGAGGGCATGGATATCAAGCGGTGAACCAAGGACAGAGCCAACTGAACGCATTTGGAGCAAACCAGTACAACTCACAAGGGGGCACAATGAACTTTGGTACGACCAGCTAGAACCCATAGAGGAGAATGTATCAAAGATCAAACTGACTTTGGGCCACTGCTAGAATTCAACTATTACCAACCATCCCATGCCGTAGTCTCATCGTCCGAAGCGATAGTACCCGCTTTAGGACCATTGAGAGCCGTGGTTGAATTTGTGGATTTTGGTACCCGCATTCTTTCACTACACTGCACCAGAATTCCACCGGCACCCAACCCTGGCGACATGGCCGAATCAACTGGGCTGATCAAGTATGTGATACAACAAGGCTCGGCGCATTCTGATGCCAGCAAAGACTTGTGCGACTTGTGTATCCAATTCGACGATGTCTGTTGCGACTTCAAGTCTACCATGTGGAGTACTGAGCGTTTGGGCAATGATAACAAGACTATCCTGCTTCAGCACGTGAAAGGACTGCGTCATCGCATCGTTTCACTAGCCATTCTTGACTCGAAGTAGGTCCAATGAATCCTCTCATCGACATTCTCTAACCATTGCGTAGGGGAAGATCAAACGTCTTTAGAAGTGCTAGATCGAAAGCTCGGTCAACCTTTCACACTACAGCAACCAAAGCTATCGACAGCCTGGGTCAGGAAGTTGACCAGATTTATCACGAGACCCAGGCCGCATTATACCCTCTGTGCTCCGAGTCCAACATCGGGGATGATGTGGGCAAAATAGACGAGGCCATCTTTGGGCGATTCGAGTGTGTCCAAAGTCGAGTGATTATCTTCACGATTTTCTACCTGCTATGGCAAGTTAATACCTGTGATAAGTCGATTTCTGATTCTATACTTACTCCAGAAAGGGAACACTCAAAGGAATTACATAAGGCCGCCCAATGGGTACAAAATATTATTTCACAGCGCCAGGTAGAGGCCCCATTGAAAACAGAAGAGGACATGTCCAACCTCTCGGAGGACATCAGTCATATGGTAGGGGAACTCTTAGCCGTATTTAACTCTCTAGTGTCAAAGAGACTCACCTATTTAAATATTTGGACCCCTGAGAAGAGGGAGAATGCGCTTGAGGAGTTTCGAAGCGTCCGCTCCCGGATGATGATGTTTACACCCTTCTCACTGTGGTAAGTTCGCTCAAGCACCTTACTTCGAGAGGCGCTAACACACAGCCAGGGCAGAGTCAGAGGGAGGCCCATCAAGGATCGTCCGCTTTGATAAACTCTTGGACCAGATGACAGGGGTTTTGAGACGCTTCGTTCAACACTCAGATGGGGATGCGACAACCAGATTGAGCCAAGATCTGGGTCACGGAGCATTTGCGACCAGAAATATTGGAATGGACGCCGTTTTTGCCATGTTTAACACGTCTACCCTGGGTGGCAAGCGTGTACATGACCAGCTGGTACAGTACCTATGGGATGAGGACTGGAAACCCAGGCATGATGTGCAAACAGAAGAGTGGCTCAGTCAACGCCTCAAAACGGACTGGTCATTTTGCCATGCCATCATCAACAGTCTCAAGTTCAGAGACATTCGAAGCCGAGAGGATGCTATTCCTGAAGCACATCAGCAAACCTTCTCCTGGGTCTTTGAAAGACAAGCCGAGGGGCATGGAAGAAGTCCGCCATGGTCATGCTTTCCAACATGGCTGAGAGACAAGACCAACGAGCCATATTGGATCACCGGGAAGCCTGGGTCCGGAAAATCAACGCTACTCAAGTTCATCCTCCAACACCCACAGCTTCCAAGCGAGCTTGAAAACTGGTCTGGAAAGCTCCCTCTCTTGACTTTAAGCTATTATGCCTGGAATGCTGGGTCCGACTTGCAGAAATCCCGCCAAGGGCTTATCAGGACGATCTTGTTCCAGTCACTCAAACTCAACCCTGCACTGGTACCTTGGGTTACTCCTCGGCGGTGGTCTTTGCTCCGCATTTCGCGGGGGGTCGTCGAGCAGCCCAAGTGGGAAATGTGGGAGCTGGAGGAATCATTGAGATATCTGCTCAGTGAATGCGGGAAGACCATGGCCTTGGCTCTGTTCATCGACGGTCTCGACGAGTTCCAAGTTGAGCCCGTCAAGATCAAGAAGCAAATTCTCGACCCTCTTCGAGTCATTTATACTCAGCAGGGGACCAAGGTATGCGTGGCAAGTCGTGAGTGGAGCGAGTTTGATGATGCACTCCATCAACACCCAAAGCTTCGAATGCAAGACCTAACGTTTCCTGACATGAAGCATTATGCTATGTCGAGACTGGCAGCTACTCGCGGATTTCTGGAGCTACAATTCATCTTTCCCGGAGAGACTGAAGCTCTCATAGGCGAATTGCTTGGGAAGGCTAATGGTGTTTTTCTTTGGTTGACCCTCGTTGTCAAGAGCCTCCTCCATGCTGCCAGTCAGGGTCGTGGCCTGCACCACCTTCAAGCCCTTGTCAACGCCCTCCCGAGCAACATCGCCGATCTGTATTCTTCTATCTGGAGCAACATTGAAGATGACATTGTGTCGGACTCATCAAAGCTTCTGGCGATTGTACGCGCAGCACATGAGCCTCCAGATGATCTCATGGTGTGGTTGGCTGATAATAGCTTTCCTCTCACTTTCGACATAGAGTCTGTGCTGGCTCGAGACGGTGCAAGGTCTAGAATTTCTGACATCATCAAACGCCGTTTGAGCAGCAATACAAGGGGAATCCTGGAGCTGTCTTCCTCTGGAATTGTCGACTTTCTTCACCGAACGGCTCGAGATTGGGCAGCGAAGCCTGAAGTCTGGACACGGATCAATCTCACCATTCCTCAAGACTTCGATCCCAATCTTGTTCTTCTGAGGACTAATATCATCCTTAAACGCTCTAGTGCATATTTGCGTCTGTCCGGCGAGGGCCTGACGGAGAGAACAATGCTTTATGCATCTCGGGTTGCGGACTCTACAATTTTCCGCCCAAAACTAATGTCGGCACTCGACGCTTTCGACGACATGCTACAGCAAGCATATGACGAAGACGACGTATCCTGGATCACGCATATTGAAGGTGGCGTATATGAAAGTACTTTTTTTGGTCTGGCTGCACGGTTCTGTGTGATGCCGTATCTGAAGCACAAGGTTTCGGATCAGATCTTGACAAGTCCGAGCTCAAGAAGATGCCTTTCCCCCTTGGAAAACGCGATATTTGGGAAAACTGGTAGTGACATGGATCAGATTCCGCTGGAAAAGAGACTGGCCACTGTCGAGTTCTTGTTAGAGAGTGGAGCACCTCCAGACCAGGAGTGTCTTCATTGGCCCTCTGATGGCAAGATACCGATCCTCAATGTAGTACAGAGCAAGATACCAAGTCAAGAGCCGCCGGGGAGTGAGTATTGGGCAGCTATAGAGCGTCTTCTGATGGCAGAACAGCCCTCTGCTCCACTTCCAGTCCCAGCACTTAGATTGAGTCGGTTCAGGCAGCTGTGGAGGCTTTGTGGGTAAACTCAGCAGGATAGCAAGCACATCATAGCTAGTTCAAAAATGGTAATACTGCGCCACTGTGCACGAAAGCTAATTAAGAAGTAACACGTAATAATTATGCATTTTAACCTAACTATCTGTTTGTATAGTTAAATCTATGCAGCTCGATCCCTCCCCGTCAACTTGCGATACGTTGTGTCTATCTCAGTGGTCAAGCGGACACTTGGATGAGGTTATGGGGATAGGGTAGGAAAATGACCTTGAAAGAACCCTAGGTAACCCCTCATAAGTTAGGATCTCAGTAAGGAAGATATCAATAGAGGCCACAGACGCAGGAATATCAAGCCTACAGCGCATAGCGATAATCAGGGTGGAAATCGCCACTCTTGCCAGCGGTAATCTCGGCCTCCCGTTGCTCCTCCGTGAGATTCTGGCGCCGTGTGTTCTCGCGTCTAAGATAGATGTAGAGTGAGACATGGCCAAGGACTGCCAGCAAGGCGGCGGCAAGAGAACCGCTGAGACCCATGAGGTATTTTCCATCCTGCTTCGTGCGGAAGATTTGGCCAACCTAGAATTGTGAGCTTGACGATTCTGGAAATTTGCACGAGGAGGACTTACCACAATACCAGCGGTGTTGCCAATGGACTGATTCATACCGATAGCCATGGCACGCTTGTAGTACGGCGCATGACTGTTCAACAGCCATGCGCAATTCAATCCCACGATCATGTACACACCAGGCGCAATGAGAAATGTCGAAAAGTACAGCACACCCCTTTGATCCATGGACACACCGATGTTGACAGCATACCCGATAGCCGTGACCAAGGCAGCGGGCATCATGAACAACGCCCTCTGCTTCCACCTGTCACTGAGGTACGAGACCACGATGTACGCCGCGCTGGCCCAGAAGAAGACAGGAATCGTCAACAACTGAGTCGTAACAACTCCGTATCCAAAGCTGCGAATGATGAGCGGCAAGAAAGAGCTCAGGCCAAACGAGCAGATATCCGCCATGAACTGAGACCAGCACGAAATGTAGAGCTTCGGATCCCTGACAGCGCGCATGACCTCTTCCCAATCAAAGTCCGGCTTGCCGTTGTATCGCGCATTAATCTCGGCGCGCACCCGCATCATCGACTTTTCGTCCTCGTTGAGGAACCGAGCGTGCTCAAAGTCGTCGGGGAGCATCATGTATGTAAACGCCGCCACGAGGACCGATGCACAGCCCTCGATGATAAACAGCCAGCGCCAACCCTCGAGACCACCGACACCGTCCATCTTGAGAAGTGCGTAGGCGAAGAGGCCGCCAAAGGATCCACTCAGTGCAGCGGAGACGAAGAGGTATGAGATGCGCAGAGCTTGTTCGCCGGGAGAGTAAAAGGTCGAGAGGTACAGTGCCAGACAGGGGAACATGCCCGACTCGAAGAGACCAAGGAGGAGGCGCGAGGCGTAGAGTTGGCCAACATTGTGCATGAAGCCCGTGCCAATGAGGACGCAAGACCAGCAAAAGATGAGGAGAGGGATCATGCGAGAAGGGTGGAATTTCTTGAGGACGAGGGAGCAGGGGACCTCGGCGGCCACGTAGGTGACGTAGAAGAGGGTAACAGCATCTGGTCCCGTCAGTGATGCTCATATCGTTTTGGAGTTAGAATAGGATGCTTACTGCCAATTTCGCCGCTGGTCATGCCAAGATCCTCCGTCATGCCCGCCGAGGCTGCATTGCCAATGTTGGCGCGGTCGAGATAGGCTGTCAGAAAAATGATGGTCATAACCGGCGCAATCCAAATATCCAACTTCCGAACAAGTTTCTTTTCACTCTGTGGATCAAGAAACAAGTTGGAATCCTGGATATTCTCGCTAAGCCGGCCGACCTCATCGTCGATGATCTTCTCAGACTTGTCCATCTCGTCTTGTCGTAACGTGAAGTTATTAGCTGAAGGAAACAAACCAAGGGAAGTCGGTTCGAGAGCTGATGGCCTGGATGGTAAGGTTTGACACATTGGGGAAACACCTGACACTTATACCCCAGATCCAGATCAACACAAGACCAACGGTCTGTGGAGGCGGGCAAGCGATAAGCCTATCAAGACCTTGCCCGTCTTTAGGATCACGACGCTACGATAAGGCTGGCACCAGACTACGGATAACGAGCGGCGAAGCGGCGAATCCCTCGCTTAGACCAACGATGACTAGGGTGTGTGTGGGCGGCGAGTCAGTCTGGACGCTCTGGCGTCGGCGAAGATGGGGCCTTGATATCGGCGGACAGAGTTTGGCCCCCGACTAAGAGGGCGGCGAGCGGCAGCGGGCGGCAAGGAAAAAGCGGGCAAGCTGATCGGCATGGGCATGGCAGTGATACGGGATTCCAGTCCTCGATTATTTATTTCGAAAGATCAGTTGACTTCCTATCTTGTCTCTTTCTTTATCATGCCTTGATTGTGTTCTCCTCTTTGTGGCTCAGTGTGATTCTTGCAAGATGGGTTCCATGCCAGCTGTAAGCCGACTCACTCATAGACTGATAGTCTAACAACTGTACTGACGGCACACAGACATGGACGCGCTTTGTGCGATTCATCTCAACAGACGACCGAGAATTGTGCGGAGAGCCAATTGATCAAAATGTTGATGGTGAGACATATCCCGTGATCTTGGGGGCCAAGGTTGACAGTCATAGTCGGTTTGGCCATCGCCGCAGGCCAGTCAGTCGAGGTCCGCTTGCTTGACCGTCCCTCTGCGGTAGACGAAAGCCAATTCACTGGCCAGACTGCATTCATCAAGACGGTACGTTGCCTCGCTCGGTGAATCACTCGTTGCTAACTAGCTAGCTCCTGTCCCCACTGTCAACCCAAGAGGTCACCACCATCCGCTGTATCGGCCTCAACTTCAAAGATCACGCAGCAGAGCTCAACTGCCCCCTCCCCAGCATCCCTGAAGTCTTCACCAAGCCCTCTACAACACTCACAAGCCCGTCCTCGCCAATTATTCTCCCCAGCTCAGCGCCAGACATGGTCGACGCAGAAGTCGAACTCGCCATTGTGCTCGCCCGAGACTGCAAGAACGTCAGACGTGAAGATGCAGGGCGTTACATCTTGGGGTACACAGCCGCCAACGATGTGACTGCCCGTGATGTCCAGTCCAAGACCTCACAATGGGGATACAGTAAGGGTTTCGACGGATTCTGTCCCCTCGGACCCTGCCTGGTCAGGAGTGAGCTGTTTACTGATGTCAACCGGGGCGTGTGTCTCAAGTCAACCCTCAACGGCGAGGTGCTACAAGACGGGAAGACGGATGAGTTCATCTTCTCTGTGGGTGAGATTATTGAGCATCTCTCAAGGGATAGTACCCTACCAAAGGGCACGGTGATATTGACCGGAACACCATCGGGTATTGGGCATGGGAGGAAACCCCCGCGGTATCTAAAGGCTGGCAGTGATCTGCAGATCACCATTTCCCATGGCATCGGCACGCTCAAAAACCCGATCGTGTCATCTATCAAGCTTTAGGGTTGTACCAATACCAAGTTCATCATCTTGCCTCCAATGTGCCGACAAGATCCTCCCAAAATTGGTAGTCTAGCGGCTCGAGAAACGTGCGTGTGGGTCCGAGCCAGCTGTCCAGCCAACTCTCATAGGGGGCATGGACATCAAGCTCATCAGTATAGCTCACATCGCCATCCTGACAGGCCGCATTGCCGAGATCTGGGCGCTGTGTAGAGTGTGAGCGCTCTGACCCTCCTCCGCTTGTCTTTCTCGCTGTATAGATGCATAGTTCAATGACCTTGACTTCTGCCATGACGAACTCGTTGGCCCAGGTGTCGGCGCGCATTTTCTCGCAGTAGGCAGCCAGGTCTTCCAGTATAGCGTTTGTGCGAGGGCTGTGTGGTTCCTTGACGGCAATGATGCCGAGGACGAGTGCCGAGTTGAAAAGATTGTGCATAGCAGCTCCAGCAAGGAGTCTATCTGTCATGGACGAGTTTCGGAGAGAGAGCTTTTGACGGAGGTCAGCACAGGCTGAGGAGATGCATGCCGTACGTGAATACTGGAAGCGGTCTGTAATCGATTCCAGGAGGACATAAGTACGGTGCAGCGTAATCCGCGCAAAGTGGTACGACGAGTGAAGATACATTCTCTGCCACCGTAAGAAAGGTCGCTCAGAATCCAGGGAGGTGTCAGCATCGTCCAGGCGGAAGTAGGGCGGCAGACCGGCGGCCCAGTCCAGGAGGATCTGGTCCAAAGCCATGACCTTTTCATAAGTTTGATAGGATGCCGTCATTGGTACAAGGCCGAAGAAGTCGTCGTGGATGTCACCCAAGATGGTCGCAAGCTGCTGAGTGAATCTATAGTAGATGCTCTGTGTTGGGTCTTCGATCGGCTTCTCCACAGCAGCTGCTGCATCTTCAGGCGAGTTGTCATCAATCCACACATTCCGTATCTTCATCTCCATGCAGTGCTTGCTGTTAATGGTGTAAGGCCGACCAGTCGCGAGTGATATTGACCGATCCATCGAATAGAGTGTGCACCACAATCGTCGTCGCGTCTCAAGCACTTTTGGTGGGAGTCCCCAAGACTCTCCATCAACATGCATACCTTGGGCCTGTGCCATACGGATGGCGAAGGAGCTTGTAAGCCAGCTCTCAGTTTTGCGTCCCCAGAACATCAAGTACCGCGACACCAAGATGCCGGCCCGTACCAGGTCAGGACTCTCACCTGACAATGTGGGCGCGAGAACGATGGCCTTTCGTGATCCCCAGAAGAACTGCACTGAAGTCTCCTCGCAGCTTCTTTGTGCCTCGGGGGACGCGTCAGGGGAGCAGTCCAGCAACTCAGCAAAGGCAAGCATCATGAAAAGGACTGCAAGCCATCGCAAGTCCACGGCCGTCAGGTCATCGTCACCCCACTTGCGGTTCCAGAAGGCATCGTAGCTTGTCTGAAAAGTCTCGTGGTGGACAGCGTCGTAGACCGGATTGAGCTCAGCGAAGAATCTCTCAACACGATAATCGACCAGCTCTTTTCTCCTCGGCAGATACCCGACGAGCTCCCAGATATGCGAGTAAGGGCTTTTGTCATCTCGGTGGAAATGAGGGTTCGGTCTTGTGGAGGAGTTGGGCATGCAGGACATGCCTATCGGTAACTCCGGTGATTCCATGGATATCAAGGACGCGGCGGATTGGTAACCAAAGTAAGATGCCCCATGATACGACGGCGCCCCTCGCGAATTGAGCAGATGTCCGATGCGGGAGGAATGGAAGCCCGACCCAGAGGTCGTAGATGGTTCTGTTGTCCGCGCTGGCGTTTGAATGCTCGCGATGGGGTCATTGGTATGAACATCATGATGTCGCGGGGAAGGCATTTGTCGGTGACGCGATGTTCCCATCGATGATGGGGCAGGTAGGTGGCAGAGATGAGGGATCTGGCGGTGTATACACGTTGAGCATGGGGTCTGTCTATTACACTGGGATCATCAGTCTCTGTTCAGTGATCGGATTGGCGGGTATGTTAACTTTTCGCTTGAGACGTCGGCATTGCGTGCAAACATTGGCCCTCAGTCCATGGGTCCGCCGGGCGCTCATCGGCGGCGTACTGCGGCCGGCTTCCTGGAACGAATCCATCCGAAATGCGTCCAATCGTAATCAAGCCTTGCACCTAATTGCCTAATACACCGGGCAGCGGAGTGCAGTAATGGATTGAGACTGGAGGCATGTGTATGAAAGGGGGAGAACAGAGAGCGGGCCGCGAGCGGCGGGGAAACGCCGAAATGGTAGGCCGCTCAACGCTTTGCCCGATATGGATCGGCCCTCCGGTTTCTTGGAAATCCGGAGATGGAACCCAAGGTCTTGGCTCTGGCATCCGCGGCGACCGGTCTTGCCACGCGCTCTGATTCGCACTCGGGTTCTCGTCTTCTATGTGTCGATCAACGTCACGGCCGTCGGGCTTAGCCTGGCACTTGGTAAATCGATGAAAGGAGAGGTCAAACAATACTTCACAACGTGCTCTCGGGTACCCGCGGCGGCCGATAGATCGCAGATCAGGAACCAAGAATTGCCTTCTCTCACAAAAGATTCCAGTAGATCCGGCCATCTCAAGACCTATATAAGAAGAGCCTGGGTAAGCAATATAGATTTCGTAAACTACTTCTACACAAAACGTCACGAACCATCAGTAACCAATGCTCTTTACCAATTTTCTCATTTTTAGCACCCAGATTTTTTCCACCATGGCCACGGACAACCAGAGCACTCTGCACCCTGCGGTTGTAGCTGTCAGTTAAACACTCTATTGATCATGTCAAGTTAAATAATACTGAATCAAGTATAGTGTAACGCCGTGGCTGCACTCTACCCTGCCCAGGTCGTTAAAACATCCTCCTCAGAGTTTGCTGCCGCCCAGGATTCGTTCTGGGATGCCAGACAGCGAGAGAGAGCCCCAGTCTGCTTCTTTCAACCAACGAACGCGAGTCAAGTGAAAGCCGCCCTGATTGAGGTGGTTCGCGCTAAATCCCACTTTGGGATAAAGGGCGGCGGCCATTCAGCGAGCAAAGGCTCGAGCAGTGAGGGCAGCTTTCAATTTGATCTCTCCAATCTCGATCACGTCGAGATTTCAGACGACAAACAAACCGTCAAGGTGGGACCTGGCGTTAAATGGGGCCCATTGTTCCAAACCCTTGAGAAGAACAGTGTCATGGCCGTGGGAGGTCGTGACTTCAACGTTGGCGTACCTGGATTCATCTTTGGCGGTCAGTCTTGTTCCATATCGTATTTACAAGGTTGAACATAACTAATGCATGAAACTGGCAGGCGGCATTTCGTATCTATCCGCCCCACGTGGCTGGGGCATTGACAACTTGGTCTCCGTTGACCTGGTCTTGGCAAATGGTGACACGGTGACGGCAGACAAGTCTTCTCACCCTGAACTCTTCAAGGCTTTGCGGGGAGGCGGTGCCCATAACTTTGGTATTGCCACAAGCCTCACCTTGAGACTGTACCCATATACAGGCATGTGGGGAGGCGTGCATGCCATTGCCGAAAGTCACTTTGACGACGTCTTTGATAAATATGATCGGTATTCGCATGAATTGATCAAGGACGGCAAAGCTCACCTGATTATGGACTTTACGTGGAGGGACAACGGGCTGATTGTTGGTCTGTCCATGGGGTACCCAGAGCCCGTCGACAACCCTCCTATCTTTGATGGATTGCGCCTCATTCCGAGCCTTTTCAGCACTCTTCGTCTTGGTGATTGCAGCTCTCTGGCAACTGAAGTTGCCGAGGTCACTGACTCGCGAGGAAAGCGTAACACATATTGGACGTTGGCCATGGAATACGATATTGAGTTGCTCAAGTCCGTGTATGAGCTCTGGGCGCGGACTACGAAGCCTCACGCTTCTCGATTCGAGCTGACTTTGGATGTCAACCATATCACTCCGGCCATGAGAAACAAGGCAGCGAGGGAAGAAAGGGGTAATCTGTATGGGCTCGAAGGCGCCAATGAACCACTGACGAATATAATGTTGACCATCGTGTGGGAGAACGAGGCTGACGACAGGGAGGTCACAGCCTTACTGAAGAGCTTGGGAAGGGAGATTGAGGCCCTAGCTGAGCAGCACGGCAAGTCTGTTCCGTTAAAGTATATGAACTACGCAAACGAGGAACAGGATGTTGTCGCAAGCTTTGGAGAGGAGAGTGTGTCCTTCCTAAAGCAGGTAGCCTCTAGGTATGACCCAGAGGGCGTTTTTCAGACCTTGCAGCCTGGGGGCTTTAAGCTTTCTTAGAGGGAATGGTTCCTGTATTCTAGCTTAGGTTTCCGGGCGAAATCTCAAGGCATCTAAGAAATCCTACAATCGTGGGGTTTCCAAGTGCCCTGACACCTTTCTCGATAATCTCCATGCAACCTGATCAGTGATTTTGTTCTCAAGCAACTCCCAAATACCGAGGTATAGCATCAAACTCAGGGCAGATGGCCATCTGATAGCAGACATGATTACAAAAAGTATGTTGACATTGTGGCAAGATTCCCTGGTGACATGAACTAGAATAGCTGAGGGGAAATGTTGACAGACATCAAGGACACCGTCAAGAAGACTTTGGTAGCGGGATCACTTGGACGCACTTTTGGAATGGCTGCACGGGGGTTAATACAGGAAGAGTAATAATGAGAACTAGCTAGTGGTGCATGGACCTAAAGTCAAGTAGTGACAGTCTTTGGGATTGCCCATTCCTTCATCTTCTCTTGGTTCTCCCTCTGAGCCTCTCGCAAGGACGCAATGTACTCCGGGTTCTTGCTGTAAAACAGAGCATCTCGGAGCTCACCATAGATAGCCTTTCGCAAGCTCAGGTCCGATGTCTCGAAAAACTGATTAACCAGCACCCGAAGAGTGTTGTCGTCCACCTCCTTGATGTCGGCGGAAGAATTCACAACGCAGCAAGCAACAACTGACTTTGCTGTCTTTTGCAGACCTTCGCTACTGAAATTGTAGCAAAGAAAAGGATGTCGAGGCGGGAAATACCGCCTAGGGGATCGATTGAGATGGCGCTGCATCGAGGGTTAGTCTAACATTATGAATGTCTTGCGAGAAACTATGCATATTATCTCGTTTGCAACTGACGACTGCCAGATGATTCACCTAGAAGCTTTCCAATGACACTTGCGGCCAAGTTTGCGATTTTCCTTCCGCAACAGGACCGTTGGAGAAGTCATTGACGGCTTCCTTCTCCTTTGTTAATGTCGATGTTGTAACTGGCTGTCTTAGAGTACCTATCCATAATAGACCGCCTGGACGATAATAGACCGAACCGAAGGTGCTATGAGAACTCTTGTTGGATGGTCCTTGAGACTGTCCGGCTTGACTCGCAGCCAGATGAACGGGGTGGCACGATGGCAGGGGCTGGCTGGCATGTGCCAAACGCACCAAAAAAGCTTGATGGCTAACCCTAGTCAGTGTCGTCACTGATCAAGCGCGGACGCCCAAAGTTGGTTAGTTGGCCGCAGGATCTGCGCGGGAAGCGGAGTCCCAACTCATAACCTGACCTCCATTTCTGCCATCCATCTCCCACAGCATCCTGGAAATCTCTTTCAGATCTAAATCACTGTTCTCGTTTTACATCATTGACGTTACTAAGTTCTTCGGGACATCGCGTTGTGACTTTTCGATTTGATGCTTATCCTAAAAGCACTGCATACCAGTTTAACGTCCGAGGACGATCAATGCAACAACAAGAGTAGCCTTGCTCTTTGATATCATCAGAGTAATGCTCTTATTACTCTGCGACCCCTGGTAAGACATGCTCACTAATTTGATGAACCTCTCATTCAGCAACACGACCCCTGAAAGCAAACAGGGTTATTTTCCATCACCGAGTAGTGTCACCAAAGTCCTACGGGCGCTTTCATAAAAACTATCCGTGATACCAAAGAGACAGAAGATAAAACTGACCCAACCGTACTTCATCGGAACCCTTCTCCTCGTGCAATCTGATCATCTGTGTAATTCTCCCGAACACTCTCCAAGTACTTGTCAAATTTCCGAGAAGTCTCGATAACGTGCTTTAGATACCGGTACTCCATTTCATCGCCCTTGAATTTGGCTAGCTGCCGGGCCGTCGTGATGGCGTTGCGGATCTGCCGCCCGTTCATCTCATGCTCGGCTAGATCACCGAGGTGACGCTCAATGTTGTCAAAGTTGATGCCTTTGGGCTCTTCAAACTTCCGTTTCCTTTGTCCGATGGGCTTCATCTTGGTGCTGTCCCTCTCGAGTGTCTTCAGCCGGCAGAGAAAGTTGCTCCAGATCATGCGGCGCTTTGACTTGCTCAGAGCTTCGTAATGCAGAGAGAGCTGAATGCGAGACTTGAAGGCTTCGTCAAACGTACCAACCCGGTTCGAGGTTAGGACCAATATGCCTTCATAGTACTCAAGAACTCGCAGAAACACAGATACTAACGCGTTACGCTCAAGGTCCATGAGAGTTCGCTGCTCTAAGAAAACATCTGCCTATCTAGCAAAACGACACAGTCCCAGATCTTACCAAGGTAGAGAACTGACTCAAGATACTTCTCAACTACCTCCGGTTTAGTGCCAATATCTCCGCAGGTAACACGGTAAAGAGGCTTTTCAGCTATTTTGGCGACACTCTCGGCAGTAAATGTCTTGCCGGTACCGGGAACCCCGTGCAATAGGATGATTAATCCGTTGCCCTTTCCATGGATGAGATCTGTTCTCTCTTCAGTTTCGAGTTTGCTGGTGACTAGAGCCTGGATGGGGTCCATAGTTTCGTCGTTGATGACAAGGTGAGCGAACGCTTGTTTGTTCCAACATACGTCCTGAACCAGGTCCACCTCAAGGTCTCCTGTAGCGCAAACATCTAGTCAGCATCATCAAGCTGGGCTACTCAAGATAAATCATATGAGTTATACACACGCCACTGTTTCTGCCTGAGATTGTAGCCAATGAGTTTGCTCGGGAAGACAAATAATTCGGGGCCTTCAGGCGGAGTCTCGCATTTCATGACCGAAGCAGACATTTCGTTGCGGTCAGTACTTGTCAAAGACGGATACGAGGCCTTGAATTTGGGCGACTCCGAGTACAACTGCTTATAGGTGCCGAAGTCGATCATGTATCTTTCGCCTTCCTGTTCTATGTTAGTGCTGCATATTAACCGGACCAAAAAGTGATTTGTTCAAATTCACTCCTGACAACCCATTTCCTAAACTATCTTGATATGCAATCAGTTTCCTTTTTCGACATGCCCACATGGTCCGTCCACGGTAGTCGAGTTTAGCACGTAACTTATCGTCAACAAATCGTATTGGCAAGACTGCGAGTTCTGCCATGTCAATGTCACGGTGAATATCATCAAATTCGAGGTTGATGTCAAGGATAGTATTTTGGCGGAAAAATTGACCATCGTATCCGTAGGACCATGCTTTCACGGACCAGCTACCAGCAAAGTGATGTTCCTCTCGCAAGGACGATCGAAATGGTTGAGGAGCAGCTTTTTCCATGGCCCACGATTCAGCAATGTACCCCTGGATGCCCTTGTCATCCTTCGTTACCAAAACCTCTCCAGGTCGCACAAAGAAGGGCATCGTTGACCAGGATACGTGGCCACGTTCGAACTTTCTCTCAGCTTCGGCGTAGATGCCATCATAGTTCTGATCAATCCACTCTGTGAGCAGCCGCATCTGGCTTCTGTGAGGCTCTGGCATTGCCTCCAGGCAGCCCATCGAGCGATAATTGTATCAGAATAGAAAGGGGGAGTGGATAGGTTCCTTAGAGTCCCAGTCTGGGAAACAGTCCTCGAAGGTTGGTTGGGTGTTGACAAGTTCGTCTACCGCCAAGATCATTTGCTCGGACAGCAGTTGAACTGTCTTCCCAGCTGGGACTGGGGCATCCAGCATAGGACCTTCGACTGTGGTCTGTTTCCCGGCCTCGGCCCGATCATCGTACGTCTTATAGTGCTTGTAGACTACAAAGGCTAGATCGGGTCTCTCTCTGAGATATCTGCCTTCGTTGGCGAGTGGCGAGTTGCCGATGAGTTGTAGCCGACGCTCCTGACCCAATGTCCAGGAAGGTTCGAGAAGGTAACATAGCTCATCGCCCATGATCTTGTGAAGTACAAGCCAGGTAGTAGATTTCAGAGACCTTTGTCCCTTTCTTAATTCTTAAATATTCTTCTCTAGCTGGATAATCCGTAGGGCATTTAACGACTCTTCGAATGTTCCTGGTTCATAAGAGTTACTAGTAGATACCAATGGGGTTCTATGACCTACTCCTCGATGATCGTCTCTTACTATCGGCGGGGTCTTATAACCCTCTCCTTAGTAGTTATCGCTCGCTCTTTTATTATCTATTAAGAAAGCCTCTAGGAAACTAAATATTCTGCTATCTCTATTATTATTATATAGGAATAAGTCAAAGTTAAAGTTATTTAAGATATTCCGGTTATCTAGCAGCTTAATAAGGTCTAGTTTATTGATAGCTATGCTAGTGCTAGTGCTAGAAACTAGGCTAGCGCTAAAATCGTTAATATCCTTATTAAGCGCGGTAAGCTTTTCTTTCTCGGAAACCCTAGCTTTAATCTAGTCCCGGGAGATAGTAATATGCCTTAAGTAAAGCTAGGTGTCTTTGGTTTCTTAATTATTATCCTCTCCCCGACGTGCTTTTAGATAATAAGTGGCAGAGTTCTCCGCAATAAGTATAGTAGGATCCCTTCCCTATTTAATTGCGTTATGAATATCAGAGTCCCTATTTAGACCTTGGGTGGGAATGTTCTTATCGTGGCTATCGTTATTGCTTCTGTTGCTGTTATTGCCGTGATCTTCTGGCTTAGTTAACCTATCGAGGGCCAGGCTCTAACTATAATAAAGAATACATTTTTAATACATCATAGCATCATATCCCAATGCTAATATAATAGCCTCTTTTTTTTATATCCTTTTACTACTAGCAATTAAAGAGTTATACCTAGTTATATAATTATAAAAGGTTAAGCCTCTTATAGGGTATTTAATTACTCCTTACTTTAACCTCTATATAAGAAATAAAAAAATTATTTCTTTTTACCTTCTTTTAAAACTATAGTTTCTTAATATAATATATATTAATATAATACTAAGAATTATAATTAATTAAATAATAGATATTACTAATTTATATAATATTATTACTACTTATTAATATAAGAATTAATACACTTTCTTTTCTTTCTTCCTTAATGTCACGGCTATAACATGGGCCAGGCGGGGAAGCCTGGCAGAACGCTCTAACTAAGCAAGGGACCAAAGGGACTAAACCTCGTCCTCCTCGGTCCTAGGACTAAGCGATAGAAATATTAATCTTACCCTAGATTAAACCTTAAAATAAATAGTCTAAGAAAATTATATAAGTATATAAAATATATTAATTATATTTTCTTATATAATAATTACCTTAGCTATTAATATAACTTAGTTATACTTAATACCTTTAAGTATATTATTAAATATAATACCCTCTTATTATTTAAGTATAATATAATTAATTTTCTTATTAATATAAACCTAATATAACTAATTTATTTCTTAAGAACATATATAATTATTATATATTAATAGCTCTTATTTAGAGGATTATTTATATTACCTTAAATAATATTAAATATAATAGTTACTTAGGCTACTCTTATAAATAACTACTAATAGGTTTTACTTATTAATTATTTATTAATACTTATTATACCTATCTTTATTAACTAAGATAAGAATATAAATAATATAAATAACTTTAATAATAAAGATATTAAATAACTTTATATATAAATTATTATTATAAATATAAAAATAAATAATATATATAAGCTTATTAAAAGAATAAATAAAACTTAATATATTTAAAATATAATATACTTAAATAATATTTAAAATATTAATAATATAATAATTATTACTATAAATAAATAAAATATAAATACAACAGTGCACCTTAGTCATCACACCACAGGGCAAAAGATTAGGCTATAATCGCTATTATAGCAATCATAGTAGTACTTTAGCTACCTATATAAAGGCTTACAGCGCTATTACAGGTAACCAAGCTATAATAATAAGAGAAATCTTAAAGCTAAATCCCTTAGAACTATTTAATAAAATTACTTATAAACTACTTATATTCTTTACTTAGCTAAAGGTGTCACGGCCATGACATGGGCCAGGCGGTGAAGCCTGGCAGAACACCCTGACTAAGCAAGGGACCGTAGGGACCGAACTTTATTCCTATCGGTCCCAGGACCGAAAGATAAAGACGACAGTCCTACCCTAGACCGAACATTAGAATGATCGGTCTAGATAAACTACAACGAGTATATAGAATACACTTATTTGCACTTCCTTATATAGTAGCTACCTCAGCTATTAATATAACTTAGTTACACTTAATACCTTTGAGCATATTACTAGATGTGATACCCCCCTTATTTAAGTATAGCGCGACTAGTCTATCTGCCAATATAAACCTAGCACGACCGGTTTATCCCTTGGGAATATATATGATCGTCATACGTTGATAGCTCTTATTTAGTAGATTACTCGCATTACCTTAGATAATATTAAACGTAATGGCTACCTAGGTAACTCCCGCAAATAATCACCAGTAGGTCCTACCTGCTAACTACCTACCTGCCGCACCGGCCCTGGCTAACTAGGACGAAGATATGGACGATACGGATAGCTCCGATGACGACGAAGTCAAATAACTTCGGGCTTAGATCACCGCTATGAGCGCCGAAATAGATGGCATGTGCGACTTAATCGAGAGAATGGGCGAAACATAGCGAATATAGAACGCCTAATATATAAACAACGTCTAGGAAGTTAATAACATAGTAACCGCCGCTATGAGGGGCAAGGATGTAGGAGAAATCCTAAAGCTAGATCCCCCGGAGAAGTTCGATGGAACTGCGTATAAGCTGCCTATATTCCTCACGCAGCTATGCGCCTTTATAACCTACTATCCAACGCAGTTCAACCTAGCGTCTAGCAAGGTCTAGTACGCCGCTGGGCGACTTACTAAGTACGCTATGGCCTAGTTTAAACCTATTATAAAAGAATATCTTACTACCCCGTTTATTAAACTCTTACCTAAGACTACTAATCTCTACTCTAGCTTTAAGACCTTTAAGGCCGCGCTCTAGTAAGTATTTAGGACGGTCGATGAAAAGGCATAAGCCGAAAGAGAAATTAAGGCACTTAGATAAACCCGCTTAGCCTCGGAATATAGAACGAAGTATCTCTAACTCGCCTTAAAGCTTAACTGGGATTAGGAATCTCTGATGTTATTTTTCTTTAATAGACTTAAAAAAAAAGTCTAAGTAGAACTCTATAAGGAAAATCGACCTAATAACCTCGTTGACTATATCGGCAGGGCAGTTAGGATTAATAATTAGTAGTTCTTATAGAAGAAACTATAGAACCCTAAGTTTAGTAGTAATAAGGCTAATAACCCCCGGTTCGATGCTAATTAAGGAAAAAAGAGGAATAGTAATACCTCCTATGGCATTGAAGCCGGCCTTATAGTACTCGGAGCCATATAAAAGGGCAAATAGGATTACTATAGCCTAGAATGCCGATACTGCCATAAAATGAACTATATTGAGAAGGTTTATTATAAGAAATAGCGAGATATTAAGGAGGGACGCTACTAGCTAAACTAATAATAATCCCTCCCGGAAGGTAAGAAGTATATAAACGTAGCATGATAAGTCTAATAGGAAGACGAGGAACCCTAAACTGCGAAATAAATAACTAAGCTTGTCGCGATATCGTAAAGTGGATATGATATGCTAGTAAGAAGGGATAAAGATAAGCACGAATAAAAACCAGACACTAGAGTGGCCCATAGTTAGGTAGGATAAACAAGGGAATAACTAAAGAACACCTAAGACGCGCAATGGCAACCACTCCTAGAACCAATAGAGCAAGGAAACCCCCTACCGGATATAATAAATAGCAAAAGAGTTACTATTGCGGTTACTAAGAAACTTAAACAAAAGGAAGAAGTAGCGCCAACAGGGCGGAAGCAATAAGCACCCCTGACGACAAGCGAACAAGCCGACTTCTAGGAAGCCACTATAGAAGGCTTCCCCTATAAGAAATAGGTCGTGGGATATAAAAGAAAGGAATAAGTTTTAGTACCCGCCATAGTCCACCGAAGGGACTACGGATAAGACGACCCTATATAATATAACTATACCCTGCGCCCTTGATACTAGGTCAAGGCATCACGGGAATACGACGAGATTTACAAAAAGCAAAAAGCAGACCGACGCAGTAGGCTATTACGCAGCGACTAGACCACTAAAGCGAGTAATAGCGGTGCGAACCGAACTAAGTTTAAATGGGACGCCTAGAAACTATAAAAAGAACTACGTAAGGAATGCTCCTAACGGCAGAGGCGCCGGAAAAGCGATAAAGAACTATAGGAAGAAAAGAATTACCCACGGCTTTATGATAAAAACGATAATAGGTATTGGAATGACCTACGAGAAAGGTATATCTAGACCGCACGAGAATATATAGACATAGCATATGAATAAGAAATCTATATTAGAGCCTACTATAGGGAACTAGCTAAAAACCCGCGATACCGAGAGGCACCGTTTAACCCCTAAGACGATATGCAGATATACCCCACGCATAAGAAACACCCTAGTATCTCATAGATATCCTATTAATACCACTAGTGCGAAGAATACTGAGAGGAGAAATAGGAATAAGATTATTTCCCTATTGCCCTACTAGCTCAACCTAATAATAACCCCTATATATGGTATAAAACGGAAGGCTATTAGGTATTCCATTGGTACGACGCCATTAGCGTCGCATGCGCCAGGTATAAGGAAAAACTATACAGAGCTATCTAGAAGCGCAAGTAGACTATTCATAAGGTCGAAGACTGGCAGAAATAAGTTAGCTAGGAGGAACAAGAAGAACTAGAAGACTAGCAACCAATGACCTGGTTAGAAGGCAAAGAGGACCTAGGATGGGAATAGGAACGCTAATACTAGGACTAGCTATATAGCTAGGACGATACGTATGACTACGAAGCGTGTAATAATGATGACTGCGAGTATAACCATAGCGGCTATGCACTATTAAAAAACTAGGAAACCCACCTGTGAAAGGGCTATAGGCGGAAGAATAGCTAATAATGCCATGAAGGGCCCTATGCACCACAAAGGGAGGTATAAACCTAAGATATTTTGAAATACCGGTATAAGTCAAGGGAGAATAGCTACGCGCTTTAGTGGATAGCGGAGCTAAGTAGAATCTATTTGACCCGAGGATAGCGAATAGGCTCAAGCTATCATAGAGGTATAAGGCAAAGCCCTACATAATGATTAACCTCGAAGGAAAATAGTTTAACTATAATAACGGAGTTATTGATAGCGAGATTAATTACCTTAAAGTTTTTATTAAGGGAAAGAACTAAGGAATCTTATTTAATGTTATACCTATAGAAGGCTATGACCTAGTACTTGGGTACCTATGGTTACGCCGATTTAACCCATATTTTAACTAGAGGACTAGCTAAGTGCTCTCCTTTAATAAGGAAGCACCCTCTACGATAAATAATGACTTAGAGAACAATATGAGATCTTGAATTTCTACTAAAGACGCCGGAGAAGTTAGGCAGAGGCAAACATGAGATACCTCTTTACCTAAAGGGATATAATATAAATACCATAATAGATAGAAATAATAAAATTAGCGAATAATCACACGCATTATATAACAATTCCATAAGTTAGAAGAAGACCTTAAGCATATTAAGAAGACACTAGAGGAAGAACGACTTAAGAATATTCTATTATAGTACCGCATCTATGAAAAACTCTTTGCGGAAGAACTCGAGATAGGTTTACCGGAGTATATGCACTATGACCTAGAAATCGAGTTTATTGATAGGAAGTAACCTAGCTTTAGTAAACTCTACCTACTCAATAAAGCATAACTATTAGTATTAAAGGAATATATTAAAGATATGCTATAGAAAGGATATATTAGGGAAAGTAAGTTATCTGCTGGATACCCTGTTATGTTTATCCCGAAGAAGAATAGAAAGCTCTGACTTTGCGTTGATTTTAGAATACTTAACGCTATTATAGTTAAAGATTATATATTATTGCCCCTTATTAACGAATTAAAGGATTGACTTTTTAGTATAAAGTATTTTACCGCATTTGACCTCAAAGGAGCCTATAACCTTATTCGGATTAAAGAAGGATATAAATAGAAAACCGCTTTTCGTACTAAGTATGGACTATTTAAGTACCTTATTATGCCTTTTGGACTTATAAACGCACCCGCTGTATTCCAACGAATGATTAATAATGTGCTATGAGAATATCTGGATATATTTGTTATATGCTACCTAGATGATATCCTTATCTTCTCTGAAACGGAAGAAGAATATATGGAATACGTCTATAAGGTATTATAAACACTATAAGACGCTAAGTTGCTAGTGGAGCCTAAGAAGAGTAAGTTCTATGCCTCAGAGGTAGAATTTCTCGGATATATTATCTCTTATAACGAGATATGTATAGACCCTAAGAAGGTCTTAGTAATTAAGGACTAGAAGGAATTAACCAATGTTAAGGAAATATAAGCCTTCCTTAGTTTCGCTAATTACTACCATAGATTCCTTAAACGATTTAGGAAGATCGTAGCACTACTAACTAACCTCACGAAGAAGGATAAGATATTTATATTTAGGAATAAGGCACGAGAAGCCTTCTATGTAATTAAGGAACTTATCCTAAGCGAACCAGTACTTAAGATGTTTAACCCATCTAGACTGATAGAACTTAAAACGGATGCCTTAGACTTCGCGCTAAGAGCTTAGATTAGATAACAAGACGATAAAGGACTCTTACACTTAATCGCATTCTACTCCTATAAGCTATATAGAGTAGAACTTAATTACCCTATCTATAATAAAGAATTCCTCGTAATTATTAACGTTTTCAAGGAATTCTAATATTATCTCCTTAGAAGTAAATACTAGATTAAGGTATATATGGATTATAAGAATATTACCTATTTCGCGAAAACATAAGAACTTAGCGGATGATAACTATGATATGCTAAATACCTTTCGGAATTTAACTATATTATTATCTATATCAAAGGAATAGAGAATAGCAGAGTAGATGCTATTAGCCGATGACCCGATCTAGACACTAGAAAGATTAAAGCTAAAGAATAACTTCTGTACTTTATACTAGAGGGATACCTCGAATAGAAGTTCGTTAGGCGAACATAAAAGCTAGTACCCTTACTAGAGTACCTTATACTTATTAAGAAATATAGACGACGGGTTATAGACTTTATTAACTATGCGCGGGGATACCGACGAAGAAAAGACGGATTATAGACCTATGAAGGAAAACTCTCTATCCCCGATAAAGCATTTTAGACTATCTTCGACTACTACTACCACTAAGTCATATGTTATAGGAACCTAGAAGAAATAACCCGGGCTATATAATAATATTATAACGACTATGAGCTCTAGGCCGAAGTATAAAGAAGAATGTTCTAATGCGAAAAATGTCACGAGGTAGTCAAATAAGTAAGCCAGAAATGGACCTACCTCTTGGAAAAAGAATATAAGGAATAAATTATTAAATAATTCTATGATGTAAACTATAGATACCTAGAAAGACTAGTAAAACATATTAATAAGTACTTCTAAGGAGACTTCTTGGAAGAATGCTATAGATAAGCCTAGAATTATATTATTTGTGAATATATCCAGAAACGAGGAAAAATACTAACCTATGAACAGAGCAGAATCACAAGGATATCCTATTAGATTAATGCAGCTATCTATATAGTAGAATAAGGCAATCTACTCCTAGAATAGATCTAGTAATATAATAAATAACTCCTAGACGACGAAAGGACCGATAAGCAATAAGTCCTAGATAAACTATGCTACGAACTTATACGCGAAATACATAGCTACCCGCTGCATAGACACTAAGGAATTAATAAAACCCTAGAATAAGTTAAGACGATATTTACCTTTTCTAATATAAAGAAAATAGTCGTAGTAGTTATTAAATAATGTGACCTTTGCGCGAAAACCAAGGCATGATGCCATAAACCTTATAGGAAGCTATAACCACTCTTAGTCACATAATAACTATGGGACTCTATCACTATGGATTTTATCACTAAACTACCCCTATTAGAAGAACTAGCCACTGGAAACTTTTATGATAGCATTCTTATTATCGTGGATAGACTTACGAAATTTTCCTATTTTATACCCTATAGAGAATCAATAATAGCCGAAGAATTCGCCTACCTTTTTTACTTTTACGTCGCTAAGATATATAGCATACCACTTAAAATCATCATAAATCGAGGACTATTATTTGCTTTAAAATTCTAGCAAAGCCTCATAGGATATTTAAGAATTAACCATAAATTCTCCACTGCATATCATAAGGAGATAGATGGGCAAACAGAACGCATAAACTAAACGCTAGAATAATATCTCTAATGCTATATTAATTATAAATAAACCAACTAGGTTAAGAAGCTACTAGCTGCATAGCTAGCCTACAATACGGCAACAAATGAAAGCATAAAGATCATACTAGCTTACGCCAATTTTGGATTTACCCCAGACGCCTACCGACAAATAAGAGATATAATCATTAACCCTAAAGTAATCCTTACTAGCGATTAACTAAAAAACCTACATAAAGAAATAAAAATAGAACTCGAATTTGTTAGAAATAGGATAATGAACTATACTAATAAGAAAAGAATCGAGGGATTGATCTTCTTAGAGGGAGATATGGTCTACTTTGCAATAAAAAACATTAAAATAAAACGATAAAATAAAAAACTTAACTATAAATATATCGGACTATACAAAATTAAACGAAGAATCTTAAAAAATAATTATAAACTAGACTTACTACTGAAAGTTAAGCTCTATCTAATCGTTTATATTTTATTACTTAAATTAGCAAAAAACATTATCTAAGTTAAAACTAGAAACAAACTAGAAACCAAAGTCGACGGACTAGAAGAATATATCGTAGAAGCTATCCTTAATATAAATAAAATTAACGGCAAAATAATATATTTTATTAAATAGAAAGACTACCTAGACTTAGAAAACACCTAGGAACCCCTAGAATACCTCACTAGTATATAATGCCTTCTAAAGAACTTCCACTAATAACGCCGAGTATAGGCTCATCGAGACCAATAGCATTCCAATTAATTAAATCAATAGCCCCAAGAGAATATGCCTCTATAACCGCGGATAACTCCTCCTAGAGCTCGCCTAAATCCTCTAAAGCGCGTAAACCACGCTTAAAAGCCTTATCACCTCGCGCTTTAAGTAGTCTTTTCTACTTCTAGATATAAGCGAGTTTAGCTATTACCTCCTCAAGAGTAGCCTTTGCCTTAGCCTCCTCGTCCTCTAGATACTTACGCTCCCGGATATTTTTAGCTACTACTAGGATTAATAAGGCCACTATAAGAAACTAATATATACCTACGGAAAGAAGCCACTCTAGCCCCGTCGCATATAACCTTCGCGTCGACATAATTAGAATAACAATTAGAATAGCCAGAAACCACCCTATAGGTTAGACCCTAATGGAAATAGTAAGTATAAAGCATAATTTTAGAACTAAAAGCCTTAATATAAGAAGAAAGGCCCTGCGCTTTAGAAAGTTTACGAAGAGAAATATATTTAGAAACTCGGCCTAATATCGTATTAGCAGGAGATAAAGATTTTTATAAGTCAAAGTTACTCACCGATAATACCTAGTCGCTAAAACTAGTCTTAAGGATAAGACTAATAGAGGGGAGACCTTATATCACGGCTATAATATAGGCTAAGCGGTAAAGCCTAGCAGAATACCTTAACTAAGCAAGGGACCATAGGGACCAAACTTCATTCCTATCGGTCCTAGGACCAAAAGATAAAGACAACGGTCTTACCCTAGACCGAATATCAGAATAATCGGTCTAGATAAACTACAACGAGTATATAAAACACACTTATTTGCACTTCCTTATATAGTAGCTACCTCAGCTATTAATATAACTTAGTTATACTTAATACCTTTGAGCATATTACCAGACGTGATACCCCCCTTGTTTAAGCATAGCGCGACTAGTCTATCTGCCAATATAAACCTAGTATGACCGGTTTATCCCTTGGGAATATACATAATCGTCACAAAAGGTATTTATAATATACTATTTAATATAATTTACCTTAAAATTTAATAAGGTTTAATATACTATAAGAAGACTTAAGGGCTATATTACTATATAATTTAAACCTATTATAAGGAAATACCTTATAATCTTAGTTAGCTAATATTTACCTTATATTTATTATTTTTAGTTAAATTATAAAGCCTTTAAGGTAATATTTTAATAAGCCTTTAAAATTATTAATAAAAAGGCATAGGCTAAAGAAGAAATTAAAGTACTTTAATAAACTTAATTTACCTTAAAATATAAAATAAAATACCTTTAACTTGCCTTAAAGCTTAATTAAAATTAAAAACCCTAAATATTTTTCATTTTTAATAAATGTAAGGATATAGGGCGGCCGTTAAATCCGCCGACCAATCGGGGTAACCCCGGCTAGTTATTACGTGTGCAGAGACCTCCTGAAAGATCTACAGCCGAGCCACCATGGAAGGCTCAGCAAGTTGAAGTCTTACATATAATAGAGACCTACCTTTAATCTATGATTTCACCCTAATCCAGCCATTGAGGCCTACTATCTTATAATAAACTTAAAAAGAAAATATAAAAAAAATTATATAAAGAAAAATAACTTAATAACTGTATTAATTATATTAATAAGGTAATTAAAATGAATAATTAATAATTTTTATAAAAAAATCTATAAAACCCTAGGTTTAATAATAATAAAATTCATAACTTTTATTTTAATATAAATTAAAAAAAAAATAATACCTTATATAATATAAGTCTTAGACTTATAAAACTTAGGGTAGCTTAAAAAGATAATAAAGATATTAAATATTAGTATTACTATAAGAAGGGCTATAAGGCTAATAAATATTATAAGAAATAATAAGATATTAAGAAAAGATATTATTAATTAAAGTTATAATAAAGCCTCTTAGAAAGTAAGAAATACTTAAATATAATTAACTAAGATAAGAATCCCTAGATAGCTATTTATATTACTAAGATACTTAGAATAATATAATAAGAATATAATAAGATAAGACTTTAACCTAGAGAAATTATTATATCTTACTAAGCTGCCTACCTAATAGAGAAATAAGGTATTAATAATTATATAATTAATAATATTATAAAGGAATAATTCTATAAATTAATTAAATCCCTAAAGGTTTATTAGTTATATCTTATTAACCTAGGTATATAAAACCCTATATTAAAACTAGATAATAAGAAAGAAAGCCTAGATACTTTCTTATAATAATAAACTATTATTATAATTAGATATATTAAAGCTAAGCTAGAAAAACCTATATTATTAGCCTTAGCTTAGTAATTATTAATAGTAAATAAATAAGCTAACTTCTAAGAAGTTATTATAAAATGTTTTAATTATAAAAAATAAATTATAAAATATAAAAGAAATACATAATTTTTAATGCCTACTATAGTTTACTAAAGGGACTATAAATAAAATAATCTTATATAATATAACTATACCTTATGCCCTTAATACTAAGTTAAGGCATTATAAGAATATAATAAAATCTATAAATAATAAAAAGTTAATTATAAAGTAAATTACTATATAATAATTAAATTACTAAGATAAATATTAATAATATTAATTAAACTAAGTTTAAGTATAATACTTAGAAATTAGAAAAGGAATTATATTAAAGATCTTTTAAATATTAAAAACCTTAAAAGGGTCATAAAAAACTATAAAAAAAGAAAACTACCCTTAATTATGTAATAAAAATAATAATTACTATTAAAATAGTTTAAGGGAAAGATATATCTAGATAATAAGAGAATATATAAAGATAATAAATAAATAAGAAATCTATATCTAAGCTTATTATAAAGAATTAGCTAAAAACTCTTATTACCTAGAGGTACCTTTTAATCTATAAGATAATATAAAGATATACCTTATATATTAAGAATATACTAATATCTCTTAGATATTATACTAGTATTATTAATATAGAGTTTACTAAAAAGAAAAATAAAAATAAAAATATTTTCTTATTATATTCTTATATTAATTAACTAAAAACCCTTATCCTTAATATAAAATAAAAGAATATAAGATAATATATTAATATAAATCTATTAATATTATATATATATAATATTTCTTAAAGCTTTCTTATATTATTTAAGAAAAGAAATAAATTACTTATAAAATTAAGAATTAAGAAAAATAGGTTAGATAAGGAGAATAAGAAAAACCTAATATTACTTAACTAAATAAAAATAATTAAAATATAAAATAAAGTAATTAAGACTAGATTAATAGCTAAGTAAATAATTATAATTATAAAGCCTATATAAATAATAAATATAAATTTACTTATTATAACTATATAATATTAAAAGATTAAATACCTTATTTAATATAAGGTAATAAATATAAAGAAAGATTATACTAAAAGGCCTTTTATTTTATAAATAAAATATATAAGTAATATTACTTAGAATTAGAAGTATAAATTAAGGGAGAATAATTAAATACTTTAATAAAGAATAGAGCTAAATAAAATTACTTTAACCTAATAATAATAAATAGGCTTAAGCTATTATAGAGATATAAATAAATATTTTACTTAGTTATTAACCTAAAAGGAATTTCTTTTAATTATAATAATAATATTATTAATAATAAGATTAAATACTTTAAAGTTTTTATTAAAAAAAAACCTAAGGGATATTATTTAATATTATATTAAATAAATAATATAACCTTTTACCGAAGTATTTATAATTATATTAATTTAATATATATTTTAATTAAAAGATTAATTAAATACTTTTTTTTAATAATAATATATTTCTTATAATAAATAATAAGTTAAGATATTATATAAGATTTAAATTTTTTATTAAAGATATTTAAAAAGCTAAAAAGAAATAAATATAAGATACTTTTTTACTTAAAGATATATAATATAAATATTATAATAAATAGAAATAATAAAATTAATAAATAATTATATATATTTAATAATAATTTTATAAATTAAAAAAAAACCTTAAATAAATTAAAAAGATATTAAAAGAAAAATAACTTAAAAATATTTTATTATAATATTATATCTATAAAAACTCTTTATAAAAAAACTTAAAATAAATCTATTAAAATATATATACTATAACTTAGAAATTAAATTTATTAATAAAAAGTAACTTAGCTTAAATAAACTTTATATATTTAATAAAATATAATTATTAATATTAGAGAAATATATTAAAAATATATTATAAAAAAGATATATTAAAGAAAATAAGTTATTTATTAAATATTTTATTATATTTATTTTTTTAAAAAAAAAGCTTTAATTTTATATTAATTTTTAAATATTTAATATTATTATAATCTAATATTATATATTATTACCTTTTATTAATAAATTAAAAGATTATTTTTTTAATATATAATATCTTATTATATTTAACCTTAAAAAAGCTTATAATTTTATTTAAATTAAAATAAGATATATATAAAAAATTACTTTTTATAGTAAATATAAATTATTTAAATATTTTATTATACTTTTTAGACTTATTAATATATTTATTATATTTTAATAAATAATAAATAATATATTATAAGAATATTAAGATATATTTATTATATATTACTTAAATAATATTTTAATTTTTTTTAAAATAAAAAAAAATATATATAAAATATATTTATAATATACTATAAATAATATAAAATATTAAATTATTAATATTACTTAAGAAAAATAAATTTTATACCTTAAAGATAAAATTCCTTAAATATATTATCTCTTATAATAAGATATATATAAACCTTAAGAAAGTCTTAGTAATTAAGAATTAAAAAGAATTAATTACTATTAAGGAAATATAAACCTTTTTCAGGTTTATTAATAATTATTATAAATTCCTTAAAGCTTTTAATAAAATAATAATATTTCTTATAAAACTTATAAAAAAAGATAAAACTTTTATATTTAGGACTAAGGCTAAGAAAGCTTTTAAATAAATTAAGAAATTTATATTAAGTAAATTAATACTTAAGATATTTAACTTATCTAAATAAATTAAATTTAAAATAAATGCCTTAGATTTTATATTAAGAGCTTAAAATAAATAATTAAATAATAAAAGATTTCTTTATTTAATTATATTTTATTCTTATAAGCTATATAGAATAAAACTTAATTACTTTATTTATAATAAAGAATTCCTTATAATTATTAATCCTTTTAAATAATTTTAATATTATTTCCTTAGAAATAAGTATTAAATTAAGATATATATAGATTATAAGAATATTATATATTTTATAAAAACTTAAAAACTTAATAAGTAATAATTATAATATATTAAATATTTCTTTTAATTTAATTATATTATAATATATATTAAAGAAATAAAAAATAATAAAACTAATATTATTAATTAATAACTTAACTTAAATATAAAGAAAACTTAAATATAAAAATAATTCTTATAATTTATATAAGAAAGATATCTTAAATAAAAAATAATTATATAAACCTAATAATTAATACCTTAATTAAAAAATTTAATATTTATTAAGAAATATAAGTAATAAATAATAGATTTTATCAATTATATATAAAGATATTAATAAAAAAAATAGATTTTAAACTTATAAAAAAACACTCTTTATTTTTAATAAAGTATTTTAAATTATTTTTAATTATTATTATTAATAAGTTATATAATATAAAAATATAAATAAAATAACCTAAGTTATATAATAATATTATAATAACTATAAGCTCTTATATAGGGTATAGGAGTATATATATTATTAGAAAAAATATTATAAAATAACTATATAAGTTATTAAGAAATAAATCTATTTCTTTAAAAAAAAATAAGAAATAAATAATTACCTTTTTTAATAATAATAATTAAAAAGATTTAAAAATTCTAGCTATATATATTAATAAGTTTATTAAAAATAATTTCATAAAGAAATATTATAAATAAATAAACAACTATATTATTTACTAATATATCTAAAAATACTAATAAAACCTTAAGGTAACTTATATAATAAAATAAAATAATTTATTTATAAAATAAATGTTTGAGTATAATATATAATTCTTAGATAAAGAAAAGATAAATAAATAATAAGTCTTAAATAAATTATAATATAACGTTATATTTAAAATATATAATTATTTATTATATAAATATTAAAGAATTAATAAAACCCTAAAATATATTAAAAAAATATTTTTTTTTCTTAATATAAAAAAAACTATTTTAAAAATTATTAATTAATATAATCTCTATATAAAAACTAAGATATAATACTATAAATCTTATAAAAAATATATTTACTTTTAGTTATATAATAACTATAAGACTTAATTATTATGAATTTTATTATTAAATTATTTTTATTAAAAGAATTAATTATTAGAAACTTTTATAATAATATTTTTATTATTATAAATAAACTTATAAAGTTTTTTTATTTTATAGCTTATAAAGAATTAATAATAACTAAAGAATATATATAGCTTTTATATTTTTATATTATAAAAATATATTATATATTGCTTAAAATTATTATAAATTAAGAATTATTATTTACTTTAAAATTTTAATAAAGCCTTATAAGATATTTAAGAATTAAATATATACTCTTTAATATATATTATAAAGAGATAAATAAATAAACTAAATACTAAAATAATACTTTTAATATTATATTAATTATAAATAAATTAACTAAGTTAAGAAACTATTAGCTATATAATAAGCCTATAATATAATAAGAAATAAAAATATAAAAATTATATTAACTTAAATTAATTTTAAATTTACTTTAAATAAATATTAATAAATAAGAGATATAATTATTAACCTTAATATATTTTTTATTAATAATTAATTATAAAATCTTTAAAAAAAAAACTAAAACTTAAATTTATTAAAAATAAAATAATAAATTATATTAGTAAAAATAAATAAAAAATTATATATTTTAAAAAAAGAAAATTATATTATATAATAGGAAATATTAAAATAAAATAATAAATTAAAAAACTTAATTATAAATATATTAAATTATATAAAATTAAATATAAAATTTTATAATATAATTATAAATTAGATTTATGATTAATAATTAAGCTTTATTTAATTTTTTATATTTTATTTTTTAAATTAATAAAAAATCTTATATAAATTAAAATTAATAATAAATTAAAAATAAAAATTAATAAATTAAGAAAATATATTATAAAAGCTATTTTTTATATAAATATAATTAATAATAAAATAATATATTTTATTAAATAAAAAGATTATTTAAACTTAGAAAATACCTAAGAATTCTTAAAATATTTTATTAATATATAATACCTTATAAAAAAATTTTACTAATAATACTAAATATAAGTTTATTAAAATTAATTATATTTTAATTAATTAAATTAATAGCCTTAAGGGAATATATCTCTATAATAATACATAATCCTTCTTAGAGCTTACTTAAGTTATCTAAAATATATAAGCTATGCTTAAAGGCCTTATTACCTCGCGCCTTAAATAATTTCTTTTACTTTTAAATATAAATAAGCTTAGCTATTTCCTTCTTAAGAGTAATCTTTACCTTAGTCTTTTTATCTTTTATATATTTATATTTTTAAATATTTTTAATTATTATAAAAAAATTAAGTATTTATTATAAGAAATATTTAATATATATTTATAAAGAAAAGCTATTTTAGTCTTATTATATATAATTTATATATTAATATAATTAAAATAATAATTATAATAATTAAAAATTACCTTATAATATAAGCCTTAATAAAAATACTAAATATAAAATATAATTTTAAACTTAAAAGCCTTAATATAAATAAAAGGATTTTATATTTTAAAAAGCTTATAAAGAAAAATATACTTATAAATTTTATTTAATATTATATTAATAAAAAACAGAATTTTTATAAAATATAATTACTCATTAATAATACTTAATTATTAAAATTAATCTTAAAGATAATATTAATAAAAAATAGATTTTATAATATAACTATAATATAAGCTAAGTAAAGAAGCCTAATAAAATACTTAAATTAAATAAGGGACTAAAAGGATTAAATTTTATTTTTCTTAATCCTAAGACTAAGTAATAGAAATATTAATCTTATCTTAAATTAAATCTTAAAATAATTAATATAGGGAAACTATATATAAAATATATTTATTATACTTTTTTATATAGTAATTACCTTAGTTATTAATATAACTTAGATATATTTAATACCTTTAAGTATATTACTAGATATAATACTCTTATTATTTAAGTATAATATAATTTCATTTTTTTATTAATATAAACTTAATATAATTAGTTTATCTCTTAGAAATATATATAATTATTATAATATTACTTTTTTTTAATTATTATATCTTAATAATTTAATTACTATTTATATATTAATATTTATTTAATTAATTATTTTTTTTATTATTATTTCTTTTTTATAATTTAATTCTTTTTACCCTTTAATATTAATTTAATATCTTATTTATTTCTTAAAGGTTTTTAATTTTAGCTCTTAATAATATGATCTTATATATATTTCTTTTTATTATTTTTATAAAATATTTTATAGTCTTTATAATTAACTCTAAGGAGCTATTATAATACCTTTTAATGTATTTTTTAAGGTACTTAAATTAAAATCTAGCCTTAAGTATAATCTTTAAGGTCCTTAAGACCTAAGAAATAAAAGGTTTAATGTTTTTTAAATAAATATTAAAATTTAAAATAATTTATTAAGCTTTAAGATTATAGCTTTTAAATTAAAAAAAAATAAAATTAATTTTTTATAAACCCCCTTAATATTTCGTTTTATTATAATAGTCTTATATATAATTTAAAATGTTAAAAAAAAATTACTTTTTAAAATATAAATTATAAAATATTTAATTAGAGATTTTATTTTTTAATTATAAATTTATTTTAATATATTAAAATATTTAATATTAAAAGACTAAAATAAATAATAAAATAATATAATATATAAAGTTAAATAATCTTTTTTTTATAATATTTCTTAAATTTAATAAATTAATAACTTTTATAATTATTAAGAATTTAATAATAATAATTATTATTTTATTATTTAATTATATATTAATTAAAATACTTAAAGTATTTAAAGCTAATTTTATTATAAATTTAATTATTTTAAGTTATAATAAGAATTTAATTATTTAAGAGATTATTATTTTAATATTAATTAATAAAATAATATTAACTTATATTAATAATAAATAATTAAATTATTTAATTTTTTATATTAATTATTTATATAATTATAATTTATTTTTAATTTTTAGGCTATATTAATTTTAGCTTTAAATACTTTTTTAAACTTATAATAATTATTTTATTTATAATTATAGCTACAAGAAAGCTAATCTTATTTAGCTTTATTATTATTAAACTTAGGATTTTATAGTTTTTTTTTATAAGAATTCTTAATTATTTTTCTTTATTATTTTATTAATATAATTAATAAGCTTATTAAATTAATTTCTTTTATAAAATTTTATTTAACCCTTTTTTTTAAGTTTATTAAAGAAAAATAATATTAAGAGTTTTTAATCTTAATTAAATCTTAAAATAAATTAAAAATATTTTATTTTATATTTTAAGGTAAATTAAGTTTATTTAAGTACCTTAATTTTTCTTTTAGTCTATTCTTTTTTATTAATTATTATAAATACTTATTAAAATATAGCTTTAAAGGCTTTAAAGTATAAATAAAAATTAATAATCTTAGGTAAGAGTTTAATAAATACGGTAATAAGGTACTTTTTTATAATAGGTTTAAATTAAGCTATAATATATTTAATAAGCTACCTTATAACATATTAGACCTTATTAAATATTAGATTAAATTATGTTAAGTAATAGGTTATAAAAGTATATAGCTATATATGGAAAGTAACTAGCTTATAAGTAATTTTATTAAATCTCTCTAGGGGGTTTAGCTTTAAGATTTCTCTTATATTTTTATCTTTTATTATAATAATTATTATATTATTAATATATTAGATATTATTTATATACTAAGTATCTTATAGTTATTATATTTTTCTTATTTTTTTAATAAGTTTATAGAGTTTATTTATCTTAGTATTTATAGTAATAATTTAAGCTTAGAGCTACTTAATTTCTTTATTGTTAGAGATATTTATATTATTTATATTTTTATCTTAGTTAACTAAGATAAATATATTAAGTAAATATTTAATAAGTAAAACATATTAGTAATTATAAATAAGAATTACTTAAGTAACTATTTTATTTAATATTATTTAAGGTAATATAAGTAATACTTTAAATAAGGGCTATTTATTTATAATAACTTTATATTTTATTAAGAATTAAACTAATTATATTAGGTTTATATTAATAGAGAGATTAAATATAGTATTTCTAACTAAAAGGGGTATTATATTTAAAAATATATTTAAAGGTATTAAGTATAACTATGTTATATTAATAGCAAAGGTAATTATTATATAAGAGTATATAATAAATATATTTTATATACTTAGGAATATTAGCCTTAATTACCTTATTTATATATCTTAATTATAGTAATTATATAAGTAATTATAGTAATTAGGAAAGTAATTATTATAATTACTTTAGTACTAAGAGTAGTTACTTATTAATTAGCTAATAGGGTAGTAGGTCTTGCTATATATAGAATAAGTATATATTAGGTTATAATACTTAAGGCCTAATCTTAGTCTAATTAGCTTAATAAATACATTAGGTAATATTAAAGTAGCCTGCTTGAGTTAATTCTAAGAGGTTTTAAGGCCCTTGCTCAGTTGGGGGAAATGGGTGCTAAGCCGTATTGGGCCATTGGGCAATTTCTTGTACATAGAAAAGGCGTCAGAGGCCTTGGACCTTTGACCACCATCATCATCTTTGCGAGTCAGGTTGAGAAAGGGGAGCTTTGGGCTTTCTTTTCCGGCGTGATTATCATTACTATCAATTGATCAGTTGCCCTTATTATTTTCTATGATATTGAGATCACGGGAAAGTGTATGAAATCCCTCTTTGAAAAAGTCACTAAAAGAAAGACGCGTTAGAAACTTTTGGCTTTGCGGTTAGTGTGTTCTATTTCTATAACAAATTGCTAAGGGAATATAATAATAATATATAAGAATACCTTATTAAGGGCTAAAGTCTAAGACCTTTACTAAGTAAATAAGATATTAAGCTAGCACTAGAGAGTAAAAAAAACCTAATTATAAAGAAAAGGGGTTATAATAATAGAGGAGGGAAGATAATTAATTAATTAGATAGATAGTTGTGACGAGCGTGTATATTCCCAAGGGATAAACCGGTCGTGCTAGGTTTATGTTAGCAGATAGAATAGTCGCGCTGTACTTAAACAATAGGGGTATTACGTCTAGTAATATACTCAAGGGTATTAAGTATAACTAAGTTATATTAATAGCTAAGGTAGCTACTATATAGGAAAGTATAATAAGTGCATTCTATATACTTAGGCTTTCTCGAGTGAAGCTGATCGCGAGAGGGCGCGATATCGTTCTAGGACCAACGCGGTCTAGGAATAATGTCGGTCCTTAGTATATCAGTCCTATTATGATTAGTAGTTCAGAACTCGGGATTTATAGGGACTACGTGACGTAAGCCGCGAAGGTTATAATACAATGTCCCCCCTTTATTAGGTCTTATCCTTAAGACCTGCATACCCTTGTCTTCCTAGTTCTATTCTTAGTGCGTCCTAACTTAGACTTTTTATTATTATATCGCGTGATATCTAACTATGTTTCTAAATAGTCTTCTTGTAAGGATAGGGAAATTAATGCGCTTACCCTTTCTATTGAGTTTACTAATAAGGAGGCTAATATGCCTTATACTTATTGCTTCTATTTAGGCAAAAAGTGCCTAATATCTGCGGATTCTGCTCGCTATAGCGAGTATATCTATAGTAAAAAGTCTTATAACGGTACTCATATAGCGTCATCTCATAAGTCTGATCTCCCGCGTCTTTCTTACCGTATCCCCTGTTTCTAATATTATCTTATAGTTATTAGCCTAATAAAGTAAGAGAGGAAGTTAGAGATGGATGAGGGTGAGGCTAGTGATAATTTATTAAAGCTTTACGAGGAGATGGCTGCATTATAGTCTTATCTAGCAGCTGCTATAGGCTATTTATTACGCATTCATAAGATCTAGGCCTAGGTAAAGGAGAAATATTTAGAGGCTACCTATTGGGGTCTTTAAAAGGTGGAGCAATAAGATAGTATCTTATCTATGCTAGATGCTTATGAGGATATTATTATTTATGATCTCTAGGTTAATTATATCTCTAATGATATTAACTAGGCGTCTCTTGGTCTAGGCGATGACTTCTTTGACGCTTCGCCTTTATTTGGTTCTAGCATTATTAATAGAAATTCTTTAGAAGGCATTACGCACTAGTAAGGTGCTCTAGTAGTTCTTATATGTTTTCTAAGTCTAGGTAGTCTTTCTATTTAATAAAATATATTATTTTACTATTAATTTTATCTATATTAAGGATAGCTTCTATAATATATTCTTCTAGTCTATTAACTTTAGTTTCTAGTTTATTTCTAGTTTTAACTTAGATAGTATTTTCTATTAATTTAAATAATAAAATATAAATAATTAGATAGAGCTTAATTTTTAATAATAAGTCTAATTTATAATTATTTTCTAAGATTCTTTATTTAATTTTATATAGTTTAATATATTTATAATTAAGTTTTTTATTTTATTATTTTATTTTAATGTTTTTTATTACAAAGTAGACCATATCTCCCTCTAAGAAGATTAATCCCTTAATTCTTTTCTTATTAGCATAGTTTATTATCTTATTTTTAATAAATTTAAGTTTTATTTTTATTTCTTTATATAGGTTTTTTAATTAATCGCTAGTAAGGATTGCTTTAGGGTTAATAATTATATCTCTTATTTATTAGTAGGCATCTAGGGTAAATCTAAAATTAGTATAGGCTAGTATGATCTTTATGCTTTTATTTATTGCTATATTATAGGCTAGCTATATAGCTAGTAGCTTCTTAACCTAGTTAGTCTATTTATAGTTAATATAGCATTAAAGGTACTATTCTAATATTTAATTTATATATTTAATTTATCTATTTATCTCCTTATGGTATATAATAGAGAGTTTATAGTTAATTCCTAAGTATTCTATAAGGCTTTATTAGAATTTTAAAGTAAATAGTAGTCCTTAATCTATAATAATTTTAAGTAATATGCTATATATCTTAGCGATATAAAAGTAGAAAAGGTAGGCGAATTCTTTAGCTATTATTAATTCTCTATAAGGTATAAAGTAAGAAAATTTTATAAGTCTATCTATAATAATAAGAATATTATTATAGAAGTTTCTAGTAACTAGTTCTTCTAATAGGGGTAGTTTAGTAATAAAATCTATAGTGATTAAGTCCCATAGTTATTCTATAACTAGGAGTAGTTATAGTTTTCTATAGGGTTTATGGTATTATGCCTTAGTTTTCGCGTAGAGATTATATTAATTAGTGATTTCTAAGATAATCTTTTTTATATAAGGAAAAGTAAATATTATCTTAACTTATTCTAAGGTTTTATTAATTCCTTAGTATCTATATAATAGGTAGTAATATATTTTATATATAAATTTATAGTATAGTTTATCTAGGACTTATTATTTGTTAGTTTTCTTATTATCTAGAAGTTGCTTATTATATTACTAGATTTGTTTTAGAAGTAGATTACCTTATTCTACTATGTAGGTTACTCTAATGATTTAGTAAGGTATTCTTATAACTTTATTTTATTTATAGATAGTAGGTTTGGTATTAGGGTTATAGTCTATATAGTTTCGCATCTATTATTTGATTTTCTATTCAAACTGGTTGTTATTATAGATATAGTTTATTTGTTTAAATATTGGCCGGTGGTTTCTATTATAAGGAAATAGGTTATGGTAGTGTTTGAAGATTTCTCTAAACGCTTAGTCGAAGATAGTTTAGAATGCTTCGTTGGGGATTGAGATTTTTCCTTTGTAAGTCTAAACTCTGTCGCTCCGTTATTAATATCCTTATGCATATTTAATAAAGTCTATGACTAGTCGTTTGTGTTTTCTAATAAGTATAAGGTGCTTTAGTAAAGGTACTAGTTTCTATATTTACCTAATAAACTTCTATTTAAGGTATCCTTCTAGTATAAAGTGTAAAAGTTGTTCCTTAGCTTTGATTTTTCTAGTATCTAGGTTAGGTTATTAGCTAATAGCATCTACTTTATTGTTCTTTATTCCTTTGATATAGATAATAATATAGTTAAATTCTAAAAGGTATTTAGCGTATTATAGTTATTATCCGCTAAGTTCTTAGGTCCTTATAAAGTAGGTAATATTCTTATAATCTATATATACCTTAATTTAGTACTTATTTCTAAGGAGGTAATATTAGAATTTCTTAAAGGTATTAATAATTATAAGGAATTCTTTATTATAGATAGGGTAATTAAGTTCTTTTCTATATAGCTTATAGGAGTAAAATGCGATGGGGTATAAAAGTCCTTTATTATCTTATTATTTAATCTAGGCCCCTAGCGTAAAGTCTAAGGCATTTATTTTAAGTTTAATTTATTAAGATAGGTTAAATATCTTAAATATAGGTTTACTTAGAATAAGTTTCTTAATTATATTAAAAGCTTCCCTTACCTTATCCCTAAATATAAATATTTTATCTTTCTTTATAAGATTAATTAATAGTATAATAGTCTTTTTAAACTTCTTTAAGAACTTATAATAATAATTAATAAAACTAAGGAAGGATTATATTTCTTTAATATTTATTAATTTCTTTTATTCTTTAATTACTAAGACCTTCTTAGGGTCTATATATATCTTATTATAAGAAATAATATATCTAAGGAATTCTACTTCTAAGGCATAGAATTTGCTTTTCTTAGGTTCTACTAGTAACTTAGTATCTTATAGTATTTATAGTACCTTATAGATATATTTTATATATTTTTCTTTTATTTTAGAGAAGATAAGAATATTATCTAGGTAATATATAATAAATATATCTAGATATTCTTATAGCATATTATAGATCATTTATTAAAATATAATAGGTATATTTATAAGTCTAAAGGGCATAATAAGATACTTAAATAGTCTATACTTAGTATAAAAAGTAGTTTTCTATTTATATCCTTCTTTAATTTAAATAAGATTATAAGCTCCTTTAAGGTTAAGTGCTATAAAGTACTTTATTCTAAAAAGTCAATTTTTTAGCTTACTAATAAGGGATAGTAATATATAATCCTTAATTATAATAGTATTAAGTATCCTAAAGTTAATATAGAGTTAGAGCTTTTTATTCTTTTTTAAAATAAATATAATAAGGTATCTAATAAATAACTTACTTTCCCTAATATATCCTTTCTATAATATATCTTTAATATATTTCTTTAATACTAGTAATTATATTTTATTAAGTAAGTAGAGTTTACTAAAGCTAGGTTATTTTCTATTAATAAACTTAATTTCTAGGTTATAATATATATACTCTAATAGACTAGTTTTAAGCTTTTTTATAAAGAGTTTTTTATAAATATAGTATTATAATAAAATATTCTTAAGTTATTCTTCCTTTAATATCTTCTTAACTTATTCTAGGTTTCTTTTTAGCTTATAGAATTATTTTATAACGCATATAATTATTCGCTAATTCTATTATTTCTATCTATTATAATATTTATATTATATCCCTTTAGGTAGAGAGATATCTTATGTTTATCTCTACCTAACTTTTCTATCTTTTCTAATAGAAATTTAAGATCTTATATTACTCCCTAAGTTATTATTTATTATAAAGGGTATCTTATTATAAAAAGAAAATACCTAGCTAGTTCTCTAGTCGAAATATAAGTTAAATTAGCATAACTATAAGTACCTAAGTATAAGATTATATTACTTATTTAGTATAATATTAAATAATATCCCTTAGTTTTTTCCTTTAATAATAACTTTAAGGTAATTAATCTTATTATTAATAATACTATTACTATAATTAAAAGGGGTTCCTTCTAGGTTAATAACCAAGTAAGGCATTTATTTATACCTCTATAATAGCTTAAGCCTATTTATTATTATTAGGTCGAAGTAATTCTACTTAGCTCTGCTATCTACCAAAGCATTTAGCTATTCTCCCTTGACTTATACTTTTAGTTCTAGGTAATATCGCCTATATATTCTATTTATAGAGTATAGGGCCTTCTGGGGTAATATATTCCCATATTTATCTATCTATTGCCCTATGTCAGATAGGCTATTTAGTTTTTTAATACTATATAGCTAAAGTAGTTAAACTTATATTTATTATTTATATAGGCTTTATAGTTATATGTGTTATCCTAGCTATATAGCTAGTCCTAGTATTACTATTCTTATTTAGCTCCTAGGTCCTTTTTATCTCCCTAGCTAATTATTCTTTATTAATCTTTAATTTTATAGGTAATTTATTTCTTCTCTTAAATAGTATAATAAAGTTCTAAGGAGTATTATATATTTATAATACTAATAGATTTATATTAGTATATTACCTTATATTCCTCTATCTTATACTATAGGTAGGGCTTATTATTTAGCTAATATAGTAGTGCTACGAGGAAGTAATCTTATTCTTACTTCTCTTTCTAGTATATTTTATATTAATAATATTAGTATAATATCTAAGAGATACTAGTATATTCCTAATATATTAGGTATATTCTTATATTATCCTATAGGTTAAAAGATACTTCTAGGTATTAAGGGTTTTTAGCTAATTCCCTATAATAAGCTTAAATATAGATTTCTTACTTATCTGCTATTTCTATATATTCCTATGCGGTCTAGATATACCTTTCTTATAGGCTATTCTAGTACCTATAGTTATTTTTATTATATAGTTATAAGTAGTTCTTTTCTTCTTATAGTTCTTTGTTACTCCTCTAGGGCTTCTTAGAGCATACCTAGCATAGTTCCTTTTATAGTTTCTAAGTATTATACTTAAACTTAGTTTAATTAATATTACTATTACTTACTTTAGTAACCTAGTTATTATATAGTAGTTTATTATATTAATCTGCCTTTTATTATTTATAGATTTTATTATATTCTTAGAATACCTCGATCTAATATTAGGGGCATAAAGTATAATTATATCGCGCGGGGTTATCCTATTAGTAGTCCCTGCGATAAACTATAGAGGGCATCTAGGTTTACTTATTATATCTTATAATCTATTTCTTATAGTTAAAACCTTCTATAGTAACTTCTTAGAAGTTAGCTTATTTATTTATTATTAATAATAGTTACTAGGCTAAAGCTAATACTATAGGTTCTTCTATCTAGAGTTCTATGCATTTAGTTATAATAATAGTTTACTACTATAGGAGGCTATCTAGGTTTCCCTTCTTATTGTCTAGTTCTAGTAAAGGGCTTTATATATCTAGGTTAATAAAGTGCGACTAGTTGGTTTTTTAGGGTTTAATTAGTTTATAGAGTTATTCCTTTATAATATTACTAATTATATAGTTACTAATAGCTTATTCCTTTATTAAGTAGGCGGCTTAATAAGGCATAATAATTTCTCCCTGCTATGCGCTAGTATGGTTATATCCTATCTATGCTATCCTAAGTATCTTAGTAGTGCGGATAGCTATTTAGGGCTTACTATCTACTTAGGTAAATCTTACCTATTTCCTACTTTCTAGAAGGGGCTATCACTAGCGTGGCTAATAATATCTTTCTTTAGTATCTTATTATTTCTTTTTATACTTATTGGCCTTATAGCCCTTCTTATAGCAATAGTAGTACTTAATATCCTTAGGTCCTTATTAGGCTACTCCTAGTTCTATAGGCCCTAGGTTAGTGCTATATAAGGTATTATTCTATCTCTTCTTACCCTAGTTAGCATTAAAGTATAAATTATTAGCCTTATTATTACTAAACTTTAGGTTTTATAGTTTCTTCTATAAGAACTATTAATTATTAATCTTAATTACCTTATTAATATATTTAATAAGGTTATTAGGTTATTCTTCTTTATAAAGTTCTACCTATACTTCCTTTTTAAGCCTATTAAAGAATAGGGATATTAGGGGTTCTTAATTCTAGCTAAGCTTTAAGGCGAGTTAGAGGTATTTTATTCTATACTCTGAGGTAGACTAGGTTTATTAGAGCGCCTTAATTTCTCTCTTAGCTTATGCCTTCTCGTTAATAGTTCTAAAGGCTTATCGAAGTACTACCTCGAAGGCTTTATAGTCTAAGTAGAAGTAATAGGTATAAGGCAAATGCTAATTAGCTAGGGCCATAAGGTATTCCCTTATAATAGGTTTAAACTATGCGGCGGCATAGTTCTTAAGTCTTCCTATAGCATATTAGACCTTATTAATAAGTAAAGTAAACTATATTAGGTAGTATATTATAAATGCCCTTAGCTAAGTAAGGAATATAGGTAGCTTATAGGTAGTCCTATCAAAAGGTTCTAGGGGGTTTAGCTTTAGGATTTCTCCTATATCTCTCCTATTTATAGTAGTAGCTATTATATTAGTAATATTCTAAACATTATCTAGGTATTCTGCGTTCTAGATATACTAGTTTTTACCTATCCTCTTAATAAGTTCATAGAGTCTATCTATCTTTGCGCTTATAGCGGTAATTTAGGCTCATAATTATTTGTTTTCCTTATCATTAGAGCTATCCGCGTTGTTTATTTCTTTATCTAGGTTAACTAGAGCGGGTATAGGTAGGTAATTAGTAAGTAGAGCCTATTAGTAGTTATTTGCGGGAGTTACCTAAGTAGCTATTATGTTTAATATTATTTAAGGTAATATAAGTAATCCTCTAAATAAGAGCTATTAATATATAATAAGCGTATATATTCCTAAGGGATAAACCGGTCGTGCTAGGTTTATATTAGTAGATAGAGTAGTCGCGCTATACTTAAATAATAGGGGTATTATATCTAGTAATATGCTTAAGGGTATTAAGTATAACTAAGTTATATTAATAGCTGAGGTAGCTACTATATAGGAAAGTGCAATGAGTGCGTTTTATATACTTGGGCTTTCTTGAGTGAAGTCGATCGCGAGAGGGCGCGATGTCGTTCTAGGACTGACGCGGTCTAGGAATAATATCGGTCCTTAGTATGTCGGTCCTATCGTGATTGGTGGTTTAGAACTCGGGATTTGTGGGGACCACGTGACGTAAGCCGCGAAGGTCGTAACAATAGTAATATATCGGTAGTAATAAAATCCTTAAAAAGTAATAATTAAAGAAGGTTAGTATAACCGGGGTTTAGCGCTGTAGTATATATAAAAAGACTAGCTATAATATAAGAGCTTATTAAGTAGTAATTAAGACTTCTAGCAAAGAGTATAGTACTTAGTTTTAATTAATTAGTTAGTTTATTATGTTTTTATTATGGTTTTTAACTTAAGAGTATAAGAAGAGTGCGGCGCATGCTTATTATATATATTATCTTAGTATTGAATCTTATTAGCTAAGCCCTCCCAAACACAAGCGAAATCCAACACCCTAAACCCGTCATTGATCTGCAAAAGTAGCGGGGGGCGTATTATCAATCGGCTCAGCCACCTCGAAAATATTAGTGCCAAGACACTCGCACCGAGATGCTCGTACCGAAGTGCTCGTACCGAACCGTCCACTCCTCGTCTAGGTTTTTACTGGCCGACTAAGCCACGGCCTTGCAGAAAAGCGCTACACTCTAGAAGCGCAGATTTCATTTTACTCGCGCCGAGCTATCGAAGGCTCGGTACGAGCTCTTCTGCAATCGTAAGTGGAGCGTCAGAAACTATATAAGAGCCTTCGGCGCCTGCGTTGTTGTTTGCCACACAGCTCGTTGGAAATAACTAATTCTCCCCGACTTCCCTTGCGACACATCTCTTCCTCGAACACTCGAAATGGCCGACTCAAACTTCAAACCGGGATACGAGACGTGCGACGAAGTAACTCTCCAATGTCCAGTCGAAGCTACTCTGTATGGTGACTACTTTACCAAGGGTCCCATAATCTTCTTCGCTGTGGCATTCGGCTTGCTCTTACTTTACCAGATCTGGTTCACCTTCAAGTCTCGGGCCTGGGGGTTTTCTATATGGCTCATTCTTGGAACCGTCTTCGAGATGGTGGGTTACTCCTCTCGGATGGAGATGGTCGACAATCCTTGGAAGAAGGATCCATTCCAGAAGCAACTGCTGCTGCTCATCTTAGCGCCGACCCTAATCGCTGCTTCCATCGCCGTTGCCTTCAAACACCTTGTGCTCTACTACGGCCCGGATTTGTCCGTCTTAAGACCACGGTGGTACCCTTTCGTGTTCGTAGGGACAGATATAATCGCCATTATTATACAGGGCGCTGGTGCCGTGATGGCTGGGCAAGGCGGCGACAAAATGGATCTAAGCACAGGCCTTCTTGTTGGAGGTGTGAGCTTTCAGCTCGTGAATATGCTAGGATGCGGCATACTCATGGTCATCTTCTGGAAGCGCTACCAGCGTTTGAAACATGACGGTACAAAGACTGAACGCAGAGATGTGCTTGTCCAAGATGGTCAAGTGGATAGCACTGAATATCGAAACCTTCGCTGGTTTGTGTGGGCGATTTTTGCCGCATACATCCTGATCATAATTCGCTGCATCTATCGGTACGTCAAGATATCCCACTCTTTCCAGCTCATTTAATCTTATCGCTTTAGGGTTCCGGAGATGGCCTTGGGATGGGGCAGTTCTTTGATGCAGAATGAGGCCTTATTCTACATCCTGGACGGCGCCATGATTCTTCTCGCTGTCACGATAATTTGCGCATTTCATCCAGCTCGATTCTTTCCCCGATTGGGTAGAGCCAAGGACATGGCGGCCCCGACTCCTGCGCAAATCAGAAGTCATGTCGAAAGAGGCGAGTACCAGGGCAGTCAGATTGCACTACGGCAGGTTGTGACGACCGTGTAGGGTTGCCAAGGGATAAACCGGTCGTGCTGGGTTTATATTGGCAGAGGGGATGCTGGCGTTGTCTTGAACGGGGTGTGAGTCTGTCAAGGGCAAGGATCAAAACCATCGTGAATAGCTTCACGGTCAGCGTGAACGCTACACCATCATTAGCGTCAGGCAACAGCGTGCTGCCTATGGGATCGGCAGACTGAAAATAGGTATAAGAGACCGACTCTCATTGCTCCTTTAGATAGAGAATCAAGCGCTCATTTAATCCTCATGGCCCATCAGTACCTGCGCCAGAGTCACGTCTGGTAATATGCTCAATGGTATTAAGTGTAACCAAGTTGTATTGATAGTTGCGGTAGCTAATACATAAGAAAGTGCAACGAGCGTATACGATATACTTGGGGACATACCGTTGGATCACCATGTTCTACGACCTTTATCACGGGAGTTATATATGTGATCGCAGTGATTAAGAAGGTAATCCTATAGTTAAATTAGGTCATAAAGTAAGAGAAAGCTTTTAATTAATGTTAATATTAATATAAGGAAAAAAGTCTAAAAAAAATAAAGTATAATTATTAATAATATAATATTATTTTACATAATTAATAAAATTATTAAAATAATTATTATTATAAAAAATAAAAAATAAAGAAAATATTTTTAATTTATAATATTTTAATTAAATTAAATCTTTATTTATAACTTAATTATAGCCTTAATATATTTAAAGAAATAAGATAAATATATATTATTTATTAATAAACTTATTAATATTTAAATAAATATATTTATTATATAAAAAATAATTATTAAAATTTTATTAAAAAAACTAAGTTTTATAAGGAATTATAAATAAAAATAATAAGCTTTTTTAAAAAAAAATTAATTTAAGAGTATTATAATATACTTAATAAGTAAGCTATATAGATAAGTAAGCTATATAAAAATCCCTTAACTTATATCTTCTATATTTAATTAATTAATTCTTTATAATATACTTAATAAGTAAACCGATTAGATAAGTAAACTAATTAAAAATCCCTTAACCTATATTATTATTATTTAATTAATTAATTTTTAACTACCTAATATATTATAATCTAATAAAGAGGCTAGGGTCCTTCTTGCCTTTTAGGCCTATTAAAATAACCTAAAATTAAGCCTCTAATACGCTATAAAGATCTACTAAGTTACTTATAATACCCTTCACGCCTAATATAATAGTATCTAAGCCCGAGCTGATACTATCCCTAAATCATATAAGCTATCTAAGCTAGAGAAAGAGATCCTTAAGTACTTTATTCTCGACCTAGATTCGCAAGGATTCCCCCCCTAGCTTTATAGTATTAAAGAAATAACTAATTAATTACTTATTAATTATAATATATTACTAATTAATATATATTAGGCTTTAAATTTTATTAAGTAATACCTAGAGCTTAAGATATATTTTTTTTAGAAATATAACTATTAAAGAGCTAAATATAAAGACCTAATTATTATTTATAATTAATTTTAACTTATAGTAAATATAATCGCGAAGTATAATATCTAATTAAATAATATCTATAACTTTAATAAGACTAGCTTCCTTATAGGCATAATTATAAGTAGAATAGTTATTATAGGCTTAGAAAGGTATTTAAAGCTAAAATCGGTATAGCCTAGAAACTAAGAATAGATTATAATAATCTAAGTAATTAATATAAAAGGCTAATTAATCCTGCTATTTATTATTAATATAGGTTAATATTACCTTACTAACTAGTACTAAGAAAGTAACCTCCTAGGCGATTAGGTAATTATAATAACCTAAAATAGCTAGATTAATAATAAGATTAGTCTTAAGTAGCTTAAGTACTTTAATTAATATATAACTAATTAATTAATTAATTCTTATTATTTCTTAATTCTTAATAGCTATAAAAGTTATTACTTTATTAAATTTAAGAGATATTATAAAGAAAAAAAAATTATCTAGCTTTATATATTACCTTATTTATCTTATTTACTTTAGCCTCTTAATATTATATACTTTAGTATACTTAAGAGGGCTTATAGTTAAGAAATAAAGCATTTAATTAAAAGCTCTATTATATATATTTTAAAGACTAAGTTCTTTTTAGCCTTTTATGCTATATTTTAAGCTATTATAATAGAAAAAAATATTAAGGTATTATTTAAAGGGGCTAGGCTTATTTCTCTTAATCTAGAAAGTATAGTCTTAAAGCTTAATATATAGCTATAGATGCTAATACTAGTTAAGGAGGCTTTTAATTAATTAACCTCTTAGGCGTTAAGGACCCTAAAGACTATGCTTAAGGCCTAATCTTAGTCTAAATACCTTAAAAGATAGATTAAAAGGCACTAAAGTAGCTCTCTAGAGTTAATTCTTAAAGCATTAAAGTCTCTTGCGAAGGGAACAAAGGTAGTTATATATGAGATAGCTCTTATTTAGGCAGAGGTCTAAGACCTTTAATAGGCAAATAAGATACTAAGCTAGCGCCAGAGAGCAAAAAGGACCTAGCTATAGAAAAAAGGGGTAATAATAATAGAGGAAGGAAGATAAGTAATTTTAATTAATTAAATAATTTATAGTATTTTTATTATAATTTCTATTAAGGTAGTTTAGGATTTATAATTAGTTTACTTATCTAATTAGTTTACTTATTAAGTATGTTAACCTAATATATTATAATTTAATAAAGGCTAGAATCTATTTAGCTTTTTATACCTATTAGAATAACTTAAAACTTAGTCTTTAAGGCGCTATATTAATTTATTAAGTTAATTATAATATATTCTATAGCTAATATAATAATATCTAAGCCTAAGCTAATATAATCTATAGATTTTATAAGCTATTTAATTTAAAGAAATAAATTCTTATATATTTTATTCTTAACTTAGATTTATAAAGATTTCCTTTATAGCTATATAGTATTAAAGGTATAATTAATTAATTATATATTAATTATAATATATTATTAACTAATATATATTAGGGTTATAACTTTATTAAGTACTACTTAGAGCTTAATATATATATTTTTTAAAAATATAAGTATTAAAAAGCTAAATATAAAGGTTTAATTATTATCTATAAGAAATTTATATTTATAATAAATATGATTATAAAATATAATATTTAATTAAATAATTTTTATAATTTTAATAAAATTAGCTTTTTTATAGATATAATTATAAATAAAATAAGTATTATATATTTAAAAAGATATTTAAAGCTAAAATTAATATAACTTAGAAACTAAAAATAAATTATAAGTATTTAAATAACTAATATAAAAAACTAAATAATCTAATTATATATTATTAATATATGCTAATATTACCTTATTAATTAATATTAAGATAATAACTTATTAAGTAATTAAGTTATTATAATAACTTAAAATAATTTATTTAATAATAAAATTAATCTTAAGTAATTTAAGTATTTTAATTAATATATAACTAAGTAATTAAATAATTATTATTATTTTTTAATTTTTAATAATTATATAAATTATTAATTTATTAAATTTAAAAAATATTATAAAAATAAAAAATTATTTAGTTTTATATATTATTTTATTTTTTTTTTATTTATTTTAATCTCTTAATATTAAATATTTTAATATATTAAAATAAATTTATAATTAAAAACTAAAATATTTAATTAAATATTTTATTATTTATATTTTAAATATTAAGTTTTTTTTAATTTTTTATATAATATATAAAATTATTATAATAAAAAGAAATATTAAGAAAACTTATAAAAAAGCTAATTTTATTCTTTTTAACCTAAAAAGTATAATCTTAAAGTTTAATATATAATTATAAACTTTAATATTTATTAAAAAGGAAATTAAACCTTTTACCTCTTAGGTCTTAAAGACCTTAAGGATTATATTTAAGACTAAATCTTAGTTTAAATACCTTAAAAAATAAACTAAAAAGTATTATAATAACTCTTTAGAATTAATTATAAAGACTATAAAATCTTTTATAAAGGTAATAAAGAGAAATATATATAAGATTATATTATTAAGGGCTAAAATTAAAGACCTTTAAGAAATAAATAAGATATTAAGTTAATATTAAAGGGTAAAAAAAATTAAATTATAAAAAAAAGAAATAATAATAATAAAAAATAAAAAATATATAATTAATTAAATAAATATTAATATATAAAAAATAAGTAAATTATTAAGATATAATAATAAAAAAAAATTAATATAATTAAGGGTTTAAACTTATAATATTTATAGCTAGCTTAATTATAATATAAAGACTTATTATTATAACCCTCGCGGTTATATTATATAGTCCCTATAAATCCCGAGCTCTAAACTACTAATTATAATAAGACTAATATAATAAGGACTAATATTATTCTAAGACCGCATTAATCCTAAAATAATATTATGCCCTCTCGTGATTAATTTTACTTAAGGAAGCCTAAGTATATAAAATATATTTATTATATTTTCTTATATAATAACTACCTTAGCTATTAATATAACGTAGGTATACTTAATATCTTTAAGTATATTACTATATATAACTTATACCTATTATTACTTAGACTATGCCTAATACTATTTACTAATATAAACCTAGCACAACTAGTTTATCTCTTAGGAAATAAATAATTATTATACTTATTATATAATAATTAAAATATTTAAGAAAAAATATAATAAATAATTTTAATTAATTTTATAATTTATAATATTTTTATAAGAATCTTAATCTTATAGGCTAAGAAAAATATATAACTTATTTATTTATATAACTTATTTATTAAGTATATTATTTAAATTTAATAAATATTTTTATAATATACTTAAGATTTTCTTTATATAAATAATATATTTTTAAATTCTTTATAAAATAAGATTTATATTATATATTTAATATTATAATACTTAATTTTATTTTTCTTAAATAAAAACTTATAAAAATGTTTATTTTAGTTTTTTTTATTAAGAAAAAATATTTTAAATATTATAATTTTTAATTTTATTTAAAAGAAATATATATATAATTAAAATATTATATAAAAAAAGCAATATTTAAAAAAACTATATATATATATAAAGTATTATATAAAAAAAGTATTATTAAAAGAAATATTATATAAAAAAATATATATATATAAAACATAAATTAAATATAAGTTTTTAAAAAATTATTTATTATATTTATAACTTTAAGTATTAATATATATATTTAGATTAAATATATATTAAGAATATATTAGTTATAAATATTATTTTTTTAATTATAATAAGCCTCTTATTAAGCTATTATAATAATGTTTAATTAATTTTATATATTAGAAAATCTTAAATTTAATATATAAATATTTATTAAATTTAAAAATAATAATTTTAAATTAAAACTTTTTAAAAGAATTTTTATTATTTTTTTTATAAATTCTTATAAAATTTAATTTTTTATTAAAATCTTAATAATTACTTTTAATATAAAATAATTTCTTTTTAAATATTTATAATCTTATTAATAAATAAGATATATTTATTTTTAAAAATATTTATAATTTTATTTATATATAAAATAAAGTTTTTTTTTAAATATATTAAGCTTATACTTAGCTTATAAATAAAAATTTAATTTTATTAAAATATTATAAATTAAAAATATTTTAATTATTTTTTATTTTCTATAATTATGTAAGTCTTAATTATTTTATTAATTATAAAAGGTAGTATTGTATTATTAATTATATTTTATTTTTTTATTTCTTTTTCTTATATTAATATTAATACTAATTAAAAGCTTTTTCTTATTTTATAACTTAATTTAATTATAATAGAAGTCTTAATAAGTAAGGTAATAGCTATTTTTCCTTGTTTTAATATATTTATATAGCTCTATAGGTAGCTTTTTATTACTAGCTTAAAATAACTTCCTAGAATAACTAGTCTAATAAGCCGCAATAAGGTTATCTATAAGGCGGCCTTGCTAATTACTCTAAGACTATATTTTCTCTTATTTTAGCTACCTATAAAGCTAGAGAAGATAGCTATTAAGGAGAGCTATATTAAGCAGAAAAGTGTAAGCTATAGCCTACTAAGAACTGCGACGAATTTAATAATAATAGCCTTGTAATGCCCTTAGTTAGTTACTATGGTTTATATAAGGTATCTTATTATTATATATAGCAATAATAGAAGGGATTATAAATAATTTAATAGCTTTATTATTAAAAAAACGCTATATTAGCTATGCATAGCTTAATCTATATTTAGCCTCTTTCTCTTCTAGATATAAAGCTTATTGCCTTTAAATATAATAAATAAGAAGAGCATAAGGGCGTTATCTTTCTATGCTATTTAGTTAACCTAGGAAAGACTAAGTTAAATTAGTAGGGGTTTTATAAGTAAATTTAACTTAGCTTACTAGCTTATTATTAACTATTAGAGCTATTCTAGCCTTATTAATCTAAAGAAGCCTCCTGTTAGTAGAATTATTTTCTTTAAGCTTTGCAAAGGGGGTATAAATACTATAGTTATAGCGGGCTATGCTTATAGCCTCGTAGCTATATTAATAAAGGCTTCTAAAGAGGCTAGTAGATAAGAAGAGGTTATTAAGAAAGATATAATATATAGCTTTTAGTAGCTTATTAATAAGTATAATAACTATGCTTTATATTAGGATAAGGTATATAAAAAGTTACTTTTTTCTGTAAGATTAAAGCTATATTATAAGGCTAATTAAATTATATCTCTTTTTTAACTTATACTAGAACTATTATAAGAAAAGGCCTTTTTATGCTATAGCTTAGATCTTAAAGCCTATAGAGATAAGCTTATTTAGGACGTATATTATTTAGTATAACTTTCCTATATAGCAGATTATATACTTATCTATAGTAATATTTATGTGACGATTGTGTATATTCCCAAGGGATAAACCGGTCGTGCTGGGTTTATGTTGGCAGATAGACTAGTCGCGCTATGCTTAAACAAGGGGGGTATCACGTCTAGTAATATGCTCAAAGGTATTAAGTATAACCAAGTTATATTAATAGCTGAGGTAGCTACTATATAAGGAAGTGCAAATAAGTGTGTTTTATATACTCATTATAGTTTATCTAGACCGATTATTCTGATATTTAGTCTAGGGTAGGATTATTATCTTTATTTTTTAGTCCTAGGACCGATAGGAATAAAGTTTAGTCCCTATAGTCCCTTGCTTAGTTAGGGTGTTCTGCTAGGCTTTACTGCCTGGCCTATGTTATGGCCGTAATATAAGGTCTCCTCTCTATTGGTCTTGTCCTTAAGACTAGTTTCGGCGACTAGGTATTATCGGTAAGTAACTTTGACTTATAAAAATCTTTATTTCTTACTAACGCGATATTAGGCCGAGTTTCTAAATGCACTTCTCTTCGTAAACTTTCCGAAGCATAGGGCCTTTTTTCCTATATTAAGGCTTTTAGTTCTAAAATTATACCTTATACTTGCTATTTCCGTCGGGGTCTGACCTATAGGGTAGTTTCTGGCTATTCTAACCGTTATTCTAATTATATCGACGTGAAGGTTATATGCAACGGGGCTAGAGTGGCTTCTTTTCGTAGGTATATATTAGTTTCTTATAGTGGCCTTATTAATCCTAGTAGTAGCTAAAAATATCCGAGAGCATAAGTATCTAGAGGACGAGGAGGCTAAGGCAAAGGCTACTCTTAAAGAGGCAATAGCTAAATTCGCTTATATCTAGAAGTAGAAAAGACTACTTAAAGCGCGAGGTAATAAGGCTTTTGAGCGTAGTTTGCGCGCTTTAGAGGATTTAGGCGAGCTCTAGGAGGAGTCATCCGCGGTTATAGAGGCATATTCTCTCGGGGCTATTAATTTAATTGATTAGAATGCCGTTAGTCTCGATGAGCCTATGCTCGGCGTTATTAGTAGAAGTTCTTTAGAAGGCATTATATACTAGTAAGGTATTCTAGGGGTTCCTAGGTGTTTTCTAAGTCTAGGTAGTCTTTCTATTTGACGAAATATATTATTTTGCCGTTAATTTTGTTTATATTAAGGATAGCTTCTATGATGTATTCTTCTAGTCTATTAACTTTGGTTTTTAGTTTATTTTTAGTTTTAACTTGGATGGTGTTTTCTATTGATTTAAGTAATAAAATGTAAATGATTAGATGGAGCTTAACTTTCGGTGGTAAGTCTAGTTTATAATTATTTTTTGAGATTCTTTGTTTAATTTTGTATAATCTAATATATTTATAGTTAAGTTTTTTATTTTATTGTTTTGTTTTGATGTTTTTTGTTGCAAAGTAGACTATATCTCCCTCTAAGAAGATCAATCCCTTGATTCTTTTCTTATTAGCGTAGTTTATTATTTTATTTCTAACGAATTTGAGTTCTATTTTTATTTCTTCGTATAGGTTTTTTAGTTAATTGCTGGTGAGGATTGCTTTAGGGTTGATAATTATATCTCTTATTTGTTGGTAGGCGTCTAGGGTAAATCTAAAATTGGCGTAAGCTAGTGTGATCTTTGTGCTTTTGTTTGTTGCTGTATTGTAGGCTAGCTGTGCAGCTGGTAGCTTCTTAACCTAGTTGGTTTATTCGTAATTAATGTAGTATCGGAGATATTGTTCTAGCGTTTGGTTTATGTGTTCTGTTTGCCTATTTGTCTCCTTGTGGTATGCAGTGGAGAGTTTATAGTTAATTCCTAAATATCCTATGAGGCTTTGCTAGAATTTTAAAGCGAATAGTAGTCCTCGATCTATGATGATTTCGAGTGGTATATTATATATCTTGGCGACGTGAAAGTAGAAAAGGTAGGCGAATTCTTTGGCCGTTATTGATTCTCTATAAGGTATAAAATAGGAAAATTTCATGAGTTTATCCACGATGATAAGAATGCTATTATAGAAGTTTCTAGTGGCTAGTTCTTTTAATAGGGGTAGTTTAGTGATGAAATCTATGGTGATAGAGTCCTATGGTTATTGTGTGACTAGGAGTAATTATAGCTTCTCGTAAGGTTTATGGCGTTATGCCTTGGTTTTTACGTAAAGGTTATATTATTCGATGACTACTGCGACTATTTTCTTTATATTAGAAAAGGTAAATATCATCTTAACTCGTTCTAGGGTTTTATTGATTCCTTGGTGTCCATATAGCGGGTAGCTATATATTTCGCGTATGAGTTCGTAGCGTAGTTTATCTAGGACTTATTGTTTATTAGTCTTTTTGTCATCTAGGAGTTATTTATTGTATTACTAGATTTATTCTAGGAGTAGATTACCTTATTCTATTATATAGGTGGCTATGTTAATCTAATGGGATATCCCTGTGATTTTACTCTATTCATAAGTTAGTATTTTTCCTTATTTCTAGATATGTTTATAGATAGTATAGTTCTAGGCTTATCTATGGTATTCTTCTAAGAAGTCTCCTTAGAAGTACTTATTGATATGTTTTACTAATCTTTCTAGGTGTCTATGGTTCACGTCATAGAATTATTTAATAATTCGTTCCTTATGTTCTTTTTCTGAGAGGTAGGTCCGTTTCTGGCTTACTTATTTAGCTACCTTGTGATATTTTTTGCATTAGAATATTCTTTTTTATACTTTGGCCTAGAGCTCATAGTCGTCATAGTGTTATTATATAGCCCGGGTTGTTTCTTCTAGGTTCCTATAATATATAACTTAGTGGTAATAGTAGTTAAAGATAGTCTAAAATACTTTATCGGGGATAGAGAGTTTTCCTTCGTAGGTCTATAATCTATTTTTTCTTTGTCGGTATCTCCGCGCATAGTTAATAAAGTCTATAACCCGTCGTCTATATTTCTTAATAAGTGTAAGGTACTTTAGTAAGGGTATTAGCTTTTATATTCGCCTAATGAACTTCTATTCGAGGTATCCCTCTAGTATAAAGTATAGAAGTTGTTCTTTGGCTTTAATCTTTCTAGTATCTAGATTAGGTCATTGGCTAATAGTATCTACTCTGCTGTTCTCTGTTCTTTTGACGTAGATAATAATGTAGTTGAATTCCGAAAGGTATTTAGTATATCGTAATTATTATCCGCTAAGTTTTTATATTTTCGCGAAATAGGTGATATTCTTATGATCTATATATACCTTAATCTAGTATTTACTTCCGAGGAGATAATATTAGAATTCCTTAAAAGTATTAATAATTACGAGGAATTCTTTATTATAGATAGGGTAATTAAGTTCTACTTTATGTAGCTTATGGGAGTAAAATGCGATTAAGTGTAAGAATCCTTTATCGTCTCGTTATCTAATCTGAGCTCCTAGCGTGAAGTCTGAGGCATCTATTTCGAGTTCTATTGGTCTAGATGGGTTAAATATCTTAAGTACTAGTTCGCTTAGGATAAGTTCCTTAATTATATGGAAGGCTTCTCGTGCCTTATTCCTAAATATAAATATCTTATCTTTTTTCGTGAGGTCGGTTAGTAGTACTATGATCTTCCTAAATTATTTAAGGAATTTATAATAGTAATTAGTGAAACCAAGGAAGGCTTATATTTCCTTGACGTTGGTTAGTTCTTTTTAGTCCTTGACTACTAAGACCTTCTTAGGGTCTATATATATCTTATTATAAGAGATGATATGTCCGAGAAATTCTACCTTTAAGGCATAGAACTTGCTCTTCTCGGGCTCTATTAGTAACTTAGCGTCTTATAGTATTTGTAGTACCTTATAGATGTATTCTATATGTTCTTTTTCTGTTTTAGAGAAGATAAGGATATTATCTAGGTAGTATATAATAAATATATCTAGATATTCTCGTAGCATGTTATTGATTATTTATTGGAATATAGCGGGTGCATTTATAAGTCTAAAAGGCATAATAAGGTACTTAAATAGTCTATACTTGGTATAAAAAGCGGTTTTCTATTTATGTCCTTCTTTAATCTAAATAAAGTTATAGGCTCCTTTGAGGTTAAGTATAGTAAAATACTTTATACTAAAAAGTCGATCCTTTAATTTATTAATAAGGGGCAATAATATATAATCTTTAACTATAATAGCGTTAAGTATTCTAAAATCGACGCAAAGTTAGAGCTTTCTATTTTTCTTCGGGATGAATATAATAGGGTATCTAATAGATAACTTACTTTCCCTAATATATCCTTTCCGTAGTATATCTTTAATATATTCCTTTAATATTAGTAGTTGTGCTTTATTAAGTGGGTAGAGTTTGCTGAAGCTGGGTTACTTCTTATTAATAAACTTGATTTTTAGGTTATAGTATATATGCTTTAGTAGACTTATCTTAAGTTCTTTCATAAAGAGTTTTTTATAGATGCGGTATTATAGTAAAATGTTCTTAAGTCGTTCTTCCTCTAGTGTCTTCTTAATATGCTTAAGGTCTTCTTCTAACCTATGGAATTATTATATAATATATGCGATTATTTGCTAATTCTATTATTTCTATCTATTATGGTATTTATGTCATGTCCCTTTAGGTAGAGAGGTATCTTATGTTTGCCTCTGCCTAATTTCTTTAGTGTCTTTGGTAGAAGTTTAAGATCTCATATTATTCTCTGAGTTATTATTCATCATAAAGGGTACTTCCTTATTAAAGGAGAGCACTTAGCTAGTCCTCTAGTTAAAATATGGGTTAAATCGGCGTAACTATAGGTACCCGAGTATTAAGTCATGGCCTTCTATGGGTATAATATTAAATAAGATTCCTTAGTTCTTTCCCTTAATGAAAACTTTGAGGTGATTAATCTCGCTATTGATAACTCTGTTATTATAGTTAAATTATTTTCCTTCGAGGTTGATTATTATATAGGGCTTTGCCTTATACCTTTATGATAGCTTAAGCCTGTTTGTTGTCCTCGGGTTAAATAAATTCTGCTTAGCTCCGCTATCTACTAAAGCGCGTAGTTATTCTCCCTTGACTCGTATTAGTATTTTAAAATATCTTAGGTTTATACCTCCCTTTGTGGTATATAGGGCCCTTCATAGCATCGTTGGCTATTCTTCCGCCTGTGGCCCTTTTATAGGTGGGTTTCCTAGTTTTTTAATAGTATATAGCCGCTATGGTTATGCTCGTAGTTATTATTGTCGCATGCTTTATAGTCGTGTGTATCGTCTTGGCTATATAGCTAGTCTTAGTATCGGCGTTCTTATTCCTATCCTAGGTCCTCTTTGCCTTCTAACTAGGTTATTAGTTGCTAGTCTTCTAGTTCTTCTTATTCCTCCTGGCTGACTTATTTCTGCTAGTCTTTGACCTTGTGAATAGTCTACTTACGCTTCTAGATGGCTCTATATAGTTCTTTCTTATACCTAGCGTATATAACGCCAATAGCATTATACCAATGGAATACCTAATAGCCTTCCGTTTTATACTATATATAGGGGTTATTATTGGGTTAAGCTAGTAGGGCGACGGGGAAATAGTCTTGCTCTTGTTTCTCCTCTCGGTATTCTTCGCACTAGTGGTGTTAATAGGATATCCATGAGATGCTAGGGTATTCCTTATGCGTAGGGTATGTCTATATATCGTCTTGGGGGTTAAATGGTGCCTCTCGGTATCGCGGGTTTTTAGCTAGTTCCTTATAGTAGGCTCTAATATAGATTTCTTATTTATGTGCTATGTCTATATATTCTCGTGCGGTCTGGATGTACCTTTCTCGTAGGTTGTTCTAGTACCTGTTGTCGTTCTTATCATAGAGCTATAGGTAGTTCTTTTTTTCCTATAGTTCTTTATTGCTCTTTTAGCGCCTCTGCCGTTAGGAGCGTTCCTTGCGTAGTTCTTTTTGTAGTTTCTGGGCATCCCGTTCGAACTTAGTTTAGTTTATACCGCTACTACTCGCTTTGGTGGTCTAGTCGCTGCGTAGTAGCCTGCTGCGTCGGTCTGCTTTTTGCTTTTCGCAAATCTTATTATATTCCTATAATGCCTTAACCTAGCGTCGAGGGCATAGGGTATAGTTATATTATGTGGGGTCGTCTTATCTATAGTCCCTTTAGTGGACTATGGCGGGTACTAAAACTTATTCCTTTCTTTTATATCCTATGACCTATTTCTTATGGGGGAAGCCTTCTATAGCGGCTTCCTAGAAGTTAGCTTATTTGCTTATCGTTAGGGGTGCTTATTGCTTTTGCCCTATTAGCACTATTTTTTCTTTTTATTTAAGTTTCTTAGTGACCGCGATAGTAACTCTTCTGCTATTTATTATATCTAGCAGGGGGTTTCCTTACTCTATTGGTTCTAGGAGTGGTTACTATTATGCGTCTTAGGTGTTCTTTAGCTATTCCCTTGTTTGTCTTACCTAACTGTGGGCTACTTTGGTGTCTGGTTTTTATTTATGCTTATCTTTATCCCTTCTTACTGGCATGTCGTATCTACTTCGCGATATCGCGATGAGCTTGGTTATTTATTTCGTAGTTTGGGGTTCTTTATCTTCCTATTGGACTTATTGTGCTATGTTTATGTGCTTCTTACCTTCTGGGAGGGATTATTATTAGTTTAGCTAGTAGCGTCCCTCCTTGATGTCTCGCTGTTTCTTATAATAAACCTTCTTAATATAGTTTATTTTATGGTAGTATTAGCATTCTAGGCCATGGTAATCCCGTTTGCCCTTTTGTGCGGCTCTAAGTACTATGGGGCTGGCTTTGGTGCCGTAGGAGGTATTGCTACTTTTTTTCTTTCCTTGATTAGCGTTAAACCGGGGGTTGTTAGCCTTGTTACTATTAAACTTAGGGTTCTATAGTTTCTTCTATGAGAACTACTAGTTATCGATCTTAACTACCCTGCTGATGTAGTCGATGAGGTTATTAGGTTGATTTTCCTTGTAGAGTTCCGCTTAGACTTTTTTTTTGAGTCCGTTGAAGAAAAATGATATTAGAGGTTCCTAATCTTAGTTAAGCTTTGAGGCGAGTTAGAGATACTTTGTTCTGTATTCCGAGGCTAAGCGGGTTTGTCTAAGTGCCTTGATTTCTCTTTTGGCTTATGCCTTTTCGTCGATTATCCTAAATGCTTATTGGAGCGTGGCCTTAAAGGTCTTAAAGCTAGAATAGAGATTAGTAGTCTTGGGTGAGAGTTCGATGAATGGGGTGGTAAGATATTCTTTTATAATAGGTTTAAACTAGGCCGTAGTATACTTAGTAAGTCGCCTAGCGGCGTACTAGACCTTACTAGACGCCAGGTTAAACTACGTTAGATAATAGGTTATAAAGGCGCGTAGCTATGTAAGGAATATAGGTAGCTTATATGCGGTTCCGTCGAACTTCTCCGGGGGATCTAGCTTTAGGATTTCTCCTATGTCTTTGCCCCTTATGGCGGCGGTTGCTATATTATTGACTTCCTGGACGTTATTTATATATTGGGCGTTCTATGTTCGCTATATTTCGCCTATTCTCTTAATTAGGTCGCGTATACTATCTATTTTAGTGCTTATAGCGGTGATCTAAGCCCGAAGTTATTTGACTTCATCGTCGTTAGAGCTATCCGCGTCGTCTATATCTTTATCCTAGTTGGCTAGGGCCGGTGCGGCAGGTGGGTGGTTAGTAGGTGGGACCTACTGGTGATTATTTGCGGGAGTTACCTAGGTAGCTATTGCGTTCGATATTATCTAAGGTAACGCAAGTAATCCACTAAATAAGAGCTATTAATGTATAACGATCGTATATATTCCCAAGGGATAAACCGGTCGTGCTAGGTTTATATTGGCAGATAGATTAGTCGCGCTATGCTTAAATAAGGGGGGTGTCATGTCTAGTAATGTGCTTAAAGGTATTAAGTATAACTAAGTTATATTAATAGCTAAGGTAGCTACTATATAAGGAAGTGTAAATGAGTATATTCTATATACTCGTTGTAGTTTATCTAGACTGATTATTCTAATATTCGGTCTAGGGTAGGACCGTCGTCTTTATCTTTCGGTCCTGGGACCGATAGGAACGAAGTTTAGTCCCTACGGTCCCTTGCTTAGTCAGGGTGTTCTGCCAGGCTTCACCGCCTGGCCCATGTCATGGCCGTGACAATTTATACTTAGCTTAAGGAATTTAATTAATATATATTATAGGTATTAAGATTAATTATTAATAGCAGCGAAGATATTTATAAAGCTAGCTTTAGTAGCCTCTTTAGCGAGGCTAAAGGAGTTAAAGAGCTAAAGCCGCTAATAAAGTAGTTAAAAGTAATTAAAAGTTATAACTTTAAGGATTAAATATTTAGAACCTTATTGCCTTAGCTAGGAAGTCTTTTAATAGACTTAGGTTATTGTTTCCTTATAAATTCTTATATAAATTAGAAGCGCAAGCTATAGATATACCTATGGCGCGGTGGTTAGCTTTTAATTATGAATTTAAGCCCGTGGCTTTTAGCTGCGACTATGAAGTAAATGGTTAACTTATTCATTCGTATATTTAACCTATTTAGCGACTAGGAAAAAAGGCATAAAGTAATAGAAGAGGTTAAGAGGCTGCTGGGGTAGCTCTTTAACCTCGAGGTCGCGATTAGGCATTATTACTGGGAGGAAATTAGTGCTATAGCTAGGGACCGGGTTAAATATAAGTCAGTAGGTAAAATCGGCTAGTTGCTCGCGGCGGCTATTATCTTTTATAATTATAATACTTGGATTAGAGGCCCTTCGTGCCTGACTAGGGATTAATTGGGAGCTTATAAGTATTTTTAAAAAGATTTATATAGTATTTTAGGTAGAAATAATTAATGGAGCACTATGCTATACCCCTCCCGTACCTATGTCATAACTAAGATTATGTGGGTTGAGTAACTAGTTGTAGCCTTAACGCACCTAAGGAGATATTTGTTATGCTATCATTTGCAGTGGCCAATTCAAGGTGGTCGCCCATAGCGACCCCCGCAGCTCTGAGGTAATTTCGTCCATTAGCGACCCCGCCCATCCCTCAAAACACCACGAGTCCCTCCTAGCCCACTCGATGAGGACATAATAATGAGCAATAGCCGAAAGCGCGGCGTGATGACGCTTTGAGATCAGGTCTACAAAACCAGCTTGGGTAACCATTGGCCAGGCGAAAAGAAGTGACAGCTCGCCAGGCGATGAAGGATAATCCCGCGACAGTAAATTTGTCAATGCGGCAATCCACGCATCCAGAGTTTCGACGATGATAGATCCGTCACAGTGGGTTTGTGCAATCATCTTGAGGTCCGCCAGCCGCGTTGTAAAGAGGGGAAGCCTATTTGCAGCTGAATCAAAGCCGTTGCTTTTCCTAAATAAGAAACTTGCTGGACCACGGGCGATGGTTTCGCTGAAGATGGCGAAAATTGTATTTGCCCCTTGACACACCGAGAAGACTTCGATAAGGTTTTGGATCGATGAACAACAGCCATGACTCGGGTGACGGCCGCAGCTAGGAAATCCAGCGAAGGTATTGGCCGAGACGAAAACTGCTGTCAGAAACAAGGCATGGCAATTTTCAGAAGTGACGTGCTGGAGCGCCTCCCTCAGTCCACGTAGAGCCAGATACTGGTGATGCGACGCCCGATAGCGATACGCAACTCGCTCTGATGGGTTAAGATATGCAAGATGGAAGGCTGAAAAGGCCAGAATCGCTCGTAGCAGGAACGGATGGGCAAACCCGATTTGAGGTATTACAGCCTGCATGCTAGCCGGCTCCGATGAAGGGCCAAGGGACATGTAAGCCTTTGTCGTCCAATGAGTCATGAACTCCGACACGGAGACGAAGCAGTCGTGATCGCTAAAGCTGGACGAGGGTAGCTGTAAGGGCACGGATATCGATGCCTTCGGAGTGCTACTTGCACTGCTACGACCTCTCTTTCCGATTAGGTAGGATTAGCCTCAAGCATCTCTTCCAAGCGGCGTGATTGCTTACTCCTTGGGGTAATGTTGAGTCGCTCACTGTTCGCTCGACCGAACCCGACGGGCCGTCAGACAAACTACAGGGCACTTGATGTCGGATACATGCCGTGCACGGGACGCGCTCATCGCACTTTGGGAATTCAGCATGGATATCAGAAAAGGGGCGGGTTTCTTATGATAATAAGTGAGACTAACTTTAACGCGGCGCTTCTTACACCTAGTGCACCCGTTGCGCGATTTTGTATACCTCAAATTCGGAACAGATTGAGCTTGTTCCATATTGGTTAAGTTGGTTAGCCGTGCAAATAAATTCTGGGCTGTGGTTGTACAGAACTTGGTATCAACTCGGGAGAGATGGAAGGAAAAATCTGTCCTCAATTGGGATGTGCTGCGGGCCCTAACTTATCTCTTTGAGTGGCACAAGGCTCCAGTGAGGCCACGACAAGGGTGTAGGGCCAATCAAAATGACTGAACTCAGCGGTACTTCCCTACACATACTAATTTGTATGGTGATAGAAGTCACCGCAGTTTTGATTATTACAAATCGCTACTTCACACACTTTGCAGCCGTATCGGGTCTGCTTCCTTCGTTGCTTGCTTTGCGTATTTCCCGTTATCGGCTGTAAATAGTTTCCTTTTGTATTCCTCTTCTTAAAAGGTCGAGGCTGCCCCTGCTTGACGCCTTTGCAAGCTAGGCAAGCCGATTTGAGGCCCCTATAGGCATGTTTGATATCTCTTTGTATGTGCTTTTGCCGTGTTGCTAGATCGTCAGTGTCCTCTTCCTTCCCTGTGCGATTTCTCTTCCTTGCCCAGCTTTCTTGTGCGTATGTGATAAAAATCGCGTTATAGGTGCATTTCTTCCAGACTTTGAGAGTTGTGTAGGGCTTCCAATATGGGCACGGCGTTTTGAGCTGTAAAATGAAACTATTCGCAAGGGCAGCTTGAAGAAGGAAACCCCAAAGGAGTGTATGCCAAGGGCCACGCCGAAATCAGTGCTCATAGCTTGTATATGCCCTCAACTGATCGCCTCGGTCAACATGATTCATCTCACAGTTATAAGTAGCGGCAACTGTTGGTATTGGAATGGTTTCGAAGGCATCACCACCAAAGATCTGCTGTATAGCTTGTGATTGCGCGCCTTTATTGGCTGGTTTTCTTCTTTTCTTTTCTATATGTTCCTTATCAGCACCGGTGTGCACAGTTGAAGCTGGGCCTTTTTAACTTTCAATCAAACGGAAAGCATCTGCCGAGTCAGCTGTATGCTTCTGGTAACGATCTGGGCCCTACCCCTTACAAACACCCCTTCCCCGTGATACCCGTTCCAAGAGTGGGTTGAGCAAGTTTCTCGATTCAAAGTCTCGCACTTCCGGAGAGGTCAGGGCGCCGGCACAGTAAGTGTGTAGCATTGCATCTGGGACAATTCAGGAAGTACCGAGTGATGCCGATTCCTGGACCAATCCTAGTTGTTGCAATTATAATCCCGATATAGCCGCATTAGCCGCTCAACAACGTCATTACTTACCCATCTGTCCGAATCGTCCATCATATAGCATGGACTTTTGCACCTGCAGATTTCGCAAAAGTATCGCCCGGCTAATCGCATAAACAATTCTCATTCGTCAGAATGGTCAAGGCAAGTAAGTGGATTCACACAATCATTCGAGCCTGCAGATGACTAAAATCGCATCGTGACGGGCAGTTGCTACTGTCCGAGGTGATTCCACCGTCTTCGGCACCATCACCTTCGAGCAGCTCGACGAAAGTTCTCCGACGAAAATCTCCTGGAACCTCCGCGGCAACGATTCCAATAGCCAAAGAGCATTTCATATCCACGAGTTTGGTGACAACACCAACGGATGCACCTCTGCTGGACCGCATTGTACGTTTGCGACTATACTATTGACTACCTTGTACTGACTGGCGACTGACATTGGGCAAGTCAATCCTTTCGGGCGTACTCATGGCGCTCCATCTCATCATGAGCGACATGTTGGCGACTTGGGCAATTTCCAGGCCGATTCGAGCGGCACCTCAGTCGGTACAATGACAGACCATTTGGTGAAGCTCATCGGCCCAGAGAGCGTTCTCGGTGTACGTCCCCCTTCACACAACTATAGTTTAGGAAAAGCTTGACTGACCAAGCCATCAGAGAGCCATCGTCATCCATGCTGGGACCGACGACCTGGGACAGGGGCCCAATGAGGAATCTAAAGTTACGGGGAATGCTGGCGGAAGGCCCGCTTGTGGTGAGAACCTTACTCAGACGTCATTTTTCGTGTTATTGAGTTTTTATAACAACTCATAGGCGTTATTGGTATATCTTCTAGCGGTTCTGCCAACCCGAGGCCTCGCCGTCCTGTGGAAACAGCCCTGGCAATTACGACGAGCCACTTGTAGTACCGGTATATAATTATATTAGATCGTCCTGAGATCCTTTTAGTTTAGCTGAAGAATAGGAGCATTATTTCTGAAATCGCAAGTTAGAATCAAACATCCAAGGACAATCCCATCAATTGTCGAAAGGCTCCGACGCCGTCACCCCCAGGGGTTTAACCCAATCACAGCCACACCATTGGGCTATACCTCTTTCAGCACTAATTTTCGCTCGACCCCTAAGTCGTCGAATGATAAGATCATAGCAGATAGGCATGCTATCGCCGCTTAAAAACCCTGCAGGAGATAGTAATATAACACTGGGGCAAGTTACTTCGCGGAGCCTTTCGACAATTGATGGGATACTTTGTGGTTAGAGTGGTAAATCGTGTGCGCGTTTCGTGATTCTGTAGTGACAAGGCCCTGTCGACAGCTCGAGTCTAAAAGTTGTCTAATGGAGGCTCAAGGTTTCCAATGCAGATACGAACCAGTCACGCATTCGTCATTTGGCCCTGATAATTAACTTCAGTTGGCTACTGTGTGATACATATCAAGCTGCTCGTCTCCCCTCATGGACGTGAATGGGGTAAAAATTCTATCTCCTAAGTGCGCGTAGCCCTCCCAAGATGTCACGAGACCCACCCGACCGCGGTAACCCCGGAAGTACGTGAGGGGTACGAAACCCTCCAAAACACCATCAATTCGTTCTAATACTACCAATAAATTCCCCTTTATTGGTGACCTCACGCTGTCAAGAGGGACAGAGTGTATGTAGTTTGGCCGCAACGGGTCACCTGTCACTGCGGTCTTATGCGTAAGCGTGTTAGACCGCAGCGTCAGAGAGGGCCCGTCCGCGCTCCCTCGGAGGGAGGCAAGTGCCTGTATATGATAGTAGTGCTAAAATCACGTGCGAAAAGTCTGATAATGCCCTGCGCCGACCCTGCTTTATGGGCTACGTGCACTCAGGAGATAGGGTGGCCGAAAGCTTGGTGCCTGTACCCGATGGATAAGAAATACCCCGCTCGAGTGACTACGTACAACTACCCAATGGGATAATGAGGGGTCAAAGCCTAGCCACACAAATCCCGACGTAGCCGTATTACCCGTTCAAAATGGATCTATGTGTACTTTCTAGACGCTATGATAATGATATCACGACTTGCCCGTGTAGCCCATTGTCCAGTGAGCCCAATAGACTGCCGATAGCGGCAAGGGGAGGAAACTATTTGAGTCTTCGAACACCTTGCTAATAACCTTCCTGAGCATCTTAATGCAAGCCCGATGCGTATCTAATGTACTCTCTTATCTTAATACCATCGTATATTTTAACTATACCTCTTATTAGAATCGATATCATAAAAGGGGTATAGTTACTTAACTAAGTTAAGAAGCTTATTGATATAGTTTAGTAGGTATTACTTAATTATTTTAATACTCTCCCTCGCGATTATTATTAGGTATATTTATTAAAGCTTAGCCTTAAAAATTTTATTTTAATATTTATCTCTTTTTTTAGATAAAAAAAAAAATAAAGGTAAGGGGAATAAAAGTAGATAAATACTAATAATAATAATTATTAGATTATTACTTAGTATAAGGACTATAAGCTTATTTGCAAGGATATAAATCTAGGTCTTATAAGATCTCGCAAATTAGTAGTTATTTAAATCTCCTAATAAGGCTAGACTAAAGAGTAAAAGAAGACTATATATAAGTATCTATTTAAGAGTCTATTTTAATACTATAGGGTATCTAGAGATAATCTTATTATTTCTTATTTAGAGAATATATAAGTAGATTAGAGTTTTAGGAATAAAGAGGCTTAGTTCTTAATAGGCTATTTATAATATTATAAGTAAAATACTATAAATAAATATATAATATTAGTTTTTATATATAAAATATAATATTAAGGATAAGATATAAAGAGCTTATAAATAGGCTAAGAAAGATAAAAGGTATTCTTAGATATTATTATTTAATATATAAAACTACTTAATTAAAATATCTAATATATTTTAATATATTATTTTTATTATAATATTAATATATTTACTTAGCTTAAGTTTCTCTTATATTTCCTTAGTTTATAGAAATATAACTATAAGTATATTAAATTAAATATAGAGGCCTATAGAGCCTAAAGAGGGATAATACTAATAGATATAATTAAATTATTAGTTTAGATCTCTTATAGTTACTTATATCTATTAATATAAGATTACTTAGAAATTATAATATATATATTTATTGCCTTAGGTATTAATAATAATCCCCTTAGTACTTATATATTAATTTAATTACTTTATTTATTTTTATTCTTTAAATAAAATATAATATATATTAGGCTATAATATATAAGATATAATATATAAATTATATTATTATTCCCTATAGTCCCTCTTAGTAATAAATAATTATTTATTTTTTAAAATTAAAATTAGCTAAGTTTTATTTATTTATATTTATTATACTTTATAAAGCTAGTATCTTATTATAGTATTAAGCTTAACTTTATAATAAATATTTTCTTAGATATAAGTACTATTAATATACTTAGCGCCTATATATAGCATCTTTAATATAGCTCTAGCTATTGCTATATCTATAGGTAATAGGCTTAGGTTTATTATTAGCAGCGATATTTTAACCCTAGAGGGTAAATTTAAAGTAACTAAATGCCTTACTACCTAATAAAAGGCTTAGTCTAAAAGCCTAGAAGATAATATATTATTATTCTATATTAGATTAATACTTCTTATAAGAGTAGGCTTTTTTAATTAGGGTACTAATATTAAAGTTATACTTCTATATATTATTAAGTACCGCCCCATAGCGGTATAGCTCTTTACCCCTCGTAATAGCGCTATTAATTAATACTTATAGGTATAATAGATTTATGACTAGATAGACGGCGATATATTAATCTAGGTTATAGTTGGAGATATTAGAGATACGACTGATACTATGAAGCATCTCTAACCTGACGTTTTGGTTCTTTAGGGCACTGATGGAGGGGGCCACGGACTCGCTACCTCTGCCAGTATCCTGGCGCTTGTGCCAGAGATGGTGGACAAACTTGTGGCAAGGAATCTCGACGATCCACTCCGCGCTCCTATTCCCAAAATTGTCGCAGCTAGAGGTTTAGTGGACGGGCGTGGCATCGCAGCTGCGCTTATGCTTGGCGCTGAAGGTGTTGCCATGGGCACGCGCTTTCTAGCGTCATTCGAGTCAGAGATCACCAAAGAATACCAAAAGGCAGTTGTCGACACCCAAGATGGCGGTAGATCCACGATCCGCTCCCCAATCTTCGATAAAGCACGCGGCACCATTTTCTGGCCCCCCAAATACGCGGCACGCGGCGTCATTAACAGGACGTATTCCGATTTCGCACAAGGAAAGGTGGCTGAAGCCGATAGCTTCTCGCAATATCAGCAAGACTTGGAGAACGCACAGGTCAAGTATGGTGTCAATGGTCGAATGAATACCCTTGCAAGCACCGCCGTCGGTCTTGTGAAGGAAGTACTTCCCGCTGCTGAGATTGTCCGGCGTGTAAGGAAGCAGGCCGAGGGGTTACTTGATTGCAATCGGACATCCAGGCTGTAATGGGCGAAGAGGGATACAACATATCTTTTTGGAATATCTTTCTGGGCTATCGAAAGGCTTGGCGGACGTCCTTTCATTCTCCTTGGAGCAGCTAGTATGATCACCTGTCAGCTTCTTGCCGGCAAAATTTAGGTCCAAAACACAACGAACATATCACAGTTGTTATGGCACCAACGCGGATCACGTGTGCCTCCACAAAAACAACCAATTAGGGTCAGCGACTCACGGTATATATTATGAGCCTGACCTAGACTTATAGAAGGACTTATAACTCACTGTGAGCCGCGACTTATAATTATGAGTTATACCTAAGTATATAAAATATATTTATTTATACTTTCTTATATAGTAGCTACCTTAACTATTAATATAACTTAGTTATACTTAATACCTTTAAGTATATTACTAGATATAATAACCCCTATTATTTAAGCATAGCGCGACTAATCTTTTTACTAATATAAACCTAGCATAGCTAGTTTATCCCTTAGGAATATATATAATTGTTATAATAGTATGCTATGTAAAACCTACTAAAATCTACTTTATAAAAATAAAAATAAATAAGTATCTAAGCTAAATAATATAAAAATTATACTAAGACTATAATAGTTGTATGTATTCCTAAGGGATAAACTAGTTATATTAGGTTTATATTAGTAGAGAGTACTAGGTATAGTCTAAGTAATAGTAGGTATAAGTTATATCTAGTAATATACTTAAAGGTATTAAGTATAACTAAGTTATATTAATAGCTAAGATAGCTATTATATAAGAAAGTATACTAAGCATATTTTATATATTTTATATAATAAGATAGATTATAATAGATTATAACTTATAGGGCCTAAGTTATTATAATCCTATTATTAGATTAGGGGGGATTATAGTTTATAGGATATAATTTGCCTTGATTTATTTTTAATTAGTATAGTAATATAGATCTTTCTAGTTATATAGTCTGGAGGTTTTTGTTATAACCCTCGCGGTTATATTACGTATTCCCTATAAATCCCAAATATTAAACTACTAATTATAGCGAGACTAATATATTAAGGACTAATATTATTCCTAGACCGCATTAGTCCTAAAATAATATCGCGCCTTCTTGCGATTAGCTTTACTTAAGGAAGCCTAAGTATATAAAATATACTTAGTATACTTTCTTATATAATAGCTACCTTAGCTATTAATATAACTTAGTTATACTTAATACCTTTAAGTATATTACTAGATATAATACTATTTATTATTTAAGTATAATATAATTATTTATCTACTAATATAAACCTAATATAATTAGTTTATCCCTTAGGAATATATATAATTATTATATATTAATAGCTCTTATTTAATAGATTACTTATATTACCTTAAATAATATTAAATATAATAGCTACCTAGGTAACTCCCGTAAATAACTATTAGTAGGTCCTACCTATTAATAACCTACTTACTATGCCCGCCTAAGCCGCCCTAACTAATAAAGATATAAAGGACGCAAATAGCTTAGATAATAAGGAAAATAAGTAACTCTAAGCCTAGATTACTGCTATAAGTACTAAAATAAATAAACTATGCGAGCTTATTAAGAGAATAAGCGAAACCTAGTATACCTAAAATATAATATACCTAGATAATATCTAGAATATTAGTAATATAGTAATTACCGCTATAAATAAAAAGAATATAAGAGAAATCCTAAAGTTAAACCCCTTAGAATTATTTAATAAAACTACCTATAAGTTACCTATATTCCTTATATAACTAAGGGTATTTATAATATATTATCTAATATAGTTTACCCTAGAATTTAATAAGGTCTAATATATTATAAGAAGACTTTAAGGCTATATCGCTACTTAGTTTAAACCTATTATAAGAGAATACCTTATAGTCCCTACTAGTTAGTATTTACCTTATACTTATTACCTTTATTTAAACTATAAAGCCTTTAAGGTAATACTCTAATAAGCCTTTAAAACTATTAATAAAAAGGCATAGGCTAAAAAAGAGATTAAAGCACTTTAATAAACTTAATCTACCTCGGAGTATAAAATAAAATACTTTTAACTTACCTTAAAGCTTAATTAAAATTAGGAACCCCTAATATTTTTTTTTTTAATAGACTTAAAAAAAAAGTATAAATAAAACTCTATAAGAAAAAATACCTTAATAACCTTATTAAGTATATTAATAAGGTAATTAAGATTAATAAATAATAATTCTTATAAAAGAAGCTCTAAACCCTTAAGTTTAATAATTATAAGGCTAATAACCTATGGTTTAATACTAATTAAAATAAAAAAAAAAAGTAATAATATTTTCTATAGTATTAAAGCTAGCCCTATAATACTTAGAGCTATATAAAAGGGCAAATAAGACTATTATAGCCTTAAATACTAATATTATTATAAAATAAACTATATTAAAAAGGTTTATTATAAGAAATAATAAGATATTAAGGAGAAATATTATTAGCTAAACTAATAATAATCCCTCTTAGAAGGTAAGAAATATATAAATATAATATAATAAGTCTAATAAAAAGATAAGGAACCCTAAATTACAATTTAAATAACTAAACTTATTACTATATTATAAAGTAGTTATAATATATTAATACGAAAAATTAAAAATAATCCTAAATAAATAAAACTAGACTAAGAACTAAGTAATAAGGGAGTAACTTATAGCTAAGTAAGATATATCGCTAAGCTACTAAGGATAGGTAAAGATACCTAATAGTAATTACTCCTAGAACTAGTAATATAAATAGACCTAATATTAAATACTATAAGTAAATAAAAGGTTATTATTATAATTACTAGAAAGCTTAAATAAAAAGAAGAGAAGGTATTAATAAGGCAAAAGTAATAAGCGCCCCTAATATTAACTAAATAAGCTAACTTTAAAAAAGCTACTACTAAAGGTTTTAATTATAAAAAGTAGATTATAAGGTATAATAAAAATAAGTAATTCCTAATACTCTTTATTGCCTATCGCAGGGACTATTAATAAGATAACCTTACGCGATATAACTATATTTTATGCCCCTAATATTAGATTAAGGTATTATAAAAATATAATAAGATCTATAAATAATAAAAAGTAAATTAATATAGAAGGCTATTATATAATAATTAGATTATTAAGATAAATAATATTAATATTAATTAAACTAAGTTTAAATATAAAGCTAAAAAACTATAAAAAGAACTATATAAGGAATACTCTTAATAATAAAAGCGCTAAAAAAGTAAGAAAAAACTATAAATAAAAGAAAACTACCTATAGTTATATAATAAAAATAATAATTAATATAGATATTATATATAAATAAGAAATCTATATCTAAGCCTACTATAGGGAATTAGCTAAGAACCCGCGATACTAAGAAGTACCTTTTAATCTATAAGACAATATATAGATATACCTAATGCATAGAAAATATCTTAATATCTTATAGATATCCTATTAATACTATTAATATAAAGAATATTAAGAAAGAAAATAAAAATAAAATTATTTTTTTATTACCTTATTAGCATAACCTAATAATAACCCTTATATATAGTATAAGATAGAAGGCTATTAGGTATTTTATTAATATAATATTATTAGCGTTATATACGCTAGGTATAAAAAAGAACTATATAGCGCTATCTAGAAGTATAAATAGATTATTTATAAGGTTAAAGACTAGTAGAAGTAAGTTAGCTAAGAAGAATAAAAAGAACTAGAAAATTAATAGCTAGTAACCTAGTTATATAATAAAGAAAACCTAGGATAGGAATAAAAATAATAGTACTAAGACTAGCTATATAGCTAAGACAATATATATAACTATAAGGCATGTAATAATAATAAATATAAGCATAATTATACTAGCTATATATTATTAAAAAAGTAGGAAATCTACTTATAAAAGGGCTATAGGCGGAAGAATAACCTATAATGCTATAAATAGCCTTATATACTATAAAAAGAGGTATTAACTTAAGATATTTTAAAATATTAATATAAGTCGAGGGAGAATAGCTATGCGCTTTAGTAAATAGTAGAGCTAAGTAGAATCTTTTTAACCTAAGGATAATAAATAAGCTTAAGCTATTATAGAGGTATAAGGTAAAGCCTTATATAATAATTAACCTTAAAGGGAAATAATTTAATTATAATAATAGAGTTATTAATAATAAGATTAATTACCTTAAAGTTTTTATTAAAGGAAAAAATTAAGAAATCTTATTTAATATTATACTTATAGAAGGCTATAACCTAGTACTTAGGTATTTATAGTTATATTAATTTAATTTATATTTTAACTAAAGGACTAGCTAAGTATTCTCTTTTAATAAGAAAGTATCCTCTATAATAAATAATAACTTAGAAAATAATATAAGATCTTAAATTTCTATTAAAGATATTAAAGAAATTAAGTAAAAGTAAGTATAAGATATCTCTTTACCTAAAGGGATATAATATAAATATTATAATAGATAGAAATAATAATAATAAAAAATAATTATATATATTATATAATAATTCTATTAATTAAAAGAAAACCATAAATAAATTAAAAAGATATTAAAAGAGAAATAGCTTAAAAATATTTTACTATAATATTATATTTATAAAAAGCTCTTTATAAAAGAACTTAAAATAAATTTACCTAAATATATATATTATAACCTAGAGATTAAATTTATTAATAAAAGGTAATCTAGCTTTAGTAAACTCTATTTACTTAATATAGTATAATTATTAATATTAAAGAAATATATTAAAGAAATATTATAAAAAGGATATATTAAGGAAAGTAAATTACCTATTAGATACCTTATTATATTTATCTTAAAAAAAAATAAAAAGCTTTACTTTTATATTAACTTTAAGATATTTAATATTATTATAATTAAAGATTATATATTATTATCTCTTATTAGTAAGCTAAAGAATTAATTTTTTAAAATAAAATATTTTATAATATTTAATCTTAAAGGAGCTTATAATTTTATTTAAATTAAAAAAAGATATAAATAAAAAACTACTTTTTATATTAAGTATAAATTATTTAAATACCTTATTATGCCTTTTAGACTTATAAATATACTTATTATATTTTAATAAATAATTAATAATATATTATAAGAATATCTAGATATATTTATTATATATTACCTAAATAATATCTTAATCTTCTTTAAAATAAAAGAAAAATATATAAAATATATCTATAAGGTATTATAAATATTATAAGATATTAATTTATTAATAAAACCTAAGAAAAGTAAGTTTTATGCCTTAGAGGTAGAATTTCTTAGATATATTATCTCTTATAATAAGATATATATAAACCCTAAAAAGGTCTTAGTAATTAAGGACTAAAAGGAATTAATTAATATTAAGGAAATATAAGCCTTTCTTAGTCTTATTAATTATTATTATAGATTCTTTAAATAATTTAAGAAGATTATAGTATTATTAATTAATTTTATAAAGAAAAATAAAATATTTATATTTAAGAATAAAGTATAAAAAGCTTTTTATATAATTAAAAAACTTATCCTAAGTAAATTAATATTTAAGATATTTAATTTATTTTAATTAATAAAACTTAAAATAAATACCTTAGATTTTATACTAAGAGCTTAGATTAGATAATAAGATAATAAAAGACTCTTATATTTAATTGCATTTTATTTTTATAAATTATATAAAGTAGAACTTAATTACTTTATTTATAATAAAGAATTCCTTATAATTATTAATACTTTTAAGAAATTTTAATATTATCTTCTTAGAAGTAAATACTAAATTAAGATATATATAAATTATAAAAATATTATTTATTTTATAAAAACCTAAGAACTTAATAAATAATAATTATAATATATTAAATACCTCTTAGAATTTAATTATATTATTATTTATATTAAAGGAATAAAAAATAATAAAGCAAATACTATTAGCTAATAGCTTAACCTAGATATAAGAAAGATTAAGATTAAAAAATAATTATTATACTTTATTTTAAAAGGATATCTTAAATAGAAGTTTATTAGGTAAATATAAAAACTAATACCCTTATTAGAATACCTTATACTTATTAAAAGATATAAATAATTAGTTATAGATTTTATTAAGTATATATAAGGATATTAATAATAAAGTAATAGAGTTTAGACTTATAAAGGAAAGATTTCTATTCCTAATAGAGTATTTTAAATTATCTTTAACTATTATTACTATTAAGTTATATATTATAATAACCTAGAAGAAATAACCTAAGCTATATAGTAATACTATAATAATTATAACCTTAGAAGTAAAATAAAAAGAAAAATATATTAATATAAAAAATACTATAAAAAAGCCTAACTATTAATATAAGGACTATTAATCTATAAATAGTTAAGAATTATAAGAATACCTTATTAAATTAATATAATTACTTATATAATAAAATAAGGTAATTTACTCCTAAGATAAATCTAATAATATAATAAATAACTCCTAGATAATAAAAAAACTAATAAATAATAAGTTCTAAAAAAATTATATTATAAACTTATACGCAAAGTATATAACTACTTGCTATGTAAATACTAAGGAATTAATAAAACCTTAGAATAAATTAAGATAATATTTATTTTTCTTAATATAAAGAAAATTATTTTAATAGTTATTAAATAATATAACTTTTATATAAAAACTAAGGCATAGCGCTATAAGCCCTACGGAAAACTATAACTACTCCTAGTTATATAATAACTATAAGACTTAATTACTATAAACTTTATTATAAAACTACCCTTATTAAAAGAACTAACTATAAGAAACTTCTATAATAATATCCTTATTATTATAGATAGGCTTATAAAATTTTCTTATTTTATACCCTATAGAGAATTAATAATAACTAAAGAATTTATTTATTTTTTTTATTTTTATATTATAAAAATATATAATATATTATTTAAAATTATTATAAATTAAGAATTATTATTTACTTTAAAATTCTAATAAAGCCTTATAAAATACTTAAGAATTAACTATAAACTCTTTATTATATATTATAAAGAGATAAATAAATAAACTAAATAAATAAACTAAATACTAAAATAATACCTTTAATATTATATTAACTATAAATAAACTAACTAGGTTAAGAAGCTATTAGCTACTTAATTAGCCTATAATATAATAATTAATAATAATATAAAAATTACTTTAATATATACTAATTTTAGATTTACCCTAAATGCCTATTAATAAACCAGAGATATAATTATTAACCCTAAGGCAATCCTTACTAGTAATTAAGTATAAAACCTATATAAAGAAATAAAAATAAAACTTAAGTTTATTAGAAATAAGATAATAAATTATATTAATAAAAAAAAAATTAAGGGATTAATTTTCTTAGAGAGAGATATAATCTTACGTATAATAAAAAATATTAAAATAAAATAATAAAATAAAAAACTTAACTATAAATATATTAAACCCTATAAAATTAAATAAAAAATCTTAAAATATAACTATAAACTAGATTTACCTCCTAAGGTTAAGCTTTATTTAATTTTTTATATTTTATTACTTAAATTAATAAATATTATTATTATTAAAACTAATAATAAATTAAAAGCTAAGGTTAATAAACTAGAAAAATATATTATAAAAGCTATTCTTAATATAAATAAAATTAATAATAAAATAATATATTTTATTAAATAAAAAGATTACTTAGACTTTAAAAATATATAATAATTATTAAAATATCTTATTAATATATAATGCCTTTTAAAAAATTTCTATTAATAATACTAAGACTAAATAAAAGCAAAGTATTAAAAAAGTTATTACTTAGACTAAGAGATACCTAATTAATATTATTAAGGATATAATTAACTTAGAGATTATAAATAATAATATCTTTATAAGTATCTAGCATAAATAAGATATTATCCTATTACTCTACCTCTTAAAGACCTTAATAGGTAGCTTCTAAATGCTTTTCCTTTACCTAGGCCTAGATCTTATAAATGCGTAATAAATAGCCTATAGTAGCCGCTAGATAAGACTATAATATAGCTATCTCCTTATAAAGCTTTAATAAATTATTACAAGCCTTACCCTTATTTATCTCTAATTTCCTTTCTTACTTTATTAAGCTAATAACTATAAGATAATATTAGAAATAAGAGTTATAATAAGGAAAATATAAAAGATTAGACTTATAAGATAATACTATATAAGTACTATTATAAGACTTTTTATTATAAATATACTTATTATAATAAGTAAAATCTATAGATATTAGGTATTTTTTACTTAAATAAAAGTAATAAGTATAAGGTATATTAGCCTCTTTATTAATAAACTTAATAAAAAGAATAAGTATATTAATTTCTTTATCCTTATAGGAAGACTATTTAGAGATATAGTTAAATATCACGCGATATAATAATAAAAAGTCTAAGTTAGGATATATTAAGAATAAAACTAAGAGATAAGGGTATATAAGTCTTAAGGATAAGACTTAATAGAGAGGAGATATTATATTATAACCCTTATAGTTATATTATATATTCCCTATAAATCCTAAATATTAAACTATTAATTATAGCGGGATTAATATATTAAGAATTAATATTATTCTTAGACTATATTAGTCTTAAAATAATATTATGCCCTCTCGCAATTAGCTTTACTTAAGGAAGCCTAAATATATAAAATATACTTATTATATATTCTTATATAATAACTATCTTAATTATTAATATAACTTAGTTATACTTAATACCTTCAAGTATATTACTAGATATAATATTACTTATTATTTAAGCATAATATAATTACTTTATTTATTAATATAAACCTAATATAACTAATTTATCCCTTAGGAATATATATAATTATTATGGTTTTTTAAGCTATAATATAATATCTCCTCTTTATTAGTCTTATCTTTAAGGCTTTATTTATAACCTTAGTTATTTTATATATATATATTAATCTCTAACTTATAAAAATCTTTTTATTAATATATTTAATTATTTTTTTTTTAAGAAGTAATTAATTACTACTAAATTAGGTAATATTATTAATTATTTTAGATTTAAAATTATGCCTTACTTATTTTATTATTCTTATAGCCTTAATTATATAGCCTTACTTAAAAAATTAAATTATTGCGGAGAGTATACTTATTATAGCTTTTTATATAATATATTAGTAAATATCTCTAGTATTTATTTATATATTCTTACTTATAGGGTTTTTATTATTAATAATTTTCTAAGTAAATTATATCTATTAGGAGTTTAATTATCTAAATTCTAAGAAAGAGTATATTAAAGAGGATTTTTTATATTTATAGCAGGAGGTATAAGAAGCTTAAGTAAGGGTAAATAAGGTTTTAGCTTATTTAATTTAACTTTATTATTAAAAGTATTAATTATATACTAAGGGTATTAAGATAACTATCTAAGGACTTTGCTTCTTAGATAAGCTAGAGGCAACTAAGAAGGCAGAGTTAGAGGCTATGATTACCGCGTAGTCTATAGGCGCTATAAATATTATTAATTAAAGTGTTATTAGCCTTAAGTTTATTTCCCTTTTTAATATTATTAGTAGAAGTCTTTTAGAAGGTATTATATATTAGTAAGGTATTCTAGGGGTTTTTATATATTTTTAGAGTTAAGGTAGTCCTTTTATTTAATAAAATATATTATTTTGCTATTAATTTTATTTATATTAAAAATAGCTTTTATAATATATTTTTTTAATTTATTAATCTTTGTTTCTAGTTTATTACTAGTTTTAACTTAGATAGTGTTTTTTATTAATTTAAGTAATAAGATATAAAAGATTAAATAAAGCTTAACCTTAGGTAATAAGTCTAGTTTATAGTTATATTTTAAGATTTTTTACTTAATTTTATAAGGTTTAATATATTTATAATTAAGTTTTTTATTTTATTATTTTATCTTAATATTTTTTATTATAAGGTAGATTATATCTTCCTTTAAGAAAATTAATCTCTTAATTTTTTTCTTATTAGCATAGTTTATTAGTTTATTTTTAATAAATTTAAGTTTTATTTTTATTTCTTTATATAGGTTTTATAATTAATTATTAATATAAATTACTTTAGGGTTAATAATTATATCTTTAGTTTATTAGTATATATCTAAAGTAAATCTAAAATTAGTATAAGCTAGTATGATTTTTATATTTTTATTTATAGCTATATTATAAGCTAGTTATATAGCTAGTAGCTTTTTAACCTAGTTAGTTTATTTATAGTTAATATAGTATTAAAGGTATTATTTTAATATTTAGTTTATATATTTTATTTATTTATTTATCTCCTTATAATATATTATAGAGAGTTTATAGTTAATTCTTAAGTATCTTATAAGGCTTTATTAGAATTTTAAAGTAAAAAGTAGCCTTTAATTTATAATAATTTTAAGTAATATATTATATATCTTAATAATATAAAAATAAAAAAGATAAATAAATTCTTTAGCTATTATTAATTCTTTATAAGGTATAAAATAAGAAAATTTTATAAGTTTATTTATAATAATAAAAATATTATTATAAAAGTTTTTAATAATTAGTTTTTTTAATAAGTGTAATTTTATAATAAAATCTATAGTAATTAAGTCTTATAGTTATTTTATAACTAAAAGTAATTATAGTTTCTTATAGGGTTTATAGCATTATACCTTAGTTTTTATATAAAAGTTATATTAATTAATAACTTTTAAGATATTTTTTTTTATTCTAGGAAAAGTAAATATTATCTTAATTTATTTTAAGGTTTTATTAATTCCTTAGTATTTATATAGCTAGTAATTATATATTTTATATATAAGGTTATATTATAGCTTATCTAGGATTTATTGCTTATTTGTTTTTTTATTATCTAAGAGTTATATATTCTATTCTTAGATTTACTTTAAAAGTAAATTACTTTATTTTATAGTATAAGTACTTCTAATAGTAATATAAGATATCCTTATAGCTTAATTATATTTATATAATTTTAGTAGGTCTTTATCCCCTAGCTATATATTATTATAGTATATTTTATAGTTAAGGTAGTTATTTAGTATTATATTAAGGTTTTCTTATATAAAGTATTAGTATATTATTTCCTAGAAATCTCTATTATTAAGTTTTTTATTATATTTTATAGTTTAATAATAATATTTAATAAATTCTTTTATATATTTCTAAGGTATAAAGATATATTTTTAATATATAATTATTCCTTATTAGCTTCCTACCTAGCCTATTTATTTAATTATAAGTCTTTTAAGTTTTTTAAGAGAAATATTAATAATAATCTTATTTTTTTATTTATTTATTAAGTAATATAATAGTAATTATTATTTAATATAAGTAATTATTTATTGCTTAAGGTATCTTTCTTATATAAATTATAAGAGTTGTTTTTTTATTTTAATTTTTCTAATATTTAGGTTAGGTTATTAGCTAATGGTATTTACCTTATTATTTTTTATTCCTTTAATATAAATAATAATATAATTAAATTCTAAAAGATATTTAATATATTATAGTTATTATTTATTAAGTTCTTAGGTTTTTATAAAATAAGTAATATTCTTATAATCTATATATACCTTAATTTAGTATTTATTTCTAAAGAGATAATATTAAAATTCCTTAAAGGTATTAATTATTATAAGGAATTCTTTCTTATAAATAAGGTAATTAAGTTTTACTTTATATAACTTATAAGAATAAAATATAATAAGGTATAAAAGTCTTTTATTATCTTATTATTTAATCTAGGCACTTAATATAAAGTCTAAGGTATTTATTTTAAGTTTAACTTACTAAGATAAATTAAATATCTTAAGTATTAGTTTACTTAGGATAAGTTCTTTAATTATATTAAAAGCTTTTTTTATCTTATTTCTAAATATAAATATTTTATTTTTCTTTATAAAATTAATTAATAATATAGTAATTTTCTTAAATTATTAGAGAAATCTATAATACTAATTAATAAAGCTAAGAAAGGCTTATATTTCTTTAATATTTATTAATTCCTTTTATTCTTTAATTACTAAGACTTTCTTAAGGTCTATATATATTTTATTATATATGATAATATATCTAAGGAATTTTATTTCTAAGGCATAGAATTTACTTTTCTTAGGTTTTATTACTAACTTAGCCACTTATAGTATTTATAATACCTTATAGATATATTTTATATATATTTCTTTTTATTTTAAAGAAAATAAAGATATTATCTAAGTAATATATAATAAATATATCTAGATATTCTTATAATATATTATTAATTATTTATTAAAATATAATAGGTATATTAATAAGTCTAAAAGGCATAATAAGGTACTTAAATAATCTATACTTAGTATAAAAAGTAGTTTTCTATTTATATCTTTCTTTAATTTAGATAAGGTTATAGGCTCCCTTAAGGTTAAGTATAATAAAGTATTTTATTTTAAAAAATTAATTTTTTAGCTTATTAATAAGAGATAGTAATATATAATCCTTAATTATAATAGTATTAAGTATTCTAAAATTAATATAAAATTAGAGCTTTTTATTCTTTTTTAAAATAAATATAATAGGGTATTTAATAAATAACTTACTTTCCTTAATATATCTTTTTTATAGTATATCTTTAATATATTTCTTTAATATTAATAGTTATATTTTATTAAGTAGGTAGAGTTTATTAAAGTTAGGTTATTTCTTATTAATAAATTTAATTTCTAGGTTATAATATATATATTTAGGTAGACTTATTTTAAGTTTTTTTATAAAGAGTTTTTTATAGATATAGTATTATAATAAAATATTTTTAAGTTATTTTTTTTTTAATATTTTTTTAATATACTTAAGATTTTTTTTTAATTAATAAAATTATTATATAATATATATAATTATTTATTAATTTTATTAATTTTATTTATTATAGTATTTATATTATATCTCTTTAGGTAGAAAGGTATCTTATATTTATCCCTACTTAACTTTTTTAATATCTTTAATAAAAGCTTAAGATTTTATATTATATCTTAAGTTATTATTTATTATAGAGGGTACCTTATTATTAAAAGAGAGTACTTAGCTAATTCTTTAGTTAAAATATAGGTTAAATTATTATAACTATAGGTACCTAAGTATAAGATTATATTACTTATTTAATATAATATTAAATAATATCTCTTAGTTTTTTCTTTTAATAAAAACTTTAAGGTAATTAATCTCGCTATTAATAATACTATTATTATAATTAAAAAGGATTTTTTCTAAGTTAATAACTAAGTAAGGTATTTATTTATATCTCTATAATAGCTTAAGCTTATTTATTATTATTAGGTTAAAATATTTTTACTTAGCTTTATTATTTACTAAAGTATTTAATTATTCTCCTTTAACTTATACTTTTAATTCTAGGTATTTTTACTTATGCCCTTTATTTATAAAGTAGAGGGCCTTTTAGGGTAATTCTTTCCCATGCTTATCTATCTATTGCCCTATACTAAATAAGGTATCTAATTTTTTAATATTATATAGCTATAATAGTTAAATTTATACTTACTATCTATATAGGCTTTATAGTTATAATTATCTGCCTAGCTATTAATTTATTTTTAATAACTTTATTTTATAGCTTTATTATTATTATAGGTATAATCTAGCTATTAGGTTTCTAGATAGATCTTATTAAGGTCTCTATATTAGATATAGTTAGTATATTTTTATAGGACTTTATCTATAGGTCTATAGTTTTTTTTAAGGCATAGTTAAATGCCTTTATATTATTCTTTATTAATAGTATTTCTTTAGTAGGTTAAGAAATTAAATCCTTTCTTTACTATATATTTTATTTATTCATAGGTAGCTAGGACTTATTATCTATATTATAGGTATATTTCTTTATAGCATAGTATAGCTTTTATATTAAGGTAGTTTTTATTAAGTGCTTTCTCTTACTTTATTATAGCTTACTATATCGCAATAGTAATTTATTATTTTAAGCTAATAGCTCTTTCCTTAGTAAGATAAAACTATAGCATAGTAATATTAAGTCTTTTATATTATTTTTTTACTTTATATTAGAAAGTTTTATAAGCTAAGTAATATTTAATATTAGGTTAAGTTAATTAGACTAGAAAATAGTTATTTTATTATTTATTTATAATATATATATTATAATAATAGTCCTTATATAATACCTAAGAGATTTTTTTATATTATAGGTATATAGATATTATATATAGGTTATCCCATGGGTTATAATAATGTTTAGGTTATCTTAGGTTTATAGCTATTTTCTTATAATATACCTATATATAGATATCTTTTATATTATTTATATTTTATTATTCTTTAGCTAGTTAGATATATTAGGTAGTAATACTTAGCTAGTAATATTTACTAGTCCTTTTATAAATTAATATCTTATAATTATCTTCTTAAAGTATTATAAATTAGCTATATTATTATCGGCGGGTTTATATAGCATTTTATTCCTACTATGCTTATACTCCCGCGGAGTATTAGCTATAATTAATAGGTTTATACTATCTATTTAGCTAAGTAATAGTAATTATTTATTATTTATTAATAAGGTTTTTTTTCTTATTATTTAGTTTTAATAAAGGGTTTTATATATCTAGGTTAATAAAGTATAACTAGTAGACCTTTAGGGGTTTAATTAGTTTATAAAGTTACTTTTTTATAATATTATTAATTATATAATTACTAGTAGCTTATTCTTTTATTAGGTAGGCGGCTTAGTAAGGTATAGTAATTTCTCTAGGTTAAAGTCTTATTTTATTATATCTTTTTTATATTATTCCTAGTATCTTAGTAATATAAATAGCTATCTAGGGGTTACTATCCTAATTAATTATATTTAGGTATTTTTTACCTTCTAAGAGGTTTTATTATAACTTTAGTTAATAATACCTTTTTTTAATATCTTATTATTTCTTTTAATATTTATTAGCCTTATAGCCTTTCTTATAATAATAATAATACTTAATATCTTTATTATCTTTATAGGCTACTTTAAGTTCTATAGGTCCTATATAAGTCTTATAAGATATATTACTCTTAGCTTATTCCCTTTTTTAGGACTAATTAGTATTATTTTTATTGCCTTAGATTTATCCTTTATTAGATTTTTTTATATATTATTTAAATTATTAGTTATTAATTTTAATAGCTATATTAATATAGTCTTAGAGGTTATTAAGTTTTTCTACTTTATAGAGTTTATCTTTAATCTTATTTTTAAGTCTTTTATAAAATATAATTTAAAGGGTATTTATTTCTTAGTTAAGGAATAAAGTAATTTATATAAATTTAGCTATATAGGTTAAGGCGGCCTTTATTTATTATAAGTTCTTAAGTTTTTATATAGCTTATTATTTTTTATTAATAGTTTTAAAGTTTTATTTAATTATATCTTTAAAATTTTTATATTTAATAAAAAAGAGTTAGGTTTCTTTAGTAGGCTTATTTTTAAGAAAGTTATATAGCTTAGGCTTAAATTAAGTAAGTATATTATTTATAAGATATTTATTAGTATATAAGACCATATTTTTAATATTAGCTATTTAAGTAAGGAAGTATTATTAATATGCCCTAAGAGATATAAGAAATGTCCTAATATAAATAGCTTATCTATTAAATAGCTCTAGGTCTTTAAGCTTAATAATCTCGCTAATATCTTTATGGGTTATACCGGTGGTATTATGCTTAAATATTAGGTTACTAAGGTTATAGACTTATTATTATGCTAGATTATTTTATTATACTTAAAGTATAGTAAGTTAATTAATTTAGTCTTATTATTTATTAATAGTTTATTAATATTATTATTATTATTATTTTATAGCTTAGTAAAAATATTTTTATAGATTATTTATAAATATTTCTATACTTATAAGTTATTCTTAGGTAATCTTAGTATTATTTTATATATTATTTAAGAGGCTATTATGCTAGGTAGTTAGGTAGTTATATTTATTTTTAAGTTTATAGATTTTATCTTTATATAAGGCTAGGATAATATATTTTTTATTATTATTATTTATATTTATTAGGATATTAAGTTTCTTTGGCTTAGTCGCAGGTTATCTTTATTGGGGGGTAATAGGTAGTTTGCTGCGAGAGGTAAAGGGTAATTTAGTATTAGGTGCTATAGTAATAGTATTACTTAGAGTATATAATATATTATTAAATAAGAGCTATTAATATGTGATAGTTATATATATTCTTAAGAGATAAACTAGTTATATTAGGTTTATATTAATAGAGAGTGCTAGGCATAGTCTAAGTAATAGTAAGTATAAATTATATTTAGTAATATACTTAAAGGTATTAAGTATAATTAAGTTATATTAATAGCTAAGGTAATTATTATATAAGAAAATATATTAAGTATATTTTATGTACTTTATATAATAGGATAGATTATAATAGATTATGATTTATAGGGCCTAAGCTATTATAATCCTATTGCTAGATTAGGGGGGATTATGGTTTGTAGGATATAATCTGCCTTAATTTATTTTTAATTAGTGTGGTAATATAGATCCTTTTAGTTATATGGTCTAGAGGTTTCTTAGGCTGTGATAAAGACTAGAAATAAGATAATTTTATATACTATTTTTAAAAGAATTTTATTTTTAAAGTATAAATATAAAGTTAAAATAAGCGCTATAAAAAAGTTATTATATGATATTTCTAGCGCTAAGGCGTTTATATTCTTAATATAGAGATTACTAACCTATAGCGGTTATATTTTTAGAAATTAGTTACTTTATAAGAAAATATATAAAACTAAGAATTTTTACCTAAAAATTCTAGAAAAAATATCTGTCATTTATTTACTATTAATTTATATATGCCTCTTTTTCATTTATTTTAGCTATTTTATTTCTCTACTTATTCTTATTTCAAAACTCTATACAATCGCGTTTTAAGGTGGCGCACCCTAAATCGTTCGTTCTGCTTTGACCCCCGATTTTATCATCGACGCCACAGCTGGGACAACAGGGAGTGGAAATCATCTTGCTATTTCCGCAAAGATTGCTTTTATATGCTCAAGTACTACATCCTTAGCCAAAACTTGGGGTCTTGCAGCCGGGGTCGTCATAGGTGGAGATTTCCCCCACGATATCCGTTCCCACGGTATTGACTTGTCAACTACCCGTTCACTTCAGGTCTCACAGCGGCCATCGAGATCGTCCACTTCGATGGCTCATTGGAACGCGACAAAGGCCCGATGACGATGAAAGTAATTTACACGTGTTCTATAAGCAACTAGATAGTTGGAAAACTTATGAAATATAACGACCTCTCGGTGTGGCTTCGAAAATCCAGTCCTTAGTAGGCTCCTAGACGCTTGTAACAGGATTTCTCTGCTCTCCCTTTAGCATTCAAGTCACGCGGCCTTCAAGCCAGAGAATCTTCCTTGAACTCGACACATCAGAAGATTGAAGCTTAAAGATATTTAGCGACGGCTATGTAGAACAAGGTGCATTGATACATAAGCGTTGGTAACGTGGTTAAAGGATCATCTATGATACAAGGACGCAATGCATGAAAGTGCACGGCTTCATGTCTTGTAAGGACCCCATTAGACCAACGGTTGGTAACGATGCAAGTCGAGATTTCCATTGCATTGATGTACTCCAGATAAAATTCCTGGCTTGGGGAACGCACCAATTGCGCCGATGTGATCTTGATGAAATTCTAGCTAATTGATTGGGAACTAACATTGCCGCGCTGCATCTTCCGAAATATGTTTGTACACTTCCTCGTGGAATGCTTTGATCAACCCTTGCGAGACATGGTCAGCAGGAGGCATGACTTGAGTGGCGAATAATCCACATAAGCCATTTTGACGATCAATGAACTATTCTCCAAATCAGCATTGCTTGGCCTTGAAGTCAAAATAGGCCCGAGATTCGTTACCCAGAACAAGTTCGCAGCTCCGCTCCAAACTAGTGTATTAGAGCCCCGCGACGGCGGGCAGTCATGGCCAGCTGTTTCGATGAGCAATCCTCCTAGACTCCAATTGTAGGTTTCTCCAGGGTAAAAGGCGCCGACTGCCCAAGATGGATCTTCCATCTTGCGGTTCAGCACAGATTTGCTCGTTGAGGTCAGATGGCCCTGAAACAAAAGGTCCGCTGTCTCAGGTTTCAGTATGCGACCATCGTTGACCAGAAGCGAATAGAGGAGTTGGAGAAAGTCTTGAACTGTGGCATATCCGCCTTGCCCACCGAAACAGTCAGTGACGCCAATATTCAAAGAGAGACCTTCAGGAACTGGTCTCAGCTTCTTTGTCTCCTCGTCTCGTTCTGCCAGGATTGCCAACTCTTTCTTTGCGACGTCCTGTCGATGGGTCCAAAACGTGAAGCTTGTAACTCCGAGTGGCTGCCATATATACTTTGACATGTACGTTTCGAGCTTCAAGCCCGTAAGTACCTCAACAAGCTTTCCCACCCAATCAATGGAGCAGCCATAATTCCAGCTTTCCCCAGGCTCAAACAATAACGGCAGATTGAAACGCTGCTCGATGGTTGGTTTGGAACTCAAATGTTCCCCAAGGAAGGACTGGACTCTGCGAAGTACTTCATTTGAAAAATCATAGCCTGTACCTGCCGAATGGGTCAACAGATGATGAAGTGTGATGGGACTTATGCGATCCTCGAGGATCGGCTCTCCATCTGTCTTGAACCCTTTTAAAATGCGCTGTCGCTTGAGGGTTGGGAGTAAGTCGGCCACATCATCGCCAAGACTAATGGTGCCGTTTTCCACCACTTGCAGAGCAGCAATTGATGTAGGAAGTTTGGTCAAAGAAGCCAAGGTGAACAGAGTGTTCTTCCCGATGGCGTTTTGGGAAGTGAATAGTGGTGAAGGCGATCCTAAATACGTGGAAAGGATTCGAGATCCTCAACCGATATATGAGCCGCGATTGGTAGGTGCTTGCGGGAAGGATGCAGTTACCATCACGCCGTATAGCTTCAGCTGCTATTGACGGGACATCGAGATTTTTGATGTCTTCATTTAGCCATAGTTCAAAAGATAATGCCATAATGAATTGAGTTTGTATATGGAAAAGGATGATAATGCCTTTGCCCATCAAGAAACTAACTGTTTATATTATCCTCGTCTCCGCCATGAGGTTGTATAACGCTTCAACTTGGTGGCCCAAGAAATGTTCCGAGGATAATGTAAACTTCTTGTGCATTAGCCTTTGAAGCCGACTACTGGTTGTCGGTCCTTCCCCGGCGTCTTTTCGCACCGTTTCCATTTCATCCGTCTCATCCGTCTCATCCATCTCTCCTATCTTCCCCGTGTCAACCGCCTTACCCGTGTCAACCGCCTTACCCGTGTCGCCTGTCTTAGCTGTGTAACCCGGTCCTACCCGTTGATTCTGTTTATAGCGTCTTACAGTTTCCTACTTAACAATAACAACTTGATCGTGTAAAAGAACCTTGGCCTAGTAATAAGAACTTGTTAATAGAACCTTGTCTCCTACACTTACTAGCATATGTAGATTCTAGTAAAACAGTATTATTCCAGAAATTGTTCATTTTATATTCTGAAAAATGCCCTACTATAAAATGCTATTAATTCTAGTAAGCCCTTCTAAGAGAGTCATCTTATCAACTAAAAAGATAAGTCTAAACCATCCACTGCCTTTAGCTCCAAAACTTACTCTAGGAGCTATAAAGTCTTCCTGCTCGAGGAGTAGCTTCATTACCCGACCCCAGCTTACAGATGCTCCTATTCAGGATGGTTTCGGCAGTAGGTCTCTCCAAGATTAACCTATAAGAAAAAGCCCGCAATTAATCCCCTTGAGTAATAGATATTATGCTCTATTACCCACGATATTATCGGCCTATAATACTCGGCGAGCTTTGCCCTATTTTTGGCTAGGTAGCTATCAACCTAGGCATCGTCTTTAAATATATTCGTAAAAGCGTATTTAGCGAGGGAAGAATATATGCTATATAAGGCTGCTAGAATAAGTGCATTATGCAATAGAGGATTACTCTAGGAAATAATACTTCTAAGTCAGATACTATTAAATCTAAAATCTTTCGAGACTCCCTACACTACGTCTACCAAAGACGGGTCAATAATTCCTATAGGGTCTATAGATAGACAAGAGGTAAATAGCGTACTTAGTGACTCATAGTTTATCAAAGTTAATATTGCATCGACTTCGTTACTAATTAAGTAAAGTTAGTGCTTCTAATAAATTCCATGAGTCAAACTAAGGCACCCTTAGGATAATAGCGCCCAAGGGGGTTATAAGGGTTGCAGAGAAGAATGCCGGCAATCTTCTTTCCTTATGCTTTAGCTTCTTATAGCCTGGCCTTATACTTTTCGATAATATCCTCGCAGAAAGGGTCGATATTATAGCGTAGCACCTATATCACCTCTATATCAGCGCGAAGGCCGAAGATTGGAATGAAGGCGCGAAAAAAAGGCTTGGTGATAAGGAAACCATCTCTATTATCTCTAGCTGCCTAGGCGATATGTTCGATAGCTGCGCTATACCCGTTGGTAATAGTGATGTGGCTTAAGTTGATTTCTTTGTGAGGATTTAAATGCTTTTTGATGAAATATGCGCAAGGGCAAGCCTTGACCGTTTTAATCCCGTTGTATTATCGCCATAGGCTAAAGCTTGCGGCTGAAGGGAGATATTACTAATAATACGCTGCAATAGCTCATCTTGCATAAGAACATTTTCAGCCATGCCCAGGCTGACATAGCCTAAAGGGTTTGTTATAGCGTCCCAAAGGTTTGCCGTTACTTCCTATAGGAGGGATCCGCCCTTGTTGGATGCTATCGCTTGGCCACGACCGGAGAGCTTCATGTTAAATAAGAAACTGCCAAAGAGAGCTATGCAATAAGTGCATTTGTAGAAAGTACATTGTCGAGTGAGCGAGATCTTTACTTGGATGTGTCAATGTCGCGCTATATACCCTGAAGCAGAGCTGGAAGTGTCCGGAGTAATTTAGTCAGTACACACTTTTGCAGTCCGTCAACACACTGGGCACTCGAAAAGTGGAGAATCTAATCCTTGAATTGTGGCATGGAACTCAGCCGGGCGTTCGACCTTCACAAGTGGATACCGGAGTGGCCCCAAGCCTGTCACCACAAAGCCAGCACATGAGGCACAAATCATCCCCGGCGCATTTATACCTTGACGGGCTTCGCTGTTATTCGGGAAACCGTTGCAACTTGATGGCCCTTAATCCCTTTCCTTATACACAATGCTCTGCAATCAATCCAAATCGAACAACATCATGCTGCCGCTGGAAAACCACGACATATCTTCCGTGCCAGCAGAAGGCGATGAGCGCCATGCTCTTGTTGCCATTAGCCCTCGTGGATTTTATATATGGCATCCTCTGAAACCATATATACTAAATAACTTTATCACCCCAGACGACCTACTCTTCCATGCTATTCACATGGGCGCGGCAGTCATAGACCCTCACAAATAGACCCTAATAGTCATTAGACTAGTGAAAAATCCCTTCGCACTTTGACTAGATCAGCTTAAACGCCTACTATAAAAATCGGTTATATCGTTTCACGAATGCTACGGCAGCCCAATCAAGCCTCCAATAGAGGTAGTATAGCGTATAGGGAACGTTATCTAGATAGGTGTCCCTCTTGTATCCTTTTCATTACTTGCTTCACCGCTCCCCGAGGCTCGTTTTATATGGTTAGATGGACTCGAGCACGGTAGCTTCTATGATATTGCAGCAGATCGCCACCAGAAACACCTACTATTAGACAAAGCCCAAAGTACAGAAGTTCTGGTAGCCTATATGATAAACGGGGAGCCACTAACGAAAGAGCGAGGAGGCCCGGTTAGGCTCGTCGTTCCTAGGTGGTTCGGCACCAACTCTACGAAATGGCTTTGCCGGTTAACGTTGGAAGATAAAAGGGCAGAAAAACTATATACTACGACTTTCTATAAAGAAATTAATCCCGAAGACCCTAAAGGGATAAAAAAACGGCCGGTTTAGGAGGTTATAGTTAACTTAATCGTTGTGCGGCCTAAGCCTAAGGCCGTGCTCGTGGGGCCAAAAGTTGCGATAGAGGGTGGGGCGTGGTGATATGAAGCAGTGACAGCTGTTCACATTTCTTTTGATGATGGTAAAAACTAGATTGCAATTGAAGTTGAAACAAGAAAGGACTTTAGCTGGCAGAAGTGGAAGATAGAATTAGATCTTCCATGCGGCTCCTACTCAGTCATGGCTCTGGTAGAGTCTGCGTCAGGTCAGATTTAACCACTGTCTGGGAGAAGGAATCACGTTCATGTGGTCAGCGTTTCTGTCAGCGCACTTGATGCTCTAGTCATTCCATCTGGGCACCTCGGGCTGCCCACTTACTCCTTCTGATTTGACCAGACTATTTCTGTTTGACTATTCTTTTAGTAGCTAAATCAGTGTCTCGTTGACAAGGTCCAAGTAAAGAAAAACGACAAGTTTCCAGTTCAATACAGGTTGTCCATAATATACGCAATTTGTCTCTGGCGGAATGTATCCGGCTCGCTATAAGCCAGCCCTGTTACGTTCACATCAAACACCAGATTTCTCTCACGCCCATCTCGATATTCAGGCCAGGTAAGAGATTGAGCTACACCAAGGGAACTGGTCAGCTCAGCAAATACACGCGAATAGGCCACTGTTACCTTGGCTAACGGGATTTCGATTAACAATAAAGCTAATCCAAGCTGTCGACATGACATCCGCCAGCTGGACCAGCTTGGCGGGTTTTCCAGCCATTGGGTTTTTGGAGATGACGGTTTCATAGCCTCGGCCGTTGATATTATCAAAAACAAATACAACCTCTTGGAAGTGGCCTGCGCCCCTGGCTGGTGAAACATTCTCCACGAGAACATTCCAGTGGTAGCTCCACACAGGTACATGCCGTCTAGACCACGACATTGTCGTAAATCTTCGACCGGCGTGCTGATATGCATCACCACTGAAGGCAGCAACACGTTTGTATTGCTTTCCGAGATGCGCAAGGGCTCTTTCAGGTCTGCTCTTGAGTGTAGCTGGTATGCCGACTGTAGGGTCATCAGAGTACAACCTCTCGATGGTGCGAACTGCCTGTTTGGAAACACCAACGGATCTGACGTATTGGGCGAACTGAGCCATTGTGTTGATACCTTGAGCAGCAAACTCCGTGCCCTCGTCAAAGTTAGTCCAAATAAGAATAGGCACCTTGACAAATTTGCCCTGCTTCAGTAGTGTGCTTCCGCTTGCCGTGATGAAGTCACCATCAACCACCTGGCCCCAACTTGGCGGCGAAGCAAACGAGCTGTTAAAGACCGCGCTGGGTTCTTTTGTGGGAATTTTTCTCAAGCATGCAAGTGACTCTGCTCCAGAGCAATTTGTAGCATGCAGGAGCTTAGCCCAATATGGCTCCCAAGTCTTTGAGGTCTGAGGTTTGAGCCCAAAGGTTAAAGGTGATCCACTCTGGAGGATGGCCGCACTGAAGAGCTCGTCATCTCGGCCCCCGTATGCGATGAGCTGGGACCCAACAGAGAAAGCTCCTGAACTCTCGCCCAAGATGGTGACCCGTTCTGGATTTCCACCGAAAGCAGCAATGTTTTCCTTGAGCCAGTGTAGGGCCAGTCGTTGATCTCGGTAACCAAGGTTTGTTGATCCTTCGGCAGCAAGCTCGGCGCTGTGAAGAAATCCCCAAGAGTGGAGGCGATAGTTCATGCTCGCGGCAATGATGGGCATGCCTTTCCTGACAGATTGTTCAACCATGAACGAGAGATTGTATCGGGGATCCGAACTTCCACCGTTCACCCAGCCACCACCATGGATCCAGACAGCACTGGGAGTTTGGCACCATCAGGTAAGCCGGCTGGGCGAACGACATTGATAGTCAGACAATCTTCAGACACGTGATTCCCCAGGACCCAAGTGTCGCTTCCGTAGCCAATACCCGACGGTGAGTATTCCGTTGCTTCCTGGACGTCTGTCCAGGTGCTGTTAAGAGGCTGTGGAACCCGCAGTCGGAGGTCATGGACGGGAGATTTGGCGTATGGCATACCGAGAAAAAGTCTTGATGGTAATGTTGGTTGTAGGTGCCTCTGTATGTGCCTTTGGATAAGTCGACAGTAGGGGGCCCAGGATCAGAAGTATGGCATGAGGTAGTTGGAGGGATCAATGCTGATGCTAGTAAAGCCCCAGGACTCAGAACAGTAGTAATAAACCTCATTCTCAAGGGTCGAAAGATGAAGACCAGGAGTAACAAGTTGCCCAAACTTGTGAATGTTTTGTTCGTACTAATCATATACATCCTCAACTTCTTCAGCCTCTTCCAAGTCCTTCGCATGAGCCTGGCGCATTAGTACCCCAGGTCGGAAGCCAGAACTACGTACTTGCTCCGCGGAGATATCTTTCATGAGCCATTCAAACTTTCCACAATCATGCGCATGATTTGGGGCTTGGACATGGGATTCGATTTCTGCCGCACCGTTGTAGCCGCTGTACCCGATATACCCGCTCCGCAGAACCACTTTCATGAACGAACAAACTTGTAAACGGGCCGTTTGGCTAGACCACACGACTAGATCAGGACATGGTCCAGCTGGGAAGCGGTGTTAATAAGACCATGGATACATTAGACTAATCTGTTGCACCGGTAACACCGATATTGGCCCGGATCAGGACTGAACTACCCCTATCACGAAGACTTCCTCCAGACATTTTCAGGATTAGCCTATATATTCGGACCGAAAACTCTTGTGGAGGTGGTCGTGAGCCGTGGACTTGGTATTGCGGGGGAATCAGCAAAGCTGGGGGTGGATCAGTGAGGACGTTGAATGGAGAAATCGTTATACCACGCTGGCGGTCCGTTGTAGTATAATTAGACGTCGTTAGGATGGTCATTCGTGAACCGAGAAGCTTAAAAAACATCACTCGATTTTTGATCAATTCTTTTCACCATGAAATCCTACACCTTGCTGGCGGCGTTGTGGCTGTGGGCCATCGCCCAGGCAAAACAGTTTGACGCATATCTTGCGGATTTTAGCCATCAGCAGCCACGTTCCATACGTCATGGCTGGGATAATCTCACTGTTGAAACGAATACGGGAACCTTTATCGGAATGTATAATGATACATATCCCAACGTGCGCCAGTTCCTGCGCATCCCCTTTGCCCAGGTACGTGAAGAAATAAGTCCCAGAAACCATTACCAATACCATATCTTTTCTTGCACCTGGTCTTCATTTCCTACTTACTCCCAGTAGCCACCAATTGGTGATCTTCGATTTGAGCCACCTCGGAAGCTCCCCCGCTCATCTAAACTCTTCGATTCCACTCACATCGGCCCTGGTACGTCCAATAGATCCCTATCGAGCTCTCGGTAGATCTGTATCGCTGAACATAGCTCTTGGGGCACTCGTAGCCTGCCCACAGTATGTCTCCTCGCAGCACGTCTTCTGGAACCAGTACGCACCGCCAAACCCCTTAATGAGTCTGGGCGAGCGGCGTGATCAGGGTGCTGTTGCGTGGTCCTCGTCTGAAGACTGCCTCACCCTCGCTGTGTGGACTCCTTCGTACGCGAACAAGTCGTCCCAGCTTCCTGTTGCCTTATTTATCACGGGTGGCGGTGGTCTCATTGGTGGGATCAATGTGCCCTCGCAGCTGCCGGAGCAGTGGGTATCACGCTCTCAGGAGCACATGGTTGTCACCATTAACTACCGTGTAAACATATTTGGAAGTAAGAAGCCTCAGCTGGTTTCATTCACTGCACGGTTTAATGGCTGGCGAGCTAATTTGTTACCAGATCCCAAATCCCGTGCTTTGAAAGAAACGTCGTTGACCTTGCTCGATGTGAGAGCTGCTGTCGAATGGGTGCACGAGAATATTGAGTATTTTGGAGGCGCCAAAGACAATATTCTTGTTAGTAATCTTCAAAAGCTCAACATGATTCGACTCTTCTAACATGCATGTACAGTTGTGGGGAGAATCCCAAGGTGCCAGATTGGTCGACATGTATAGCATGGCTTTTTGGGAAGAACCACTCGTTGCCAAGTTCGGCATCATTTCCAATGGCCCAAATTACATCATCAACACCACCGAAATCCCGGATCCATATGCCGACTTTGACGTTGTAGCCAGGAGTCTTGGCTGCAACTACGGTGATGACTACGAAGCGGAGCTTGAGTGTATGCGACAGATTTCTTGGGTACAAATTGAGGAATTCATAAACAGATATGACAAGAAGCCAGGCATCGACTTTGCAAACTATATTGGTCTGTAACATCTGGCGTTGACTGGAAAAGTCTGTGCTGACTTGCCGCATTGTTCTAGCTGACGAGGTATACATCTTTTCCAACAAATCTGATCGATATGCCAAGAACCTTGTGGCACAGGGACCTGCCATACGCTCGACCACAGCAACCGAACTGGAACCTTCGCCCAACTTGACTCATACTGCCGAGGTTGCCCGCGCTTTTAACTGTTTCGCCTTGGCCGACTCTAAACTGCGTGAGTCTGCTGGATTAGAGAGCTTCCGTTACTTTTACGTTGGTATGTCTTGGTTATATGCCTAATAACACTTCATCTCATTAATGGGGTGTGTAGGCAACTACTCCAACATCAGCCCCAAGCCGTGGCTGGGTGCCTATCACTGGACAGATCTCCTCATGATTTTTGGGACATATATGAAGATGGTCGGCGACACTCCTCAGGCTGAGGTCGAAACATCTGCTACTATGCAGGATTACTTTCTCGCTTTTCTCAAGAGCGGGACCGACATGGTGTATACTGTGGATTGGCCGACCTTTAACTCCCAGGGGAAACATGGAGGTTATATAGTTGAGTTCGGGAGTGATGGGGCTCCAGCTCGAAGGATTACTGGTAACTATCTCGATGCCTCTTGTTATAACTCCTGGATTGTCTTTCCCATATTATCTTGACCAAATTTGAGAAGAGAATTCAGATTTCCAATGAATAAACCTGAAGCTTGTGTTAGGCAACGTGCCTACCTATGTATTACCTTATTTCTATAGATAAGACAAGGGCAATTAGGTCTAAAAACTAAAGCATAATTTCCCATCGTCCTTTATTTAAATACTAAGGTAAATATTCAGCTAGTAGCTAGCCTAGCTTACACGAGTACCTCAAGGCTTATATAACGCTTTGTATATAGGTAATTATACTTGTTCTTTCCTTTCTGCGATAATGCATTTTATAGCTTTAAATAGAGAAAGGCGTTTAGCAATCAGGGAATAAGTAATAGCATAAGTTACTATTCTTATATATAGAGTTAAGAATTATAGCTAGTTGCTTTAAATTAAAAGACTTTACTATACTAAGAGATAAGAATATTAAGATACTTATATAATAATTAAAAGTATAAATTAAAGCCTTATTATTTTTAAAATATATTAATTAAGTTATTAATATTTTATTAATATATATAAAATGAAATTGTTTATATTAATAATATAATAGATATATATAATACATATAATAATAGACTAAGTATAATAAAAATCTTAATCTTTTATATTAATATAATAATAAAAAAATAAATAATTAATTAATTAATTAAAATTACTTATTATATTTTTCCTTAGATATCTTAATTATTATTTAATAAGTTCTTATATTATAGCTAGATCCTTTTTACCCTCTTGCACAAACTATATTATAACCCTCGCAGTTATATTATGTAGTTTCTATAAATCCCTAACCCTAATATATCTATTAAGCACTAAATTAATACTATACTAAAATAATATTAATCTAAGACTACTATAAGCTAAGAATAATATTTATCTAAGATTACTAAAAGTTAAATATAATAATATTTTAGTTTATAATTAATCTAAGTAATTTATATAAGTATATAAAATATATTTAATATATATTTTTATATATTACTTACCTTAGCTCTTTATATAACTTAATTATATTACATAGTATTAATTATATTATTAAATATAAGCTCTTATTTAAGATAATTATATTATATTATATTAATATAATATAATATAATTATTTTATTTTCTAAATAATATATAATTATTATATATTAATAAGTCTAATATAAAAAAGTCTCTATATTACTTTAAATAATAATATATATATATATATTAAATATTATAAATAAGTAAATATTATTAAAATCCTTATTTTATTGATAATAATTATATAAAGGTATTATAAATTAATTAATTAATTAAAATTCTTTATTATTACTTTAAAATATTTAGTTATTACTTAATAAATACATATATTATAATTATACTTATTATTAATATTATAATATTAAATATTTAATTATATTTTTTTAAAGTATTTTTTTTTAATATTTTAATTATTATTTATATATTTATATTTATTTAATTTAAAAACTTTTAGTATTAAATATTTTTTAAATAATTAAATTTTTTATTTTTTTCATATAAATTAAATATTTTATTTATTTTTAAGGGTTTATATTTTATTATATAATTATAAAGAGAGGTCCTAATAACCTCGACCCTTAGCTAACTAGGCCAAAAGGTCCGCCGCGCCCGTCTTAGTTAATAGATCACAGCTTAATTAGGCTCTATAGGGCATATAGGCCTTAGCTAAGGGCTTAATATATTTTAAATAATTGATAAAATAATATAATATATAATTATTTTTTTTAAAAAAAATATTATAGGTTTAAAAGTTAATTTTAAAAAATATTTAAATTATTTAAATTTTTAAACTAATATTTCTTTAATATTAATTAATAAAATAATATTAATTTATATTAATAAACTTTATAAATAAGCTATATAAATAAGTAAGCTATATAAAAATCTTATAAGTTATATCTTTTTATAAGTATAATAATTATATTTTTTCTAAAAGATTAATTACTTATATTAAGTATATATTAAAAAGAAGTATTAAATATAGTTAAATTATATTAATACCTATAATAGCTAATATATAAAAAAGTATAAATAAATATATTTTATATATTTTATAATAGCTGATAATTCTAAGGTATAACTTGTTATAAGCTATAAGTTTAATTTTAAGTATTAGCTAGGCTTATAATATATAGTATAAATTATTAACTATAATTAGCTATATTTATAAAGGTATATATACCTAAGACTAATATTATAATATAATATCTTTTTATATTAGTATTTATTCTTAAGATTATTTCTTATAATTATCTTCCTAGGTATATAACTATTTATCTAAGTACTAGGATTAGTTATAAGAAACTATAAACTATAAGGAAAAAGCAATAAAAGCCTTTAATCTTAATCCTCTAAGGCACCTCTTAGAAATTACGAATCCTCTATAGGTTATAGGTTTCTAAAAGGAAGAAAACTAAGGTTAAAATTCAACAGTTATTTACCTAGGAAATCTAAGGGTTCTTATAGGGAGTTCCCTAGGAATTCCCTAGGAATCCCTTTTAGGAAAGGTGGGTCTCTTAGTTGGGGAATTCCATTAGGAAAAGTAGGTCTCTTAGTAGGGGAATTCCTCGGCCCTTCTCGTCACGTGGTGCCCAAGGGATTCCACCACATAAAGGTTAAAGAGAAATAAAAGTTTTAAAAAAAGAATTTTTAATTAAAGAAAATATATTTAAATAATTTTAAAAATAATTAGTATTATAAGATAATTATATAGTTTATATTATTAAATAGCTCTTTCCTTAAGCTATATAATATTAAATATTATATTTATTTTAAAATTATATATAAAATATAAAAAAAATATAAAAACGTAATTAATATATATATTATAAGATATTTTTTATTTTTTATTAAGTATTAATATATATAATATATAAGTATTATAGTTATATAAGTATTATAAAAATCTCTTAACTTATATCTTTTAAATTTAATTAATTATTTTTTAATTACATAATATATTATAAGCTTTTATTAAGTCTAAGATATTTTTTACTTTTTAAGCTATATAAAATAACTCTAAGTTAAATATCTAATAAATTATAATTATTTATAAAGTTTATTATTATATCTTATATTATTAATAATATAATATTTAATTTTAATATAATATTATTTAGAAATTATATTAATTATTTAATTTTAAAAAACAGATTTTTATTTATTTTTTTTTAACTTAGATTTATAAGAATTCTTCTCTTAGCTTAATAATATTAAAGAAATAATTAATTAATTACTTATTAATTATAATATAATACTAATTAATATATATTATGCTTTAAATTTTATTAAATAATACTTATAGCATAAAATATATTCTTTTTATAAATATAGTTACTAAAGAGCTAAATATAAAGATTTAATTATTATTTATAATTAATTTAAGCTTATAATAAATATACTTATAAAATATAATATCTAATTAAATAATATCTATAATTTTAATAAGAAAAATATAATAATTAATTTTAATTAATTAAATAATTTATAATATTTTAATTTTTATTTTTAAAATTAAGATTTTTATAATACTTATATAATTATAAAACTTATTTATTATATATATTATTATTGTGACGATCGTGTGTTTCCCAAGGGATAAACCGGTCGTACTGGGTTTATGTTGGCAGGGAGTGCTGGGCGTAGTCTGAGCAATGGGGGGGTGTAAGTCACGTCTGGTAATGTGCTCAAGGGGTATTGAGTGTAACCAAGTTGTGTTGATAGCTGAGGTAGCTACTACATAAGAAAGTGCAATGAATGTGTCCTATATACTTGTCCTCCGATGTGTGATCATAGTGATATGGAATATATCACTACTGATCACGTTCGATATGTGCGATATGGGATATATCAAACCGATCATCGGGTCCACTATTCTCCGTGCCTGCTGACTCATCTTGGTGTGGCCGTCCTTTCGGCCACCCGTGACATGGGCCGTGACAATTATAAATTAATTAAAAAAAATTATAAAATTTTATAAAATTTTTATTAATTTTATATTTTTTTTTAAAAAAAAACTTTATTATTTTTTTATTAATAAGTTTTATTATATTTATTTTTCTTTATTTTAAATATTTATTTTTATTAAAAACTAATTTATTTAAACTTATTATTTATTTTTAATTTTTATTTATTAATATATCTTAATATAAATCTTAATTTTTTAAAACTTAAAAAATTAAAAATATAAAATTTAATTATTATTTTTAATAAAGGCTTATAAAAGCTTATAAGTATTATTTCTTTTTTAAGATTTATTTATATACTTTTATTTATTTTACCTAGGTTTTTATTTAATTTTATTTATAACTTAATTAAATAAATTATTTATTTAAGAGCTATTCTTAAATCTCTTTTTTCTATTTAAAGGGCTTTTTACGCGCGTTAAAAGTCTCAGAATGCGAAAATGTGGAACCAGTGTACAATTCAACCTATGGCTTACCATGGGCCAAGGACTATGGGTGCCGGTCACGTTCCAGATACCTTCCTATCTGAGACTACGTGCTGAGTGATGGCGCCTGGAGCAAGGTCGTAATGGATCCTTACAGTTCCTGCTTCCAACATAGGCCACTTATCGTGTTCAGCTGAGGGGTGGACGCGTTAATGGCACCCGCAACGGTTGGGCTAGCCAGGCACAGAGGCTTGTCTTCAAAAGTTCAATCAACATTGACAGCCATGCCGCGATGCTACCACATAAGACGATGACTCCGAGGCAAGATTTCCAGAATATCAGGACCTAAAATCGTGGAGGCGGTGTGCCACACCCAACCTGTACCTCGTGATCTCGCAATTATCCAATGCAGAAGGCTTCCAAGATCGAGTTCCCTTATGACGATGGCTTGGTCTGGACTTTCTGTGCACTGATGTAGGAGCTCTAGCTATCATAGCCTCATCTTCATATCCTGCGGCCTCCGTATATGCTTCTGCTCTTAGCCTTCGGCCGGTATAGAGAAGCCCATTGCTGCTCCAAAATGAGGTTGAGCTCTCTTGCGGCCACATCAACGACATGTTTCTCTATTAACAGAACTGAGTTAGGCAGGGTGGAGTAAAGTGGGGTAGCTGGGTGGGTAGCTGAATGTTGGTGCACACGAGAGGGATGACTTGGCGTACCGTCTTGCAAGATGGTTACGAGGCAGCCACGGGCGGTCAGACCTTATGTGCCAGCTGCCTTGTTCTGGGGGCCATTGAACGATGACCTATTGGATCGAGGCTGAGCAGTTCTGACATGGTCGTCGTATTGAATATCGAAATATATCATAGAACGACATGATCAACGTCTCTGATCAGATGCCACACCCTCGTCTAGCCGTTGTTAGCACATATTCAAGATAGCCACGGTATTAAAGAGGTACATGCAGTATGGCAGATAGCCCTGGTCATCGGAAGGATCCGTCCTGGCTGTTGGCCCTGCAGATTGATATGTGAGGGTAGACGTTGACTCAATGTCGCCAAGTCAACACTCTGGACGGTCAGCGCCTTTGAAATCAGCATGTGCATGCGACATGTCCATGAGGAAGTACACGGACATGAACCGCGCAGAGTTAAGCGTGTGGGTTAAGGTGCGCCCCGGCGTCAGCGTGGCCCAGGTCGCCGGCAAGGTCGCCCAGAGGCCTGCCTTAGACTTCGGGGGGCCATCCGCCGTTTTTGGCTATCTCTTTGCTTGCGCGGCGTAATGATGTGAGTACAAGAGGGGTACAGAAAGGTCTCTCTGAAAGTAAGTACGTCCAAAACACCATAGAAATGATTCATCCCTTGCGATAACTAAAATATAAGCGAGCACTCATTGTCACGACCTGACATGCACTTGTCACGTGCACAATGGAACCCACAAATTTCCTCACCAATCAGAACGGTGATCACTCACACGATCACCGTGATCAAGACCTATAGACAGAGTGATCAGGGCCCCGAACTAAAGTATATAGGACGCCTTCATTTCACGTTCATATGCACCAGCTACCTCAACTATCAATACAACTTGGTTACACTTAATAGCTTTGAGCACATCACCAGACGTGATTTACACCCTCCGCCTCAGAGTACGCAACCTGATCCTCTGCCAACATAAACCCAGCACGGCCGGTTTATCCCTCGGGAAATACTACGATCGTCGCACTCATAGTTCACCACATAAAGAATTTATAAGCAAAACACCTTACTAATCATTTCTAGTGTTTCGACAAGAGGAACCTGGTTCAGGAGGAGCGTAGAGTTTCATATGCGTAACTATATCATTTTCCCTTAGAATTAGACTTTTCGTATTCCTCGCGTATTTCTAAGGTGGCCGTGACAAAAGTCTACGCCTCTGGTAAAGACTTGAGAAGCTGGACGGCTTCACTGCTTAAAAAGTCTTCAAACGTTGTTAGAGTGACCCCGTACTTGTTTTGCAGATATTCTCCATCGATTGTCAAGTCCTGCTCGTTCGCCAACACTTGAAACGGCAGTGTGGGCAGGAGATGTCGCTGCGATGTGATCTCTTGATCAGTGCGCCCATGAACCCGTACAGTTCGCCCACTAACTTGGCATATAGTCTCAGCTGCCTCCTCAGGGGTCAGGTTCTGAAATCCGAGCTCGATTTCGTGTCCGTTAAAGGCGCCTGGATTGAGAAGCGCCTCGGCCGCAAACTTGCCCACGTCAGCCGCATCTAGATGGGGCATGCGACGTCCTGCTTTGTAGGCATGAGCGAGGATTCCTTTTGGCGCCAGCTCCGGAAAGTGATACTGAGAGTCGGGGATCAGGTAGTTGTGCATCAGGAACGATGGGCGGAGGATCGAGTATGAAGGGAGACCAGCCTGACGCACAACATCTTCGACCATGGCCTTTCCGGTGTAATAGGGCTCGAGTCCATCGACGCCAGTCCATAGCTCGGGTCGGCCGGTGAGAAATGCCGTGGACACGACGATTGTTAAGGAATTGGCCTGCTTTGCAGCATCGATAAAACTTTTGGCTTGGGAGAGTTGATCTTCTGGGTTGGGCGTCGGCCAGAGATTCAAAAAGATGCCCGTGACTCCAGCAGCAGCCGCCTGTATGGCCGGGACATTGTCGAAATCACCCTCGAAAAGAACCGAGCCAAGTCTTTCAAGTTCCAGAGCAGCCAGCGAGTTGCGGTTCCGAACAAGCGCGTAAACAGTCGCGCCACGGGCGAGGAGGACGCGAGCTGCTGAGCCGCCCTGTCTGCCAGTAGCCGCGGTGATGAGGAACGAAGGCGCCATGTTGACAGGCCAAGCAGCTGGATAGAAAGAGTCTTGTCTTGAATCAAGTTGCTATCCTTGGTTATTTTGTCTTGAGAAACCCCTCGTGGCATGATTGCGAGCCAGCCTGGCGGGGCTGTCCGAGTCAGAAAGGTGGGGGAGAGTCTGGAAGGATCCGAGTCAAGATACCTTTGTCAAGACCTCCAATTCGGGGTTTCATAGGCATCCGAGTCCCGGCTTGGCCAAACCGCCTGCATTGATCCAAACTATTTGGCCGGACCATGAAGCCAGATCGTACAGGATACACAAACTCGTCCTGTCAATCTGCTGCCTGCATCAGCCTAGCATCCCTCGTTTGTTGGCATTCCTTGAACAACCCCAAACATCATGGCTATTCGCAGTGAGCCTCCAAGCCTGGCGGCTGAGTCGACACCCGTGGCTGCTCTCGGAGTTGAAGATCCCCTTGCGAGATACAATCACAATGATAGCTCGTGCGCCATTGAACTAGCCCAGGACTATACCATTGGCGAGCATCTCCTCTGGGCACCTAGAAGAATCCGTGTAGGATGCATTGGCGCAGGTGCGTCGGGCATAATGCTGTGTTACAAGAAGGAAAAGGAGTTTGGAAACGACATCGACCTGGTTGTGTACGAACGTAAGTCCACCAACCGCGGCTATTGGAGCTATCGGAGACGAGTTGACTGTCAATAGGCCACGACCAGCCTGGAGGTGTCTGGTACACGAACAAGTACCCGGGCTGCCGATGTGACGTCCCGTCACCTGCGTATCAGTATTCATTTGCCCCCAAGCCAGACTGGCCGATGATGTACTCGTCCGCCCAAGACATCCAGGGGTATTATCGCGACTTTGCCGAAAGCCGAGGATACCTCGACAACTACATCAAGCTCAAGCATTCCGTCAATAAAGCCGTGTGGGACGAGGATAACGGCCAGTGGATCCTCAGCGTCACTGAAAGGTTATCGTCAGGCGAGACACGCGTCTTTGAGGACAGAGTCGACTTTTTGGTCGGCAACATTGGCGTCTTGCACACGTGGAAATGGCCCTCGATTCCTGGACGGGAACTTTTCAAGGGAAAAATGACCCACTCCGCCAACTACGACACCTCTCTCGACCTCAAGGATCAACGGGTCGCCGTGATCGGATCTGGCGCCTCGGCTGTGCAGATCGTCCCAGCCATCAAGGACGAGGCAGCTCACGTGGTATCTTTTTACCGAACGCCGCAGTGGATCAGCTCCGGAATGCAGGTGGAGGGCCTGACGGATGGCTCCAACATTGCGTGTATGCTGCTGCTGCTATACCAGAGTTGATGCTAAGCTGACTGAGGATAGTCACCGACGAGCAAAAGAAAAAGTTCAGGGATGACCCAGCCTACTACCTGGAATGTCGAAAGAAGATGGAAAACAATATCAACAGGGCTTTCCCTGTCATGCTCAAGGATCATCCCATGCAGACCGTGGGCCGTAAGGTGCGTTACGCTACAGCCCCCCGGGAGAATCTTGACTGACCGCATGTGTAGAAAGTAGCGGAGCGCATGGCAAGCATTATAAACAACGATCCGGCTCTTATGAAAAAGGTGATGCCAGACTTTGCCATGGGCTGTAGACGGCTCGGCCTTGGAGAAGAGTTCCTTCACGCCCTCAACACGCCCAAGGTTTCTCTTGCCGATTCGGGCATTGAAGTCTTTACTGAAACCGGAGTCAAGTGCAAGGATGGATCTACAATCGACTTTGACGTTGTGATCTGTGCCACTGGCTTTGATGTCAGTTTCAGGCCGCCCTTTGCGTTGATCGGCCGAGAGGGAAGGGTGCTAGGCGATGAGTGGGGCGCTGAGCCTGAAGCGTACCTCGCCCTGGCTGCTTCGGGGTATCCCAATTTCCTCAGTGAGTGCTGCACCCACGAGCAGTTGCCCAGATCTAACGCCCCCAGTTGGCTCACTGGGCCCTAACTGCCCTGCCGGCCATGGCTCCTTCGTCACTGTTCTCGAATCGGCCCAGAACTACGTCTGCAAAGTAATCCGCAAGCTGCAGACTGAGAACATCCTAAGCCTGGATGTCAAGAAAGAAGTCGTGGACGAGTACAACCAACATGTTCACCAGTGGCTTCAGAGAACGTATGTTTCTTTCCTTTACTTAGTGTGCTAGCTGACCTTCCTAGCGTCTGGGCAGCTGGATGTCGCTCATGGTTCAACGGAGGAGACCCTTCCGGGAAGATCAGAGCTCAGTACCCCGGTTCATTGATGCATTGGAGAGAGATGATGGATGAGCCTCGTTTTGAGGACTACAACATCAGGTACAGGGGCACCAACAGGTTCAAGTTTATGGGGAATGGCTTTACCAAGAAGGAAGTTGATGGGCAAGACTTGTCGTTTTACCTGGATCCTGACTGGATCAAGAGGCCTCTGTTTAGCCACTAGGGTCTGGAGGCTGTTTAGTACAGGACCATGGAGTACTCGAACATGAACGTGGAGAACGGTGCTTCACAGCATTGAGCTTTAATGCTGTTATGTGTTCATCAACGTGTTCTTGTATATTGTACCTGACAACTCCTCTCGGAGCTGTCATTGAACTCAACAACGAACGTGGACATTGCGGCATATCCAGACTAAAAAGAAGCTGAAAGCTGACTCTGATCCGACGGGATCCACTAGCATCCGATATGAACGAGACGGCCCATGATCGTACCGTGTTAACCTGGCCCATCGTCTGGAGGCACCTGTAGGAGAGCTGGAAGAAGTTGAACATGATTCTATTAACACCAGCTACAGACCAGATGACTCAAGTCCCCAACTATTCAATGGCCTCTATCGCCATGATGGCCGCATCTCTGACTTCAAATGCTCTCTTTGCAATACTGCTACTCTCGGGGGAGAACAGATCAAACCCGTGAGTACATCCCGGGTACACGTGCAGTTCCATGCCCACGCCAGCCTTGTAATACTTTGCAGCGAATTCAATCACCTCGTCTCTAAACAGATCCAGTTCACCCACTTCAACAAATGCGGGCGGTAACCCAGCGGCATCTCTCATACGTCCTGGAGAGGCGGTTTCAGGAACGTCTTGCTGCCCACGTTTTGGCCCAAGGAAGGCTGACCATCCCGTTTCGTTATCGATTGCAGTCCAGCTGGCTAGGGCCGAGGTGTGCTCATCCGCCACGATGGTCCTGTCGTCAAGCATCGGAGACAGGAGTATCATTTTGGCCAGCCTCGGGCCTCCTCTTTGACGTGCTAGGAGACATGTGGCGGCAGCAAGACCTCCTCCACCGCTATCCCCCATGATGGCGATGCGCTGGGGGTCAACAGTAAGGTGCTTCGCCTTGCTATAGAGCCACATGACCGCCGCGTAGATGTCGTTCAGAGGAGTTGGGTAGGGAAACTCTGGTGCGAGACGGTACTCGACGGACAGGAATGGAACGCGGGTTCGGGCAACGTAGCCAGCCACGAGGACATGATAGTCATCTACACTGCCCAAGATCATGCCTCCTCCGTGAATGTAGACGACGGCTGGATTTTGTGGTTGCTCGTCCGTGTGGTACCAACGAAGCAGGATCTCATGACCATCTGGACTCGGCGTATAGTAATCTTTAGTCCTCACATCGCTAGGAAAGTTGGGCCCTACGAGGGCCTTGATGCCAGGGGCGATGAGGGTACGTCTTGCATTGACGTCGCCGAGCTTTGGTGGCGGATGAGGATCAATACCACCGCTGAGTTTGCCTAGCACAGCGGCGAGCTCAGCGTTGACCTTGAAAGGCATGATGAGGCGCTGGTGAAGTGCGATTGCGCTTATGCTTCCTTGCGTCCATTTCTTGACGACGCTTATCTTCCCTCACATCCATTTATCCCCCTCACACAATTCAGACCTGACAGTTGCCTTCATGTCAGCGACCAAGAGATCAAGGTCTAGAACGACGAGTTATTCCTTTTGGGGACTAGAGCTCTCTACCCCAGACTTTCCCCAACACTTAGGGCTTTCACCCTGCATGTACAAGACATATTGACTCGCAATAGCTTTGTCAAGAGGCAAGGGTGGGACTAGGTTTTGTCAGAGTGGGTGACATGGCTTATTGCCCCATCATGGGCGGCGATCTTGCGCGTCTGACAGGCCTTAAATCATGGCACTTCAGCTCACTTCTTGAGTAGCATCAACTCCAGAGATCCATCCGCTGACAACCGACTCCCTGCCACTTTTTGTTCAACCTATTTTCGAATCATGGCGACTGACAACGCTTCTTCTATCAAGGCCAAAGAGGAGTGGTCGGAGCAATCGCAGTCCCGCGCTGAGCTCGCTGCCCGCTACTCATCCTTTGAGAAGAACCTCACGGTCAGGCAAGCTATTAAGCTCTACTGGCGGGCTATCCTCTGGATCTGCTACTGCCAGCTCACCATCATCGGCTACGGCATCGATGGCGTCGTGGCCGGGGCCCTCACGTCGACGCCCAAGTTCCGAGAGGACTACGGCGAACCATTTGACACGGGAACCAGCGTTAGCCACATCATCAGCGCCGACTGGCTCTCCATCTGGGCGGGCGTTTCCCAGATCACGGCCATCATCGGCGGCTTCAGCGTCGGGTACCTGGCAGACAAGGTCGGGAGGAAGTGGTCCCAGGTCATCTTCGCCGTCAACGCTATGGCGGGTGTGGCTCTCCAGTATGCATCCTTTGGGTCCATGCCCCTCATCACCGTCGGCAAGGGCATCAACGGCTTCTCCATCGGCGCGTGGATCGTCCTCGCGCCCCTGTACGCCTCCGAGGTGGCGCCCCTCCCGCTGCGAGGCTGGCTGACGGCCATGACAAACTTCTTCCTCTTTTGCGGCCTCTTGACCTTCAACGGCGTCATCTACGAGCTCGGACCTCTAGACTCTATCCTCGCGTACAGGCTCCCCCTGGCTCTGCAGTGGGCTGTCCCTGCGCTCATGCTGCTCACCGTCTGGGCCTGGCCCGAGTCTCCAACTTATCTCATCCGATGGGGGAAGCGCGACAAGGCCCTGAAGGCTATGAGGAAGCTCTACGGGCCCGACGGTATCATCGACCACTCAGGCCTGTACGCGCAGATCGAGGAGACACTCGACCACGAACGCCAGGGCTCCGTCGACAGCCGGGGATACATGGAATGCTTCAGCAGGGAGAACAGAAAGCGAACCTTTATCGCCGTCTTTGCCTTCACCATGGTCCAGGCGTCGGGCGGCATTTTTGTCCTAGGCTACCAGTCGTACTACTACCAGCTGATTGGGTACGAGACCAAGGCGTCTTTTCTCTTGAGCATGATGTGCAACCTTGTCATGTTCGTCGGCACGGTTCTCTCATGGTTTCTGCTTGATCGCGCAGGACGCCGGCCAATGTTTGTCTGGGGCGAGCTGGTCACGGCTTGCTGTCTCTTTGTCGTCGGGGGCTGTTCCATCGACGGGAGCATAGCCTCGTACAAGGCTGCTGTGGCCTTTATCTTTGTCTGGGTAGGTCTGCTCTTTTCGCTCTTCGGGGCTCGCTAACTGGTATCAGGCTTTCTTCTTCCAGCTGACCATTGGCACCATCGGCTTCACCATTGTCGCCGAGGTTCCCGCGCTCCGTCTTCGGTCGCGAACACAGGCCTTGGCAAACATCTCGCTGTCTCTCATCCAGTGGGTCATCGGATTTACTTTTCCATACCTCTTCAACCCCGATGCCGCCAATCTCGGTGGCAGAGTCGGATTCATCTACGGAGGACTTACGTTTCTCGGGTTTCTACTTGGATATATTTACATTCCCGAGACGCGAAAGAGAGGCGTTGACGAGCTGGATGTACTGTTCAGGGAAGGGGTGAAGCCAAGACACTTTTCAAAGGCAAATATCCAGGTTAACGGAGGGAACCTTGAGCTCATGAAGGATGCTTCTGACTAGGATATCACGGCAGCAGGTAGTTACATACGTCTAACCAATGGTTATTTAAACGTGATGCATCGGCACTACCATTCGCACAACCCTTGGAATTCGGGGTAATTGTGAAAGAATCCTTCACCGAGTTTCCAGTTATCAATAGCACCAAAAACCAAGCGCAGAGACGAACTAGCCGAGAGGTCATGATGGAGCAGAGCATCGGCAGTGAACTCCATATGCTCGCTGAGGGCTGCTAGAACATTGCAGGCCTTGCTCCAGTCGCTCGAGTACATCCTGATGAGTCCATCCCGTAGGAGCGGCCTACGTTTGTTAGCAGAACGAGAGAATGTCCCTTACCCAACTTACCAAGGTATGAAGTCGATGCACATTGGATGCGGTGCCTCAATCTGACATTCGGTTGGACGAAGCCAAGGCGGAAGCCTTTCGAAGCATTCTGGGGTTTGGTATGCCTGCCACTGTCTCATCATCAGGAACAGTACATCTGCGCGTTGTGAGAGTCCTACAATGACCATAGTATAGACAATCCAGTATGTTGCCAAGAGCTCCAAGCTCTTTCGTGCCCGGCTAAGTGGTTCCAGGTAATCCTTGAGACAGCCGGCCAGGCTATCACGCGAGCCGTCAAGCATGTATTCCATCAGACCCGGAGGGTCAGCAGCGTGCAGCAACTCGCCACACTTGACCCTGTGGATGAGGGTAGCGATGCGTTGATCCTCGGGACTCGAAGGACAATGAGAAGGAAGACTGAGATGGTTCTGGTGCACGGCTGTGGAAGGTTGAAGTGTGAACGGGGCGCTAAAGCTCGCAAATAATGAAGCATCTTGATCAGCTAGCAAATCAAATGCTGTGCCCGGGCACGGAAGAGTTGATGCCAAAGGCCCGGAAGCTGTACCAGGCTCAACGCCAGGAAGGGCATCCTCCGACGTGAAGTGCGCTCGGGCAGCGAAGGGTGAGACACCTAAAGCCCTACGAGGCGTCAACGCCCCAATACCGGGACTGTTGGAAGGCAATATGTCCAATAGAGAGCGCACGCTTTCCAGGACACCGCGAAGAGCCGCAAGCTGAGGCAAACAAGCGTGTTAGACCACGTCCTAGTAGGTCACCGGCGGACACACCTCTTCTTTCAGGAGCCTGTTCTCTTCAACCAGCTGCACTACTTGGCCGTGGCTCGGCTGCTCCTTTAGCAGCCTTATCTCGGCTTCGAGATCCTGAATGTGCTGCTTCTGGCGACGTCGATGCTCTCTCTGGGCCAGTCGATCGGCGTCCCGCTTTCTTTGCTTCTTGGCGTCCTGGGTTTGGCCGGGCGACTCCCCGGCTGCATTGCTCTGTGCCGTCTTCATGCTTAGAACATGGGCCACGGAGCAGAGTGCAACACAGCAGCTGGGGTGGTGATGGGCGGTTTATGCACTCCGCATACAGGGTCAAGGAGGACAGAAGCGGGGAAGCGAGGAGAAGGGTGAGAAGCCGGTTACTAGTCGGAGATGCTCTTATCCAATCGGATTCACGCACTGCATTGGCTACCTTGGGCGCGCTGTAATACTACCTAATCCCAAGTGACATACGCACGCTCTGCCGCCTCGGCCAGCGACAAGTACCTCTAAATTCAGACAACATCATTGTCGCGCTTCAAGCCACCACCATTGCGGATGCTTGCGGAAAAACTCAGCCTCCAACTTCCATCTAGACAAGTCCAGAATACTGCTTTCCAGCCGCCCTATGTCCCCATCCAAAAGATTCTGGGACGCCTGGAAGTCCACGACAAGATGCTTGCCAATATCCTTCATGACCTCAAACGCCTTGTTCATATCATTCATGGACAGCCGAATCAGTTCTTCTCGCAAGTCGGGCCTGATGAGTCAGCAAGAACCATTAACCGGAGCACATCCAACTCACCATGGAACCTGGTCCAGAACAGCGTGGTGCTCAACCTCGAGCTGCAACGGTGTCGGACGTAACCACGTCGGCAGAGCGTGATATGACTTTTCGTCTAGCGTAGCTTGCCACTAAGCCCTAACGTTAGGCAGGACCATGCATCGCGGACAGACGGCTCTTACCCGGAAGAGTAGGTAGAGTATCCAGTAGGCGGCCAAAAACTCGGAGGACTTCTTCATCAGCCTCATCGGCTCGGTGAATACTTTGAGCTCGATGGAAAGTGTGTTCTTTGGGTTGCTTAGCAGAAAGTCAGTGAATGTAGGGGGGCCAATATCGTAAATCTGAGAGCGGGCAATGTTGAGGATGCGGTGCATCTCAGCGTCGCGCGGCGGCGGCGGCGATATGAAGCATGGCAGTTTTGAACAAGGATGGACAGAGAAGACAGACGCGAGGCTCCCGGTGTACAGTCCCTTGATGCCGGCGGGCGTGGTTCTTGAGGTCCTGAAGACTTGCTCTCGGTTCGAGGCGCCATCGCCAGGTTGTACTCCCGAGTCGTCGGTGTGGAATTCCTCCCACTCGGCCGTGCACACGTCTGTCTTGCAGATATCTGGGTCAGGATAGCTTGAAGCCATAAGAGGCCGTTGGACACGGGCGCCGGACGTACCGTGGTGAGGATCAAGCCACCAGTTAGCGACGGGGTCGAGCACGTGCACGGCTGAGCCGTGACTCCAGAGGCTGTTGTCGGACGAGGAACCTGTTGAGCTCACAATTGAAACTCCTGATGTTGACTCAAGATGAGTATCGTTGCCGGTAGTAATGTCTGGGAGAATCATATCGATGTTGCCCAGGACATGCTCCGTTGAAGAGTTTGGCATGCCAGTGGCTGGCATAACCTCACTCGCTCCCAAGGTCTCCGTGTCGACGTCGAGAGTAGCTCTGTCGTCGACCACAAGCTGTTCTGATGGCCCCGAGCCATGCTGCAGGGCCCATTCTTGGCCCGGTGACTGATGGTGATCTTTGCGGCGAGCCTCGAATCGACTTTTGATCTCGGAACCAATTTGTACGACTTCTTGCAACCGATCAACAAGTTCGTAGAGCTGCTGCATCTTTGCGGAGGATAGTGAGCTACGCCATGTACGCAGATACCGGAGGCAGTCTAGCTTACCTCCTCCCGAAGCTTCGCATTCTCGGAAACGAGTTGGGCAATCTCGGATTCTCCTCCCTGTTGGATGACCTGCAGCTGCTTTTCGAGCTGCGCAATGTGCTCTCGCTGGCGCTTGCGGTGCTTTTGCTGAGCAATGCGGTCTGTCTGGCGCTTCTTCTCTGCACGTCCCTGGTCGTCTCGCGCGGGAGTCTTGGGCGCCTGCTCCTCCATTGTGTCTTGTTCCGCGCTGGGTCTCGACGCGAGTTCGGCCGTTTTTTCTACAGACACTTCTTGCCGACGCATCTCAGTTGTTTCCAAGATATGGGGCTAGTATAAGAACAGTGTCAAGTTGTTGAGATGAGGTGCAAGTTTGTGGGGGTGTGCTGATGGGAGGAAGATGAGACCGAGTACCAGTTGTCCGGTACGATGGACCCATGGACTTGCACAACGCGGGGAAGAATGCGGGGAATCGTTTTAATCATAGCATGGCAGGCTTTTACAGTAGCGCCTCGCGGCTCAGTTCCCGAGGTTATCAGATCTACTGTACAGGCACGGTATACTACACTACTGGACGCATTTGTTTGGCGTTGCCTCCCAGCCCATACTATAATAGCACGCGTGTTGAATTGTGAATCTCCATCTCCTCTTCATTCCCAGAGTCCTAGCCAACACTCTGCGCCGTGCTTTGAATGCTACCGAGTACAACAGCCTTCGACCTATTCTGGTCCATAAACTTGGCGCAATCGTCCGCCACGGCGGCCTGCACATCCGGCTCCCCCATGGTCCGTCCGAACCTGTAGAATGCTTCTTCGTCCTCAAATGAGAGCTCGATCATGACATCGTAATCAAAGTCCTGTTGGCTGCCGCTCAGCAGCAAGGCAGGAAATTCCCCCTCCTGTTCTTTGGCCCCAGACCGTTGGATGTAGCGTCTTGTGTGAGAGAGGGGGAAATTCACACCGGCCAAGGACTTGACGAGAGGTATATGGATGGTTTCGTAGTGGTGGTAAAACTCTTTGGGGGAGAGCGTAGGCTTCCGGTAAGCCAGCATGAGAACGTGGTAGGGCATGATGATTTGATTTGTGCTGGTGGTGGTCAATGTTCTGCTAAAGCATTGTCTTTTGAGTTTGAAAGTCCTCAAATAACAGCCATCTTGTCATTTGCCACAAAATTGGAGTCATTCCCACCGTTTCTTGACATGTCTTGGCCAAGTCAAACCCCGCATTTGCGAGTCAAGGGGAGCGAGTCAACAACATTTTCGGCCCGAGACTTACCCTAGACAGTCATTCCTTAATGATGAGACCTGGTGTACATAATGGCGCCGTACTGATAATTCTTTATAGGATAATTGCTAGGTCACAATTTCTGAGCCATTCAACTTCCCTTGAACATGGATCCCCGTATCTCTGCAGCGATTGAGGAGTCTAGACTCCGAGGGGAAGAGGGCGTTGCGGTGTCCGTTTACTGCAAGGGCAAACTGATAATCGACTCATACGCTGGCCTTGCAGACCCAGATAACAACAAACCCGTCAACAATGAAACACTATTCCCCGTCTTCTCTGTCACCAAAGGCGTCACAGCCCTCGCAGCCCATCTCCAAGTAGAGCGGGGTCTTCTCGACGTGAAAGCCCCGATAGCCAAGTACTGGCCCGAGTTCGCGGCCAACGGCAAGGGAGACACGACGGTCGAGGATGCCCTCTCTCACCGGGCGGGAATCCCCCAGATGCCACAGGGGGTCACTCCCGAACTCATGGCGGACTGGGACTGGATGGTCAAGGGGATTGCAGACCTGAAGCCGCTGTTTGCCCCAGGCAAGGTCAACGCCTACCACGTCTTGTCATGGGGCTGGATCGTTGGCGAACTAGTCCGTCGCACGGACCCTGCCAAGAGACCCTTTGACAAATTTGTTGTCGAGGAAATCTTTGAACCTCTCGGCATCTCTCACGACATCTTCCTGGGAGTGCCCGACTCGGAGCTTCCCAGGGTTGCTGTGCTCAAGGGTGGACTGGGAGCCCCTATCGACGACCAGTACTACACCAGCCCTGAAGCCGTGTTTCCGGCTGCCCCTGTGCACAACTTGAGAGTTGTCCAGCAGTCGATACACCCCGGCGCTGGTATCGTGACCACTGCTTCAGCCATGGCACGTGTCTTTGCACTGCTTGCGCAGGGCGGAGAGCTCGACGGCGTGCGGATCTTGTCCAAAGACCGCATCAAGACCTTCACCGAGCCTCGCGAGGGGGCCCGGGACCCGGACAAGGTTATCCCGATCCCTGTATGGTGTGGCAAAGCCGGATACTTCCTGGGTGGGCAGCCTGGCGCCTCGTCACCTCTGGTGCCAAACCACCCGGACGTGATCTACAGCCCTGGAGCCGGGGGTTCCTATGCCTGGGCTGACTTGAGGGACAATGTTTCGGTGGCCATTTGCCACAACAATATGGATACGGGCATCATTTTTGAGCCTGAACCGACGTATGGCCCGATTGTGAGAGCGATCCAGGAGATTGTGGCAGAACTTGAGACAAAGGGAGGGACGGCCTAGCGAGATAGAGAACTGGAGTGTTTTCAGGTTTCATAGTGTCAATAGAGCCAATTAAGGAGTTCCCTCAACAGATCTCATTAATGTGAGGCCCTGAACCTGGAGATTGCATCATTCTTGGACATAAGAACGTACCATTGACGGTTTGCGTTGCAATCACTCGCATGATCTGGGCCCAAAGCTCCCAAGTGGAATGGGACTCTTCAGCAAGTCATGTCAGAGACGTATGGCTTAGATCTCGTGCCTAGGTAAAGAGTCCCTACTTCAGCCTGTGGCGGAATTGCTCAGGAATGACCGATCATTTAGGATATAAGAGGCTGGAATTGATATGGCTACGGATTATCTAGCACAGATGGCCTCCATCTACATTATACGTCGCTCCGGTGATGAAACTCGCCTCGTCACTCACCAGAAACGCAATCAGCTGTGCCACCTCTTTTGGGTCCCCCTTTCTGTCGAGGGCCTGGGCAGACGTGGGAACCTGAGACCCTCGCTGCTCCATGCCTTGCGTCATGGGTGTGTTGATAGCTCCTGGAAGAGATTATTAGACATGCGAAAGAAAGAGACGACCGTCGTCCTTACCAGGGGCAATCGCATTGACTCTAATGGCCCGGGAACCGACCTCTCTGGCCACCGACTTTGTCATGCCAATGACTGCATGCTTGCTTGCCGCATAGATGGACCAGGTCGGGCCTCCCACTTTGCCAGCGACACTGGCAGCATTTACCTGCATGCGTTAGCACCAGGTCGGCCGTGAGTCCAAGGTAACCCACGATGGAACCTCCATTGCTCATATGCTTTAGTTGAGCCCTCATGCTGTTGAAAACCCCTTTGGCATTGACGTCCATGAGGATATCCCAGTGTGCGTCGGTCTCCTCAGTAATAACCACGCCGTCGGTAACAACGCCAGCTAGATTGACGGCACTGCTGAGGTTTCCCAGTTTAGTAGCCGTGCTGCGAATCCACTCCTCAACTTGGTCACCCTTGCGAACATCTACTACGGTAGTCAGGTGGCTTTGGCCGCCAGTGGTTGGGAGCTCCTGGGCAGCGCGCTTCAAGCCTTCTTCGTTCAGATCAGCCAGCGAGAGGATCGCTCCGCGAGATGCCAACAGCCGAGCTGTAGCCAAGCCAATCCCGCTGGAGGCGCCCGTGATGGCGATCTGGCAGGCAAGATCTTCGTCAGCACCAGGGTACCAGGAGAGACCAGAGGGGGACATACGACTTTCCCTGTCAGAGACATGGCGATATTGTGAAATAGTCGAATGCGTTCAGACGAGTCTATCAACAGATGGCTTCGGGTTCATCTCAGTCCTTCTTTCTATACAGAAGCAGAAGCTGATGGTTGGGTATTGGGGGCGGTTGACACGACAGAGAGAGTCAGGCCGATGGCTGGGCAAGCCTTGCAGCTGTCAAAGGGGACGAGTCAGTTGTGAACTTGTGCTGGAGCTCGGCTTATGTCCCTCGTAAACTGCCCTCCAACAATGAACTCTCCTGCCGCTGCTCTAGCTCTTGGTACCCTTACTCAAGATTCTCTCGAGAGTATCATGTTAATCCCGAGGCAGCCGGGAGGCTTTTTACTTCGGGATCGTAGACAACAATAGCGATGCCGAGAGTGGGGCCTACGTACCTACGGGCCAAGGGCAGCCACACCATGCCTCGATGTCTCTCCAAAGGACGGTGACAAGCATGCCTTTTCAACCAGGTTAACCGGCCTTGTGAAAACAAATCTTCTGGTGCTCTTTTCCCACAGTATCCAACAACTTTACACCGACCACATCTCTTGCTTGTGAAAATCTCCATACCAGGCTCTTGGCCTTCAATGGCGCCATAGCCATTCTTCGTTCCTCAAGGCTCTATGCGCAAGCCACGGCTTGCCTCTCCTGTCATTGGACCACCGTCTTTGACAGGGATACTGTTGCCGCGAACAGCAAGTTTCATTGGCGAAGATGGATCTAACTACATCCGGTAGCCCAAGAGCTGCACTACAGAGCCAGAATTAGATTCCCTCAGCAGATTCGATCTTTTAACCAGCATAATGCACACAGTAGAGGATTAAAATAGGAATTAAATGATCGAGCATACAAAGCGACTCTCTTTATACCTAAAAAGTTATTCTTTTGTGTGAAGTAAGCTTTTTCGGGTTTTTAGTGGATTTAAATGTAGATTTTTTTTTTTACCGAGTCTGTGATTTCACCAAGTCCCACGCGACCTCGCCAACCCGACCACACTTCCATGCGCGGATCTGTGGTTCAGCGTGAACCCGCCGCGGACTAGCGACCAGGGCTCTCTGCTCGCCACAGCGCCGCCTGTGTCTCCATCATTACCCTCCACTGTTGCTCCCCAGGACCTGGAGCCGGAGGAAAGCACGAGCGCGGGATATATGCCTCGAACGGGCGACCCGTCGTGGGATCTTTAAGATAAGGACCCAGGGTGCCCAGGAGGTAGTTAAGGCGAACAAATAGATCATCAGGGCCTCTCAATGCCATAAACATAAAGTACTACTCAAATACTCGCCATGTCAGCAGCGGCATCCCATTTAGTACTACTAGAACTAGTAAGCTTACTAGTCCGTGTATAAACTGGTCCCGCGCATAAATGCGACCCTCGTGCGGCTAAATGGGGACCAATATAAAATTAAAGGCCAAAAGTCTGGAATGGCCCCACCCACCACTTACACACCTCATTTTCAACCTTCATCTTCACACCGCATTTACGCAATAAATAGAAATCAGATTGAGATAAAAGCTATACCATTTTGAAGCCCTAATTCCGTAGATTAATATTTAGTATACCATCCGTGCGCCCGGATGCAGGCTCGCAGCCTGTTGCGGGCCGAAGTCGTCAGCTTCAAAATCAGATGGTCAGGCAAGGCCTCCCACGCTTCTTGGATCCATTTAATCAGCAACTTCCTGTCGGCCTTGCTACTTTGTAATCTGACAAATTGAGGGTATAACCTTCGCAGCTTAGCCTTCAATGCCTTCCAGATATGTTCAATCGGGTTCAAATCCGGCGAGTGTGCCGGCCAGTGGATGGGCCGGATCCCATGCAAAAGCAGCCAGTCCATTGACCCCTTGGCTGTGTGAATATGGGCGTTGTCTTGCTGGAAAAGCTCGAATTCGTCGAGGAAAGGAAGGAGACCTTCTGTCAGCGCCTTTCTATAGCTCCAAGATGAATATCCCTTCCTCTTGGCCAGTTGATCTCTCGTCATAGCGATGATATGTGTCCTCTTGGCCCCGGCGATGCCTCCCCATATCATAATCGACTGATAAGGCTTTCCATGAGACTGTATATTCACTAAATCCTTCCTATACTTCTCATCAGGCCGTCGAAAGACCTAGCCGTCAGGGTTATTGGGCGCGTTTTGAACCGTGACTTCGTCGGTGAAGCAGATCTGCGAGGGATATCAGGAAGGGAAAAAGACTCTATCTTTGACGCCTCAAACCTTGATATAATCGTCAAGATGATGTACCCAAAATTGGCAGTATTTAAGCCTCTCTTTTGCGTCTTCTTCTGATAGAAAGATCCGTCTTCTTGACCGCCATTTGCGGCGCCAATGGCTATGAAGACGGCGCTTTAAGGTGCGAATAGAGACATCTAAGTCTAGCTTAATTAAGACGTCTTGCCATGTGAGATCGCGATGCCGGTTAATATATGAATTGATCCTCATAATCTGCAAAGCTGAGAGCTTCTTTGGACGCCCTTTTCGGGGCCTTGATCGTAGGTCTTGGTGGTTTTCCCATCGTCTCTTGGTCTTTGAGACCGTGCCTTGCGAGGTGCTAAAATTGCGCGTAACTTGGCTCTGAGATTTGCCGGCCCGTAGCTCGGCCATCATCGCTGCTCTTTGCTCGGGAGTAAATTCATGGTTAGAAACGCGATTTCTGCTTATTTCAGTACCAAAAGAGCGATCTTCAGGTGCCATTTTTGCCTGATATCTGGAGGTTGAAGATTGAGTGATTGTTCAGTCACTTTCGCAAAAAGCGGGGTTGCCGTGAGGCCATTCCAGACTTTTGGCACGTGCTTGTAGCAAGCTCACGCGTTCCCATCCGGTGATCCAATGGGAACTGCCTATAACAGTTTGCTATAAAGGCATCGCATTAGTATAGAGCACCCCATGGGTGAGGACAGTCACTCAGAAGCACCTAAATTGGTGGGAATTATTGCGGTGACCACCGCATGCATAAATGCGCAGAGTTCATGAGGTCAGAGCATGCCGGCGTTTATACTATCGAAATTATTAAAGATCGAGCAAATGAGGTCGGCAAAGGTGGATGATGGAGCCTTGTTAGGTGTAACGAGCAAGCCCCAGCATTCCTCTAGGTTCGTGGCAAGCCCATGCACAGGTGCAATGCTAAATGACGGTTAGAAATCTCGAGGCCATTCGATGGCAAATACGTACTTAATAGTTGCATTGTTATCGTCATGCAAAATCTGGATTGGGTATTCAGCGGGTCGTGGCACGCTCTTGCCCCGAGGGGTTGGCGGAAGAAAGTCAAGATTGCTGGTAAGTCCCGCCATGTGTACTTGTGTTGTTGGTCGTGAAGCCAAAGTGGAGATCTCGGTTGTGAGCTCCTCCATGTCATCCAAGGAGCTTTGACGATAAGATATTGTCGAGGTCCTAGGTTGATTAGTCACTGCATTCGATAGTCTTAAAAGGTCTGAAACCTACCGACTGTGGGTACCAGACACTGGACAATTGGGCAGCCAGGCCTGAATCCAAGGATGTTGCATAGCTGTTGCTGAGTTCATTCTGCTTTCCGCCTTTGGCTTCATTGCATCACGAATAAACGCCTGACCTTTTTCACTCACGTTGCGGTCGCGCAGAGGAGCACAAGGGAATGGTTCACCGAGGTTTGTTGCGAACTGTATCGTTGAGGATGAACTCGAGAACGGCACGGTATTCGTTAGGATGAAGAAGACGGTAACTCCCAAGGCCCAGATATCTGGCTTTTGGTAGTCCCTGGTCGGGCAACTCATCTGATCGGTAGTGAGGAGCTCAGGCGCCATGTATTGCCATGTACCAATGGCGAGATCTGTGGTGTTCGTATCTGTTCCGACTCTCTTGCTGATGCCGAAGTCACCCAATTTGATCCACCAGTCGCTAGGAGGAACTCCCCGCGGATGTCTGTGAATCAAAATATTCTTATACCGTTGGTCAGGTGTTCCCAAGCTCTTGAGATACGATTTACTTTGTGTCATGGCGTACTTACCCGGGGCTTTATATCACGATGTGCAAACCCTTCAGCATGCATGAGCGCAATACCCGAAAGGATCTGACTCGTGATTTGTCGACATTCGTCTTCGGGTAAGCCTTGTAGATTCCGAACGTAGGTGGATAGATCGCCCGCAGGAAAATATTCCATGGCGATGTACAACCTTGTTGATGATGCATACCAACCCAGCGACTTTACAAAATACTTCGAATACTAAACTTGGAGGTGAGTTTCCACGAAAATCTTTGAACATATCGAGATTAAATTGCTCTTTACATACTCTGTCATGGGAAAATTTGACGATAGCTGCAAGCTCGCGTTCATAGCGACGTTTCGAATCGCTATTCTGGAGCCAAATCTTCTTGACGGCGCGTTCAGTGAAGTGTCGGCTTCCTTTGACACAAGTTTCTAGAACAACTTCGCCTTGGCCACCATGGCCTATGTTGCGCACTTTCTTCCAATGTTCCTGTCGTTGCGGAGCAGAGGGGGGTGCATCAGGGTCATTATGGAGGTGGATGGTAAATATTCCGTTGGAGTGGGTGGACAATCTCAAGTCTCGGACAATGTCAGACAAATGTTCTTCCATGTTGTCATGAGTATTAGGCTACTAGTCTTGTACGGTGGCGACTAGATCAGGAGGGAGACCAGAGAAAGATTTGAGCAATGGATGTCAGCATTTGGAGACAGTTGGCCTCGAGGGCTGAATCTGAACTAAATAATACACTGTAACAGGTTGGCTGCTTATTTGCGTAAGTAATCGATAATTGCATAAGCCACTTTTTATTTAGCCCTTCGTGGCGTCTCATAACTCATTGGCGTAGAAGGGGAAGGGCTAGAACGGTCTGTTCAGCTGATAAAATGTGAGCCGTGCCGCCTTTGTGAGTACCAGGGTGTATTGCTTTACTAATTAGGCATATCGACTTCGGTGAAATATTGGTCCTAAAACTATGTCAGGACATACGATATTCTCCTATCGAATGCATCTAGTAGCATATCATGCTCATAGCGTCCATGACCTTCTTAACGTATCGCGACCCAACCTCCACACCATCCTGAACCTCAAACTCCCTGGGATCACCGAAGTCTCTATTACTCTCATCCAAGCAGGTCAAACAGGTCTCGACGACCCGACTGTATACATCACCCATGGTAGCTCTAAGTTGGGTCCGGCTCATCAAAATCAGCTGGTTCTTGATAGCATCAGGCTTAAGGTTCTGCGAGAGACCTTGATTACCTCGCAGTGTCGCCTCGTCATCTTGATAATCCACAAGCGAATGCCATAAGCCAATCTCAAGAAGGCAGACACCAAGACTGTAAATATCGTGCTGCATAACAAAGTTGACCTTTTCGCTACCCATACGTGATGGGTGCTGGTACACGATGTCCTTCCGGTCTGCTTTGGAAGCATTTGTTGGTCCCTCTGCGTATCTGAAGAGCTGGAATCCAACTAGACACATAACCAGCTCATCAGAACCTTTTCCGGGGCGTTCAAGAGTCAGGATAGTTTCCGGTGTAATGTTTTTGTGGACGAACTCGTACAGATGGACGTAATAGACTGCGGTAACGAGCTGTCGAGCTATCTTGAGTCGCTTCGTCAGCGAGTCGGGAATGCTGCCCGAAAGAAGAAGCTCTCTACAGTTTCGAATGGTAGAGTAACCTTCTGGGACCCCAAATACAAAGGTAAGAGATAGGTCTGTTGACGATTGCACGATTCCTTTGCATTTCAAAGTCCCAAACGTAAAGGGGCTTGAGTCTCGAAGGCGGGATGCAAGTTCCCGAGCATCTCTCAATGCGACGATATCCCGGGAAACAGTGTCGACGATAAAGTGTTTGTTCTCATTTCGTTTGATACCAACTTGAGCCTTGCAATATGGGATGGCTCTTCTCTCGAGATTCTCAAGTACTTTCTCCGCAAGCTTGACTGACTCAGTGATATCAAAAGATTGACGGAATTTCAAGCCCGTGCGGGCTGGTTCCTCGGGGTCTCGAGCTTTCGCTTGAGATACACTTTTTAGCACCCGATCAACAGCTGTAGGGCTCGTCTTGATGATTTGAAACCAAGATGGTTCGAATCGCTGTTGCCATGCCTCAAGATCGGCCACTGTACTTTGAAAGCTTTCCCGGAGATTCAGGAAATGAAGAGCCTTGACTTTCTGGAGTTTGCGTGTTTGTCAGGCTTCGAGATGACGAGAATAGCAGCTTCTAGTTTGGACTGGAGGATACGTAGGATGCGTGACTGAAGCTCTCGCTGGTCATCAGTCATTCCACTTTCTAATTCCCTCATGACTTCGAGTTGACTGGCAAGTCGTGACCAGCATATTTGTATTCTGACCGACAATTCGTCGGCGATTGTATCAATCTGGCCATAGTCCTTGTATGCCTGGACCAATATTTTCCCGAACCTGATGCAGTAAGCTTAGCCTCATTCTTTTCCTTGGCTGATTGCTGACTCACTTGATACAGACATCAATAGTACCAGCGACTCCAGCAATGCTCAACGCCAGCTCAGCCATGATAAAGACTACGACAGAAGCTCTTCAGGTACAGGAACAGGGAATCAAGAGGTAGATTCGTTTCGGAAGCTGTGTACTCCAAGGACACCTGTGGCTGGCGCAAAAGTCCTTAATAAGAACAGTTCTGTGTTTATCGTGAAAGGCACCATTGATCTGCCAACATTCCAGGCATTTCCTATGGCTGATTTTCAATTTCAAGCTTGTCTCAAAGTCTCACGGCTAACCGGCATCCTGATGCCATGTGACCAATAGTTGGCTGGACTTGAGAACGCCATGGCTTGCCAATGCAACTTATTGATTGGGCATCCCTTATTAGCCACCTGCAACTTTGCTTTTTATCGTATCCAAGCCTCTCAATCCTTTTTCAGCTGCAATTACATTTCCGGGCCTGGAAATCAGAATAGAACGATGCCAGTCAGATAAAAGGTCCTATTATTTATGTAGTAGTGATTATAACCGCTAAAAATAGTCTAAACCCTATCTAGTACTGTATGTGTAATGGCAAATATCCTAGCATTCAAGAGCTTCACTGCGTCTTACGGGCCCATTACCTAGCCGCTGAGTAGCTAATCAAGCCTGCAGGATCTAAATATCTATCAGATATCCGCATTACAAACAGGGTTACTGATTATCCCTTCAATTGTTGAGGACCTCCCGTGCCCCACACCACCCCTGTCATCAAGAAGATAGGCACATGAGGGGAACCATACGTTACGTCATTGATCACCACTTATATGAGCGGTGTCATGTAGCGATTTGTAACTCGAAAGATTGCTGGTACTTCTATCAGAGGATTAAATACGTGGGAGATTAGGTACCTTCGATCTGATGCATTTTAATTGGCTGCTCTCCCCTGCCGTGACCTGGCGGGAGGTCCTCGACAATTGAAGGGGTATCTTCTGAATCTGACTCCAAGGTTCTACTAGGATCCATAGGACGGGGTGGAACAAGTGAGTCGATGGGTTGTATGTCTTGGATCCGAGCATGGGCACACTTTCTACGTAAACCGGGGTTCCGGTGACGGGCGGGGCAGGGCAATGCTCCTGCATCACTGAGATATACTAACTAAATATAACAGTAGTAATACTTCTTCTATCTATAGCATACCTGACGCCTAGTCCTCAAAGACATCTTTAAATATTAATCCCTTACTTGGCCTGGCTATAAGCCTCCGCTATTCTCTTTCCGACCGATTTACCGCTCTAGTATGCTCCTTGTATCGTGCCTAGGCCCGCCAACGGCGCCATATATTCGCCTGCTAGCCACAACCCGTAGTCCAGTAGACCCTCTCGCATCGTCTGGATATCAGCGTTACCCTCCTCTAAGCCAACCTGGAAATTATTATAGCTTCTAAAACCGGAAAGTTTATCATAAAGCCAGTCTATTGCTAAGAATCCGGATAGCTTGTAGTCAGGGTTACTATCTAAATAATAAGGTAATTATAAATAGTAAGGTTTAAAGAAGTTAAGGAGAAACTTATTTTTCTTTTGCGGATCCGAGATTTTAGATATCTCGCTAGTAATATATTATAATTGCTTACCATAGGTATAGAAGAGAAGTATAAGATAGGACACTTCCGGGTTAAGGCTTACTAGTTCTATAGCCTCTTAATTCTACCTCTTTAGATTTAAATTAAGAATATAGTTCAGAGCTATTACATAAAGCTATTAGCCTTTTAGCTATTACTCTCTATTCTAAGCTAGAAAGTATTAGGAAAATTAATATAAACCTTCTTAAGGCATCTATAACCAATAGCATTGATTACCTTAGTTATTTAAGCTAGTAATGTAGGCTCAAAGGCATTAAGATTCTATTTAAGCTAACTAAGAGGTACTATTATGTCACGGCCTCAAGAAAGGTCGCGAGCACGTGACATAAGCGGGCCCCCTAGGCCACCTAATTAGGGATGGATTACTTGGATCACACTATGATCCAAATGATCCGGATCAATAGGATCACTTGGTGATCCTTACAATCTAGCTTAATACTAAAGTATATAGAATACATTTATTATACTTACTTATATAGTAGCTACCTTAGCTATTAATATAACTTGGTTATACTTAATACCTTTAAGTATATTACTAGATATAATACCCCTATTATTTAAGCATAGCGCGATTACTTTATCTGCTAATATAAACCTAGTATAACTAATTTATCCCTTAGGAATATATATGCTCGTTATATATTAATAGCTCTTATTTAGAGGATTACTTATATTACCTTAAATAATATTAAATATAATAGCTACCTAGGTAACTCCTATAAATAACTACTAGTAGGCTCTACTTATTAATTACTTACTTATACCTATTTTAGTTAACCTAGATAAAGAAATAGATAATATAGATAGCTCTAATAATAAGGAAAATAAATAATTATAAGCCTAAATTACTATTATAAGCGCAGAGATAGATAGACTCTGCGAACTTATTAAGAGGATAGGCGAAAACTAGTATATCTAAAATATAAAATACCTAGATAATATTTAAAATATTACTAATATAATAGCTACTACTATAAATAGGAGAGATATAGGAGAAATCCTAAAGCTAAACCCCTTAGAACCTTTTAATAGGACTACCTATAAGCTACTTATATTCCTTACTTAGCTAAGGGCATTTATAATATATTACCTAATATAGTTTACCCTACCTACTAGTAAGGTCTAGTATATTATAAGAAGACTTAAGAACTATGCTATTATATAGTTTAAACCTATTATAAGGGAATACCTTATAGCCCTAGCTAGCTAGTATTTGCCTTATATCTATTACCTCTACTTAGACTATAAAGCCTTTAAGGTAGTACTCTAATAAGCCTTTAGAATTATTAATAAGAAGGCATAAGCTAAGAGAGAAATTAAGGCGCTCTAATAGACCTAGTCTACCTTAGAGTATAAAATAAAATACCTCTAACTTGCCTTAAAGCTTAGCTAGAATTAAGAACCCCTAATATCCCTATTTTTTAATAGGCTTAAGAAAGAAGTATAGGTAGAACTTTATAAAGAAGAATAACCTAATAACCTTATTAAATATATTAGTAGGGTAATTAAGATTAATAACTAATAGTTCTTATAGAAGAAGCTATAGAACCTAAAGTTTAATAATAATAAGGCTAATAATCTATGCTTTGATGCTAACTAGGGCAAGAAAAGGTAGAATAATACCTTATATAGCACTAACCTAGGGCCTATAGAACTAAGAGTAGCCTAATAAGGACCTAAGGATATTAAGTGCTATTATTACTATAAGAAGGGCTATAAGGCTAATAAATATAAAAAGAAATAATAAAATACTAAGGAAAGATACTATTAGCTATATTAATAATAGCCCCTTCTAGAAAGTAAGAAATAGGTAAGATTTACCTAAGTAGATAGTAAGCCCTAAATAGCTATCTATATTACTAAGATACTTAGGATAATATAGATAGGATATAATTATATTAGCGCATAGCAGGGAGAAATTATTATGCCTTACTAAGCTGCCTACTTAATAAAGGAATAAGCTATTAGTAACTATATAATTAGTAATATTATAAAGGAATAACTCTATAAACCTATTAAACCCTAAAAAACTAACTAGTTATACCTTATTAACCTAGATATATAGAGCCCTTTATTAGAACTAGATAGTAGGAAGGGAAACCTAGATAGCCTCCTATAGCAGCGAATTATTACTATAATTAAACGCATAGAACTCTGGATAAAAGAACCTATAGCATTGGCTTTAGCCTAGTAACTACTATTAATAGTAAATAAATAAGCTAATTTCTAGGAAGCCACTATAGAAGGTTTTAATCATAGGAAATGGATTATAGGATATAATAAGTAAACCTAGATGCCCTCTATAGTTTATCGTAGGGACTACTAATAGGATAACCCCGCGCGATATAATTATACCTTATGCCCCTAATATTAGATTAAGGTATCCTAAGAATATAATAAAATCTATAAATAATAAAAAGTAGATTAATATAGTAGACTACTATATAATAACTAGGTTACTAAAGTAAGTAAAAGTAATATTAACTAAACTAAGTTTAAGTATAATACTTAGAAACTATAGAAGGAATTACGCTAAGTATGCTCTAAGAAGCCCTAAAGGAGCAATAAAGAACTATAAGAAGAAAAAAATTACCTATGACTATATAATAAAAATAACCATAGGTACTAAAATAGCCTATAAGAAAGGTATATCTAGACCGCATGGGAATATATAGAAATAGCAGATAAGTAAGAAATCTATATTTAAGCCTATTATAGGGAATTAGCTAAAAACCCCTAATACCTAGAAGTATCTTTTAACCTATAGGATAATATAAGAATATACCTAATATACTAGGAGTATATTAGTATCTCTTAGATATTATACTAATACTATTAGTATAAAATATACTAGAAAGAGAAATAGGAATAAGACTACTTCCCTATAGTATTACTATATTAGCTAAATAATAAGCCCTACTTATAGTATAAGATAAAGGGATATAAAGTAATATATTAATATAAATCTATTAGCATCGTGAATATATAATACTTCTTAGAATTCTATTATATTATTTAAGAAAAGAAATAAATTACTTATAAAATTAAAGATTAATAAAGGATAATTAGCTAGAGAGATAAAGAGGACCTAGGAGCTAAATAAGAATAGTAGTACTAGGACTAGCTATATAGCTAGGATAATATATATAATTATAAAGCCTATATAAATAGTAAATATAAGTTTGACTACTTTAGCTATATAGTATTAAAAAACTAGATAGCCTATCTAATATAGGGCAGTAGATAGATAAATATAGGAATATATTACCCTAGAAGGCCCTATACTTTATAAATAGAATATATAGGCGATATTGCCTAGAACTAAAAGTATAAGTCAAGGGAGAATAGCTAAATGCTTTAGTAAATAATAGAGCTAAGTAGAACTACTTTAACCTAATAATAGTAAATAGGCTTAAGCTATTATAGAGATATAAATAGATACCTTACTTAGTTATTAACCTAGAAGGAACCCCTTTTAATTATAATAATAATATTATTAATAGTAAGATTAATTACCTTAAAGTTTTTATTAAAAGAAAGAACTAAGGGATATTATTTAATATTATACTAAATAAGTAATATAATCTTATACTTAGGTACTTATAATTATGCTGATTTAACCTATATTTTAATTAGAGAACTAGCTAGGTGCTCTCTTTTTATAATAAGATACCCTCTATAATAAATAATAACTTAAAGAGTAATATAAGATCTTAAACTTCTATTAGAAAAGATAAAGAAGTTAGGCAGAGGCAAATATAAGATACCTCTTTACCTAAAGGGATATAATATAAATACTATAATAAATAGAAATAATAGAATTAGTAAATAATTATATATATTATAAAATAATTCTATAAGCTAGAAGGAAACCTAAAATAAATTAAAAAGATATTAGAGAAAGAATAACTTAAGAATATTCTATTATAATACTATATCTATAAAAAACTCTTTATAAAAGAGCTTAAAACTAGTTTATTAAAGTATATATATTATAACCTAGAAATTAAGTTTATTAATAAGAAGTAACCTAGCTTTAATAAACTCTACCTACTTAATAAAGTATAACTATTAGTATTAAAGGAATATATTAAAGATATACTATGGAAAGGATATATTAGGGAAAGTAAGTTATCTATTAGATACCCTATTATATTTATTTTAAAGAAGAATAGAAAGCTTTAATTTTATATTAACTTTAGGATACTTAATACTATTATAATTAAGGATCATATATTACTGCCCCTTATTAGTAAGCTAAAAGATTGACTTTTTAGAATAAAGTACTTCATAGTACTTAACCTTAAAGGAGCTTATAACCTTATCTAAATTAAGGAAAGATATAAATAGAAAACCACTTTTTATACTAAATATAGACTATTTAAATACCTTATTATGCCCTTTAGACTTATAAATATACCTATTATATTTTAATAAATAATTAATAATATACTATAAGAATATCTAGATATATTTATTATATATTACCTAGATAATATTCTTATCTTCTCTAAAATAAAAGAAAAACATATAGAATATATCTATAAGGTATTATAAATACTATAAGACGCTAAGTTACTAGTAGAACCTAAGAAAAGCAAATTCTATGCCTTAGAAGTAGAATTCCTTAGATATATTATCTCTTATAATAAGATATATATAGACCCTAAGAAGGTCTTAGTAGTTAAAGAATAAAAGGAATTAATAAATATTAAGGAAGTATAATCCTTCCTCGGTTTTATTAATTATTATTATAAGTTCTTAAAGAAATTTAGGAAGACTACTATATTATTAACTAATCTTATAAAAAAAGATAAACTATTTATATTTAGGGATAAGGCAAGGGAAGCTTTTAATATAATTAAAGAACTTATCCTAAGTAAACCTATGCTTAAGATATTTAATTTATCTTAATAAATTAAACTTAAAATAGATACCTTAGACTTTGCGCTAAGGGCCTAGATTAGATAATAAGATAATAAAAGACTTTTATACCCTATCGCATTTTACTCCTATAAGCTATATAGAGTAAAACTTAATTACCCTATCTATAATAAAGAATTCCTTATAATTATTAATACCTTTAAAGAATTCTAATATTACCTCCTTAGAAGTAAGCATTAAATTAAGGTATATATAAATTATAAAAATATCACCTACTTCGCAAGGACCTAAGAACTTAGTAAATAATAATTATAATACGCTAAATACCTTTTAGAATTTAACTATATTATTATCTATATTAAAGGAATAGAGAATAATAGAGTAGATACTATTAGCTAATAACCTAACTTAGATACTAGAAAGATTAAAGCTAAGAAATAACTTCTATACTTTATACTAAAAGGATACCTTAAATAGAAGTTTATTAGGTAAATATAGAAACTAGTACCCTTACTAGAGTACCTTATACTTATTAGAAAATATAAATAACTAATTATAGACTTTATTAAATATATATAAGGATATTAATAATAGAGTAATAGAGTTTAGACTTATAAAAGAAAAATCTTAATCCCTAATAAAGTATTTTAAATTATTTTTAATTATTATTATTACTAAGTTATATACTATAGTAACTTAGAAGAAACTACCTAAGCTATATAATAGTACTATAATAACTATAATCTTAAGAGTAAGATATAAAGAGAGATATATAAATATAAGAAATATTATAAAAAAATTAAAAAAATAAGAAAGACTAATAGTACTAAGCGAGATAATAGGCTAATGCCCCTACTAGAGTATCTCTAGCTTATTAAGAACTATAGAGAATAAATTATTAATTTTATAGATTACGCATAAGGGTATAACTAAAGGGAAGATAGACTCTTTATATTCCATAGAGGGATTACTATTCCTAACTAAGCATTTAGAGAAATCTTTAAATATTACTATAATCTATTTCCTTATAATAAAAACTACTAGCTAATATTTAAATAAATAAACCATATCTATAATAATAACTAGTTTAAATAGAAAATTAAATAATAGATATAAAACTATATAGACTATAACCCTAATACTAAACCTGCTATTTATAAATAGGATAGAGTTATAGGGATATCTTACTAAATTATTAGAGTAACTTATATAATAAAATAAGGTAACCTACTTCTAAAATAAATCTAGTAGTATAATAAGTAATTTCTAAATAATAAGAAAACTAATAAATAATAAGTCTTAGATAAACTACGCTATGAACTTATATATGAAATATATTACTACCTACTATATAGATACTAAGGAATTAATAAAACCCTAAAATAAGTTAAGATAATATTTATCTTTTTTTATATAAAAAAGATTATCTTAGAAATTATTAATTAATGCGATTTCTATATAAAAACTAAGGCATAATGCTATAAACCCTATAGAAAACTATAACTACTCCTAGTTGCGAAATAACTATAGGACTTAATTACTATAGATTTTATTACTAAACTACCCCTATTAAAAGAACTAGCTATTAGAAACTTCTATAATAGCATTCTTATTATTATAGATAGACTTATGAAATTTTCCTATTTTATACCCTATAGAGAATTAATAATAGCTAAAGAATTCGCCTACCTTTTCTACTTTTATATCGCTAAGATATATAATATACTACTTAAAATTATTATAGATCGAGGACTACTATTTGCTTTAAAATTCTAGTAAGGTCTCATAGGATACTTAAGAATTAACTATAAGCTCTCTATTATATACTATAAGGAGATAGATAAATAGACTAAATATATAAATTAGACCTTAGAATAATACCTTTAATGCTATATTAACTATAAATAGATTAACTAGGTTAAAAAGCTACTAGCTATATAGCTAGCCTATAATATAGCTATAAATAAAAGCATAAAAATCATATTAGCCTATGCTAATTTTAGATTTATGCTAGATATATACTAATAAATATAAGATATTATTATTAATCCTAAAGCAATCCTTACCAGCGACTAGCTATAAAACCTATATAAGGAAATAAAAATAGAACTTAAATTTATTAAAAATAGGATAATAAACTATACTAATAAGAAAAGAATTAAGGGATTAATCTTCTTAGAGGGAAATATAGTCTACTTTATAATAAAAAATATTAAAATAAAATAATAAAATAAAAAACTTAACTATAAATATATTAGACTATATAAAATTAAATAAAAAATCTCAGAAAATAATTATAAACTAGACTTATTACTAAAAGTTAAGCTCTATCTAATTATTTATATTTTATTACTTAAATTAGTAGAAAACACTATCTAAGTTAAAATTAGAAATGAACTAGAAACCGAAGTCAATGGATTAGAAGAATATATTATAGAAGTTATCCTTAATATAAATAAAATCAATAGCAAAATAATATATTTTATTAAATAGAAGGACTACCTAGACTTAGAAAATACCTAGGAACCCCTAGAATACCTCACTAGTGCATAATGCCTTCTAAAGAACTTCTACTAGTAATAATAGGATCTAACTTATCTAAACCTAAGGTAGATTAATTAATAACGCTAAATATACTATCTGCCTATAAGCTACCTACCGCCTACTACTTGGCGATAAGCGCCTCTTCCTAGGAATAAACCCCGTCATCCTTATCTAACTCCCTTATCCCACGAGAAAATAACTAGGAACCCCACTTGCGAAGTAGATAACGCTGCTTCCTAAGATGAGCCAAATGAGCCAAGGTTTCTTATAACTTATCCTTGGCCTTCTCAATATCTATATCCACCTTGCGCTAGGCATTAAGGTTCTTAGAAATTAGGCCCCTAGGAATTAGCTAAATATAAAGCTAACTGGCAGAAGATGTAACTCATGGAAAGATAATATATTAATACCATTATAAGATTAGCTGCGATGAATGCACTCTTAGCAATAAGTAGAACCTGCTATTATCTAATAGACCTTTTTAGTTTAAAAATACGATAAGTAAGGCATAGCATTAAATCCCTTAGTATTAAAATAAGAAACTAGGAGGGAGCGCTATATAGATTTCTTTGATTTAGAAATATAACCTGATATCCTATTAGTAGAAATTTTTAAGGAATTAAGTTAGTTACTTACTAATAATAGGCTATAGATATGGCCTTAAGGATAAGATTAACAGAGGGGGAACCTTGTATTATGGCCTTAAGAAAGGTCGCGAGTATGTAATATAAGTGGGCCCCCTAGGCTATCTAATTAGGGATGGATTACTTAGATCGCATCGTAATCTAAATGATCTAGATTAATAGGATCACTCGGTAATCCTCACGATCTAGCTTAATATTAAAGTATATAGAATATATTTATTGTACTCGCTTATGTAGTGGCTACCTTAGCTATTAATATAACTTGGTTATACTTAATACCTTTGAGCATATTACTAGACGTGATACCCCTATTGTTCGAGCACAGCGCGACTACTCTATCTGCTAATATAAACCTAGTATGACTGATTTATCCCTTGGGAATATACACGCTCGTTACATATTATAATAACCTTATTAAAGTCCAAGGCTTAACTACTCTATGTTTAGACCTTTACCTTTCCCTCGGGGTTTATTTAGTATAATATTCTATCTACCTTGGTTTAGAACTTAATCTTAGTACCCTTAAAAGTAGGTTTTATAACCTTATCTAGAACCTTCTTAAAAGTACTAATACAGAATAGATCCTCTAGTAAGAGTCAACTAGCTATTTATTCTTAAGAATAATTTTTCTCTATATACCTTCTTTAAGGCATTCTTTAAGCTAAAAGAACTTTAAACTTTATCTATTAGCAGAACTGCCAACATAAGTACCCTATGTCTTAGATATTTGCATAATAATACATTGTTTCCTCCTATTCTTATAGTTAGCCTTAATATTAAGTACTTTCTTCTCTATCTTTTATATAAAGAAGTTAAAAAGACTCTACTTAGAATCAATGCCTTAAGAGTAGCTGCTAGAATACTTAAAGGCTTCTTTAATGATTTCCTATATAATATTAGAGTACTTTTCGCTATCCTTAAGCAATAAGAGCTCGCCAGACTTATTAAAAACACAAGACACTAAATCGCAATTACTAATAGCAATATTTAGCTGCTTAGCTAGGTCAAATATAGGGTTATTATTAATGCCATATATCTAATTAGGCCCAATATCAGCTATATTTCTATTGGGGAGGATCTCCTAATATAAGTGGCTACCGACACGATTACGCGCCTTAATAATAGTAACCTTAAAGCCATTTTAGATAAGAATATCTATATATCAAAGACTAACAAGCCTAGCACTGACCATAGCAATATATGGTTTTAAGGTAAGATTATCCCTCTAGCGCTACGAATTTAATAATTAGCATTATATTTAAAACATATAAGAGATTAAGGGTAAGAATTATTGCCATAGTAGACCGCTATACATGGCGCTAATAAAATAAGATAATATTATATCTACTAGCTATCTAGAGATGACTCTTTATATACCTATTTCGCGTTATCTATAATAATGAACATTTAAGAGCTTATCTTAATTAAATGCAACCTGAGTATACGGATAAGTAGACCAAAGATCCTGGTAGATATTGAAAGTATTCCGAGCGGCAGGACTAGTATAATATATTAAGTCAGCATCCGTATTGAGGTGTTAACATGAATTTATCGAAAAATATATGTGTAGTTAAGGGTATTGAATGATTGCAACAAAGCGTAACTGGACTTCCAGTAGAAGAAGAAAAAGGTCGAGATATGTAGAGATTCAAAAAGATATAATAGGGCAGGGGAATACAGAGCAGTCTAGAAGCCGGGGAATATAAGCTTCATAATTTGACAAGCAGGTCGCCAGGTGTTAAAGTTGTGTCAGACAAAATTAGCTTCTGGCTACCAAAGTTCTCGGAGAATAAATGACAACTCGAAACGGGCTGGACACCATGAAGATGAAAATCATGAGGATATGTATGCACCACTTGATGGGGGGGGGGAGATGAGCGTGTGGAGTCTCAGCAAAGTGAGGCGGAAGAGTCCCCGGAGTGGGTATGGTTATCTCAAAGCCCACAGGTATAAATGAGAGAAGAAAAAAAAAAAGAACCGCGAATAACCAAGTCAATGACGGCTCGGAACTGGTGCCCATGGGAACACGGGGACAATGTAAGACCGGTCGTTGATTAGACAACCGAGCGCCCCTCAAAAGGCCTGTGCATAGGACACAGGCTCGAAAGGCACTTCGAAGCTCATGAGTCGAATGCAAGCCAGGGCTATGTATGATCGAGGCAAAGCGATAGGAGACCAATGAGGGGTTAAAAGAGGGCAAGGAAAACTAATACGTACTTTACTAAGACTCGGGGTTGCAGATAAGATCGAGCAGAATAGAGTAAAGAATAGTATATCACTCTTAGAAGAGCTTCAGGGCACCGAGGAATTGAGTCGATACCGAGAGAAAAAGTTATGAGGCAATCACCAAGGCTTTTATGGGTTCCTAGCGACATGTGCCAATCTAACTACGGCAATTAGGCGCAAAGGAATAAAGAAACTTGCATCTCATGGTCCATCTTTGACAGAGTTTGTTAGACGCTGATTTGTAAGATGCCGAGCAACGTTGCGAAGTCGATGGAGCTGAACATTAGCCTGCGATTGGCTGCTTCGTAACCCGAAATCCCGTCGAGTCATTATGCTCCAATCGAGGAGCTTTATGGACGACGATTGGGCCATGGGCGCTGAAAAAATTTGAACGACATGCCCTATTAGACGAAGTTATAGGCCGCAAGGGTTAGAGTGGGGCACCCAGGTCTCGCCATAACCCCAGTTTTGATATCCCTAAATCCCTCACCGGTGGTTAATACTATAATATTTAATTAATAATTTATTAATAAAATAATAATTAATTTAAATAATTAAAGCTAGAAATTAATATATATAAATTCTTTTTGTATTTATATAATTTTTATTATTTTATTATAAAGATTAAAACTATAAGCTTTTTTATAATATAAAGCTATTTATATTATTTTAAAATATATAACTATAATTTCTAAAATATATATAAAAGTCTTATTAGGATTATAATTAATTGCCTTATATTTAATTATTTCTTTTAATTTTACTTTCTTTTTAAGAAATATTTTATAAAGCTATAAGGCTATAATTATAATATTTTTTATTTAATTTCTTTATATATAAATTAATAATATCTTATAAGTCTTATAAGAAAATATTATAATTTTAATCTAGGCATTAAGATTATTTTTTTATATCTTTTTTATTATAAAATAGTAAAACAAGGCCCTAATTACCTTAACCCTTAGCTAGCTAGGCTGAAAGGTTTGCTATACCTATCTTAGTTAATAGATTATAGCTTAGTTAGGCCCTATAGGGTATATAGATAGGCCTTAGCTAGGGGCTTAATATTTTTTACTTTTTAATATATATTAAAGCTTAATATTATTAATTTTCCTTTTTTTTAATATATATAATAATATAACTAAAAATAATATTTTTTTAGTTTTAATAGCTTAATTTAAAAATCTTTTTTTATTAAAAAAAATATTTTTATAGCTTAGAACTCTAATTATATATTCTAGCTTATTAAAGCTTAATTTGATACTTATTTATAGGCTTTAGAAAATTATTACTTTTATATTAAGGCTATAATATTAAATAATATAAATTCCCTAATTATATAATATAAATAAAACTTAATAAATAAAAATAAACTTATATTTAATAACTAAGAAATATATAATAATTATATTAATAAGTATATAAAGTAAATAATATTTATTTATATTATATATATAATTTTAATTATAATATATATATATAATAGCTATTTAAAATAAATATATATTAAATTATTAGGTCTTTTTAAAAGAAATTTAATAAATTACTTCTTAAAGATAATAATATTTGATTAACCTATAAGAGAATAATTAAAAATTAATTTAATATATTTTTCCTTAAAAGTTATTATCCTTAGAAATCTATATTAGTTAAAATAAGGGTAAGGGTTAATTATATACCTATTATATTAATATACTTAAAAGTTATAGCCTAGGTATAAGAATTACTATTTATAATACTAAAATATCTTATAAAAATACATTTATATATTTTATTAACTTATATTTCTCTTTTTATAAGCCTATATTTATTAATATTATAAGTATTATTATTTTAAATCTCTAGAAATTAAAAAATATAAGAAACTTAGTTTATATATTTTTTAAACTTTTTTCTTATTATAAAATATATATATTAAATATTAATCAATTATACTAACTTTATTTTAATATCTTTATAATAATTTAAAAAATACTTTTTATATTTAATACGTTTTTTTTTCTTAATTATATATATAATTAATTATATAAATCCTTAAATATATATTTTTAAAAGAGCTTAATTAATTACTTTTTTTATATAATTTATTATATTATAAGAATATAAGGCAGCTATTAAATCCACTAATTAATTAGGGTAACCCTAGCTACTTATTATATATATAGAGACCTCTTAAAAGCTCTATAGCTAAGCTACTATAAAAGGCTTAATAAGTTAAAGTCTTATATATAATAAAGACTTACCTTTAATTTATAATTTTACCTTAATCTAGCTATTAAGGCCTATTATCTTATAATCCTTTAATTTCTTCTTAATAAATAATTAATATAAAATTAAGATAAAAGGGTTAAGAGAACCTTATTACTCCCCGGGATAGCTATTTACTTTGCGGGCTATAACTAAGAGTAACCTAAGAAATACCTTATTAAACCTTCTTAACTTAAAAGACCTTAAAGAATTAATCTAAGAGATTAAAAGATATTATAATTTATTATTACCTATAAGCTAATCTCATAATAGCTTATCCCTAATAGATAAAGTATATATTATAAACTTCTTTAATATAAGCTAATAATAAATATTAAAATTATTATAATTAATAAGATCTTATATAAAGAGAGATATTTTATTAAAAAAAAAATAAAAATTAATCTTAATAACTTTTTTTTTATTTTTATTTTTAGCCTTAACCTTATTAAATAAATTAAGAAAGAGCTATAAGTATAAAAAATAAAAATAAAAGAAATAAATAAAGAAAAAAAAATAAGAAAACCTTTTATTAAAGATTTTAAAATACCTTATAGATTAATTAATTAATAATTAGCTAAGGGACTATATAAGGCTACTTAGATATAATTATAAGATCTTAACTTAAGAGGCTATTATTATTAATATTAATAATTAGCTTAAGATAATGAATATAAGTAATTAATTTTATATAAAAGTAATATTAAAATAATAAATTAAATAAATTTATTTATTATTTATAAATTAATTAATATAATTATATTATAGGCTTAATAAAAGATCTTATATAAAAAGAGTTTAAGATATTTATATAAAAATAATATATTAACTTAGAGCTCTAAGAAAAATAAATAAAAGATTAATTTATAATTATAAGCTAAAAGCCTAATAAGGCATTAATATAATATTTTATTTATTAATATATATTTTATAAAAATTTATTAAAAAATAAAAAAAATAATAAAGCTATAACTTATTATTTTTTTTATAATTTATATAATAAATTAAAAAAAGAGCTTAAAAAGTAAAAATATCTTTTATATAAGCCTTATTATATTATATAAAAAGCTAAATACTTTTAAATTTAGATTATTAATTAAAATAATTATTCTAAGAAGAAATAATTCTAAGATAATCTTAAATAGCTAAGTAAGAGGTATTATTCTCTTAATAGCTTAAGTTATAAAAAAAGCTTTAAAAGAAGTTTTTTTACTAGGTATCTCTTATGCCTTATATTAAAATAAAGTTATTATAATATAAGTAGTTTAAGTATACCTATATTAGCGCTATATTAGGGAAGGGGAAAAAATAAGCTATTATTAAAATATACTAAGTATAGCTATCTAGGCTATAAGACCTAAGTACATTACGCTAAGATATATATTAATAATAATAATCTCTTTATAAATTAAACCCCCCTTAGAAGTAAAAATAAGTTATTAATAAAAGTTAATAAAATTAAAGCCTAAGAGCTTAATTTATTAAAAAACTAAAGAAAATAAAAGTTAAACCTAAACTTGTATTTTTATTTATATAAAAATAAATATTAATTAAAAAAGTAATTATAGCTTTTATATTAATTCTCTAAGGTATAACTAAAAAAAAAATTAAAGTCTTTATAGTTATTAATATAAAGCTTATATAAAAGCTTAGCCTTAAGCTAATAAGAAATTATATAGCCCTTAGGCTTAAGTCCTTTAAGGGAGAAAAAGTATACCTAAGAAATACTTATTAATTAACCTTTTTCCTTATTAATTTATATAATAAATTATAAAAAATATAATAAGTATTAACTAAGTTAGAGTTTAAAATAATTTATATAATATTATTTTATTTTATTATTAAAAAGATAAAAAGGTATAATAATTAATTATATTATTAATAAATAATATTATATTATAATTATTATTATTAATTTAATATCTTTTACTTAAGAGATTATTAAAAATAAAAAAAAAGTATATATATTATATATTATAGTATTCTTTATATTAAGAGAGGTTACTTAATAAATATTTAAAAATAAAATAAGTATATTTATAAAAATACCTAAACAGCTCTTCTTAAAATTTAAAAAACTAAAAAGGTTTTTTAATAAATAAATAATAAAAAATATATTAATACTTATAAAAGCTATATATAAAATTAATTTAATTAACAATAAAAAACTCTTATATAGTTTATTATATATTATAAATAAGGTATAATATTAAGCCCTTAAGGAATATATTATAAAAAACTTAATAAATAAGTATATATAATATTTTATAAATAAAATAAAAGCCTTAATACTTTTTATCCCTAAGAAAAATAAAAGACTAAGACTTTATATAAATTATAAAAGACTAAATAAGGTAATAATTAAAAATTATTATATCTTTTTATGTATTAGTGACTTATTAAATAGGCTCTATAGAGCTAAATATATATCTAAGATTAATATTTATAATACTTATTATAAGATTAAGATTAATAAAAAAAATAATTAAAAGACTACTTTTATATAAGATATAACTACTTTAAGTATATTATTATATTATTTAGACTAATAAATATATTAATTACTTATTAATTTACTTAATATATATTATATCTTATATATAAATAATAGCCTTATATATTCTTAGACTAAGGAAGAATATACTTATTACTTATAAGAGGTTTTATAATAGCTTACTAAAATATAGCTCTATAAAAAGCTATCTAAGTATAACTTTTATTAATAAAATATTACGTTTTTTAGATATATTATTATATAAGAGGGTATTTAAATAAAACCCTTATATATTAACTTAATTAAGAAATAACTAATATTAATTTCCTTTAGAGATATATAAGTCTTCTTAGGATTTTATAATTTTTATTAAAAATCTATTATATATTATTTAATAAGAATAAATCTTTTAATAAAATAATTAAAAAATAATAAAAATAAAAAAAAAAAAGACTTTAGCTAATTTATAGAGACTAATTATATCTTTAAAAGCCTAAAATATATCTTTTATTTTATAATTATTTTTTATTATTAAGACTTATTAAAATTAATTAAAATTAAAATAAATATATTAATTAAAGTAATTTTAAGTATCTTTATTTAATTAATAAACTCTTAATAATAATTTATTACTTATTAATTATAAAAGCTTTAAGATATAAAGTAATATTAAGCTATAAGGTAATAAGAGTTATTAGCTATAATTAATAATCTTAAATACTAAAGTTATTACCTATAAGGCCTCTTAAAGAAATTTTTAATTATTATTAATTATTAAGCCTTTATAGGTATTATAAAGGTATTACTAAAAGAACTAAGAGGTAAATTAATAAGATAAGTTTATAAACTCTTTACTTTTAATTTTAATATATAATATTAACCTAAGAGTAAAAACCTTATTAATAGCTTATTAAAGTAACTAAATTATATAAAAGGAGAAATATTATATAAAGATATATTTCTTATATTAACTAAGAAGCTAGCTCTTATATATAAGCTATTATTAGAGCTTTAGTATATTATTATTAGCCTTAAAGGTAAGACCTAAGTTATAACTATATATATATATATTATTAAAGTAATAATAAAGGGCCTTATCCCTTATAATAAGTATATACTAAAGAGTAATACTTATTATATTATATCTATAATTACTACTAAGCGCTAAAAAGCTAAGTAAAAAGAGATTATTATACCGCGGACTACTTAGGAAGTAAAGAGCTCTAATTAAGTCTCTAGGGAACTATTTATAGCTAGGGTTATTATTTTAGAGTAATATATCTTATGCCTTATTATAAAATAACTTATAAAAGGCAAAATAATATTTTTCTTATTATTCTTAGAGAAGCTTAAAGTATTAATTAAGGAACTATAGAGCTAAGATTAATAATATAAAAAGCTAAAGAATAAAATATATAAAACTATTAGTAAATATAAGGGCTATATTATTAATAGACCTAGATTATTATAATATAAAGATTAGTTAATTATCTTAGAGTATAGAGCCTTAAGGTTAAAGATATTTTATTAATATTATAATAATCTAAGGGTAAGATATATAAATACTTTAAAAACCTTAGACTTAATAAAAAGGAAATTCTATTAACTAAGTATAATAAATAATATCTATAAGTATATTAAGAGCTACTTAATATATTAAGGTATTTATATATTAAGGCATAAATTATATATTAAATTTTAATTATTATTACTTTTATTATATTTATTTTAAGAGATAAGTCTTAATTTTATAATTAGCTTATTAGAAAATATATATAATAATAATAAGAGCTATAATGCTATATTAATTATTATATATTATATAATAAAATATATAATATTTATTTTAATTATAAAAAAACTTAAGGCTATAGGCCTAGTAATATTATTATATAAATATATAAAAAGCTACTTTAATATACCTAAAGGTATTATAAGTAATAAAAATAAACTTATTATTAATAAATTCTAAGTAAATTTAATAAAAAAAAGAGTAATATTTTATTAATTATTAATTACTTATTACCTATAAATAAATAAATAAATAAAATAAATATATTAAACCTTAAAGAAATACCTAAGAATATATATAAGAGATAAGCTTATTTATTAAGTAATATAACTCTTAGAGGCTACCTTTATATATAATAATAGCTAATATTTAATAATTAGGGTCTTTCTTAATAAGGTATTATATAAATATTACCTAAGGTATATTAAATATATCCCCTTAGAGGTAAAAATAAATATCTAAGGTATTATTAAGTGCTTAGAGATACTTAGCTAAGTATATAAGCTAATAAGGGATTATTAATATTATATTTTAAAGTCCTAATTTAAATATTATAATATAAGATATAACCTATAAGTATATTATTAAAGATAATATATTAAAATATTTATAAAGAATTAAAAGTTTAAATACCTTAAATTAGCTCTAAGATTTATTAAAATAAGAATCTTTATAAGGTATAATAAGTAAGCCTATACTATAGAGTTATTAGAAATCTACTAATATATATATAATTTATTTTATATATTATTCCTTAAATTATAAAATAATTAGCTAAATAATATTATAATATTAAAAGCTTTATTAAAGCTTAAGACTAAGCTTAATAAATAAGAAGTTAAAAAAATAATAAATTATAAGCTTATTAATAAAGTATTATTTTATCTTATTAAATAAAAAGGCTAGCTAATAAAGTATAATACTTAAGAGCTTAATTATTACTTAGAAAATATAAAAGTAATAATTAAGAAATATTATAAAGTTATAAAGAGAAATTATAAGAAATAAAATAATAACTAGTTAATACTTAGTTAAAATATTTATAAGAAAATAAGAATATTAATTATAAAAAAAACTTAAATAAGAAAAATAAATAATAAAAATTATAATTTAATAAGACTATAAGAAATTAAGTATTATTAAGTTATTATTAAATATAAGCTAAAAACTATAAAATATAAACTATAAAAAATAAAATTATAATTATAAATAATTACTTAAGGGTTAAAAAGACTAATATTAAACTTATTGCTATTAATAGGCCTAGGGTTTATTAAGCCCTTACTCTTAGCCTTAGCCTTATTATAAGTAAAAGTATAAGTAATATAAGCTCTCTTAAGAATAAAAAGAATAAATAATAAATTATTATTAGAGTTATTATTATTATTATTATTATTATTATTATTATTAGTAGGGCGCTTTATACTATAGGAAATAAGAGAAATACTAATATATATTATAATATAAGTAATAGCTAAAATATTAGCTAAAATACTAATAAGGGCATATATAATAAGCGGCTAGGATAGATTATAATAAAAGGAATAAGCTCTCCCCTTATTAGGGATAGCTATAATCTTAGTAGATTAAAGGCAAATTAGCACGTAATAGAGGGAATAAGGCTTAATATTATTATAGGCATAGGCGGGCTAAGTAATATTAATAAAACTATAGATCTTAGTCTTATTAGTATAGACTTGGGCCTATATATTAAATTAATAAGAAATATAAGGTAAGAGAAAAAGAGATTTATACTTATAAGGATATAAATAAATTAGAGCTTATAAGTAAAAGTAAGCTTAGCAAGCTAATAGCTAGCTATTATTTAATTATTAGTATTCTTAGCTAGGTTAATATATTAATTTTTAATATTATTCTAAGTAATATTATAATTATTTAGGGTAATAATATAGCACTAAATAATAATATAAGAAATTATTAAGCTAATATTTATTAGAGGGTTAATATTATTTAAATAATACTCTTAGAGGGTAATATAAAAGTTTTAGTATTACTAAGTAATACTAAGGAGCTTATTAAGAATCTAGGCTAAAAATTAATAATATAAAGCTAATAAATTAGCTAAGAGAACTTATAGTATTATATCTCTAGGTATAATAATTATAATAAATATAAATAATATTATTAATATTAATAATATATATTAGGTAAATATTTTTATAAATATAAGTAAAATAATTAAAATATAAATAATTATTAGCTTATTAATTAATAAAATTAATATTATTATTAAAAATATAATAAGGCTTAAAAATATAAATAATAATATTAAAAATAAATATTATAAGAAAAAAGCTAATATATTATTAAAGGGGAATAAAATATATAAAAAAACCTTAATAAAAAAATAAAATATTAGTATAATAAAAAAAATTAAAATAAAATATATTAAGTAATAAATATTATTTATTTAATAAATATTAATAAGCTAAAATAAAAATAAGGCTTTAATAAAGCTAATAATATTAAAAGATTAATAAAGTATTTTAATTATTTATATTATAATAAAGAGGGAATAAAAATTAATTTTAAATATTTAAGGTAATATAATAAAGAGCTTTTATTAAGGCTTTATCTATAAATTAAGGAACTTAAAGGAGTTATTTAAAGCTTTTTTATTTACTTAAAGATCTTAAGGACTAAAATCTCTAGAGAAAAGGTAATTATAAAGATATAAAGTAGCTATTAAATCTACTAACTAATTAGGGTAACCCTAGCTAATTATTATATATAGAGACCTCTTAAAAGCTCTATAGCTAAGCTATTATAAAAGGCTTAGTAAGTTAAAGTCTTATATATAATAAAGACCTACCTTTAATCTATGATTTTACCCTAATCTAGCTATTAAGGCCTATTATCTTATATATATTAGGTTTTCTTTTTATTTTTTTTAATAGTCTTTTAAATAATTTTATTACTTTATAGATATTTATATATTCTTAAAGTTAATTATATAAGGTTAAATATAAGATACTATAAGTTATAGCTAATAACTTAATTATATCTTATTTAGTTTATATAATTATACTTTTAATTAGATATATATAATCTTTATTAATTTAAGAAGATATATTAAAGATTTTATTTAATTTATTAAAGAATTAATAATATTATAATTAATTTCCTTATTCCCTTCTTTAGTAAGAGGTAGTATAATACTAATTATTATACTAACAAAAAGGGGGTTATAGCGAGACCTAGGTGCCCCACTCTATATGCATCCGGTCAGTTAATGCAGATTACTATATTTATTATTCTACTGTTTCCCCACGGAATCTTAGTATCCCTGCTTCGACGTAACACCTAAGCACTATTCAATACATGTCTAACGATCCTAACAATCATCACAGTTCCGACACGATGCTCTGCCGGGACTAGCGATTCGTTGATTAGTTGTACCGTAGAGGTTAGTTACAACAGTGGGCTGATGGTTCGATGATTTCCGCGGAGATCTCGGGAGAGGATAGAGCGGATCTGGACAGAGGCGGGCGCCACATAATCATAGCAATCTAATTGCCAACCCTGGTAAGCGTGATTAAGAATAATTGGATAACTACCGCAAACAGAAAGAAAATAGGCATAGCGATTTGGTCCCATTAAGAAACTCTATGATAATAAGGAGAAGCAAAAATAAATATGGTATGGTTAATGGTTAATAACTTAATAAGAACGAGAGTAATAAGGCCAGTGCATAGTTAAGAAATATAAGTACCAAATAAATCCCCATTAAAATCAAAGAGAAGAATACTATTTTTATATATAACCTAATAACTTCGATTTTTTACCTATATTAAGCTATTAGCCTTTTCTCTTTTAGAATGCAATAATTATCCTCTCATCTCTTATTAATATCCTTTGGCCTTTTACTAGGCTCTAGATAAATAATAACTATACCGCGCCGGGATACCTATACTAAGACCAAGGTTACTATCCTCAGTACTGGTATAGCGGGTATTATAGCTATATAGGCATTATATAATGCCTCTATTAATAACTTTTTAATCCTCAAGCATAATAATTATATCAGAGGCCATATTAAGCATACCTCCTTTAAAAAGATATTAGATAGTATATCTTTTACCATTAAGCTAGGCGCCAATTAGGTCAAAGGTCTTAAGAACAAATTAGGCAAATTAAATCCAATCTGGCGTCTTACTCAAAAGCATAAGATCAAAAACGTATATATAAATAATACTAAGATCCTCACCCACGACTAAAACGGTTTCATAGATTATACCGAGTTAATTAATCTCTTTAATAAGAAGTAGGAGATTGCCTCACAGGATACTAGTTATATCTTAACCGAAAACCTACAAGATACTTCGGTACATACTGGCCTTAGTCTAGCAGGCTAGAAACCCATAAGGGATATAAAGATAGCTATGATTAATTAGTACAAATAGGACTTCGAGTCTACTTTTCCCCCCGAGCAAAGTAGATTTAAGTATAATATTACCAGAGAGAATACTACTTTTAAGGACTTTAGCGATAAAATAAATCTTATTATTAATTAGCGAGGTTTTAATACCTAGGTCAAAAGAGAGGCTAAGGAGTTCTTAAGAGAGGATAACCTAAGACTTCGCCTAAATACAATAATTAAGAAGATCTACTATAATACTAAAAGAGTCAAAGTCGATATAGAAGATAGCTATGTTAAGGCAGAATATACTATCTGCACTTTTTCTATCGGCGTCTTATAAAATAATACCATCGACTTTAAGCCTACTCTTCCTTATTAGAAGAGATAAGCTATTAAACAATTCCAAATAGAAACATACACTAAGATCTTCATATAATTTAATAAGATATTTTAGCCAGAGGATATATACTACTTTCTCTATATAGACCTAGAGCAACGTAGATACTACCCCTTATTTTAATCCTTAAGCATACCCTATTTTTTCCTAGGGTTAAACATCCTTATAAGTATTATAACGGGATAACAGGCTTATAAGGTTAAGCATTAATCTAATAAAAAGACTAAGAAAGAGATTATAAAGGTGCTATATCTTATATTTCCGGATAAATATATCCCTAAACCCATAGATTTCATATACCCCCGCTAGACTATAGAAAAGTAAGTAACCTATATTTATTTAATATAAATTCAACTAATAAGAAGCCTTAGGTGGTCATACAGGTTATATAGTAACTAGCCCATAGGGATAATTCTTAAGAAGCACTAGAATCTCCGGGCAAACATTAATAGGTTATAGTTCGCTAGAGAGGCTAATTCAGCAAAGTTTTTTAGATATTTACATAGCGCTTACTTCGAAGGCCAAGAAATTAGAGAGCGAATTATAAGGATTCTAAAGGGTAAGGAAACAGAGCAATCCCAACAGATAAAGAGGTACAAGACACTACGTGGTACCACAGAGCCAGAGGAACATAATGCGGCTAATAGATGGTTGATTCCTCTCGAGGATTAGAAAACCCCCCTTTATATTACTTTCTATCCTTACGGCTTAAAAGGCGGCGTAAAAGGCCGGAAAGAATTCGATCTTGGAAACGTAGGTTATAGATCATCTGACCAAATACTCTATTTCTCGACCGTAGGCCTTCTTAAGCGGTCTAAAGCATCTGGAATCAAGAGAATGGAGTAGATGAGACGAATGAGGCGGTATACAAAGCGTGGTGATGTTGTTATCCTCGCAATACCGATATTTCGAGGGCGCAGGTGAAGAATATCGACTGCCAAGGAGACTCCAGTACCCTCCACAGGAGACGCTCACCTGTTTGGAAGGGCCACAGAAGGGGCGAGGAAAAAAAATGATAAATTGCAGTTGCTACAGTCATGGCTCAAATAAGCGTAACCTCCTCATACTTGCACCATTCCTGATGCCACATCGTTCCAGGCACACTCCCATTCATGACACCATGTAAATATGCCTCGCCAACCAAACGATACCTCCCATCAGCGGCTTTGGCCATTACGTATGGAACCTTAGCCCCTTTAACCACATGAACCTCGTATTCGCATCCGACTTCCGAGAAGTCAATCCGAGGTCCAACCCCCATCAGGCCGTTATGGGTAAAGAACAGCCATCTCCCCTTCAGCATGGCGTTTATTCTCTTCTCAAACAAGCTGATCTCAGCCCTTTCCCCGTCCGTGAATTGTATCAGGGCCTCGTCCCGCCACAGTCCATCAATGGCTGATTGTGGTTCCCCCATTCTTTCTTTCAGCTCCCCAGATGGCCTTGGCTTGTTCATTGCTTCCTCCACAGGTATCGCAGAGGGTAAAAAGGAACATCATCTGGTCCGATCTGTAGCCCCTTCCGCCTCCTCCCTCTCCATCTCTGCCATCTGTGAGATATCTGGCACTTTGAGATTAAAATTGAGGGTATCTCTCACCAAGGGGATGTGCACCTCCTCGTATAGTGCGCCCCAAACAGCGAGCGTGCCAAACAGCCGCTGTACGGCAGCCTCGGTGATGGGGTTTTCCTTGTCGTCTGTCCAGCTGGACAAATCACGTAATGAATAGAACATTTCAAGCAGCCCAGCCAGTATCCAGTTCGAGAAACCACGGCCTAAGGACTCCGGTGCAGGATAGGTCGTGCTCCCGGATCCGACGCGGAAACCAAAACCCGAGTGTGGGAGCGCGTCTCCTACTAGAGAACGCCAGAGAGCTTCGATTCTGGTTATTGCCCCAGTGTTTTGTCGTACTGAAGAGTTCGGGATATCAGGGCTAGCTCGGCTCGGCTCTGGAGGCCTGGGACCCGAGCTGTTGTCTGAACTAGGGTTGCTTGCTATGGCCAACGCGTTACTGAAGGGAAGAGGATCCCCTGACCTTTGCAGATCAACATTGCTCTCTTTTTGACAAGCCTCATTGGCCATCTCGTCATGCTCAAGTGATGTAAGACCGTCACCATGGCCAAGCAGGTCCTCTGTTGCTTCTTCTGACTGCTGAAGGATCACTTGACTGGCATCGAAGCCATCCTCGTCGGTAAAGTTGCTTCTAGGACACATCTTGATATCTAATGAAAGGGTTAATAACGACATTTGTGTTAAGAGGATTGGCGGCGACAGACGGGAATACTCTTCCTCCGTACCCTCATCGGTTTCGTCATGCTCATCTAATATCTTGTCCTTGGTTTCACTATCGCTGGTCCACTTTATTTCTTCAGTTGGAAAATTCCACCAGGTGTCGTCATTAAAGTTCTCAAGCTCGGTCTTAAAATTGTCAACTGGATACCAATGGGGTACTCTGAGAACCGCTTTCAAAACTGAATGAACTCTATCATCAAAGTCGCCATCCAATCTCAGGCAGGTAATGACTTCATCTACCCTGATTGATTGAATCCGTAGCGTGCCGTCATCGAGGACTTCAAAACAAGCCGCAGTGCCGGGTCCGGACGCACAATAAACAACATCGTCGTCTCCCGTGTCTAGTGGTGTATAACGAAGCCATGCGCTAAAGTCGGGTACCCATCCGGGAAGATGTTCAATCCGAGTGTCACCAGGTTCTTGGACATGGGATAGAATGGAAAGTGACTTTGTCGTCTTCATGATCATCTCGGTGGTGTTTCTGAAGACCGACTGTACGCTGGCGTGATAATCAGGCACCAAACCCAACTCACGTTTATCCAAGGCGAGATTGAGAAATGCAAAGACTTTGTCTCGTGGATCAGTGGCTTGTGTTCCTCGGAAGAGCTGCAGAACGCGTAGAAGCGGAGGGAAGGCAGCAAGTAAATCATTGCCGTTCTCCCTGAGACGCCATAAAACGGCCCGGACTGAGGAAATGAAGGCTACACCATCTTGACCTTCGTCGAGACATTCTGCAGTGTTCGGAAGAGGAATGGCACGCAGATCGTCATGATACTGGACCAGTACTCGAAGTCGTCGATTGCCATCGGACAGCGGTGCGCCGGTCAGGAGAGAGTAGCCTAATTTCGATATCTTGGAACGAAGTCCAGAACTCTCCAGCGTTACACACACGATAGTGAGCCAGTGCCATGTTCTCATGTAACCGCCGTGGATGATGGCTAGCCGTTCTCTCCCAAAAGCAACTTCTTGCGTCACCCATGCCCGCCGAAACCAGGAGGGTTGGAAGAAGGCAAAAATAGCAACCCAGTGAATAAGGTCGATACCGGGAAATGACTCTATGGTCACATTTCCTGGGTCTAGGCCAAGATCGGAGTGGAAAAGTGTGTCCAGCCCGTGGATTGCATCATCGGTGAAACTGTCAGGCGGTCCCAGCCAGGCGAGCACCCTAGACGCAGATCTGAATATACGACCCATCCACAGTACTTGGGAGGCCCTTTCTTGTAGGTCGTCCTGGTTGATACAAATGGCATCAATCCATATCGGTGGGGACTTGAGGGAGTGTTCATCCTCGTCATCTTGGGATGCTGATCCACGTGACGATTCGAACGTAGCGGAACGAAAGTCTTGAAGAAAATCATAGAGGTTCTGCTGCACATGCAAAGAACAGCCGTTGATTTCGATCAGCTTTCGTTCCTCCTTTGATTCCGGAGTCTTGCGTCTAGGAACCCATGGATGCCTCTCAACATAGTATTTCATGGCGAAATCTGTGTTGAAGACGCGCGTTTCCCCCACTCCTATGGTCGGGAAGACAAATGGTAGCTCCGAACTCCAATTAGAAAATCCAGCTGCATCAGGGAAAGACACTGGGTCCTCGTGGATCGTAATCGGATTTCCCCACGTGTATGATAGTGCGACGAAGGAAGAGTCGTGTGGCTTGTGTTCGTTGCCAATATCAATACTCGTCATTTCGCAGCGAATTACTCCGGGATGAGAGGAAAGAATGTGAACGAGACGGACGCTTGTTGAAGAGGAGAGAGCGGAATATTGGAATGTGGGAAGCCTGGCGACATCGTCGAGTTGCATGAGGGACGTGGAAGGATTTGGTAAGTTGGCCATTTCAGCGAAATGGTGAAGCGCGTGGGCGGGGAGATATGGTGACTTGGTAACAAGAGTCACCCATGGATGCGTGAAAACTGTAGGATTCTCGGGCGTGAATAGCAGAGAAGAATAAACGTTAACAAAGGGGGCGAGACGTTGGCAAGTCGATGAATCGACAACAGCTTCGAGCATTATGATACCATCATGTGGATAAGCGCTTAGACACAGCGAGGCCAACCTGTCAAAGCTCGGCATTCTGTCAATGACCAATAGCGGATGACTCGAGGGAACTCAGCTTGCTGCATGCTGGTGGGGACAACTTCCAAGAAAGCGTTTCCAAAGCCAACCTTATTGGCTGCTGCTAGCATAAGCCTGGCATTTACGGCATGCTACACTCCGTGTCACAGATGCGAGCGCCAAGGACATTCGCCATTGTCCAGTGAGTCCGATAGACTGCCGACAGCAGCAAGGGGAGTAAACTATTTGAGTCCTCGAACACCATGCTGACAACCTTCCTGGGCGTCTTGATGCAAGCTCGATGCGCATCTGACGTACTCCCTTATCCCCAACACTATCGTACGTTTTAACCATGCCTCGCGTCAGAATCGATATCGTGAAAGGGGTGCGGTCACCGACTAAGTTAAGAAGCTTGCCGATGTGGTTCAGCAGGTGTTGCTTGATCATTTCAATGCTCCCCCTCGCGATCGTTACCAGGTATGTTTGTTGAAGCTATGGCCTCGAAAATTCCGTTCTAACACTCATCTCCCCTTTTGGACAGAAAAAAAAAAAAAAAGGGGGGGGGGGAGTGGACAAGTATTGGCAATAACGATTATCAGATCATCACTCAGCAGGAGGACTACGAGCTCATTTGCGAGGACACAATCTTCTAGCTTAGTTAACCCATTAAAGGCCGGGCTCTAACTATAATAAAGAATATATTTTTAATATATTAATATATATATATAGTAAGTACACCGGATAAGTGAGTATACTAAAAATCCCTTAATCTCTATTTTCTTTATTTAATTAATTAATTCCTAACTATTTAATATATTATCTAGTAATTATAAGGCTAGATTACTTCTTATACTTTAGGCCCTTTAAAATAACCTAAGTTTAAAGCTCTAAATAACTATAAGGGTTTACTAAGTTAGTTATTATACCTTATATTATTACTAAAATAGTATTTAATCTTAATATAATCTTATCCCTAATTTATATAAACTATTAGATCTAGAGAAAGAGATTTTTATTTATTTTATTCTTAACTTAGATTTATAAGGATTTTCGCCCTAGCTTTATAGTATTAAAGAAATAGCTAATTAATTACTTATTAATTATAATATATTACTAATTAATATATATTAGGCTTTTAATTTTATTAAATAATACTTAGAGCTTAAGATATATTTTTTTTAGAAATATAATTATTAAATAGCTAAATATAAAGATTTAATTATTATTTATAATTAGTTTATATTTATAATAAATATAATTATAAAATATAATATCTAATTAAATAATTTATATAATTTTAATAAGATTAGCTTTCTTATAGGTATAATTATAAGTAAAATAATTATTATAAGTTTAAAGAGGTATTTAAAGCTAAAATTAATATAGCCTAGAAACTAGAAATAGATTATAATTATCTAGGTAATTAATATAAAAAGCTAAGTAATCTAATTATTTATTATTAATATAAAATATTATTACCTTATTAATTAATACTAAGATAATAACCTCTTAGGTAATTAGGCTATTATAATAACCTAAAATAGCTAGATTAATAATAAGATTAATCTTAAATAGCTTAAGTATTTTAATTAATATATAGCTAAGGAATTAAATAATTATTATTACCTTTTAATTCTTAATAGCTATAAAAGTTATTAATTTATTAAATTTAAGAGATATTATAAAAAAAAAAAAATTATCTAGCTTTATATATTATTTTATTCTTCTTATTTATTTTAGCCCCTTAATATTAAGTATTTTAATATATTAAAATAAGCTTATAATTAAGAAATAAAATATCTAATTAAATACTTTATAACTTATATTTTAAAGACTAAGTTCTTTCTAGCCTTTTATATTATATATAAGGCTATTATAATAAAAAGAAATATTAAGGGGGCTTTTAAAAAAGCTAGCTTTATTTCCCTTAACCTAGAAGCTATAGTCTTAAAGCTTAATATATAGCTATAGACTTTAATACCTACTAAGGAGGAGATTAAGCCCTTTACCCCTTAGGTCTTAAGGACCCTAAAGACTATACTTAAGGCTAGATTTTAGTCTAAATACCTTAAAAGATAAATTAAAAGGTATTATAATAGCTCCTTAGAGTTAATTATAAAGGCTATAAAGTCTCTTATAAAAGTAATAAAGGGAAATATATATAAGATTATATTATTAAGGGCTAAGATTAAAGACTTTTAAGAGGTAAATAAGATATTAAGTTAGCGCTAAAGGGCAAAAAGGATTAAATTATAGAAAAGAGAAATAATAATAATAAAAGAAAAAAAATAAGTAATTAATTAAATAAATATTAATATATAGGTAATAGCTAAATTATTAAGATATAATAATTAAGAATAATTAATATAACTAAGGGTTTAATATTATAATATTTATAGCTAGCTTAGTTATAATATAAAGACTTATTAGGTAATAATTAAAATATCTAGGGAAAAATATAATAAATAATTTTAATTAATTTAATAATTTATAGTATTTTTATTAGGATTTTTATTAAAAAGGCTAAGATTTTTAATATACTTATTTATCTAGTATACTTACTATATATATATATTATAGTATTATTTCTTAATATTAATATAATAGCTTTTTTTTTATAAGTTTTTTAGTATTAATAATTAAAGAGTTATACCTAATTAAATTATTATACAATATTAACTATTTTATAAGGTATTTAATTACTTTAATTTTTATATAAAAAATATGAAAAATTATTTCTTTTTATTTTCTTTTAAGACTATAATCTCTTAATATAATATTTATTAATATAATACCTAGAAAAATAATAATTAATAAATTATATAATACTAGGGATCTTATTACTATAGCTATAGCTATAGCTCTAGCCTTTATTACTACTAAGTATAAGAATTAATACTTTTTTTTTTCTTTCTTATAATTTTAATCTTAAAAAAATTAGAATTAATATAAGATAAAATAGCTCTTAATATATAATATTAATATAATAATTAAGCTCTATAAGTAATAAGCCTAACTTATAAAAAATAAATATATTAAGTTAATTATCTTAGGTAATAAAGGATTTCTTATAGTATAAAAACATATAAAGATATCTAAAGTATTAAGGTATTTTATATAATACTATTAGTTATTAAAGCTATAAATATATAAAAAGTTTATAATTTTAAAGCTTAATAATTACCTTTATATTAAGGCTATAAAAATAATATAAGCTAGGTTAGTAGCTTATTCCGTGACCAGGAACGCGACATGTGGGTTTCTCTCATGAAGCAGGCTATTTCGGATGGAGTTGATGTCCACAGCAACGTTTTGGATATTTTTTCCTCGTATGAAGATGATTTCTCGATTATGGACGATGTCTCGACTAAGAACAGGTTGTCTGCTCTCCAAAATCTGTTCTATATTTATGGTGACATAGATGAGTATCTCCGTGTGGCCCACGACTGGGTTGAGATGCTACAACAAGCTGGCATCGATATTGATCGGTACCTCGAGAAAGAAATCAAAAACATCGCCTCGATTTGGGACGAATTCGAGAGCGATCCGGATGAAACGTCTTATCGCAGAGAGTTCAGGGTCCAGCAGTATAAAGGCAGGAAATTTCCTTCCTGGGCCACCTCGTTCACCGCTCTGGCTGCTCCCGAGCTTTTTTCCGAGTTCCCTCACCTGGTCAAAGAGGAATCTTTTGGATACATCTACCTTCAAGATGGCGGACCGCAACCGCATCGATCTTGGAAAAATCCCATCCAAGTCCGCGGCGGAATCGTTCGTTGCCCTCTAGAGCGGTGGTCCCTGAATTGGCACCGGGATCCTCTGACTGAAAGGGACAGAAGACTCGTCGATGGGTTTACGTATGCGTGCGACCTCATGGAGAGCCGCTTTCAGCGAAAGCAGACGAAGAAGTTGCGCAAAGCTGGGTATATGTACGGGTTCAAGGCGCTGAAGCTCAAAGACAGGATCCCAGGAGCTTGGGTCGATTAGGAGCTCGTATCTCGTACGAGTCGACTATGAAGTTTCTCAGGAATGCGACTCTATACTTCTTCAACCAGCAGTTCCTCTCAGCACATCCTTCTCGGATTCTTTAACCGGGACCGAAACCATGAGCAATCTGCTTTGAGCGACATGGTATCACCAGTAATATTGGTGCTCTCGGCCCCCCGTATATCGGGAGCCATGGCATGACTTGTAAGTCCAGACTCGGAACTGTTCTTCAACCCGCTAACACGGAGTGAGATCTGCCATGCATTTATGGCGATGAAACCCCAATTCCTCGAGAATATCTTGAACAAGTTGATCGATTCCATCGACAAGGAAGAAATCAATGTCGTTCTTGAGGAGGGCGACCCCCTTTTTGTTGACAAATTCCAAGTCTCTCGAGGCGGAGAGCCTTGGGAGGGAGACCAGACAAATCTTGGTCTCGATGTGGGAAGGACCTACTTCTATCGGAGCTTTCCGAAAGCCGCTTCATTGTAGAGAGCAGGCGATGGTTGAGCATGATGAACTGTTCGGTGTTTACTTATTGGCTCCTGAACGTAATAATTCCTTTCGAAGCCAGTACAGCTTCTCAATCGATGAAAGCTTAGACTCGCTATTCCGTAGGCTCTCACGGTTACCCTCGACCTCAATCTAACCGAGCACCCGCAAGACCGATTACTGACGCCTAGGTGTTCTGGTCTCGGTCTTAGCCGTGCTTGGTCGTGTATCAGACATTGCTGTTTGGCAACCTACTGATCGCCTTCATTATTTCCAAGAGTAGGTGCGTTAATTACCTGATAAAATGAATATTACGATGCATTTCGGCCATTCTCAAAGGGAACTGATAGGGGGGTATGGCGGTTTGATACGTGGGCAGGGCCCTTAGGGAGGCATGACTTTTCGTAACACTTGATTAGGCTAAATCTGCTAGACCCATAAATACCTCTGAGCAAGGCTCTCTTAACAAGCCCAGATCTGCTTATCATGTACGTTAGTTGAAAAATGGGTTATTTGGGCGAACAACTGGGTTGCGCATCTGCTAGCACAAAACCCGTCGCCAGAGGCCCGAATTCGCAGATGGAAGCCGCTCTCTATTGCAGAAGTATACATCTGGCTCTCGGTCCTTATTTTTATCGGAATTCATACCAAAAAAAGGATTAAGGACCATTGGGTGACTTCTAAGCCGGGGGGAGTCCACCCAACACATCCAATCCTCAAATGGATGACTTTTTCACGCTTCCAACTGATTTTTCGGCATATACGAATTTTTCCGCCTTTTGAGGCCTCTCAAGATGCTATGGAACGAATGGTTTCACGTATTTCTGAGTGGTCTGACCACATACAAGCCGTTTCTACAGACCTCTTCATTCCAGGCACTATTATTGCTATAGATGAGTGTATGGTCCGCTTCAAAGGAATAACTAAAGCAAAGGTTACGATCCCAAGGAAGACTACACCAACAGGCTTCAAAATCTGGGCTGTAGCCCAACAAGGCTACTTTTTACGATGGAAATACCACATTCCAGCTGCTGCAAGGCCTCGTGGCCTTCGAGCAGCTAGAAAGGCTAAAGACAAGGAACTTGCCGAAACACAAGCTGTGGTCCTTGACCTAGTACTACAACTGCCAACTGCTAGTTATCACGTCTTCTTCGATAACCTATTTTCGACACCACAGCTGCTTACAGCCTTACGAGAAAAGGGCGTGGCAGCTACGGGAACAGCTCGTGCAAATAGCGGCATTTGGCCCCCCTTTGTTGTAGCCAAGGCTGCTGATAATACAGGCCAGTTGAAGTGGGCTTTTAACGAGCTTCGAGCTGTGCCTACGGATGATGATGAGGGCTAACTGCAATGTTTCATTAGAAAAAGCAAGTACTATACCCCTGTTTAATTGAGAGCGTCCGCAGCACACTCATCTCCCCTGACTGCCTGACTCTGGCATGACCTATAAGGGCTGGTGGGTTGAATGAAGTAAGCTGAACATTTATATCGATGTTTATTTCAGTCTTTTGTCATGAGTCCCAGTTCAACCGGCACGCGTTTTCAGGTCACAGCATTGAGCCCTGAGCTAATGGAGCCAATCAATCACCTGTCGGCTATCGAAGAAGAACAACAGACTGAGGCGCTCGAATCAGACAGCAGCCTATCCGACCACGAGAATTCGGCAGGGATCCCTTTCCACCAGCTTGTATGTTTCATCCAAACGAGCTACCATCCATCTTGAGAACCTGCAGCCTTATCTAACTTGATGCTAGGGTCCCAAGAAGAAACGACTCGTCTTTATATGGTCATGCTGCTGCTGTCCTACCACGGGGATGCGGGTCTCAGTTGCCAACTGCCCGGGGTGTGGAGTGCCCCGATGCGCCTATTGTCCTGTAGAGAAGAAGACGGTCCGGGAATAACATAGCAAGGTGGATATATGGGCTGTAAGCCACAGGGCCAGTGCACAGTATCTCAAACACCTAACGAAAACCTTCGTCCTTTCTGTCCTCCCAAAGTCTCCTCTCAAAGGACCACCAGACGCAGTATACCCTCAATCAGTACACTGAAACGGGGAAAATCGGGGGACGCGAAAGACTCGTTCCGAAAGGCATTGGCGGGACCGATCTCATGGTATTTAGCTGTAATGCTTCATTGAACAAAGCTTTTGGTACCCCGCTCGGTGATGACAGGGGTCATGTGGGGCGAGGTACGGCTTGGACTGCGGTGTAGTGGCTGGAGAGGATCAGGGCGTTATGCGGTTCGAGCGCTGGGTCAGAAAGGAGAACCTTGCGTTCCGAAACCATTTGTTCCTCGACGCAAACAGGGCATAAACAGAAACACTGGAGGCAAATTAAAAAAAAAAAAAACTTTTTTTTCTTCACATCCTAACAATAATTAACCCGAGGCCAATTGTTGACGGAAAACCTCTATTCCCGTACTGTCTTCTTTTCCACCGGACAGCGGGGGCACCGGGGAACACCACATTCCGGGCAGCTGGCAACCGAAACACGCATCCCAGCAGTAGGGCAGCAGCAACAGTACCATATGAAGACAATCCGCTTCTTTTTGGGAGCCCGGAGCCGGGTCAGCCCGTCGTCCGTTCAATTGAAGGAGCCACGTACGTATTCGTAATCGGGATCTCTCCTAGATTCTCGTCGTCGACGTAGTCGGCTGTGATGTTGTCGTCTAGCTGGGTCAATGCATATAAAAAGGACGTTCAGTTCGATCGTTTGTTTGGCATAATCGTCGCTAGCTGATTGGGTAATTGCATTAGCCTGGGGACTTACTTTCTATATCACAGCAGACAACCGAGATCAGCAAACATATCACTTCGTCTCGTCGGCATAGCAAGACTTACTTCCTATATCACCAAGGATAACCAAAGTCAGCAAACATATCTTTTGGCATAGCAAGACTTACACGCTATATTGTGAAAAACAACCGGGTGAGCGAACATATTACTCAAGCTCGTAGGAATGGCAAGAATTACATTCTATACCGTAAGGCAACCGAAGTCAGCGAACATATGGCTTCGGCTCGTCAATGTAGTAAGACTTACGAACTATATCTCCCAAGGTACCAGGGTCAATAAATATATCACTCCGTAAAATATGCTGACACCCTCACCGGCGGTGGGGAGGGTGTAATACAGTCCGAAGGATGTATCTCTATGACATGATATTTCATACTAAAAAGTCTGGCTGTGCGCTGGTGCTCCGTGAACGATGCTCCTCTCCTGCGTTCGTGAGTGACTGTGACCTTTTTTCGCCCTCTCTGTATACTATAGCGACCTCATCAAGAAAAAAGAGGTTAGAATAGTGGCTGGTCAAGTTGCTGTTGCTTGCGCCGGTCCTGGTCGCGGACTTTCATCAAAACACCTGCTAATTATTAGGACTTAAAGAGCCTCAAGCATGAATCATAGATTATTAAACTATACTTGCCATCAGGTAGCTTCTCATAGTGGAGAGATACCCATTCAAATGGGGCATCAATCATTAACCCGTCTAACATCTTAACCCTAGAGACTGCAACATAGCTAAGCCCTATCTGGAAGTCCCGTTCAGAGAGATCTATCACCATCTTGTCCACTATAATACTCTGTGACTTATAAACCGTAATAGCATATAATGCTATAAGGGGGAACTACTTTTATATATACGCGGATATCCCAAGAAAGAAGTCTCGCTTTACTGGGAGTATAGGCACTACCTCGCGCCTATTATCCATGGTTAGATATAATAGCCCGGTATACTTATCCATCACTATCATAATGACAGATAGCGGGTCACGATGCGCATCAACGCCAGGGGACCAACCGATGTCATATACTGTCCCTTGGGCCCCATTAACTAGGCCTGTTGGGTGCCAGATGTTCTGGGTTAGCATAAGACGAGCACCGATATATACCGGAAACTGGCTAGCCAGGTTGCTAGCTTGTTCAGATGTTGCCTTCTCAGCACCGTTACCAATGTTCTTCGCCATGACTTGGATTGCTGGGTGCTTCAGACGGACGAGGTGCTCGTAGTTGTACTCATTAACACAAGCCTTCTTGCTATAGATACGAAGAGCAGCATCAAACGTATCTACCTCGCGCTGGCTTAGCTTGACCTGCACACGCTGGCTTAGCTTGACCTGCACACGCTGGCTCAGAAGTTTCCATGATTTGATGGATAACTTTAGACCACGTAATTCTTCAAGCGCAAGACAAAAGCCAGCCTGGTCGTCGCCCTATTGCCGCTGGACCTTCTTCAAGAAGACAGTGTGGTTAAACGCCCTATATGCCATCTAGCCAGAAACCTCATGCAGGTCTTTGAGTGGCCTATTAAAGTAGAGGGGCTTATTCGCAATCGGCGGGAGCTAAAAGAAGTCACCGACGAGGATGATACTTATGCCGCCAAAGAATTCAGCTACTTTAGCAGGAAAGACTTAGCGGAGGCGTTTATCGATCCACAAAAGCTAACATAGACCTAGCATACTTTTCTCATTAATCATAAGATACCTAACGTCCTATAGCTTCTTCTGAAGAGCATTAGCATCTACTGGCGATAGCTCTGTGAAAGCCCTATCCATAGGTAGCCAGAGGAGAGAGTATAATATTATCCCTATAATCTAATTGCTTATAACACCCATAGGTATAGCTCTCTAGATTAAACTAAGCTAATTACTAGTGAGCCTCTAAAGATATGAAGATAGGACTTTAATCATATAGGACTTGCCTGCCCTGCCACTACTATTAATATAAAGTAAAATCTACTCCTCGCTACCGCATTAAAAGTATCTAATAAATATATTATATACTATCCGCTACTCTAGGTTAAGTATATCGCGGACCTCTAAAGGCAGGTCTTTAATATCTATATTAAGACAATTCTACTTAATCCACTAGCGCTAATAATCACCTTAAACGATTCCTAGGTCAGCATAGCGGCCGACATAGGGTATCTAATCATATTAGATATTAATATCCCATCTACCCAGGAGATCTATTACCTCTTGGCTTAGTGGGCAGTTGGGAAGTTAGCGGGCAAGCTTAAGCCAATCCTCCTCCAGAAGGTCAGGCTTATGAAATTCTTCCTCGAACTCATCCGGATCTGGTCGACGTTCTTCGGCGTTAGGTATGCCATAGTAAGCATCAGGGTGCCAGTAGTTCCTATAACAGAATTCAGCAGCAGATGCATATAAGTCATACTCGACACCATTAATCTTACATAGTTCATTAGGATCGCGATATGGATAAGCCAGTATTAGCTTTATACGACAAAAATCATCGTATTAGTAATACTAGGGGTTAGACTTATACCGCGGGAAGTAGTATAATACACGAGGCTTAGCTTAACGACCCTATCATATCTACTCTCTCCTATCCCTCTTACTAGTATTCTAGTTAGCTAGGAAATCAAGGTAAGTAAGTTCTTTATAAAGGGGAGGGCAAGAAAGATACTTATCATATATCCCAACGACCTCAGCGTCATCGTGATCACCTTGGAGGCGAAGATACCATCCCTGTTGCTCATAGGGACGGCAATCAACGGCTCTGATAACATGAGTACCCTCCTACAGCTCGCAATTAAGCAAGACATAGCAGATCTCTTACCCCGAGAAATCCCTCTTAGCAAGCAACTTATTCATAAGACGCGAGGCAAAAGATAGAAGTAGGTTCTAGTGAGAGACATAGGGCAAGATTTGCCGCCCCAGGTTACCATAACTATTAGTCCGCTTCTCCATCTTACTACAATACTTGGCTACATAATTAATCACAGCTTGAAGGCTGGTGCAGGGGGAAATATCAATGTTGGCTAACTAGCTAAGACTAAGATACCAGTTATAGTGATTCATTAGGCTATCGTTCCTGGCCGCCTCGAAGGAGAAGTAGGATTATCCTTATCATTAAACAATATCAGCCGTATCTCTCATATCCCATAGGAAGAAGAAGCGGCAAGAAATCTCTTCTAAACCCTTCTTCTTTCGTAGGCAATATGTCTCACTGCAGTGATAGCGTTAGCAGCGGTTTAGAACCTATGAGAGCCATTAGAACCTCAAGGGATGCTATAAGGGATTTATAGCCAAGGGATTACCTTCTCCTTACTATTAGACTCAGGCTGGCTCAGGATTAAAAGCTATGATATAGAATCCCCAGATACGGGCGAACTCCTTATATATATGCTCATTTTCTAAGTCAACACTAGGCGCACCGTCCATCCAGAATAGGCCATAGTAATAGCTACCTCCACGACCCTACTATTTATACCTATTCCAAAAATTAGTAATATTGAATTTCTGCTTAAGGACGATATCTCTAAATAAACCAAACCGCCTATAGAAGTGCCAGGCTATAATATATGGGTTATCTCTAAGAAGTTTACTAGACATCCCCATTTATTATTACTCGGGCAAATCTTACCAGTCTTGAAACTAGGGCAAATATTAATAGAGGCTCCTCTAGTGTAAGTCTGCCGCGCTGAATGTAATAAAGCACTAAGACAGTCAAGGTTATAAGCATAAGATTCAAGCTCTCAACGCTTTCGGTACCAATATAGGCATATCCCGCGAAGCTATGCTATCTAGCGGTTAATCGGTTTAAGCAACTACTAGGCTTCTGCAGATTCCGAGTCCCGGAAAGCTTCTAGTAGATCATCTCGCGTTATTAGGCCCTGCCTTTATTAGTATTACTTAACGAAATAGCTACTTTTCGCCTATACCTATGCTCGCATTAGCGTATTAAAAACCACAAACCGGAATATAAGATAACAGGCAAATCTACCATCATGCCATCAAAGGGCACACTATATATAGTCCGCATACTTAATAGGCCGTAACCTTGGCTTAATAAAATCAGCTTAACCACGAGGAAATAGTATTAGAAAGGCTAGGGACAGGAGTGCTTATAACTAATTGAATTCATTTATCGGTATTCTCCGAATGTCTGGCATTTCAAGCTAATGTTGTTGTGTCGATAGTCGTACAGAAAGCAATTCATCACGCTCTTCGCCAAGAACGTGCGAATATAATGCTTCCATCTCTATATCCTCTAGTAGTAGATCTAGCACTACAGACTAATCAACCTCATCTGGCTCAACATCGTCATTCTCCATAGTACCCAAATTAGCCGAAAGAGGATCAGTGGCTTCCGCAGTAGCAACCTAATTAAGTACATTACCATCTTCAGGCAGCACTGATATCCGCTTCTAGCAGACAGTAATATCTCGGTAGCCCGGGTGGTTATTCGATAGGGAATCTAGCCACTCCTAGAGACAACAACGGCGTACGCGGAACTGGCGTCTGAATTAAATTAATAGATAATTATATATTATATAATAACTCTATTAATTAGAAGAAAACCTTAAGTAGATTAAGAAGCTATTAAAAAAAATAACTTAAAAATATATTATTATAATATTATACTTATAAGAAACTCTTTGCGAAAGAACTTAAAATAAGTCTACTAAAATATATATATTATAACTTAGAAATTAAGTTTATTAATAAGAAGTAACCTAACTTTAATAAATTTTATTTACTTAATAAAATATAACTATTAATATTAAAGGAATATATTAAAGATATATTATAAAAAGGATATATTAAAAAAAGTAAGTTATTTATTAGATATCTTATTATATTTATTTTAAAGAAAAATAAAAAGATTTAATTTTACATTAACTTTAAAATACTTAATAATGTTATAATTAAATATTAAATATTACTACCTCTTATTAATAAGTTAAAAGATTAATTCTTTAAAATAAAATATTTTATAGCTTTTAACCTTAAAGGAGCTTATAATTTTATTTAAATTAAGAAAAGATATAAATAAAAAACTACTTTTTATATTAAAATTAGACTATTTAAGTACCTTATTATGCCTCTTAGACTTATAAATATATTTATTATATTTTAATAAATAATTAATAATATACTATAAAAACATTTAAATATATTTATTATATATTACTTAAATAATATTTTTATCTTCTCTAAAATATAAGAAAAATATATAAAATATATTTATAAGATAGCTATACTACTAATAGACCTTATAAAAAAAAAGTTTTTATATTTAATAATAAGATATAAAAGACTTTAATATTATTAAGAAACTTATTTTAAGTAAACTAAGACTTAAGATATTTAACCCCTCTTAATAAATTAAACTTAAAATAAATACCTTAGACTTTATATTAAGCGCTTAGATTAAATAATAGGATAATAAAAGACTTTTATATCTTATTACTATTTATTCTTATAAACTATATAAAATAAAACTTAATTACCTTATTTATAATAAAGAATTCCTTATAATTATTAATACTTTTAAAAATTTTTAATATTACCTCTTTAAAAATAAATATTAGATTAAGGTATATATAGATTATAAAAATATTACTTACTTTACTAAGATATAAGAACTTAGTAGATAATAATTATAATATATTAAATACCTTTTAGAATTTAGTTATATTATTATTTATATTAAAGAATTAAAGAATAATAAGGCTAATATTATTAATAAATAACCTAACTTAGATACTAAAAAGATTAAAATAAAAGAATAATTATTATATTATACCTTAAAAGGATACCTAAGATAAAGAGTAATTACATAAATTTAATAATTAATGCCTTTATTAAAATATCTTATATTTATTAAGAAATATAATTAATATATAATAGATTTTATTAACTATATATAAGGATATTAATAAAAGAAAGATAGACTTTAGATATATAAAAGAAAATTCTTTATCCTTAATAAAGTGTTTTAAATTATCTTTAATTATTATTATTATTAAGTTATATAATATAAAAACCTAAGAGAAATAACTTAGGCTATATAATAATATTATAATAACTACTAACTTAAAGGTATTATCTAAGGATATATATTTTAATATAAGAAATATTATAAAATAGCTAGATAAGTAGCTAAGTAATAAAGCTATCTTATAGAGAGAAAATATAAAAAATAAATAGTTGCCTTTTTTTATAATAATAAATATAGAGATCTTAAATAACTAGCTATATATATTAATAAGTTCCTTAAAGAGAATTTCTTAGAAAAATACTATAAATAAATAAAGGATTATATTATTTATTAATATATTAAGAAATAATAAAAAAAATCTTAAAATAACCTATATAATAAAACAAGGTAATTTATTATTAAAATAAATCTTAGAATATAATAGGTAACTCTTAGATAAATAAAAAATAAAAAAGTAATAAGTCCTAGATAAACTGTAATATAACTTTATATAAGAAATATATAATTATTTATTATATAGATACTAAGGAATTAATAAAACCTTAAAATAAGTTAAGATAATACTTATTTTTCCTAATATAAAAAACACTATTATATAAATTATTAAATAATATAACCTTTATATAAAAACTAAGGCATAATACTATAAGCCCTATAGGAAATTATAATTACTCTTAGTTATATAATAATTATAAGACTTAATTACTATAGATTTTATTATAAAACTACCCCTATTAAAAAATTAGCTATTAGAAACTTTTATAATAATATTTTTATTATTATAAATAGACTTATAAAATTTTCTTATTTTATACCTTATAGAAAATAAATAATAGCTAAAGAATTTATTTACTTTTTTTATTTTTATATTATAAAAATATATAATATATTATTTAAAATTATTATAAAATAAGGATTATTATTTATTTTAAAATTCTAGTAAAGCCTTATAGGATACTTAGGGATTAATTATAAATTCTTTATTATATACTATAAGGAGATAAATAAATAGATTAAATATATAAATTAAATACTAAAATAATACCTTTAATACTATATTAATTATAAATAAACTAACTAGGTTAAAAGGCTATTAGCTATATAATTAGTTTATAATATAGTAATAAATAAAAATATAAAAATTATACTAGCTTATATTAACTTTTAATTTACCTTAGATACCTATTAATAAATAAGAAATATAATTATTAACCCTAAAATAATCTTTATTAATAATTAACTTAGAAACCTCTATAAAGAAATATAAATAAAACTTAAATTTATTAGAAATAAAATAATAAACTATGCTAATAAGAAAAAAATTAAGGGATTAATCTTCTTAGAGGGAGATATAATTTATCTTATAATAAAAAATATTAAAATAAAATAATAAAATAAAAAACTTAATTATAAATATATTAAATCTTATAAAATTAAATAAAAAAATTTAAAATATAACTATAAATTAGACTTATTACCTAAGGTTAAGCTTTATTTAATTTTTTATATTTTATTATTTAAATTAATAAAAAATACTATTTAAATTAAAATTAATAATAAACTAGAAACTAAAGTTAATAGATTAAAGGAATAAATAAGAGAAGTTATCCTTAATATAAATAAAATTAATAATAAAATAATATATTTTATTAAATAAAAAAACTATCTAGACTTAGAAAATATATAAGAACCCCTAAAATACCTTATTAATATATAATACCTTTTAAAAAACTTTTATTAATAATACTAAATATAAACTTATTAAAACTAATAGTATTTTAATTAATTAAATTAATAGCCCTAAGAGAATATACCTCTATAATAATAAATAACTTCTCCTAGAGCTTACTTAATTTATCTAAAGCATATAAGCTATACTTAAAGGCCTTATTACTTTGCGCCTTAAGTAATTTCTTTTATTTTTAAATATAAGTAAGCTTAGCTATTACCTCCTTAAGGGTAGCCTTTATCTTAGCCTCTTAATCTTTTAGATATTTATACTCTTAAATATTTTTTATTATTATAAAAGATTAATTATTTACTATAAGAAATATCTAATATATATTTATAAAAAGAAGCTATCTTAGCCTTATTATATATAACTTTTATATTAATATAATTAAAATAATAATTAAAATAATTAGAAATTACCTTATAAAATAAGCCTTAATAGAAATAATAAATATAAGATATAATTTTAGATTTAAAAGCCTTAATATAAATAAAAAGACTTTATATTTTAAAAAGCTTTTATAAAGAAATATACTTAGAAACTTAGCCTAATATTATATTAATAAGAAAAGAAATTTTTATAAGTTAGAGTTACTTATTAATAGTATTAAGTTATTAAAATTAGTCTTAAGAATACAATTAATAAAGGGGAAACCTTATATTATAGCTATAATATAGGCTAAGTAGAGAAGCTTAATAAAATAATCTAACTAAGTAAGAGACTAAAAGGACTAAACTTTATTTATAATAGTCCTAGGGATTAAATAATAAAAATATTAATCTTATCTTAGACTAAGCTTTAGGATAATTAGTCTAAGTAATATATATTAATATATAGAATATATTCTTTATACTTTCTTATATAATAGCTACCTTAGCTATTAATATAACTTAGTTATACTTAATACCTTTAAGTATATTACTAGACGTGACTTATACTTATTATTACTTAGACTATGCCTAGTACTCTCTGCTAATATAAACCTAGTATAACCGGTTTATCCCTTAGGAAATATATCATTATTACATCTTAGGTCTTTCTTAACTTTAGGGATTTTTCTAACCTTAATAAGAGTAGTAATACTTATAGATCTTTTTTTCCTACTTAGTAATATATAGATATTTTTAATATTTTAGCTTATTTACCTCTAGTAAGATTAGATAAAGGATATTACTTATTATAAATAAAGGAAATTAAAACCACTCTAGTATAAGCTAGTTTTTAATAACTCTAGGAATTCTTATAATATCTCTTATTACTTTATATCGCTCTACTAGTATTATATCTCAATATTATATTTATAAATAAATAGGCACTTTATCTAAGATATAGGCACAGTAATATTTTTAGTAAACTAATACCTAATAGCTTTTTAAGTAAATAAGTAGCTCTATAATATAAGATTTATCTTTTATTAATATAAATTATTATAGCTTATATAAGTAAAATATCCTATCTTAGTTTAAGCCTATTTAATATATTAACTATATTACGCTCCTTATATAAAATATAATAAGGCTATAATTAGTAAAAAGGTAAATAAACTCTACCCCTATTATTTAAATAAACCCCACCCCCTATAAAGCAAGGCATAAAAAAGAACTCTACTATAGTTCTAATAGTTATTATATAGTAGGGCATAATAGAGAACTCTCACGTTATTGGTATTTCGGGGGTTGTAATGCTTAATGATTATGTAACGCCTATATTGTTCTTAATAATAAAGAAATGTGACATCTATTCAGGCTGTTTGGCCTCTCGTTCAGCTTTCTCGCTTGCTTTCTTGTGTGATCTCGTCACTGCACGAAACCAGTAAAATGTCCCCAAAGTGAGTGGCATCGCAAAGATGATATACAGCCACCATTGGCTGGACATGTAGAGACGTCCACTCTTCCCGTTGTCGAAGTCAAAGTTAAAGATTCCCATGCTGAACAAGGTCTATCAATGTTAGTAACTCCTCTGTTAACTTGGGCCGATATGACGCGTCTTACAGCCACAAACGTTGATGGGAGATAGAACATGGTGAGTTTGGCAATGGTGATCATTGCCTCGCTATCGAGTTTCGTGGCCATTGCGATGTCATTCATCTTGCAGCTGTCTTCTCGATTCGCTTCGGACAATCTAGTCATTGCTTCTGTGCTGGCTTTGATAGCACTATCTGTTCTGAGGCTCAAGAGGGATGAGAGCTACAATAGATAATCAGCAACATGCATCGTTCATAGACAAAAGAGAGTGAAGACATACCGTAGACAAGCTGACGTTTACTCTCCCGATGCGGGAAACTTGGTGGCTTTTGAACGCAATGGCCTGGGAGCGGAGAGTTTGCAAATTCTTCTCAACGCGGAGGAATTGTTGTGGAGGAATGGAGAATAGATCTCTACACTCCTTGTGTTCACTCAGCGTATCTTCGATGACCTGGCCTATACATTCCACCGCCTCAAAGACTTTCTCCAGATAGGGTAACGTTTTCCTCAATCTAATCGCTGTTTCTTTGACGTTCTTCTCTTCACTTTCTTGTATCTCAAACTTGAGGGAATTGCTATAGTCCTCCTAGCCAATTATTGGTCAGATATAATTCTCTCCTTCTAACTTGAGAAAGCACTTACCAATTGGGGAATAGGATGAGAAATCAACTGTGCATACAAACTCTGTGCGTACAGAACCGAGCTCAGAGCACATATGAGAAAGGTAAATGGATCATCCCGCACACCAAGCTCAGCTGCTCTTTCGCACGTCGCAAGCAACTTTTGCTCTATTGAGCCGTTTGAAGTAGTGTCTGAATAGAGAATCCGAGTTTGTCTTGTATCAGTGTTAAAACTGAGGTAGAACATGCCCATGTCGTCAAGAAAATGGGTAGTTGTTCCAGCTTCGTGCATTGGCAGGGCCAAAAGCTCCTGGCTAAGAGCGTGACTATCATCTATCCTCGCACTGGCATTAATCAATGGCACAGTGAACCAAATGTCTGTCAAGACCACCAGGTCAGCTCCCTTCATGAGCATGCTAGGAGTGCTTTACCGTAGTATGAGCCGTAAAGGCGTCGCCCTAACCCTCTGCGGACATTGGAATCCAGCCGGCTTGGTACCCATGGCGCGAAGTTGAGGCTATTGCATAGTTCCCGAAATTCGCTTCCAAAGAGCAAGAAAACAGTACGATGGGTTGCATTTCTGTGCTACAGTTAGAATGTAAGAATGATCTGAAGAGGTTGGCGCTAACAGGATGTGAATGTCTTCGCCGTCGAGCGAAGCTAGAAATTCCCTCATCTCTTCAAATTCTTTCACAATGAACTTCTTAACTTCAAGTTCTGCTTGACATCAGTTGAGCTCCCAATTTTTCATTATCATTTGTCACATGTCGGGAAGAGACTTTACCTGCTCCTTCATGAGAAAAGCAATGATATTTTAGGAACATCTGATTGTGCCGTAGCTCGTGGTCACGCACTCTGACGAACCTTAAACTCTGTAGGCTATCCATATCGGGGGCATAGGCACGGGAGCTGGGAATGCTGCCCAATTCTATGGTGGCTAATGGTGGCGAGTCTGACATTGTGCGTGCATGAACTTAAGAAAAAGCAGTGTTAAGTTAGGGGGAGGCACGTTAGGTTCGGCGTACTTAAATACTTATTATGGCGGCTTAGCTTTGAATCCTTATGTAACCTCAGAAAATCCTGCTTTGAGCAGAAAGCCTTGAGAAATGCCCTGTGACGTGTCCTGCGGAGTGGCTCATGCAGCAGGACATCCAAGGCGGTTTATGCATAAATTAAGAATTATAATGCTAGTAAAGAATACCTGATAAGTTATGACTTTATTTCATTGAGTCGGTGGGAAACGGTGCTAGGCCATTTTGGGCCATTGGGCAATTTCTTGTACGTAGAAAAAGGGTCAAGGGCACCTGGCTCGGACCAGCATTATGATCTTCTTCTTTACCGGTTAGATTAGGAACGGGGAGCTTTAGGGTTCCCTTTCTTAAGAAGATCTTTATTACTATTGATTAATTATTTTGCCCTTAATATCTTATATAGTATTTAGTTTATGAGAAAGTATATAAGATCCCCTTTTTAAAAGTTATTAAAAGAGAATTATGTCTTTAGTTTAGCTATAATTAGTATATTTCTTTAATAAAAAAGTACTAATAATAATAAGAATTCCTAGTAATTTAATTAAGTTACTTATTATATTTATATATTATATTTATTATTTTTCTGTCTTAGGAATTTATTAAAAACTATATTAATAAACTTTTTATTAAATCTTCATTTTATTTTATCCTTGTTTTATAGCTTATTTAGTAAGAAGCTTATATATTATCTTTTATACTTACTAACTTAATATCTTGAATTATTTAATATAAAAAAAAATCATATAACTTAGTCTAATTAATTAGATTATAGAGTAATCGCGGATGCGCTGTTGCGATCTAAGCCCCACTTGCCGTCTGGCCTCATTAATCGCGGGCGCGCTGTTTTCGATCAGAATCCTATTTGTCCATTTCGGGCTGTCTCTGCCTCAGTAACCCAGACCACAGTGGCCCACAACAGTGGTCCACGCCCCAAGACCTATCAGGCTGCAACACCGACGGAATGGCGTCCACTCTTGGACCCAATGTCTCGTTAGGATGCACATCTTGAACAACACAAGAGGTCGTTTGATCAACGGCCACCGCTCGGGCCTCCCTCAAACGTAGCACGGCCGATCACGCGCCCCCGCAACCCCAGTAAGCAACCCTAGCTCGACCAAAGTAAAGTAAGGTGCAATTCAGACAGTAAAGTGCATGACTGTTTTGGTGTTTCTGCAGGTTTAAGCATCAGGCAGCAATGGGTCAATACATTTCCGGCAACGTTAGCTGAGGAAACACCACACCCTTCCAGTTTTATCCGCCTTGGCTGCTGCCGATAGACAAAGGTAAGACAAGAAGCTCGGTTACAACCAACACCTGCGATGCAGCCGCAAGGTTTTCCTCTAAGGGCAGATAGATAACGCAGATCATCTTATCTGCTCTAAGCGATCTGCGCGGAGCAGACCGGTCTACCCCTCCTCCTACTATACGATATGATGCTGACAGGGGTGTGCGGGGTAAGCGACACACTTTCAGCTCCTCACCTTCCGTGCCACCTCAAACTAAGGCAAAGATACCAGGCCAATGATTCCCGATCCGGTCGCACTTGCTGCTGAGTTGACAGTTCTTCCTCTTACTTCCCCATCACGATTTCTCATATATCTTCTTTCAAGGCAACTCCGTCTTACCCCTCTCGCACCGGTAAGTGACCCTCTAAGCCGAACAAACGCTGCCCTGGCTCAAGGGTTGCCCACCTCCACATTCATCTGTTTATCAAGCGCCACCAAAGGTCTGATATCTATGTGTCCCCGCCACGACTTGATCAGTTGCCTGTAATTAGGCACCTACCTGGCTCGTGCCCATATTCGCCCCGCCCGTCAGACTCAGGCCCGACGACGGCCTATTATGGCTGCAGCCGGTCAATCAAGCGGTTTTAAGGGTCTTCGACAGGGGTTTCCATCAAAACCAAAAACGGCAATAGATCGACGCAGTTTTCTCTTTCGCCGGCAAGGAGATAACGTGCATCATCCCTCAAAGGACTCCTAAAAGGACTTGAGCGATGGTACGAAGGTGAGGGTTTGACCTCCAAGCCAAGGCCGTTTCTGACTCTTAGCTTTGAGTTGAAGCAAGATGCATGTATCCGTATACCGGGTTTAATTTGATCATCTCTCCGTAGGCTCATCATCCGGTAATTTCTCTTCCATTTTAGAAATCGAGCCGATCAAGCAACTTCCTATTTGAGGCGACAGGGAATCAGTACCGGGGGCATGGAAGCTGGTGAAGAAGGTGCATGGGCCAAGTTTTCTTGTAGTCAGACCCAATATCAGATCCGAGAAGCGTGACGGACCAGAAAAAATAAAAATGGTATCGGGTGCCATACCAGCGGTAATTGGTACAGTAGGGTTGGCACAGGCCGCCGTGCAAGAAACGCGCCCCATTTCGCGTTTCGCTAAACATGCCTAGACTGGAAGTGCGGCGCATTTCTGGAAGCGAAACGGGGGGTAGAGATCTGAGGGCTGTGATTGGAGCAGAAGTGGAAATGTGCCGCATTTCCATTCTACATGCTTGAGTAGGCACGGCTCGTCCTCTAGCCTCGACCATTAGAAGGAACTGAATGAGTGTAAACTCCTGAGAAGCATAATGAATATGCAGATTCCTTCAACGTTGTCCTCAGCTTCGAGATGTTCGGCCGTGTATTCTTTTTAAATACCCATCCATAATCGTACGGGACCGAATTTGCATGAGTACGTTTTTTTAGCTGATGGTTTGCACATCCGCGCCGTGTTTCCTGTTGGAAACGAGAGCCTCATTATGTACTTCGCCTTAAGAAGAGCCTCGCACAGCCCGAGCCCCCACGTCGGGCCTCACCGCCTGATCGGGCGGGTGAACCTGGGCTTCTGCGCGATTTGGCCGTTTCAAGGCTTTCCAGTTTCATCACAAATGTCAGAGACACGAGAAAAACACCAGGACTGTGTACCGCTACGGGTACTGCTTTGGAACAAGAGTACGCAATCCATGCTTTGAGCAACCTCTGGCGGGACGCTGACCATCTGCAGGCAAAAGCACTTGGCACCAAGACCAGATCCGCCCGACGGACTTTTACAGCACAGAAGAGTCTTCAAAACCGCATCCTTTGCTACGCACCAACTCTCATGTAGTAGTAATGTTTGATGAGACTTGATGGATTGTTGATTCAACAAGTTACTTACCATGCTTTAGCTTTGCTGACGCCGACAAGGTCCGCGACTGTCCGTCTTGCCAACGATGCTTCACCGACCAATTCCAGATGCCTGAGCTCTGGTGGGCTAAATACACTAAAAGATCGAACGGCTACTTTGGATGCGAAACATTTCGAGATGATCAAGGGAAAGTCACAGCGCTCAGTATGTAGCCCAGGCTTTGTTGATGCCAGTAATGCTAACCTGTCCAGACACATGGTCTCGGTTCCTGGTCAAGCAGCTAAGCGAAACCTACCATCAATGGTACAAGTTCAACGTCTTCACCAGATGGATCGCGTCTTCTCGCAAGACTTTCCTTCTTGCCTTTGAGTCCCCAAAGCAGTTTAAGTTGGCAGAAAGCTTTCCGAACCTACTAGACGGCTCACATAGAGCACCTCTTAATGATCCCTTCTGGGTCCACGTTCGACTACTCGAGGAGCTTGCTCGCCTCCAGGACATTGCTGTCTGGACCATTAGAAATGGCGTTCGGACAGCTGAACGCGAAAGAGAACCACGAGGGAAGCCGGACCCTGACTACGATCGCTTGCACGATCTTGCCAAAGACGCCATCCATGTCCATGAGACACTCAATGTATCAGAGAAGACGGTATCGTCGATGGTACATCATCACAATACTTTCATGGAAGACGCTCTGTTTGGAGGGAGATTGGGAAGAGCTGATTTTCGATATGTTCACGAACGGTTGCTCTGGTACGAGCACATCATTCAGAGCCTCCAGTGTCGAGCATCATCCAATAAGGAGCGATTACTCAACGAGATCCAATTGACTTTCAACACCGTCACACAGTACGATTCTCGCATCTCAGTCCAGATCGGTCGCGCAACCCAGACAGACAGCGCAGCGATGAAGACCATCGCCTTTGCAACCTTGGCCTTCCTGCCAGCGACATTCATCTCGGCGGTCTTCAGCACATCTTTCTTCAAGATCGATGAAGGGACTGGGAAATGGGGTGTCTCCGATAAGTTCTGGGTTTACTGGGCTTTCGCGATACCTGTAACTATTGCAACTTCCGGGCTGTGGTACCTGTGGCAGCGAGCTTTCCCGCCTGCCATGATTGGAGAAGAAGAGCAATCTGCCGAGAAACTGAAGAGCCCATTTTGGGAGGAGACTTTTGATAGTAGAGGGTTGCTTGGAGGGCGGCAAGGTGTCTGAATTCAAGTTTTTTTAGCGGTTAAGGCATCCAAGGCGCATGAACGTTGACCTTCATGATATGGGAGGGGACAATCTTTGGCAGCACTGTTCGACGTTTGGCGAGCACTCATTCATATATTTTTACTGTAGTTTCTCAATACGGACATAATCTTGTGTTCAGATTTTCCGCTGGATATTTGATGGCAGAATGTGGCTTGATCGGGAGGCATCGGTAAAGTCCCATGCCTTGTGTACCCATAAACGACCCAGTTGTCGCAACAGTTCCAGGGAGAGGTGTATTTTCAGTTCTCGTTCTCTTAAAGTGACCGGCATCAAGTATGCTCAAAATACAAATGCGATAAAGCGTTTCCAAAGGGTTCGGTATTCCTTTCGAGTATTTTCTTGAGCCATCAGGGCAAATGGCTTTGGCTGATAATTCCCCTGTTTGGAGCTGACGATCCAACAACGGAGGAAGCGACTGGTATGTTGTAAGGTGAGCTCACATCGATCGAGCATCAATCGATAGCTCCCAGTATGCATGAGATCTTCTGCTCTTCCTTTTCTCAGGCTTCCAGAGGGCAATAAGCACTTACGTTTTCAACACCACAACCGAGATTCGCAGTCTAGTATACTCTCAGTATATAGTTAAGTAGCCCAAGAAGAGTAAGAAAAAAGCCTTACTATCATTAGATCTACATTGCTGTCGCGGCATACTGTTGGTGGTGGATGATTAGTGAGGCGTTACACTTTCCTATTATAGCATAGTCCCATCTCTGGAGCGAGCGTTACAATTTCCTAATCAGGTTAGCCACTGATTGGCCTGAAACGCTCCTAAATAGAGGCGCGGCTTCAGAGACACGTACCGCCATGCCTCAACAACGCCGATTTCATTGCATATTTTATTTCAGAGGATTATCTGAAGCAGGGGCTCTGCTTCCCTCAGATCTATCTTCTTTTTATCTATCTTCCTTTTATCTCTCCTTTTATTTATCTTCCTTTGATCTCTCCGGTTATCTGGTACGGCGAACCCCGCTTCAGACGTCATGTCGCTCAGCACGGGGGGCCCCATAGGGACACGCCTAGGCGCGCCTCTACTCGCGAACGCGTAGGCGTGTAGATTATGTCAGCCCTCAATTTGGCCTAAACCCCATAGTCGCAGTTTTTAGGGGCTCCGTCTATTGCTGCTACTGCTAAACATAACTATAGTCTCTAGGAGCGGGCTTCCGCTATGGCCCAAGTAACATTTCCTAATGATATACTCCCGCTAGAGGGTATATATAATTCACGAGAGGCTCTACTCGTAGCTATTAATAAATAGGCAGCACCCAGAGGATATGTATTTATAACTAAGAGATCTTCGCGATTAACTAGTAGTAGGCAGATTATTATATATATATATAATTAGTGGTATTATCTACTTAGCGCCTTAAAAGATCGCTAGCGCAAGACTATTATATAAGAAACCAATTATTAGTTCTTAATTATTGCGAAGGAATCCCTAGATAAGGCGACCTGGTCTTTAAGGCATCGTCTAGATAGCTAATTTTCCTTATATAACTACGAGCTAAGCTAGTATAAATCGGCTTATCTAGTCCATTAGTAGCTCTCTAATGTGGATAAGTTAATAATTAGCCGCCTTATAAATGCCGGGGTAGCGCTAAAGGATATTAGGATATATATCTATTAGAACTTAAATACTATTATAACCTAGTAAGATATCTATAATTATATCGTAGATAGCAAATGAGAGCTATATAAGGGATAGAGCACTATATACGCCTTTGCTAACCAGATAGATAAGGAAGGGTTCTAGAGCTAGATATAGCTCGATTTAGATAACTGAGTCACGGCTATATTATTCGCCTACCCAGAGTTATTAGCATACCTCTAGGCTTATCTAAACCTACTTTTCCTTGACTATACATATAAGATAAATAAATATAGGATGCCACTGCTTAATATAATTAGCGTCGATGCCTGCTAGCGATTATTTTATATTGCCTTTGCATTTCTTAGTAGCGAGACTAAGTAGGACTACCTATAGGCCTTAGACCGGCTTAGGTCCCTATATGAACTCTATAATATAAGGCTTCTATCTGTTATCTTAATAGACCGCGATAAGGCTTATATGAATGCCGCAGAGATCTACTTCCTATCTTTAATTTCTCTCTTATGCCTATGGCACGCAAATAAGGCAGTCCTCCGCTATTGCTAGCCGACATTCATGCGCTACCAATAAGGATCAAAGGCCTATTAGTAGGGTCTAAGCGATTAGAGTAAGTTTTTTAACCACTAGCACTTAATTATAAAGTCACCAGACGAAAAGGCCTTTAATTAGCGCATATAAGAGCTTAAAAGGTGCTACCTACCGCAATACATTAAAGAGGTTAGCTATATCAAGGCCAATTAGCTCGATCCGTATAAGGAAAAGCTAGTAAAGGCTTAGGTTGATTAGCACCCTTATTTTAGTAATATAATTACCTCGCGGGTTAAGGGTATCCATAGGCTCCTTAAGAGCTACCTTAAGAAATCTACGCTAGATCTCTTTAAGGCTTAGAGGGCTATGAAGCATGCGCTTCTTAATTAATTAGCTAAACTACGATCTAACTAAGCGAGCCAATAGATAAGAATACTAATTAAGCTCTCTAGATTACTATATAGTGCTATACATAGCTAAGTATCTCACGAGGCTTTATATAAAGTTAAAGAATAGCAAAAGCTACTCTTAAAAGAAAACCTGCCTAGCTATACCAGCGTATTCTCTTAATCTCATAGCCTCCCTTGCGCCCATACTCTCAAGGCTCTATAAGAATAAGGTTAAGCCCTTCGCCTAGAGCATTTTCATACGCATTAGCACCTTAATCGCCATAGCGTTCATTAATTACTACTAGAGCCTCGGCATTAACCTAATCAAATAATCGCCGGTTTAACTACTAGTAAACCGCAATCAAGCACCCAGAGAGAGCCAAGTGCATTCAAGGCAGTTCAGGCAATAGTATGGCCAAAGGCATAACCCAAATATAGCAGATGCCACCAAGTAGGTCATAGAATGACTTTAAAGGCATGCCCTTAGCGATACGGAGAACTTTTATAGTTATTAGCATCATCAGCGCACATAGGGGCAATACTAGCGGCATTGCCATTGGCATTATCAGGGCAGGTACGATCAGTGCCGACGACATCTTTATCAGCACTATCTTTACAGGCAGGGGAAGCTCTAAGACTAATATCTTCAGGGTTATTAGGGCAAGAAAGGCCAATTAGGGATAGTGCTAGCTACATTGTTATTAGTATCGATGACACAGATAGTATAGTGCTAGCAGTATTATCATCAGCACTATCGGCTCAGGCAAGGATGGTGCTGCCACCTAGGTATAATGACCCGCGGGCTATCTATTAGAGATATATTACTGCTCGAGATGCTTAGTATAAGGCGTAGCCTCGTGGCAGTATTAAAACTAACTAGCAATATCGGAGGGCACTAGGTCTACCTCTGCGGTATGATAAATCAAGTTATTAGTGGTGTCTCGATTGGAAATAGATGGGCAAGCGCTGCGATACGCCAACTGGCTCTAGAGATTGGACTAAAGAGGAGATGATGGCCTACCTAGATTGGAGCAAAGTAGAAGATGACTGGGTCGAGGCTTAGGTAGCTACGGAGATGGAATGCATCCCTTTTTCTAGTAGAAGAGGTATGTGTGATATTTAGGAGGCGGCAGCGGCAGATAGCGAGGCCCAGCAGGCTATTTATTTAAGTAGATAATCAATTATTCCTTACTATTTGGGATCATAGGATTTTAATACTCAATAGTAGTAATAGAGTTTATAGGATTTTAAGAACCACCTTAGAACTCGGAATTACAGCTATGCGGGGCTGACATAATCTGCACGCCTATGCGTTCGCGAGTGGAGGCGCGCCTAGGCGTGTCCCTATGGGGCCCCACTTGTCAAACTTCAACCCATTTAATATTCCAAACTACCATAACTTATTCCACAAGATAGTGAAAAATATAGGACTAGTCTCATTCGATTGCATTTTTCTTGCTCTATTGTCCATATCATTTTTTCTCTGTTCTGAGCAAATTTTGTTTTCGGAACTCACCCGTCATCCCTAACCCCCATTTCTCCATATGAGGGTCGGATATAGACTAGATAGTGAAGTAAAAGGCGAGAGACAGGTTGAGAGAAGAAGCGAGCGACGCAGAATTCCTGGTTCGTCGCCAGACGGGCCTTGTGATGTCGGGTGACCGAACATATTTGGCCGCCCCAGATATAAACTCCCCGAGACCTCGACGAGGTATTCGAGTACTCCACTGTCAGCAGCTCAGAGATCCGCGCGCATTGGCCACCATCCAGGTTGCAGAGAACCATAAGTGTCTTCAGGAAGTCATCATGGGCTTCGAGATAGGCCTGGGCAGCCTTGGCATCCCAAGCGCCCTGAGTTCTAGCCTGTGTTCGAACCAGCCCATTAACAGGCGAGATGCATGCCCTTAGCAGGACTTCGAGGTAGGCATCTGTCAGCTGGTTGGTGGGATCAGACACAAAGGAGTAGCCTGAAGTTTTCGTGGCCATGCTGTCCCGAATAGAGGCCATATCAATATCAGGAGGCTCCCAGTCGTACATGAGTCGAGCGGAGAGAGCGATAGCTGACTGAAGCACCCCTCGAGCCAGGCTACGGAAGTTCCCCATCGATAGATGTTCATTCCCATCCCAAGACAGGACTTTGCCGTCCTCGCTCTAATGGAAATAGAATACTGCGCCCTGGGACCGTCGAAGAGCAGAGCCGTATGATAACAGGCTTAGGAATTCGCCCATAACTGACAAAGTCCCATCGCACATGTATCGACGTCGGGCAGCCAAAAGTCTTGTCAACTGCCCATAGCGAGGTCTTCGGGGAATGCCGATGTAACCATGCGAGAACCGAGGCAGCACGGCTTCGAGGAAGATCAATCGCGAGCAATAGATAAACCGTGATAATATCGGAGTAAACCGGTGAGGCATGAGGTATTCGTCACCGTTGGGAGCCGATAACCCACGGACTGCACTGAAGTATACGAGCATCGTCGAGCCTGCAAGGCCATCCTCGAATTCTTCGCAAAGTGCAAAGTAGCAGAAGCGGAGCAGAAGATCAACTGCCTGATGGCCGTGTTGTCTCTGCTGGGTAGCGTCTGATGACCACGTCGAGGTTGAATCCGTGTCTGACTGGGCGCCTTCCTCCTCGTCTGGGGACTCATACTCTTCACCATATCCCAGTTCGTCCTCCTCAAGTGGATCTTGATCCTCGCCTTCGTCCTCATATTCACATTCCTCGTCATCGTCCGCTTCGTCTTCATATTCGTCATACCCATCAATCACGCTCATTCTATCATCATCAGCATCCTCGACCTCCCAGATATCATCCCCCCAGAGGTCTAACAGGGCTCTGAGTTAGTGTCGACCAAGACGTCGACCCATGATAGTCTTTGCCGTCGCGGGTAAAATGCGGGATAGACGTAGCCAAAAGCAGACAAAGCGTTTTAACTCTTTCCGATAAAGCTTCTCCGAAGATAGCCTAGAAACCAGCTCAAAGGGTGCCTTATAAGGTTGGTCTGGAAATCTGCTGCGGAGCCACCTCCTTAAGCAGACGTCAGTGCTTCTAGCGGTCTCGCCACACTGGTCTAGTAGTCGATTTATTGCCGGTATTATAGAAGCTAGCTTCCGCTTATCACTTATTGGACTCTTTATGAGTTGCCCGTCGATGATACTAAGAGATAAGGGCCAAGTAGGCTCGCGAGGGAGTAGCTCGGTCAAGGAGACGAGGACATCCCGCCGAGCGTTCTTAAATAGCTTTGGCCAGCCAGTGCGATGCAGCCAGTTCGTTAGCAGAGTCGAGGGCATAGATTTAGTTGCTCTCTGTAGCTTGAAGCGGTGATTCTCCTCGCCTTCTAGCCTGGCACGCTCCTACGCAAATAAATCCTCTGCGAAATGCCTAATAACATCGGGGCTAGCTTGCAGGAGGACGTTAGTATTGTGACGTTTAATCTCGAGCGGATCGTCTATGACCACGATCTATGACCTCTTGATATCGCTGGCGGCCTAGCTTTGGAAGGAAATGCCCTGCCGAATATGGTCGTGCAGCCAGTGGCGTGTCTGTTGCCGACCTATACGCCGAACCTTGTCCTCGTGCTCCTTTCTTAAATGATCGGCGAGTACCTTCTCACTCACTGAGTGGAGGCCGCAGTACTTGCATGCCGAGCCACGCTGCAGGGCAAGATGCGGGTGAGGCCTCGAGCCGTCGACGCGGAGGGGAAGCAAAGCAGGATCATGTAGCTGCAGGGAATAGATAAACTAATTAAGCCCCCAGCGTTCTTTCTTAGGGATATCATGTTTCTCCCTAAGATGCCTTGATACGCGGTCGCTCTGGGGGTTAAGGGCAAACCCGCATCTGGTACAGAGGATGGCGTGCTCTGGCTCATTGAAGTGTAGGCCAAGCTTCTCTAACCACCGAAGCTCCTTACGTGATAAATCCATCATAGGGCAGGTAAGTAGGAAGGTAGAGACGCTATTTCTAGGAGAAGAGAGTGTGATGAGAGCCTTTAGTGACCTTTGTTGGTAGTCAAATGATGATGGTAGGAGTTACGCGTCTGGCATCTTGCTAGCCTTTTGGAAACGGGGCGCGTTTCTGCTAGTGCGAGAACCCGGTTCATCTTCGGCTTAGCCACGGTGCAAGTGTGAGGGGTCCAGCACCGCTTAGCCTCTTCTCCCTTTTGCATCCATCCCATTTGTGGGCACCTTTTGCGCGCATCACGAGCGCATGTTCCAAGACCGATGGACCCGTTATCCATTACCACTGCCTGCGTGGCGCTTCTAGCAGCCGTTAGCAAGACGACGTTGGCCGTCACCGACTTCGTCCGCGACTGTCGCGAAGCGCGGTCTGACCTGGCAGCCATAACCGGCGAGCTCTCCCAGTTACATCTCGTACTCGAACTACTCAAAGACGACGCTGCTGTGAGCGACGATCGAATCATACCTGAATCACTCCAGGTCCAAATCCTGTCCATCATTGAGAATTGCTCCGCTGTCGTTGTCAAGATCAACACAGTACTCCAGAGTCACGCTGGCAGGGCTGGGGTAATAAAATGGGTTAGTTTCGGGAAGTCTGAGATTGCTGGTCTACGAATGTCGTTAGAAGCGCATCGCGGTTCATTGAGTCTGGTACTTGAGCTGGTTTCGGTGTCCTTGTCCAAGGCAGTAAAGGACGATACTCTTGCCATTCGAACCGGCATCCACGACATCAAACAAGACACCCAGTCATATTCCGCAAATCATTGAGGAGTTAACGAGATTACGGGCTATTATTGCTGCTGGCGAAATCCTGCCGGCTACCAGCGGTCAGAACTATGTCCTTCAGCAGTATCTCGACGGCCTGACTTCGTATGCGGAGACGGTCTGCAACGATGTTGTATGGGACTCGGACAGCAGTGTCCACGCAATTTCCCGTACGTCGAGCCGCGAAGACATGACTAGTATGCCGTCGGCATCGGACACTCAGCGGGGAGGCAACAACAGTTTCATCAGACTGCCGACCAAATCCAGCAGCGACGAGGCCATCCCGCAGGTCGTTGCTGTAGATGCTACTCCGACTACCGAGGCCGGTGCTTTCACCCATGTATCTGACAGTGGCGAACCAGCTTCGGTAGCAGAGTCCATCTCCTTAGCACAACACTTTGAGAGTCCATGTATGGAAGAAGGTGAGAGTGAGGTCTGCTTTGATGCACCACCACTGGCCGGCAGTTCACTCTCACGAGCGCTACTGGAAACTTCATCCGTGGTATCACCATTACCAGGTTCTCGAACACCCACCAACTTTGACCCTCCCCATCGGCCAACAATTGTCGAGGCATCAGCGAATACCCACCGGCAGAAACGAAACTTCAGTGTTTCCCATTCGCCTGATGATACCGTTTTCCAGAACACCGATGCACTAGTGAACACCCCCCGAGCTGCCATAGTATCAATAGGGGAACATGATCCCTATAGGTTGACACCCAAACCCTGCAACCTAGTCGCATCACCCGCCAGAGTCGTTATCTTATCCAATGAACACAATTCTTCTGGTGAATTAGAGCAGACGCAGTCGGCATTAGACTCAGCAGCCTTCCGGGATCCAAGCTCTATAGCAGGTAATCCTCTCCTTGCTGTTATTTGAGAGCCCCTCAACACACGCTAAGCATGGACTGCAAAGCTACCAAAACCAAACCTCCCAACCCTCCAAACGTGGAACAGCAGGTGACGATTTTTCGACAAGGCCGGCTAGACGACGTAACAAAATCAGGAAGCCCTCTGTCCTCTTTGAGGGCAACTACATCTTTCACTAAATCCGAATTGAAAAGCGACACCCAGGATGGGGCCAAAGTGGTACCTATAGCTGAATCTACGCAAACCCTTCGGGCCAGCTCTCAGGCTAAGATCCTGAAGAAACTGCTAATTGTCGGTGACTCTGCCTGTGGAAAATCGGTCCTTCTTTCGTAAGTGACCGTTGCATGCTTCAAGTGATAGTATGTTAACGCTACCTTCTGTATTAGTGCTTTTTTAACGGGCATCTTCAAAGAGGTAAGATTGATCTTTAATCTCAAAATGGCCGTTATTTATATTACTAGTTATGCATCCCGACCGTGTTTGAGAACTACGTTGCCGACGTAGAGGTCGATGGGAAGCATGTCGAGCTTGCTCTTTGGGACACTAGTGGTATAAGCGACTATGATCCTTTACGGAGGCTTGTCTATCCTGACTCGGACATCGTACTAATATGCTTTGCGATCGACTACCCTGACTCGCTACATAACATACAAGAAAAGGTATGCAGGCACAAGTTCAAAAGCCGGCAATGGCGCTTATAAATGGACAGTGGATCGGTGAAGTTATGCACTTTTGCCCAGACGTTCCTTATTTTCTCGTTGGGCTAAAGAAGGAGCTTCGCAATGATGTAAAAACGATTGAGGATCTCAAGGCAACCAACCAGCAGCCAGTAAGCTGGGAAGAGGTAATCTACCTAATTCCTGCAATATTATGCGGCTGATCATTCTCGCAGGGACAAGAGGTCGCACGAAAAATCGCAGCGGTTGAATATTTTGAATGCTCTGTAAAAACAGGGGAGGGTGTAAGAGATGTTTTTGAGGCAGCAACTAGACAGGTTCTAATACCCAGGAAGACAAGGAATAGAGGCTTCCGTGGTCTATTAAGAAGGTTGTTATAATATATTTTCTTCGTTATAGCTGCGAGCAGTGGGTTTTACCTATCTGAGGTTTCATTTTGTAGCCTGCGCCAAGGTTCTCTGTCTGGTCCCTTTACAAAGTCTGCTTAATATGGCGGCTTTACTGGCGCGCCTACACCTCCCACCGACGGGCAATAAGCTAGCCATGGAAGCCGATGATATGCTGGATGGGAAAACGTTGAAATATCCACACGAGGAAACATTGTATTACAAAGGGCATCGAGCCCCCGGAAAATCCCTCTTGGGGGCGGTCGCGGCCTTGTGACTGCCCGGACAAAAAATACACAGCCAAACAACTGTCACTGTTTTCGCATCCAAGGAACACTCTATAGGAAACTCATCTCTTCTTCATGCTAAAACAAGACATTTCCTGTTAACGTATATGATATGCGAGTGGATCAGACAAGCGAGTGGATCAGTTATACTGTACAGCTAAAAGTACATATTTTAGATTTTCCAAAATGGGCTATATAACTCTAGGATTTTTAAAAAATTAGTTTTGGCCTTTTTAAAGAAAAAGTCATAAAATAATAATTTTCTTAGATTTTTAATTAATTTATTAAATGTCTTAATAATAAAATTAAGAAAAAAAAAACAGTGCGAATAACTATTTTCTAAATAACTATATATATGATTTTCTTTAAATTCTAGGAAATTCTGTCTTCGTTGATAATAATATAATAAGTCTATAATTAAAATTACAACTATTTTAGGCTTAGTTTGAATTTTTAAAGATTTTTTTAAAATCACAATATAAGGTGTAAAACTGTCACGGCCCATGCCGCGATCGAATGCATGTCGCCACACGGTATGGATCAACGTATTCCGCTCACTCGGTGCGAGTGAGCGGGACCTACTTTCTCACTCCGGGCAAGTGAGAATGTAACACTATCTCACGATGGGCATCGTGAGATGCTCCCCAGACCCTACCTATAAAAAACCACACAACATCCCGTAGACAGACACTCTCGCTACCTCAGCTTTCAATACAACTTGATTACTCAAGAATACTCCTTGACATTATCAGACGTGATTCGCCACCCTATACTCAGTACGCCACGCCCCGTTGCAACTGCCAACATAAACCAAATCAGGTTACGGTTTACTACGTTGGGAACCTTGACCGTCACAACTATCCACAACACCAAGAGCTGTCAGGCTGCAATAACGACGGAAGGGTCTCCCTCCCGGATCTAATGTCTCGTCAGGATGCACGTCTTGAGCAACGCAAAGAGGGTCGTTTGATCATTGACCACCGCTCGGGCCTCCCTCAAATGTAGCATGGCCGATCACGCGCCCCCGCAACCCCCCAGTAAGCCACCTCAGCTCGACCAAAGCAACGCGCAGTTCGGACGGCAGAGTGCATGACTGTTTTGGTGTTGCTGCAGGTTTGAGCATCAGGCAGCAATGGGTCAATGCATTTCCGGCAATGTTGGCTGAGAAAACACCGCATCCTGCCGGTTTTATCCGCCTTGGCTGCTGCCAGTAGACCAGAAACTCATGGGTCTTCTGAGAGGTAAGACAGGAGGCTCGGTTACAACCAACACCTGCAATGCTGCAGCAAGTTTTTTGCTTTGAGGGCGACTAGATAACCCAGACCATCCAATAGGCTCTAAGCGATCAGCCAGAGACCCACAAGCTAACAAACGCTTCCCCGGCCTCGGGATCGCTTACCCCCACACCCGCCCGCCGATCAAGCGCAACGGAAGGTCTGATACCCATGTGTCCCCACCACGACTTGTCTTGGACAAGGGTTTCCATCAAAATCAAAAAACGGAAATGGATCGACGCAGTTTTCTCTTTCCCCAGAGAGGAGATAACGTAGATCATCCCCCTCAGGGTCCCTGACCCACCTGCTCCCCGTCGAAGCCATGCCTAAAGAGCTTCAGAAGCTGGCCAAAGGGCACTCGAGCGATGTTACGAATGTGAGAGCAATGCACCCTAACCAAGGCCGTTTCTGGCTTTTGTCTTTGATTAGAAACAAGAGGCGTGTAATCTGTAGACTGGATTTAATTTGATCATATCCCTGTGGGGTCATCGCCCAGTAAATTTTCTTCCATTTTAGCAATCGATCCGATCAAGTGGCTCATGCCACGCATCACAATAAATTGTAACGACAACCTCTTTGAGACGTGGCAGGCCCTGCAGGAGACAGTAAGTCCCAAGTTTGAGGTAAAGCTGAGCTTAGGACCTCAAAAGATGTACCGATGTTCCCTCCTTCAGTCCTTGTCCGATGCATTGAGATTAAGAAACTCGAATTACAATGGGCTGAACACATTGGGAGCACGATATTGCTGCCCGGTTGGCAGGTCTTGCTTGTATCGCCATTCGCGCCGCTGGCGATCTGGCCTCAGATTGGCCGAACCATTTGAAGACGGCCCCAATCCAATTTGGATTGACCGCAAAGCACGGCTCGGCGCGAGCTGTTCTCGGACCTTACTTTAACTGCCATAGGATAATCATGGCAGAGCCCCACGGCTGGCCTTTCTGAAGCTTGACGTGTTTACCATTGAACGCGCGCCCCCAGAGGCGATCGCGGCGTTTCCCATGTCTTGCACCTTGTCACACTTCGCAGGCCAGTGGGTCTTGCTTTGTACCCTCAGCTGCTCCAGCAATCGTCCATTCACGTCTTCGTTTCTGTCTGATCAGCATGCATAAATGCGGGCCAACTGTCCTCATGCGGTGCTACTTTTTCTTGCCGCCTATTATCCCCCACCTTGCTTGTCAGCTCCATTTGTGACAGATTCTTGTGCCGAAGCCCTCGACTGCTGTTCAACGAGGCTACCGCCACCATATCGGCAACTCGTTTCTCTCTTGTCATTCGTCCAGTGCTCCACAGCCCATGTTCTCCTCAGGCGGTCAATCGCACTGGACCGTACCTATCCCGGCCCACGCGTGTGACAAGCCAGATGCGACGAGCAGCCCCAACCTCGCAAGCGCCCCGAATTTTGAGAAGCGCGGGCACTCCCTGAGGAGTTAGGCCCGCCGACCGAGGATTAGGGGTGCGGCAACATGGGGCTGGAATTGGGCACTCCAAGGTTACAAGACTGGACGTCGAGTCATTGTCGCACGACCAAACCACGGTTACTCTCGAACCGAGTGCATTGAAGAATGAGAGAACACCTGCACAGGCACCAATATCTTAATCAGACTCCTGCAGCGCCAAATGCTGACCGCCGAACAACTTGCAGCTCCTCATCGGAGTCTGCTTTCGTCCCGTGCATCGCCATGGATGCCGGCGATGATTTCAACAACAACCTGTTCACCGACCTAGCCCCGCACGTGTCCCAGTTGGCCCGGCGCCACCTATCTAGGCTGCGGGCCCTCTTCGGGAAAAGGGTCACCATGCAGTACATGAGCCAAGCTATGGGCTGGGCCGCCAATGTTGTTCTGGAAATGGACCCGCTGGGCAAAATCACCGCTATCGTCAGCGTGATGAAGCAATACTGCGAGAGTAGAAGGTGTTGTTCTTGAAAGGTCTGAGTTACATGTGTCTGAGAGGGGCACAGCTCCTTACATATTATCCACATCCCAGCCACCAGCAGATCGGACCATCTTAGTCATACGGTCTCAACACAGCGCGACTGATAGATGGGCGCCCGGGCGCTCATACATCCTTGGGCGCCTTCGCGTGACCACGTAAAATCGCGCCTAGGCGTGAACCTATGGGGCGCCCCGCGCCCGCGGGCCGCCTGATTGATGCATTGATGCCTATGGCGACGTGGAGTCCTGTTTCTGTCGGCATTTCTCTCATACTTTTCTTTCAGCCTCCTTAACCGCTCAACCTCACTGACACTCCTAGTTGTGAAACATCCTTGCGCACCATTGTACCCCCGACTTTCTTCGAGACAGTTCAGTAAAAATACTGAGACTATCTGAGAATTTCTCTGCTTACCGTTCAATTGCTGAATATTCTATTTTCCTTCTGGGCGGCCAGGCGTCGAATGCCCTCTTGTCGCCATATTATACCGCCGACAACAAGCCTGCCTTTCGATGTTCGCATCGGAACCTGCTACCACAGGTTTTTCAAGCGACAATGGCAGATCCAGCTATTGAGGATTTCACCATTGGCTGGATATGTGCTCTGCAAGAAGAGTACGAGGCTGCTTGTCGAATGCTTGACGAGGAGTTCGACGGTGACGACACAGCTGAGCAAAACGACGACAATACCTACGTTTTTGGGCGCATCCACAAACACAATGTCGTGATCGGATCCCCTCCAGGTGGCCGATACGGCACCACCTCTGCTACCGGTGTCGCCAAGGACATGATCCGGTCCTTCCCCAAGCTGAGGTTTGCACTGATGGTGGGCATTGGAGGAGGCGCTCCGACAGGTAAAAGGGATATTCGGCTAGGAGACGTTGTGGTTAGCGAACCAAAGGAGAGGATCGGAGGCGTTATTCAGTATGACCTGGGCAGGCGACAATCGAATGGCCTTTTCGAACTAACGGGGCAACTAAACGCGCCGCCATCGGCACTTCTCATGGCGCTTACGGAGATGAAGCGTCGGCATAACGACCTAAGGAAACCGGACAGAATTGCCGAGCATTTGACTTTGATGGGTGATATGCCTGAATATGCACGTCCGAAGGTTGACCAGCTTTACCTCCCGGATTACGAACATCAGGGCGGAGAAGGATGCGAAAGCTGCGATTCCAGCAAGGTAATACAACGTTCGGATCGTCTTCCGGGCCGAGCTGTCACTGTTCACTACGGCACCATCGCATCTGCCAACTCTGTGATGAAAGATGCCAAGGACAGAGATCGCTATGCCCACGATGGAGCATTGAACGTGCTGTGCTTTGAAATGGAAGCGGCGGGCTTGATGAACACGTTACCCACCTTGGTAATTCGCGGGATATGTGATTATTCGGATTCGCACAAGAATTCCGAATGGCACAATTATGCGGCTCTGGCGGCAGCAGCATATGCGAGAGAGCTTTTGCATGTTGTGAAGCCCCATAGGGTGGCGTCTCAACCATCGTGGGGTGACACTCGTAAGTAGCTATTTACAGTATTCTTTCTGTTCCTGCATAAGACTGGCAATAAAGGTCGTGTTTTGCATGAATTATGTGTCTAATGTCTTGCAGTTGTGAGCCAGATGGCAGACCTCCAGGAGAACTTGACCGAAGTTCTCCATCATCACCGCAGTCAAGACGAGGAAAAGCTATTGGAGTGGTTAACCCCGATCAACCACACCAAGCACCAGATTGACAAAGCCCGCAATCGGAACTCGGAAATGCAAACCGGTCAGTGGCTTCTAGAGTCACCAGAATTTCAAGGGTGGTTGGAAGCAAGCAACCAGACGCTCTTCTGCCCTGGGATACCCGGTGCAGGGAAGACTGTTCTTACATCAGTCGTAGTTGACTATTTACTGGCCATGCAGAGTGACTGGCTTCGCAAGAAAGGGAGAAGAATGGGTGTTGCGTTCATCTATTGCGATTTCAAGCAGCAGTACGAGCCTGAACAACTTCTCGCCAGCATTCTTGGGCAATTTGCTGCCAACGATGCTTCTGCCCTCCAAAAAGTGAAAAACCTTCACGAAGATTGCAAATTGCGATCGCGGAATCCATCAATCTCCGATATATTAGAGGCGTTGAATTCTGTCATTTCGACCGCATCAACCGCATCAACCGCATCCACGTTCATCATCGTTGATGCACTGGATGAATGTAATCAGCACTGCCGAGACCGGCTTCTTTCCGGCATCTTCAGTCTCCAACAGAAAGGCGGAGCAAACCTCTTTGCGACCTCAAGACACATTCCAGAAATTCACGACAGGTTCGGGGGGGCTCAAACTCTCGAAATTCGCGCAAAAGAGGAAGACGTTCGGGCTTACGTGGTCAGCTGCATGACCAAACTCCCCAGGTTTGTCACTAGGAGTCCAGACCTGCAAGAGGAAATGAAAATTGGTATCGTCAAAGCTGTTGACGGCATGTATGTGAATACTCCCAAAGAAGCAGGATTGTGCTGATTTCAAATAGGTTCTTGCTCGCAAAACTTCATCTCGATTCTTTAGTTGGAGCGAGATCCAGAAAGGCTTTTCAAAACGCCTTGAAATGCCTTCCGACTGGCACACATGCTTACGGTCATGCGTACGATCTTGCGATGGACCGTATCGAAGGTCAGGATCCAAACAAACGCGAGCTTGCCATTCAGGTTCTCTCTTGGATTGCCTGCGCGAGGAGACATCTGGCAACAGAAGAACTTCAACATGCACTTGCCGTTGAGGTCGGCCTCGCAGCTCTTGATGTATCCAATATCTCTGAGATCGAAGACGTGATCAGCGTGTGCCATGGGTTGGTCACTGTGGATCGGGAACGCAACATCATCCGGCTGGTTCACTACACTGTCCAAGAATACTTCGAACGATCACAGAAACAGCGACTACCAGTGGCGCAAGACTATATTACCTCAATTTGTGTTACCTATCTTTCTTTTGATGCTTTTGCGGGCGGAAACTGCCAAACCCGGAGCGAATTGCGCGAACGATGTAAGAGGAACCTCTTCTATCCTTACGCTGCAATGAACTGGGGATACCACGCTCGCGAAGCATCAGTTTTACCTCATGAGGCTTGGCAGTTTCTGAAGTCGACGGCAAAGGTTGAAGCGTCCAGCCAAGTACTGATGGCATCAGCACTTGAGAGTTTTCACCCTACTTTTGGTGATGAAATCGAACCCACACGAATGACGGCACTTCACTTGGCAGCATATTTTGGTATTTCGAAGGCATTTGAGACTCTGGAGGATGGAAAATTTCTAAACTCACAAGATGCATTTGGTAAGGTACCAATATCGTGGGCCATTGAGAATGGGCATGTAGAAGTAGCAAGGCTCATACTTGACACGTACCAGACGGACGTCAACATCGGGAACGAACAGGACCAAACACCCCTATGGCTCGCTGCAGACCTTGGACTCGCGCCGATGGTCAAACTATTTCTTGCAGCAGATGGTCTCGATGTGAACTCGGCCGACTGGTGGGGTTCGACGCCGCTACATGTCGCCGCTAGGAGGGGGCATGAGACGGTGGTGGAGTTGTTGCTCGGGAATCATGCGATTGACGTGAATGCGGATGCCGACCGTAGAAGCACACCGCTGTTGGAAGCTGCAGAGACAGGCAACGAGGGGGTGATCAAGCTACTGCTGGCCAAGGAGGGGGCCGACGTTAACTCGAGGAGTCAATTCGGGGCGACGCCACTGGCAACTGCAGCAGAGAGAGGGCTCGCAGGGGCAGTCAAGCTGCTTCTCGCGGATAAAAGAGTCGATCCAGACTCTAGAGACAATAGTGGACGGACACCTCTATCGAAGGCAGCAGGAAATGGCCATGAACTGGTGGTTCGATTGCTACTTGCCCAGTACGCAGTCAATATTGACTCAGCTGATCATGATGGACGGACACCTCTCTCATGGGCGGCCGAGAGTGGTCACCAAGCGCTGGTCAAGCTGTTACTTGAGCAGGGTAACGTGGATGTGAACTCGAGGGACATCAATGGACGGACGCCGCTGGTATGGGCGATTGGTGTGGAATTTCCCCTGTATGAGCAAGGAATGTTACATGGACTCACAACTCAGGAGAACCGGGAGGAATTGGTACGGCTTCTGCTCCGCACAACAGGAATTACTACCGAAACACGTGACGAAAACGGTCGGACGGCCGTATCATGGGCAGCCGAGACCACAACGCGGGCTGTGGTAAGAATCCTTGTCGAGGAGGGAGGAGCTAATGTCCACTCCAGGGACAACTCTGGTCAGACACCGCTATTACTAGCGGTACAACAGCGGCATGGGGCGGGAAGGAACATGATCCAATTAAAGGGCTACAGTGAGGATGAGCATAAGTATGTGCGGTACCGGGAGGCATGGGACGAGCTTAAAGGTATCATTGAACTCTTACTTGAGAAGGGATCTGATCCCAAAACTGGAGATAATAAGGGGTTGACGCCACTATTCATCATGGAGAGGATGGGGTGGTTTAAGAAGAGCGAAAGGTAGTAGTTGGAGTAGAGGAGAGTTTATGCCTGAGGAACGTAGAGACGAAGGATCTTCCTTCCGCGCCTTCTAACCCCTCAACGCCCGGTTCGGTCGGCGATCTGAGCACTTCTAAGCCCCTTTTATGCGCCACCGTTTACGAGCCATATCTAAGGAGCCATAATTTCAGAGCCGCCACGACTTTAGTTCATGGTTCAGGTTCAGGTTCTATTCCTACTTGGTTTCAGTCAGCCGCCAACTTTCTATCACACTTTCTGTCACGAATCCACGTGATCTCGTGCCAAGGGTACCACGTGAGGCATCACGTGGTATTAGATATTCCCCCTGAGCCAGGGGCAGACCGATCTTAGCCTTCTTTTTGACCTCTTTGCGCTACGTCTTATATATTTAGGACGCAACCCTTAGTAGCAATTGATTCTTCTTGACTACGAATCCTTACACTTTCTATCAGACTTTTTATTAGATTTTCTATTATACTTTCCTTTTTTTTTTTTTTTTCCTCTTTTAATCTAGCTAAAGGGTTCCCTAAGCTCTCCCGCTTTATTATAAAAAGAAGCTAATCTTAATATACCGCACGCGGATCTAGTTAATATAATATCTTACTCCTTGCCTAGCCTTAGATAATAAAGAGGCTACTATGGTTCTAGGATGGCTCTAGGTATTACTATGAGGCTATCGCTGCCCCTGTGATGATATGGTCTAAAATAGGGTGGCTAAGATTCCGCGTTATAAGCAATATTAACTATATTAATATCTTCTCTAGGCCCTTATCTAGCTCCTTTTTATACTAAGTATAGCTATATTTGGTTTAGCCCTCTACTTCTTGCTTTTAGTATATATATTTATAATAAGGCCACTTATATATAAGATGCCTCGCGAAAAGCTAGTTAGGGTCCTAATTAATAAAATCCGCCATATGCTAGAAGATCTTAATAATAGATATATTAAAAATAAAGCTAGAGGAAGATTAGGATTACCTTACTTAATTATCTTAAACTCCTCGGCATCCTAGAGCACCTATTAGCTCTATTAAGAGCTAGTTAGAGTTCTACTTAATGAGATCTAATATATATTAGAAGACCTAGACTAATAATATGCTGAAATACTAGCTTATAAAAGATAAAAATCATCCCGCCCTACTATCGCTAAGTAACTAGCATCTTAGATACCTGCCTAGCCCGTGAAGGAGCTAATAAGAGTTCGGCCTAATAAGGTTGCTTATACATGGGATAGTATCTAATGCCAGCGCGCTAAAGAATGGGGCCACTGGGCATAGGTAATGGCCTAGTATAATAATATTATGGTACTAGAAGATAAACTTAGGCGGATAATTATGGCTATTATGTAATAATATATAGAAGAGCGTTTCTAGGAAAGAGCTATAAGACTATGATTATAAGAGGACGCTAGTGAGCTTAATTATCGAGGAGTAGAAAAGGTATATAAGATATAATTATTAGCGACTCCTAAGTAGATCTCTAGTTCTCTATAAATCCTAATTCCCTAAGCAATCCCATAGACCCTATAGACCTTACCTCCCTAAAAGCGCCTTTAGGAACTATAACTAGAAGGATTTCTAACTTTATTGCCTATAAGGCTAGATTACCCCCGGAAAAGACTAAGGCTATCGTAAGAAACCGCCTTACTTTAATAAGAGTCCCTTAAGATTATTTTATAATACTATAAATCTTATTTCTGCGATAAGGAAAAGGAATTAATTATAAGATCTTAGTGCAAAGAGGTCTTACTTGCCCTCTAGGTAGAGACTATATAATCCTTTTACTAGGTATTTATAGATAAAAGGATATTATTAATCTCGTATTATAACTTCTACTATAAGAAGTAACCTCCTTCTAAGCTTATAAAGATCTAATAGAGGAGGCACTTAATGCCCTCCTTGCTATAGGCTATTATAGCGCTCTAGGAGTATAGGGACTATTTCCCTATTAGTAATAATACTAAGGCCATGGTTTATTATAAATGCTATATTACTTTAAAGAAGGGGAAACTACTAAAAACCTATATAGTTAATAATATATATACTAGATATAAGCATTAGTATCCCTAAGAGCTTAATAGCTTATCTCTTATTAAGGAGAGGCTAATTATATTATAGGCCTCCTTTAGCTATATTATAAAGTTTATTATTAATAATAAGACCCTATTAGGGCTTAGTTACTAGAAGTATATAAAGGGCTATATTATTATCTTTCTAAATAAAGTTAAGGACCTTATTATTATAATCCTCTCTTACCCTCTTCTAGTAACTATTAAGAATATCTATATCTCTTAGAGTAACTTTAGTAAGCTTAGCGCTATAGATATTAGGTATCTTTTCTAAGTGCATAAGTCCTATATCTAGGCCGCGCTTTTGTGGCTCTAGGAAAATAATCTACTTTATAAATATATTATAATTAACTATAGCGAGATAAATGGCTAGCGATATATAGATAGCTTAGATATACCTATCCTTATTATAGATAATATATAGCGGGAAGAGCTATTTATTGCCGAGAAGATATAAATAAACTATATAGTCTTAGATACCAATTAAGGTTTAGAAGAGAACCGGTTTATAACTATTAAAGAGATTATTGCGTCGGCGCAGGTTTACTCTAGTAATAACTCTAGCCTTCCCGAGGGCACTTTGCCAAACGAATAGGACTTTCCCTTGCCCGGGGATCCTTATACCTCTATTCTAGGACCAGAGGATGCCAATAGTAATAGTAATATTATTCTTAAGATGATATCATTTGGAATATTTCCCCTTAATAGATTGGCGGCTTTTAAAGAGGCCAATAAGCTTTTATTCCTAGTTAATGCTCTCTAGATAAGTTAGACTTAAGGTACCGATGAGGCTAAGCCCTGCGCTATGTACGTCTAAGGAACCAGAGGGCATCTGTTTATCCTGGTGGAACGAGGTGTGGACTTTGCGGATAGCCTATATAAGGACTTCTTCCCGCGCACCTTCTTAAAGCTTTTCCCCTAGGGGAGAGATAGCCTAAAGGCGCTGCACATATCAGACCGCGAGCAATAGCAAGCTCTAGAGGCCGCCGACCGCTATTTAAACTACTCGCTTAGCTACTAGGCCAGATATATGCTATAGCGGCATAGAGGGCGGTTTACTATTTATCCTATTTTTTATTTTCTAGTTTTTAATATCCTCCTCTGCTTATCTAACCGCCGCATTAGTATAGTATATATAGTAAAGGGCTCTTTTAAGAGGGTTAAATAGGTTTATATAATACTAATAGGGGACTAGCTAAAAAGAGCTAAGGATAAAATATAAGAAATAAAAATAATAATAAATATAAATATAGTATTTTTACTTTATAAATTATTTATTTTTAGCTATATATAGCTACTCTCTAATAAAATATAGCTACTTATATATAAAAGAATATAAGTAATTAATATCTAGGCTAATATGCCTATAATTTAAATTATTATTAATCCTAATAATATTAATAACCTAATTAAGATAAGGCTTTTTATCTATAGGCTTTATAATTATTACTTAGCAAAGGAGCTTTTAATAAATCTCTAAGGAAAATATAATAAGATTACCCTTAATATTATAGATCTAGTTAGCTTTATTATTTTCTTTTATAAAGAAATATCTTTATTTTTTAAAAAATATATTAAAATAGGCTAAGAATCTATCTTTAGGAAGGTTAGCTATTATTATATAATAATAGAAATAAATAATTATAATAGTTTATATTTATATAAATTCCTATAGTTATATAATAATATAAAGCTATTATTACTTATTAATAATATTATTAACCCTTAAGAAAAAAAATACTATGCCTAAGTAATATATTATATAGACTTAGTCTTTTATAAGTATTTAAATAAAAATACTAAAAAAACTATTTATTAAGAGTAGAAACTAATTTACTTAGTTAAAAAAATAATAAATAATACTAAGGCTTTTATTATAGCCTTTAATGCTAAGTCTAACTTTATTATATATTACTACTAGGTCTATTTTTATACCTATACTTATATTAAGTATTCTTTAAAGAGCCTTATAAATTATAATATAGATAAATATAAGTAAATAGCTTGCTAGTTTAAAGCGCCTTAGAAGATTATTAATATAATAGGGCTAAGCGATAATGGCCTGCTTATTATTTATCGTAATTACCTACTTATTAACTAGTATAATAAAGCAATAGCGGTTAGCCTCTAGCATAACTATAATATATCTATAATCCTAATAAGGACCAAGGGCCTGGCTATAGTATTTTATATTATTAACTATGCTATGAAGTTAGATATGCCTATATAGAGACGAATTGCCCACGCGGCCGAAGTCTTCTAATAGCTTCGCGAAGATGCCGCGTCGAGGCATGACATATCCGCAATAGGCGACCAAGGCGCCCAGCAACCTACCGTGCTAAACTAGAGTCATTAGTTTCTAATAAGGGTAGCGAATTAGATATTTTCCGAGAGATAGCTCTCCGCCGTGGAGGTATATTACTATATGCTTAGCTACTAGATAGATTTTACTAATGTCCCGCATTGGTCCTTCTTGAACCTAACCGCATTATATTAGGCGATCTTTTAGAGATAGAGGCACCTCTGCCGCTAGGCTAGCGAGGAAACAGAGGGAAAAGAGCTATTAGAAATGGTATAGCTTAGGGAGGGCGGCCGGACCCTATTGTGCTTAGACGCTTACGCCTATAGAGGCCATATCCTAAGAGGGATATGCCTTTATGATTATATGTCTATAGTTAGTCTAGTCTATAACTATGGCTAGGACGAGGATAAAAACTATATCTCTCTCGAGGGGCCCTCTCTAGAGTGCTATAACTAGTTCTAAAAGCTCTGCTGACCTCACGAGTATGCTATGCTAATCTTCTAAGGATTTATTAGTAATAATTACTAAGACGAGCACCTAGTATATTTTAGATGGTATACTGCTTGTCCGCACTGGTGATTCTAAGCCTCCTCTTATATACTGAGTAGAAACTTAGTTCTCTATCTAGCCCTATTCGTGCCTTAGGAGCGCTTCTTTTTTAATACCTATGGCGATATCGCCGACATATAGCTTAGATATGAAGCTTCTCTTTATTACTAGCTATATTTTTATATCTCTAATATCTCCCTTCTTAGTAAATTAGCTAAGAATGCGCATAAAGACGCGAGGCTTTGGGCTAGCTAGTTAGAAGGCGACGATATAGTTAATATAGACTTCCCTCTTAATGAGAATAATAATAGTAAAGAGCGTATAATAATCGCTAAGTATTACTAGAATTTTGCGGCTATGCTCTATACTCTATAGAATGCCGTGCGAGGTTCTGATGCCACGAGAGGCTCCCTAGTCTTAACGAATTTCATGCGTGATCTTCTAAAAGAGACTTCGGCGGAGGAGGATAAGCCTTTTATGTAGCATTATAATAGCTTCTATTAGTAGATCCGCCGCGCTTAGAACGCTCCCTTATGCCACCTTTAGACCCTATCCGTAGAGGATGTCTAAGCCGCTATAAAGGCCTAGGAGATGCTCTATCTCTAGATGCTAGACGAGATTAAGGCAGGTCTATAGGGTGGCTAATATTATACGCCTAATGACGACATAGATGATATGCTTGCCCGGCACTATGGTGCAGAGATCCCCCTCCTATAGCGAGGTTAAGCCATACCTACATAGGGCCTATAAATACTTATCGATATTAATATAGCAACGAGCTTCATAGAATTAGGACGCCTTATTATCTTAGAGTATGCCCTTAACTCTCTGTAGATGAGGGCCCTCTAACTAGTATATAGGTTCTTAGATAAATACTCTATAGATCCCGAATCGGCGGGTTAATACCTCTAGTATATTAGGGGCCCGGGCGGTATGGGAAAATCTAGGGTTATTGAGGCCCTGAAATAGGTCTTTTTGGCGAGAGGCTAATCATATCTTCTCTAGATCATGGGAACCTCGGGGAGTATAGCGGCATAGATCGGTGGCATAACCTTATATTCTGCCTATGGACTAGATACCTGGCGCTCCCCTGATAAGCAACTCCCACATTTCTTAGAGGCTAAGAAGTAAGTATGGAAGTAGAAACTAGTCCTTGTGATTAATGAAGTTAGTATGCTTAGAGGTGCTACTCTATATGAGGCTAGCTGTCATCTCTAGTCGCTCCGTGACTGCTTAGATAAGCCCTTTAGCGGTCTTCTTATTATTCTTTTAATGGGTGACTTTTATTAATTCACGCCCATATAGGAGATGAGCCTCCTAGTAGACCAAATGGCGAATCCCGTCTCTGCCCCTATGAGCTAAGCTATGATTTCTTACTACCGCGGCTTTAGTCTCTGGCTAATATTTAAGACCGTGGTTCTCCTTAAAGAGCAGGTCTGCGCACGAGATGACCCCGAGCTAGGGGCTCTTCTGGACAAAGTGCGACACAGCACCTAGATATAGTAAGATCTATACCTACTGAATATAAAGCTAGTTGACCGCTTTAATATTACCTTTAGTAATGGCTTACGCGCTATAATACCTCTTAATCGCAATTAATGGAGCCTTAATATAAAAGCTATTATGGACTAGGCGCGCTTTAATGAGAGGTATATCTCTATCTTTGTATTAACCTATACCTAGAGAAGAGCTAGCCTATCTTAGTATAAGATCGCATAGGCGATCGAGCAAGGGGATGACTCTAGGTATAAGGTCTTAGGCCTTTTCTTCTATGCCTAGGGGATACCTATGGTTATTAATAAGAATATATATACCGGATTAAAGGTTATCAATGGCGCAGAATTTACTATAGTAGATATTATCCTTGATTTAAAATACCTGGGATATTATATTATAGATGATATTATTATCTACTTTGGCCTACTACTAGGTATCTTATTATAGTCGAGCGAGACGGCGAGTTTGGCGGTCCTTGCCCTCCTAGCGGAGATAGTACTTATCCGCCTAATCTTATATACCCTTAATCTAATTAATCCCTACTTTAAGTTCTTATTGATAAAATGTACCTGGCGGGGATTACTAGTTATCCCTACCTTTATTCTTACTAACTATAAGTCTTAGTCTAAAATATTTGCGGAGGTTCTCTTGGAGCTAAGGGGAAATTATATAATTAATAGCGAACCCTCTAAATGCGATTTTACTAGTCTCTATGTGTAGTTATCTAGGTATAAGATGCTTTAAGGTATTAAGCTTCTTAGCCCTATATGGCCCTAGGATTTCATTGGTAATAGGCTAGACTAGACTATGGTAGATGCTACGTAGAGGCTTAAGAAATTAGCGGTAGAGATGAAATGAATTTATAAGGGCCAGCGTTTGTGATGCATAGGACCATGCTATCTCTTGAAATCCTAATAGCTCGGAATCGGCGGTATGTGATGCATGTCCATGGATCGATGGGTAATCAGCGTTGTGGGGGGGGTTTAGCGTGATGCCTACTGCTTGGATTTTCCGTAGTTCTTAAGGGTATTTATCTCAATATCATTAATGGTTGTTGAATTGAACTGGAATCACGATGATGAGATGGGATAAGAGAATCTCCTTGGTCTGTGCGCTAGATACAATCTTTAAAACACTTTAATGGTCCGTGCGCTTATTAGCCACAACCATGATGCCCGCGATATCTTAAACTGTAGACCTTCATCAAACCCCGTCATACCGCGCACAAATGCTGCAATGCACCGACATAAGACGAGGCAACCTATCGTTTTACCTTGGAGGAAAAGCCACATCAGATCCCCAAAACTGGGCACCTGATGTAGAGGCCGTTCGAGCAACCGTCGGATACGCCATAGCTACAGGCCGTCTTGACGAATGATAGCGAACATCGTGACCACCACCTCCACAACACTCATCCTCGACTAACCTATACTAACACCCTCGTGCTAACTACAGTAAGTCCCGCTTCAGCCGCTGAAGATAAGACACTAAACACTTGGAGAAGTCGTCTTCAAGTTCACTTGCTACTAACACCACGAGAACCTGCATAAAACGTCCAAATTAGCAATAGCAGTGCGGAAAGCAGATCTATGTACGGGCTTTAGGAGACCATGGCAAATTGACACGAAGAGTGTATGTAATTAAGCAAGAGTGCCCTTTTAGGCTTAGCCCGGGCGTCATAAACTTCATTCATTCATTCATTCATTCATCAAACCCACAAAGTGAAAGACTCGTTCCGAAGGTTTGATAGCGGGCCCGTAGGGACCGGTCTCCTGTGCCTTTGAGGAACGAAAAGGTTCTTTCTTCCGCGCCCTCTCTCAGATCCCAAAATGGCAAACGCTCGGTTCACTCAATAATCTAATCCTTCTAAGCCACAATCGGTAGGCCACATTCGAAGAGCCATAATAGCTCGGGGGAAAATGAGGTTATATTCCCCCCCGTTTTGCCTTTGGGACTTATGGTTCGGAGATATCTGCTCCTAGTATTAGTTGGATGACGAAGAAGCTGCCATAGTTATAGGCGCTGCCTTGCGACTGTCGCCGTCCATGCGATGATATGTTCTAAAATAGGGTAGCTGGAATTCTGCGCTATTAGCGACGTTGTCTATATTAATATCAGAGGCCTGGTCTATGTTACTCTCTGGGCCTTTGGTCGTAGCGATATCTACGTGTGTTATATCTTTCTACCTTTCGGCCAGATGCGATCTATCCGACCTTCCTATCGTGAGTATTACTTCTGCGAGAGAGAAGGGGGGCGATCTTAAACTAGCCTCTTTGTCTTAAAAATAGCTATGCGAGTCTTAGCGTATACTTCGCGAAGTTGCCGCCTATATGATAGGTTTTGTTTTGCCTTGTGTGTCTATTTTGCTATCTCCTAGTTCCTTGCTTCGTTTGCGGATACTTGATCTGTCGCGTCTAGCCCTTTTGCCTAAAGGAGCGAAGTTCATATAAAGCATAGCAGCTTTTATTTTGCCCCTCTCCTTCCTACTTCAATGTATATGCTTACGATGACCACTTATATAATGCCTCGCGAAGAGCTGGTTAGAGTTTCGATTGATGAAATCCGCCGCATGCTGGAAGACCTTGATCGTCGATGCACTTGAAAAGGAGCCGGAGGAAGGTTAAGACCGCCTCACTCGATTATTCTAGGCTCATTGGCATATTAGAACACCCACTAGCCCCGTCAATAGCCGATTAGAGTTCCCCTTGACGAGGTCTAATGTACGCTGGAAGACCTAGACCGCCGATATGCTAGAGGACATACCCCTCGAAGACATAGAGAATCTCAGTAGCCTAGGACCAAGCCCCAAGAGGAGCCGGTGAGAATCCCGCTTAACAAAGCCCGCCATATGTTGGAGGATCTAGACTAAAAGTACGCCGAAATACTAATATTAAACGCCAGCGCGCTAAAGATTGAGGCCATCGACGGTAAGTAGTGGCCCGGCGTAATACCGTCACAGTGCTAGAAGATAAACTTATGCGTATAATTGCGGCTATTATGCAATAATACACAGAGGAGCGTTTATAGGTAAGAGCCGCAAAACTATAAGCGGAAGAGGAGGCTAATGAGCTTGATCGTTAAGGAGCTAAAGAGGCGCCATAGACATAGCCACTGGCTACTCCCGAGCGGATCTTCTGCGCTCTATAAGTCCCGTCTCCCTAGAACCGCCGGAGGGATTAACCTCTGCCGCCTAGATAGGTAATCCCGCATACCCCGCCTCCTCAAAAGCGCCTTAGAGAGTAATCACTGGAAGGACTTCTAACTCCGCTGCCCACGAGGCTAGACTGCCCCCGGAAAAGACCGAGGCCGTCGCAAGAGACTGCCTAACTCTAATAAAAGTCCCTTAAGCCTATTCTATAATACTATAAGTCATGCTTTTATGCTAAGAGGGATATATTATTATTAAGATCCTAGTATAAAGAAGTCCCCCTTACCCTCTAAGTTAAGACTTTGAAGTTATTCTATAAGGCCTTTACTAATAAGAGGATATTACTTATTTCTTATTATACTTTTTGCTATAGAAAATGCCCGCTAGCTAATATTATTACTATCCATTAGAGGATATACTTAACCCCCGCGTTGCTATAGGCTATGATGGCTCTTTAGAAATGCAAAAAGTATCTCTTATAGGGCGGTAATATAGAGGTTAATATTTGCCTTGAGTGCCGTGGCGTTTTTAAAAACAAAAAGCTACCGAAGGTATATTTGGTTAGCAATATGGATATTAGGTATAAGTATTATTATCCTCGTGAACTTAATGGCCTCTCCCTTATTGAGGAGAGGCTGATTGCTTTTTAGGCCTCTTTTGGCTATATTATGAAGTTTATTATTAATAATAAAACGCTGTCTGGTATTAGTTACTAGAAACACGTGAAGGGTTATATTATTGTATTTCCGAATAATGTAGATGACCTAATTGCCATGGTGCTTTCGTACCTGCTTCTTTAAATAATCAAGAATATCTATATATCTTAGAGTAGCGCTAATAGACCTAGCCCGGCGGAAGTAGGGATGCTTCTTTAGGTATATAAGTCTTAAGTAACCATAGCCCTCTTATGGCTATAGAGGAATAATCCCCTTTATAGGGATATTGAAATTAACCTAGATGAAATATAGGGCTAGTAGTACGCGGAGGGCTTGATAGTTCCCGCCGTTCTTATGGAGCGGATGTAGAGGGAGGAACCCTCGGCGGTGGAAAAGATATATATTAACCTAATTGTCCTGAATACCGATCGCGGATTAGAGGAGAATAGGTTTATAAGCATTGAAGAACTCCTTACCTCGCTATGAGTAGACCTAAGCGATGATACCCTTATCTTAGCTGATAATGCGTCGATGGAATAGCCTTACTTACCACCTGAGGATATCTATATATCTGCTCTTGGTCTAGGGAGTGTTAGCCATAGCGATGATATCCTATATGAGACGTTAACGTCTGGCATGTTTCCTCTGGACGGGCCTGCCGCTTTTGCTGAGGTTGATAAGCTGTCCTTCCTAGCTGAGGCTATGCGGACGAGCTAGACTAGACATAGCGATGATGCTAAACCTTCCGCTATAATGATCCACACGGCGGGAGACTAACCGTTTATTTAGGTCGACTGTGGCGCGGATTTTGCGGATAACCTATATAAGGACTTCTTCCCATGAACTTTCTTAAAGCTTTTCCCATAGGGGAGGGGTAGCCTAAAGGCACTGCGCGGGTTAGACCGCGATTAATAATACACTTTGGACCCTACTAAGCACTATTTAAACCACTCGCTAAATTACTAGGCTAGATATATATTATAGCGATATAGCGGCTAGTTTACTACTTATCCTATCTTTTATTTCTTAGTCTTTAATATCTTCCTTTAGTCCTCTAATCGCCATATTAGCATAATCTATATAGCAAGGGGCTCTTTTAATAGACTAGAATAGGTCTATAAAAGCCTAATAGCAGAGCGCCTAAAAATAGCTAAGGAGGAGATATAAGAGATAAGGGCTATAACTAACTCTAATATAGTATTCCTACTCTAAGAGCTATCCCTCTTTAGCTATATATAGCCGCTCTTAAATAAAAACTAATTACTTATATAAAGAAAGATATAAGTACTTAATATTTAGACTAATATGCCTATGATTTAGTTTATTATTAGCCCTAATAATATTAATAACCTAATAAAGATAAGGCTCTTTATCTATAGGCTTTATAATTATAATACTATAAGGAGCCTCTTAGCTAATCTTTAGGGGAGGTATAATAAAATTACCCTTAATATTATAAATCTAGTTAGCTTTATTATCTTTTTTTATAAAAAAATCTTTTTATTTTTTAAAAAATATATTAAAATAAGCTAAGAATTAGCTTTTAATAAGATTAGCTATTATTATATAATAATAGAGATAAATAACTAAGGTAATTTATATTTATATAGACTCCTCTAATTATATAATAATATATAATTACTATCCCTAATTAATAACCTAGCTAACCTTATAAAAAAAAATACTATGCCTAAGTAACTTAGTATATAGACTTAGTTTTTTATAAGTACTTAAATAAAATTACTAAAAAGGTTATCTAATAAAAAAAGAAGCTAATTTACCTTATTAAGGAGATAATAAATAATACTAAGGCTTTTATTAAGGCATTTAATAATAAGTCTAACTTTATTATATATTATTACTAGGTTTATTTTTATACCTTTACTTATCTTAAGTATTCTCTTAAGGGACTTACTAAATAAGGTATAAATAAGTATAAATAAATAGCTTATTAGTTTAAAGCGCCTTAGAAGATTATTAAGGAAATAAGATTCTCTAAGGATAGCCTACTTAAGATCTGCTAAAATTACCTACTAGTTAACTAGTATAATAAAGTAATAGCAATTAGCCTCTAGTATAACTATAATATCTTAATAATCTTAATAAGGACTAAAGGCCTAGCTATAATATTTTATATTATAAACTATATAATTAAACTAAATATGCTAATATAAAAACATATTATCCTCGCTGCTAAAGTCCTCTAATAGCTTTGTAAATCTAATATGCCGAGTCATTAGGTATTAGATTCTACCAAGCATAATGCCTAGTGCCCGGCAGTGCTGAATAAGAGCTATTAGTTTTTAATAAGGGCTATAAACTAAATCTTTTCTAAGAAATAGCTCTTATCCATAGAGGTCTACTATTACCTCCTTGGCTATTAGATAGACTTTATAAATATGCTATATTAATCCTTCTTAAACCTAACCGCACTATATTAGGCTATTTTCTGCCAATAGGTATACCTTCGCTATTAGGCCAGCATAGAAATAGACACAAAGAAGCCTCCTAAAATAGTATACCTTAGGGAAGGCAGCTAGACCCTATTATACCTAAATGCTTATGCCTATAGAGGTTAGCTTTTAAAAGATCTATATCTCTATAACTATATATCTATAATTAAATTAGTATATTACCATAATGGAGATAAAAATAAAAGTTATATATTCCTTAAGGGGCCCTCTCTGGAATATAATAATTAGGTATAAAAGCTTTAATAACCTCCTAACTATACCGTGCTGATCTTTTAAGGATTTATTAGCGACGAGTATAATAACAAGCACCTAGTATACCTTAAATAGTACCTTTTAAGTCCTATACTTCTAGCTCTAAGCTAGCTCTAACCTTTAGCATAATAACTCTATCTTTTACTTAGCTCTCTTTATGCCTTAGGAGGCTTTTCTTTTAAAGATATAGGGCGATATTACTAATATATGGTTAGATTATAAAGTAGCTCTCTCTCCCTGCCTATGTTTCTATATCTTTAATATCTCTCTTCTTAGAAAATTAGCCAAAGATATATATAAAGACATAAAGCTCTAGGCTAGCTAGTTAAAAGGTAATAATATAGTTAATATAGAGCTCCCCTTAGATAAAGATAACTATAGTAAAGACATAGTAATAATAGCTAAGTGCTATTAAAGCTATATAGCTCTACTCTTAACTCTTTAAAATGCTATATGGGATTCTAATACTATAAGGGACTCCCTAGTCTTATATAGCCTTATGCGGGACCTATATAAGGAGAACCATGCTAAAGAGGGTTAGCCTTTTATTTAATATTACGAAGATTTTTACTAATAAATTTACTATAACTAAGGTAATCTCTTATCTTAATATCTAACTCTTTCTAGAGAGGATATTTAAGCTATGGCAAAAGCCTAGGATATACTATATCTCTAAATACTAGATGAGATTAAGGGTTATTTCTAAGGCGCTATGCACTCCCTGGGCAATACCAACATAGATAATATCCTAGCTCAGCAATATAATATAGAAATTCCCTTTTCGCTTAAAAATCAAGACATAGCTATAGATATACCTTAAATCCTTATTAATATTAGTTATATAATAGGCTTTATAGAACTAGGATGCCTTACTACCTCTAATTATATACTTAACTATCTCTAGAGCATAGCTCTCTAATTTATCTATAGCTTCTTAGATAAATATACTACTAATCTAAACTTAGCTAGCTAGCATCTCTAGTATATAAGCAGGCTAGGTAGTATAAGAAAGTTAAGAATTATTAATATTCTAAAAGATATATTTATAACGAGAGGCTAATTATATTTTTTTTAGCTTGTTAGTATATTAGGTAGTATTATAACCTAGATCGGTGGGATAATAGTCTATTTAGCTTATGCCCTAGATGCCTACTACTCTTCTAGGAAGTAACCTTTATTATTCCTAGAAGCTAAGAAATAGGCCTAGAAGTAAAAGCTTATTCTTATTATTAATAAAATTAGTATATTAAGAGGAGCTACTCTATATAATATTAGCCACTACCTCTAGTCTCTCTACAATTACTTTAATAAGCTATTTAGCAGCATTCTTATTATCCTTCTAATAAGAGATTTTTATTAGTTTACCCCGGTGTATAAGATAAGCCTCCTTGTAAGTAAACTAATATATCCCGCTCTCGCCCCCCTTAGTTAATAGTCTATTTCTTACTATTAGGGCTATACTCTTTAATATATGTTTAAAACTATTATCCTTCTTAAAGAATAAGTCTATATATAGGATAATCCATAGCTAGGCGCTCTTCTTAATAGAGTATAGGCCGGCCTCTAGACAAAGCAAGACCTCTACCTACTTAATACTAAGCTAATTAACCGCTCCTAAATCGCTTTCTATACTAGCTTATGCGCTATAACGCCGCTAAACCGCAACCGCTGGAGCCTTAATATAGAAGCCATTATAGACTAGGCGTGTTTTAATAAGAGATATATTTCTATTTTTATCTTAACCTATAGCTAGCGAAAGAGCATATTATCCTAAGGCGAGATTACCTATACTATTAAATAAAGAAATAATTCTAATTATAATCTCTCTAGTATTTTCTTTTATGCCTAGGGGATACCTATAGTTATAAATAAGAATATTTATATTAGGTTAAGGATTATAAATAAAGCGGAGTTTATTACTATAGATATTATTCCTAATTATAAATACCTAGTATATTATCTTACTAATAATATTACTATTTACTTTAGCCCTCCTCTTATTATACTTTTATAGTCAAGAGATATAAAAAGCTTAACTATCCTAACCCTCCTAGTAGGAATAATACTTATCTAGCTAATCTTATAAACCCTTAATCTAGCTAACCTATGCTTTAAGTTCTTATTAGCTAAATATATTTAGCGCGGATTACTTATTATTCTAGTATTTACCCTTACTAATTATAAAGCCTAAAGTAAAATATTTATAGAGATACTCTTAGAGCTACAGGGATATTATATCTTTAATAAAAAACCTTTTAAATATAATTTTATTAGCCTTTATATATAGCTATCTAAGTATATAATGCTTCGAGGCATTAGGCTTCTTAGTCCTATATAATGCTAGGATTTTATTAGTAATAAATTAGATTAGATTATAGTTAATAGCATATAGAGACTTAAGAACCTAGCGGTAAAAACTAGATAAATATATAAAGGTTAGGGCCGCCCTATATAGAAATATTATAAGAGATTATTCTAAAGATAGTCTAAAAACGAGATAGATATTTAAAAGTTAATAAAGCTATGCCAAGGGCAATATAAAATTAATCTAAAAGATTGCCTAATAGCGAGATATAATATTTTTATTATTTAGGATATATGCCTAAGGCGAAATAAGACCCTTATATCTCATAAGGCGATATTACTACCTGCTAATTATCTAGATCCTTTTTGCCTCCCTTCCCTAGCTAGAATTCCTTCTATGCCTAATAATAATCCTTCTACTACTCTTCGAAGGCCTATCTATTATATAGACTTCTTAGCACGCCTTTTCCCTCTCTAAAAAGGTCTAGAATTTAGTCATAATATATCTACATGCCCTTAAGATAGTATAGTAATAATAGCTTTATGTCCTTACGCGTGACTACTATAGTGCCGACATAGGACTGCTACTCCGGGGGCGTAAACCCAGACTTAGCGTTAATATTAAGATACGTGGCGATCTAGTTATTAAGGTTGGCATGGTTTATAGACTAAGTGCCTATGCATTAGAGGACCAGCGGAACCTCGATGAGCCCTAGGACGGGAGGCATAGGCTATAAGAAGATAGGATAATTTACTTAGATCGTCGTGGCAGACTAAGGCATAAATTTAAGTCTCTTAATATCGCACCGGATAATAATGGCTTAGATAGACCCTAACGCGCTATATATTGCTATCGATGCTAATGCAGTTGACTATGAGGTGGCTAGAGCGGGTGGGTTTATATTGACTAGAGGCACCCACTTAGTGGGCATTTATGGCTCGGAATTAGTATCTATGTTATCCTATTTGGAGTAATTAATTGGCGCTATAGAGAATAGCTTAGTACTATAACCTAAGGAAGATAAGGCGGTTAAAGAAATAAAGATAAGAATATAATATAAATTTACTAGTTTAGAAGCTTTTTGAGTTTATTAGGAGAATTAATAAGTTAAGTTCTTAAAGTTCCTAATAGTATTAAATCCCTATATTACACAGTAGATAAGGTTCTAGGCAGTAAGCCATAATAATGTGAAATAAAATCTTTGTCCTTTATTTACCTCCTAAAGGACCACTTAATATTATATACTCTTAATCTATATACTAAGCCGTGATCGAAGAGCTATAGGGAAATCAGAGGATCCTAAGGCTTGTTCCGAAAGGCATTGGCGGGCCCGCAGGGACTGGTCTCCTGTAGTTTTATTGGGGTTGCCTCACGTGATGACCACACTGCATAATAGACTTCCCGGCTCGGAAGGTTCACTAAGGGGTTTTCTTCCCTCTTGCAACTGCCTCACGGGGAGTTAATTGCTCGCCTCGGCAGGTATCTTGTTATCTCTCACGCAGTCGAGACTCGACTTTTAGTCTCTAAGTCATTCTCTCGTAACTATAGCACTAATAAGGCTACATATATCCCCCTTTCTGCCCCCTCCCCCCCGCTATACGATGATGCCCTCTAGCGAGTCTATTACCGTCGCGCCCGCCCCATAGGACTCCGCATAGCCTCTACCCCACATCTAGGAGACCATAAGCGCCGTAGACCGCGCTAGCTAGCTAGGTTAAATATAGCAGGATAGGGCTAGGCGTCTAGAATTAGATATAGCTAAGACTAACCTCTGCTGGAGGAGGCCTTAGGGGGACTTATAAATTAATGAGGATAACTAAGATAAATACTATAAGCTACCTCCTAAAGTAAAACTACTTATCGATATATTCCTAGGTGTCTTCGCTGCTCTCCTTACTTATATCTTTAAGAGAAAGCTAAAGGTAACCAAACTTATATACCTTAAAGAAAAATTAGTCACCGATCTAGATTAGGAAGATAGGGTCTTTAAGATAACCGAGTTAGGAAGAGCAGTAGGCTTTAAGAAAATAGCGCTATTACTTAAGGACTAGGGCCCTAACCCCTAAATATAAACCGGCTACTTCCTTACCTACCTAGTAGCCATAGGATACCTCTTTGGCGATAAGTACCCTAAGGTAGTCCCTAATATGCTTATATTTATAAGGTAGATCTTAGACTTTGCTTAGACCTATTATTAGTTAAAAGCGGTATTTTTATTTACTCTTAATTTTTATTAATATATACTAGATAAGGGAGAGCTATTAATAGATAGCTACTTAGTTATAGCCTAATTCCACGAGAAATACCTCTACTATAACCTTACCCTACTAGCTAAGTTATTACTATATTCCCTAATAGCCCGACCCTAATAGGTAAGATAGGCTAGATCTTTAAATAATAAGATAGAGGTTTGCGATAAGTTTAATATAATAGGGTGCCTCTAGGAAGGCTATAAGAGATATTATAAGTATATAATATGCGGTTTAGGCGACTATAGTGCCTTATCTTATCGCAAGAAGAAATAATAAGCTAGCCAAGTAGTAAGGAAAAGCCCTAGCGAAAATAATAAGATAGCCTCCTACTTATTAGCGATAGGCGCAATACTATATAATTAACCGGCGAGGCCTAATATAGCCACTTAGTACCTTGTCTTTAACCTAGAACTCCTAAAATTAGAGTTGTTTTTTTTATTATTATATATATAAAGCTAAAATAACTTCCTCTACTATTATCCTAGAAACCTTAGGCCTACCCTTATAGGCATCTTAACGCATAGTATCTAGATAGGCTATAAAGGCAAGAGGTAGTTTTACTATTCTACTAACTACTATATATATAAACCTAATATTATTATAGAAAAATTAGTAAAAGATCTTAGGCTCTATTAGGTTAGATTAACCTCTAAACCTTCCTTTATCTCGCCGCTTAGGTTAGTTCCTAAATAGGATAAGGGATAGCACTATATCTATGACCTATTATAGCCCCCTGACCGAGGCCTTAACCAGGGTATACTAGATAGCTAGTTAACTATTAAGTATATAAATATTAATAATATATATAACTAGGTTATATAGGCCGGCCTAGGCTATATAATTATCAAAAGGGATATTAAGGACGCTTTCTAAATAGTCCCCGTTGCTAAGGATAACTAGTACCTCCTAGCCTTTTAGTAAAATAATTCTACCTATATTAAGTACTACCTCCTATTTAGCCTAGTAATAGCCCTATTTCTATTTAACCTCTTTATAAAGGCTCTCTACTAGATACTCTAGTGCCTCCTCCTTATATTTTATATAAACTATTACCTAGATAACTTTATCGCTATTATAAGATTGCCCTTAGTATTTAACCCTATAGGTACCTTCGACGAGGTCTATAATACCATAATTAACTGCCTAGGCATCCCTTATAATACTAAAAAGGATAAGTAAGGGACATATATCGTAGTCCTAGGTATCTAAATTAACTCTATCGCGATAGAAGCTTACCTATTACTAGAGAAGTTATGCCGCGTTATATTAGACGCCATAGCTGCCCTAAACATAGCAAGTCTTAGCCTTAAGTAAACCAAGAGTCTTATAGGCTTACTAGCCTTTTACTTAAAAGTTATCCGGCTAGGAAGAATAAGGCTATAGTCTCTATATACCTTCTAAGCCGCCTTCCTATATAAGAAGAGCGCGCGCTACTATATCCCCTATGAGGTATATAATGATTTAGAGTAATAGAGGGACTCCTTATCTCTCTTTAATAATATACTCCTAATTAACCCTTGCCGCCGCTATATTACATATCTATATATAGATGCCTCTACTATAGGCTAGGGGCTTTTTTTCTTTTCTTCTAAGTCTATATTAGACTACTAACTAGCTTATTGCTATTAGCTTTATGCAAGTAATACTACCATATTAGCCCTTACTTAAGATATATATATATATATTAATACTAATAAAGTAAATGCTATCCTATAAGGCTTCCTACTCTTTAGCTAATATTAGCTTTATTATACTCTCGTGATCTATATGGATAGCTCTATAGCGCATATAGGACTAAGTAAAGGCTTCTTTTATAGTCCGCCTAATATACCTCTAAAGAGCCTGCTTATCCTAGCCGCGGCGAGGGATATCTAAATCGCGCTATATTAGCTACCCTCTAAGGAAAATATATTAATAGACGCGCTCTCGCGTAATAACCTTTAATAGATTACTAATATTTGCCCTTACTAGTAGGACCTCTTAGTATTAAACCGCCTACATGGTTCTCCTTATAAGCTTATTAGCTTAATGTAGGCCACCTAAAGCTACTCTAGAACAGGCTTAGCGCTAATACATACTCTATATACCTCTCTGCCTAGCATAACTATGAGAGATACTATGCGCTATAAAACTTACTAGTATGGCTAGCTTTAAGGTACTTATTAATCTCATAGCTAACCTTATAACTCCTTAATAATTCTAGCTAGAAATTAATTAAGCTAGATATAGCCCTAGCAGACTTAGCTGCCCTCTGGGCCTATTATATTAATAACTTTCTTAATAATAAACTCTTTAATAATAAGTATTTCTACTATCTTATTAATAGCGCGAGAAGACTTAGCCTAATAGCCAAAGTATAAGTTAGAAAGCTAATTTTGCGTAAGGCTATTATAGCGCTATCCGCGGGCTTAGATATACTTCCGCTATAGCCCTCGCAGATAACTATTAACCTTAGGGATAATCTAAACTTCATAGTTACCTACTAAGTAGTATTTATTAGATTTCTCTATGTTAGAGAATTTATATATAAGAGAGAAGACCTTAGTATACTTTCTATCTTCTTAGCAATAAAACTAATACGCTTAGATATTAGATTCTTATCTTTATCTAACTATACTTAGCTTATACTTAAGAGGAATAAGATAGACTACCGCTACGAAAGAGTATAGATTATCCTCGCGAGAATAGGAGATAGAGTATACCTAGTTAATATGCTTTAAAAGCTATTACTCCTCGACCCTAAGGAGCATAACGCCCCATTATTCTCCTTCCATAGAAGACTATTTAGTTATAGTAATTTCTTATTTACCCTTTCTATTAAACTAAGAACTCTTAGGTTATAAATAGATAGGTACTTAGGCCATAGCTTTCAGAAAGGTATAGCGTAATATACGCATAATAGTAGGATTCTTAACGACCAGATTTAGATACTCGGGAGATAGACCTCGGAGGCATTTAGAGTTTATTTCACGATAAATACGTCAGTCTTATATCAGCTTAACCACTAGTTCTAGACGGGCTCGCCGGCGCCGCTGTCTTTAGTTTAACCACCGTCCCCTCTACCATCCTAGTTTGGCCCGGGTCATTTGGGCCCTCTCTGACACTGCGGTCTAACACGCTTACGCATAAGACCGCAGTGATAGGTGACCTGTTGCGGCCAAACTACACACACTCTGTCCCTCTTGACTGCGTAAGGTCACCAATAAAAGGTTGTTTTTGTCGAACCTGGTTACTGTGTCAATGTGCACGGACAAGAATTGTAGAATCTGGGGGTGGTTTTTCGGGAAAACACCGGGGAATTATATAGTGGTCAGGGTTGGCACGGACGAAAATTGAATAATGCGGCGCGATTTGGATCAACATTAGTACAGTAGTAGGTATGAGTCTTCTGCTGCAGGCAGCAGAAAGGCTAAAAAAAAAAAAGGTCACTGTTTTAGCATTGGGATATGATGCCATGACGTGTTGATAATGTGTTCTTTGTTGTAGTTGAAGCCCGGCCCTTGATGGGTTAACTGAGCCAGAAGAACGAAATCCAACTGCCACTACTGTGCACAACCCTGGTAAATGTTGGCCAGCTTGTCGGGATCAAACTTAACAAACAAGGCCCGCCCGACGTTGTTAACAGACATAACCAAGGAGTCTCGTACTGCAAACCGCGCCCAATCGTGAAACCCACGGGGGAGTAGAAGCAAACGATGCCCGCACCATGTGATCCATTCTTCATTCTCGCTTATTCCCATTCCCAGCTGGGCTTCATCCCCTGGAGCAATCTCTTTCACGCCATGCGTGGGAGAGTCGGGGGCTTGCATAGCAAAGACACCCATATCCGTGTGGAGTCGAGTTTTATCAGCGTTGAAAGATAGCTGAGAGAACATCTTGTTATGCTCAAATCTGGCCACCGTCTCCAGGCGGTCACCAGTAGTGGCACTCCAGATGAATAACCCTTCAGTCGTTGCCGCCGCCATGAGGCTCAAGTCGGTCGCAATAGCTACTGCGCTTGGCTGACCGAAATCCCGGCAGCTTATGGAAAGTAAAAGCGTGCGACTGGGGATGTCCCATAACATGACTTTGTCTTGAAATACAGTTCCTGATACGATCTGGGTCGAGTCAGCCGAAAAGGCCAGGGATATAATGCGGTCCTCTTGGAACGGCAACGGGATTGTCTGAATCCGTTCACCAGTGGCAACCCGCCAGATCTTGATGACCCCTCCGCCGCCAACTGCAATCAGCTCCGAGGTTGGTGAAAATGTGGCTGCCGAATAGCCTCCTGGCATTCTTGCGATCTGCCTGCCCGATTCCGGGTTCCAGATCAATACATCGCCATCCACTGAGAGTAAAAGTTTCGAGTCCGGCGAAAACGACAGACGACTGATACTATCCTGTTGAACCTGAAGTTCGTGCAGACACCTTCCAGTTGCTGTTTGCCATATCATCAAGATGCTGCGGGATGCCGATGCGGCCAGGCTCAGATCCGGGGAGATGGCTCGAGGCCCAGCCCACAACTGGTATTTATCCAGGTGGCGAGCGTCCTTGTCGAGATGTACTTCCCAAAGCCTAATAAGCCCCTCATTCGCGGTAGTCGCCATGAATTTTGCATCAGCTGATATCGCAACTCGTCGAACATCGTCAATGTGTCTACCGACACGTTGCAAGCAGTCTCCGTAGGAATCGCTGAACTCCAAAATATGCGCCATTCCACTTCCGCAATCGGATGCCGCTATCATTGAACCTGACGGCGCCAAGACACAGGAGTCGATGTCGCCCCATGCCCCACGCAAAAATTCGCCGGTAACAGCGTCCCAAGCTAATAATCCTACACTCCTACCTGATTTACCCGAGACCAATGTAGATTCGGTGAGAAACTTCAAGTCCTTGTCCGCGGAAGTGGTTATTACCTGAAGCAGCTGACCCGAGTCAGATGCCCATACGACAATCGTGTCGGGTTTTGCGGAAGCGATCAATCTTGAATCAGTCGAGAACGCAATGGAAGAGATTTGCCTTTTCATAATCCAATTTTCTTTCCGCGAGGGAGTTCTCATCCAGGGGAATCGATCAAACAAGTCATCATCTGACGAATCATCTTCAGGTGCGCCGTCTTCAGGCGAGTCATCTTCAGGCGAGTCGGTTTCCGGTGCCATCAAGGTCCTGACATGGGTCCAAGTGTCCGTCTGCCAGATCCGCGTTGTTCCATCATCTGATCCAGAAGCCAGTAGTCTTAGATCAGGCGAGAAGGCCAATGCTCTAACCTCTTTCTCGTGTCCGTGTCCTTTGAGCTCAGAAAGAAGTTGACCAGTTTTTGCTTCCCAAACTCGGATTTCCCCGCTCTTCGACCCGGAAGCAATGATGTCTCGAGGAGAGAGGACCACTGAACAGACCTCACTCTCAAGGTGCTCGAATTGCTGAATGCATTGACCCGTGTCAACCCGCCAGACCTGTATCCAGTTCTCAAACGGGGTGACTAGCATGTTTGAATCGGCCGAGAAAGCGAGGGGGGAAGCCAGGGAACTTCCGGAGCATTCTAGAACCTGCAGACACTTGCCGGTGTTAACCCGCCAAATCTGCACCATATTGCCGGCCTGTAACGCAATGAACTTAGAATTCGGCGAAAAGACAAACGTCTCCCCCCAGGTCTCTAGTCCCTGAAGAAAGGGGTTCCATCGATCCTCTCCACTAGGCTGAATAAGGATCCAATCAGGAACATGCGCCTTGAAGGTCTCGCGCACGATACTCTTCATTGGGGCAAAAACGACCGCCGACGAGTAAATCTGCAACGGAGTGGTGGCAATTGTGTGGCTGTTGTGGCCAATGAACCGGGTCGTATCATCCAAAAAGTCGGACAGCTGGGAACATGATGCATTCTACTGTATGTTAGCTGGGGGTTTTAGCCTTGCTAGCACTAGTTCTGTAAACATACCGTACTGATGTCCTTCAATCTCTCGATCATGTCCACGCTTTCGTAGCTTCTTCCCATGAGGCTCAAAGCCTCGAGCCAGTGAAAGAGATTCTCCTTGAAAAACGTGAGGATTGAGAGGCCAGTGGCCGAATCAACTCCTGCTTGTTCAATATGGTCAATCCAGTAAAGGCAGGCATACTGAAGTTCTGGTGGCAGGCAGTCATCCACCGCCTCTCGCTCAATGCTAGCCTGAGAGGTCGCCGGCAGTCCCAAGCCGCACATGTCCTGCCGTAAGGCAGCTTTCATCACCCCCAGGCAACTCTCCCAAAGGGCCATGTGTGTCTTGGCCTCGTCCACCCAGAAGGAATTGCTGGCTCGATGTTGAGGGTCCACTAAAAAGTCTCGAAAAGATGAATGGAGTACTCTCACAGGGACGCACGGGCGTTCTTCCGGCTGTGGGACGCTCAGAACTGAGTGAAGAATTTCTAGCCTGTCTTCTATTGTTGATTGCAAGTCGTCGTCGTCGCCATCTTTCCGTAGTAGCCGTGCCAACGCCGGGATCGTTAAAGGACTCGACAACAGAATGACAGACCCAACGATACGGCGAAACTCTTCGATGATTTGATGCTTCTTCCGAAGACTGTAATCGTCGCCAAATTGTTGATTGAGAACGGTCAGATACATCTGATCCAGCATCGACTCATGTTCTCGATCTCGGAGAGCGAGAACTTGTTTTATTTGCCTCTTGGGATTTCCGAGTCGTTGGTCATCCACAAAACGGCAAACAGTGGCGGCAACAATGAACAGAGGGATCGCCATATCAACGAGCCTATCGATTACATCCTGACTAGGCCAGTTTGGCGGGATCATGCTTGAACCGTGGCGTAGGGAATTGAAACGGTCTCGGATGTGGGCAATGGTGGCTGTGAGAAATATCTCAAGGTCCTTCTTGATCACGTCATGAGATACGTTGTGCAGTAAGAAATCCCGATAAGTGCTCTTAGGCTGAACCTTCGAGAACCCCGCCTGGACGGCCATCTCTGGCCTACTTGTGAGGAAGAATTTGAGACGAATGTGCTGTAAGCTAGCGGCGCGAGGCAAGATGTCAGTGATGATTCTGGTGATGACAACGTTTTGGCACTCATCCAGAGCGTCCACCACCATCACAATTGGGCGTTCTGGAGGCGGTGTGGCTTCTGAAAGAGGTTCAAAAATGAGCTTCTCAAACTGATCTTCGTAGATCTGATCGAAGATCTGTGGGTTCTCATCAATGGCCCTTTCAATATAGCGAGAGACTGCCGGCTGCCACCTCAATAGGCCAGCAGCCAAGGTAGTGAAGAGCTTAGACGGATTGGATCGATCGGCCTCACCCTTCTTGAAGAAGAAGCTCCCACCAAGATTGCCTGCGGCGGCTAAACGCTGGGCCACAGTGCGGGATATGGTGGATTTCCCTGTCCCAGCCATACCATTCAGCCAGAAGAGTGTGGTTGAGGTAGGGTCGTTGGCCCACTCATGGATCTCGTTGAGGATGCTGACTCGAGTATTCTTCATGCAGGTCGCTTCAAGCCAGTCATCGGAGGAATCATAGGCGGCCCCTCGTGCAGCCGGAAGACGACTAAGGACAGTCTTGGAAACGAAAGCCTGAAATGACTCGCTAGCGACACCAGTTAGCACAGGGACAACTTGGCGGAAAGGCGACTCATTAATGAGGGGTGTTTTGGCCTTACTTCAAGTTGGTGATTTTTTGGTCAACTATAGACTTGTAAGTGTCTAGTACGCCCACATATACTCCTACTACATGCGATGGAGGGACTAACTTGTATTCATCACCTCGAGAGCCCGTGGTGTCTCTTCAAGTTGTCTGACAGGTACATATCCAAGAAGCTCTACCGCAAATGCCGCTGCTGTGGCAGAAGCATAACGCTGCCATTGGAAGTTCTTGTGCGAGTCGGCATAGTCGGAGATGCCTCGGATGACAAGGCAAGGAAAGGTGTTCGCTAAACCTGCGGCCTCCATCTCGAAACAGAGGCACTCTTCTCCAACACGTTGTACGAGAGAGTCTCGGGTGGCAGCATCCTTGACCAGTGTGTTCCCAGACGCGATGATGCCATAGTGAATCTCAGGATCGATTGAATCTCTTTCTGGGCGCTTCACCTCGCCACTCGAATCACACCCATCGCAAGTGTTGCCCCCAACGTGATCGTAATCAGGCGAGAAGAGTCGATCATTCTTTATTCCCTGGTGCTTGTACTGCTGCTTCATTCGAGGCTTTTTCTTGATCATGCCGTCGAGTAAACCCATGATCATCGGCTCGTCCATCTCGTGGTTTGCCTGCAACTTTGAAAGCGCATTGAGCAGAACTGGGGGAGGCATATTCAGAGCGCCCTTCTGCTCCCACGTTTGGTTCGCTTTTGCCCTCCCCAGGTCATACTGCACCACTCCACCAGTTGATCCATCAGGCTGGCCGATAACGATATCCCCGAGTCGGATATCTCGGTCTGACTGGGGGATACCTCCTCCGATGCCCACCATCAGACCGATCCTAATGTGAGGCAGCGAGGACAGCAGCTGAGATGCAGTGGTCGCGGCCGAGGCCGTTCCGTAGATTCCGGCTTGAAGAGAGGCGATGACGATGTTATGCTGGCCGATGGCGCCCCAATCGTAGGCGTTGGAATCGTTGCCATTTCGTTCGAAGGCATCGGGTTCGTCGTGGTGTTCATCTAGCATCGCAGTAGCCGCGGCGCGCTCTATAGGCAAAGCAGAAATCCATGCGACCGTATAGAAGATTGGACTCGACAGTTTCTTTTTCGTCGACATCATGCCGGGTGCTCAGAGACGATTGATGAGAAAGGCCGAGAAAACAGAAAACGCGACGAAAATAGCGCAAGGGAAATTTGTCGCGGGCCAAGAAGAGGGGGTAAGGGAATCAGTCATTTATCAACAGGCAAAGTCAAAGAAAAAAAAGCGGCGTTTAGAGAAGAAGAGGGCAGCAAGGGGGACAGCAGAGATGAAGCTCCTCTCCACTCTCTACGTTGCCTCTTCTTGGCAATGTGTCACATTTCCATCAGGCTGTGGTTTCGTTGCTTTTCACTGGGGTCTTGTCGAGGCATTGATGCTGCGCCTCCGCTCAGCTGATTGCACTTTCAAGTGAGCTATGGTGGTTTTGACGAATGAGATGCATTTTCACAGCCGCTATGCCCTGTTATCGCGCATCTTGCGCTCAGCTCTATGCAGCCACTGACTAAAGGGGAGGAAGCGAAGCCGCCCAGCAGCCCGGCCGCAGTGCTCAAGACCTCTCCTTTGAGGCCACCCATCTGTAGAGACAAGAGGAATTATCCACTGGCAACCCCAGAGCAGTCCATGGCCGCTTTGCCCCACGGCTTCATTGCCCTTTAATTTCAACTTTGCCCCCTTTGATGACGCATGCTGCACTGTAGATGGATGAATTGCCAAGCGAGTCTTGCTTAGTCACTCCACTTTCCTCCTCATCAAGTGAGTGTGTTGGGCACAGTGGGTAGGAAGAACATCGCCGAGCCTCCACTGCCACGAAATCTCAAGGGTGCTGCTACGAGGCAGCCCACAAGGCAACCAACCCATTGTAATTTACAATGTCAACAGCGGCCACCGGATCAGATGATTCACATAACCTCAGCGCACACTATATCTTGAGTATGCTCAGCGACTGCTCTTCAATGCCTAGACAGTTTCGTCTCCGTCACTACCATGGAAACCCTGTATCCGGAAAGCTTGGCTGCACAGTTTCCCCGCCACTGGGGAATAAGCACGGCAGACAGTAACCTCACCCTCCACGGCTTTCGTCGTTTCAAGACAACCCATCTACTCAACCTACGATACCTTGAAACCGAGATTGATGAGATCGATCACCTTATGTATCAACTCGGCCTGAGTCTGGAATTAGAGGGCTGTTCTGGTCACAGGCTAGGCCTACAACACTGCCAAAAAGACGACCGTGTTCCCTCTATCGACGACACGGTGACACGTGATTTGATCCAAAGACTTCGCCGCTTATTGAGAGAATACGGTATGTTAGACTCCTTTTCATAAATAAGACTCTACTAATATGACCAGACGAAGCACTAATCGCGTTCAACTCGATCATGTCCATGGACACAATGTCACTCTTGGACGATCACAAGCAAGCCAGCCTCAGAACAGAGCTGACTTTGCACGAGAAATACAAGACCCGGCTCTTGAGAGTTGACCAAGGTTCCCGAGCCCGACAAGATCCCCTTCAGCGGTATATCCATAAACTTTTCAGGATGCTCCAATACAGGAGGATTGCCGCAGTTTCGACGGACAAGGAGGGAGGGCCAGTGTCCAAACCATCTTCTCAAAACACCACTCTCCTGGCGGACATCACGGGCCGCATCATTGTCGCCATCGCCTTGGTGCTGTTTTTGATAGTTCCTCTCGCTATACTGGCCCGGGAAACCAGTGAGACGGTTCAACTCGCTGTGGTTTCGGTGTTTATCGTGATGTTCGCTTGCGTAGTGACAGTCATGCTAAGGGCGTCTAACTTGGAAATGATGATTGTTTCCGCTGCATACGCAGCAATCCTGTCCGTGTTTGTCTCTAATAACACAGCAAAATAGAGCTAAGCCTACCTATCTATGTAACAAACTGGAATATCAACATGGCCAAATTATCAAGCACCCCGTTCTGACTATTGAGCACTGTGTTCGTGGCATACTACCCATTTTTGAACCCTCTTTTGTGGCGCAGATATACCTAAGGCTTCCCCTACCAAGTATTCAAGTCGGGAACGCGCCCTATTCCCGCTTCTGCGCCAATCACCTATCCCTAACCATCCTTGTATACTACTGCCTTAGGAATGGGGCCTATTCCCAAAATCTATCTCATTTCCTAAATTATTAGGGATTATTTGGGAATAAGGCCCGTTTTCCCTAGTAAGACTAATCCAGCTAATCATCACTCTGTTCAAGTCTAGAGTAGGCATAGGAGCCATCGCGGTAGTTAAGTAGACCCCATAAGAGAGCAAGGGATCCCTACCTATGCCCTCCCCCTTTCTCTCTCGCGGAGGTAAGTCAAAGAGAGAAGAGAGCCTTCCTTCCTAAATAGCCTAATATTAAGTAATAATCCTCTTCCTAATTAGCTATCCTCTTCGCCAAAGTAAATAATAATTAAGTAGCTTAATCGCCTCGGACTTTACCTTAACCAGCCAGAGCTAGCAATCTTATGCATTTAATATAAGTTTGCTCTTAAGGCCAATAGAGATTATATCTCGCGGCACCTCGGAGAGCGGCATGGCATCTCTAAGCTAGCTCGTTAAGGGCTTAGCCTATTTATCTAAACCCTTTGCCTTTTAGACCTAAAGATACTACTAGTGCGGTTAGATGGCTCTTTACCTTACCCTCACCTCTATATCTAGCAGGGCGCCGCCTATAAGTATTATAGGCTTTAATTAACTAGCCTTAAGGTTCTCTCTTAGTACTTAAATAAAGTCTAACCCCTAGGATATCTAGTATAGTAGAGGACGTAGCTTCCCTGAGAGTCACTAGCTATAGGATTATATCCTAGACTAACTTAGCTTCTAGGCCTAGACTATAAGCTATATTAGGCGTTCCTAGATAGTTTATCTATACCGCGGTTAGCCCTAGGGACTATATATGCCTATTACTATATACTAGGCGCTAGAAGCTATATAAGTATTTGCTAAGGAACTCTTTGTTAGAGAGTAATAATATCTCTCTTAATAAGCATAGGGTAGTCTACTATAACCTACTGGCCAGATAATAAGCATAACCGACCTAGCCCTTATAATAAACTAGATGCGGCGAACTAGCTAGGAGGAGACTTTCTATAATACGCGATAAGACCTAATCGTCGCGATAGCTTAGTGCCCTCTTAAAGAAAACTTAGGGCCCTTATGGCTTGCTAATTATAAGGACGAGGCTTTAATAAGTAGTTAAGAAGATAAATATAAGCTAACCTAGATAATGGCCGCCCTTGATTATCTATTTAAATACTCTAATAATATTATTAAGTATACTAATATTTCCCTCTAGCGATAGCTTCGCGGTATATATCTTAATTAACTCTATAAATGCCTATTTGAGCTAGTTATTAAGCCTAGTATAGAATGAAGATATTACTAACTGCTTAAAAAGTGTCTATGCTTCTGGTTTTGACTCTGGCGTCTACCCCCGATATTAACTAGGCGTCTATATTAATAAATGCCCTCTAAGCCTTAGAGGATGGCATTGGGGACCTTATGGGATGATCCTGCAAGGGAACAATACGATAGTTTCGAGAATATATCCCTACTCGACGAGAAGGAAGAGGAAGAGAAAGAGGAAGAGGAAGAGGAAGAGGAGGAGGTGGAGGTGGAGGTAGAGGAGGGGAATAATAGCGAGGACGAAGACCCCAATGCATATTTTATACAACCACCACCGCCTGTTGAAATGAGCATGTTGTGTTGATTGAAGAAGAAGAAAGACTAGCGCTAACCAGCGAAACCTATAGATAAGAAGACATCCACATCCCAGCCACCAATGGATCGGAATAGCCATTAATCCGTCAAAGCAACGGATCTCAACAGTCATACTCATCAAACAAGTCCGCGCCGCCGGCGATCCACAACTATAGCGGCTGCTGACGCGAGTGCGCCAGGGTGTATAGGACCAGTTAGACCTGGAGTTGCTGAATAAGACCTATTACCGGGAGGATAGGCAGATCCCATGGGAGTCAGGCATCACGGTAGTGACGCTACTAAATAGAAACCGCTAGAACCTAAACATCGAGGCATCCCTTTGTTTCCAAAAGGAACAGAGGTCGCCGCTATGCATCTCTATCTCCGAGCATAGATAAAAGGACGGCTAGTCAATAGAGGAGGAAGCCCTTATAGTCCTTAACCACAGGGATAATAGCGCTATCCCAGTGCCGGCTATCTTTATATTTACTAAGATCTATTATTTAATAAATTAATAGCTATTCTAATCTATTAATAGCGAGGATATAAATACCTTCTTATTAATAGTTTCTAGTAATTAATACTAATCTTTCTTCTTTAATTAATATAATATACTTATTTTAATATCTTTTTCTACTATTATTAATATATTAAGGTATATTACTTTACCTAGATAATAATTAATAAGGTATACCCTTATTAAAGCTATAACGTATATCATAAGTAAGTGGGCCATATAAGCGAGTAGGCTAAAAATCCCTTAATCTCTCTTCTTTTTAATTAATTAATTAATTCTTAACTACTAAAGATATCTTAATTAAATAAAGAAGTAAATATCCTTCTTATTCTTTAAGCACTTTAAAATGATCTAAAATTAAGTATCTAGAGCGCCGCATAGAGCTATGATATGCATTATAATACCTTACGTCGCCGGCAAAAAGGCACTCTTTCTTAATGCGATATGATCCCTAAATCACGCAAGCTATCTGATCTAGAGGAACAGATCATTATTCAGTTCATTCTCGACCTAGATTCACGAGGATTTCCCCCGTGACTATGTGGTATTAAAGAAATAGCTAACCAATTACTCGCCGACCGCGACGCGCTACCCATTGGCAAGAACTAGGCTTCTAACTTCGTCAAGCGGCATTAAGATCTTAAGACGCGTTTCTTTCGCAAGTATAACTATTAGAGGGCTAAATATAAAGACCTGATTATTATTTGTAATTGGTTCGCGCTTATAGTAAATATAATCGCGAAATATAGTATTACCCTTGCTAATATCTATAACTTTGATAAGACTGGCTTTATGATGGGCATGATTACAAGCGGAATAGTCGTTATAGGTGTAGAAAGGCATAGAAGACCGAAATTAATCCAGCCTAGAAACCAGGAATGGGCTACGGTCATTTAGGTAATCAATGCGGAAGGTTAGGCGATCCAGCTGTTCATCATGGTTATAGGCCAATATCACCTCGCTAACTGGTACCGAGAAAGCAACCTCCCGGGCGATTGGGCTATCGCTATGACTCACAATGGCTAGACTAATAACGAGATAGGTCTTAAATGGCTAAAGTATTTTAATTAGCATATAACTAACCGATCAAATAGTCGCTATTATCTTCTAATCCTTAATAGCCATGAAAGTTACTATTTAGTTGATTTCGAGAAGTATTACAGGGATACTAAGATTATCACGCTTTATATGCCGCCTTATTTATCCCACCTACTTTAGCCCCTTAACATTAGGTACTTTGGGCCTCTCAAAAAGGCATATGGTCAAGAGATTAAGCATTTAATCAGATGCTCTATTACCTATATTTCAAAGACCGAGTTCTTCCTAGCCTTTTACGCCACCTACTAGGCTACTATAACGATAAGCAATATCAAGGGGGGTTTCAGAGGAGCCAGGCTTGTTCCTTTAGACCCTAAAAGCGTCATATTAAAGCTTAATATGCAGCTACGGACCCCAACGCCCCTTAAGGAGGAGGCTAGCTAGCCTAACCCTTGGGTCTCAAAGACCCTAAGGATAGTCCTTGAGGCTAGCTCTTAGTCTAAATACCTCGAAGGACGAATCAGAAGGCATCAAAGCAGCTCTCCGGAATCTATTCTTAAGGCTCTTAAGTCATTAACTAAGGGAACAAAGGCAATAATACATAAGATAACCTTAATAGAGTCTAAGGTCTAGAACCTTCGACGGTCAAATAAGGCCCTTAGTAAGCAGCGTAGAGCAAAAAGAACCTACCTATAAGATAGAGGGAAGATGACTGTAGATGAGGCAAGGGAAGCAATTAATCAAATGGATATTAATATATAGGTATAGGCTAAATCGTCGAGAAGTGGTAGTCGAGGCGGGTCGTCGCGACCGAAGGAAGGCCGCTATGGAATATACGGCAAGGCCGGTCATAATAGAAGAATATATTAGATTATTATTTATATATCTGGGGAAGAGGATAGTAATTAATTTCAGTTAATCAAATACTTTGCTATATTTTTATCTAGAATCCTATCTTAAAGGTTAAGATTTTTGGCCCACTTGCTTATATGGCCTACTCGCTTGTGATATACGTTATATAAATAGTGATTTACTATATTTATCCTTAATTTTCTTTATTAATTAGTTAATCGCCTTAATAGCCTCACCTTTATAAAAAGCATAAGGCTATCTAAAACTCCTATAGAGTTACCTAATATACTAAATATCTAGGTCTATCCCTTATTTTTCTAGCTAAGCTATAATTTATTCCTTAGTAATTACTTTAGTATACTTTAAAATATTTTTCTTAATTATACTCTTATTATAATAAGGGATAAATCTTAGATTTTTAAAGTCTTCCTAAAGTTTATTAATGTGACGATCATGTATATTCCCAAGGGATAAACCGGTCGTGCTGGGTTTATATTGGCAGATAGACTAGTCGCGCTGTGCTTAAACAAGGGGGGTATCACGTCTGGTAATATGCTCAAAGGTATTAAGTATAACCAAGTTGTATTAATAGCTAAGGTAGCTACTACATAAGGAAGTGCAAATAAGTGTGTTCTATATACTCGTTATAGTTTATCTAGACCGATCATTCTGATGTTCGGTCCAGGGTAGGACCGTCGTCTTTATCTTTCGGTCCTAGGACCAATAGGAACGAAGTTCAGTCCCTACGGTCCCTTGCTTAGTCAGGGTGTTCTACCAGGCTTCACCGCCTGGCCTATATCATGGCCGTAACACGAGGTCTCCCCTCCGTTGGTCTTATCCTCAAGACTAGTTTCGGCGACTAGGTATTATCGGTGAGTAACTTTGACTTATAAAAATCTTTATCTCCTGCTAACGCGATATTAGGCCGAGTTTCTAAACGTACTTCTCTTCGTAAACTTTCTGAAGCGCAAGGCCTTTCTTCTTATATCGAGGCTTTTGGTTCTAAAATTATGCCTTATACTCGCTATTTCCGTTGGGGTCTGACCTGCAGGGTGGTTTCTGGCCATTCTAACCGTTATTCTAATTATATCGACGCGAAGGTTATGTGCGACGGGGCTAGAGTGGCTTCTTTCCATAGGTGTATATTGGTTTCTTATAGTGGCCTTACTAATCCTAGTAGTGGCTAAAAATATCCGGGAGCGCAAGCATCTAGAGGACGAGGAGGCTAAGGCAGAGGCTACTCTTAAGGAGGCGATGGCTAAACTCGCTCGTATCCGGAAGTAGAAAAGACTACTTAAAGCGCGAGGTAATAAGGCTTTTAAGTATGGTTTGCGCGCTTTAGAGGATTCAGGCGAGCTCTAGGAGGAGTCATCCGCGGTTATAGAAGCGCATTCTCTCGGGGCTATTAATTTGATTAACTAAAATGCCATTGGTCTCGACGAGCCTATGCTTGGCGTTATTAGTAGAAGTTCTTTAAAAGGCATTATGCACTAGTGAGGTATTCTAGGGGTTCCTAGGTATTTTCTAAGTCTAGGTAGTCTTTCTATTTAACGAAATATATTATTTTGCTGTTAATTTTATTCATATTAAGGATAGCTTCTATGATATATTCTTCTAATCTGTCGACTTTAGTTTTTAGTTCGTTTCTAATTTTAACTTAGATAGTGTTTTTTGCTGATTTAAGTAATGAAATGTAAATGATTAGATAGAGCTTAACTTTCGGTGGTAAGTCTAGTTTATAATTATTTTTCGAGATTCTTCGTTTAATTTTATATAGTCTAATATATTTATAGTTAAGTTTTTTGTTTTATTGTTTTATTTTAATATTTTTTATTATAAAGTAAACCATATCTCCTTCCGAGAAGATTAATCCCTTGATTCTTTTCTTATTAGCGTAGTTTATTATCTTATTTCTAATAAATTTAAGTTCTATTTTTATTTCTTTATATAGGTTTTTTAGTTAATCGCTAGTAAGGATTACTTTAGGGTTAATAATCATATCTCTTATTTATTAATAGGCGTCTAGGGTAAATCTAAAATTAGCATAAGCTAGTATAATCTTTATGCTTTTATTTATTGCTATATTGTAGGCTAGCTATATAGCTAGTAGCTTCTTAACCTAGTTGGTTTATTTGTAATTAATATAGCATCAGAGATATTATTCCAGCGTTTAGTTCATACATTCTATTTACCCATTTATCTCCTTATGGTATACAGTGGAGAGTTTATAGTTAATTCCTAAATATCCTATAAGGCTTTGCTAGAATTTTAAAGCAAATAGTAGTCCTTAATCTATGATAATTTTAAGTAATATACTATATATCTTAGCGACATAAAAGTAAAAAAGGTAGGCGAATTCTTTGGCTGTTATTAATTCTCTATAGGGTATAAAATAAGAAAATTTCGTGAGTCTATCTATAATAATAAAAATACTATCATAGAAGTTTCTAGTGGCTAGTTCTTCTAATAGGGGTAGTTTAGTAATAAAATCTATGGTGATAAAGTCCCATAGTTATTATGCGACTAAGAGTAGTTATAGCTTCCCGTAAGGTTTGTGGCATTATGCCTTAGTTTTCGCGCAAAGGTTATATTATTCGATGACTACTGCGATTATTTTCTTTATATTAAAAAAGGTAAATATTGTCTTGACTCGTTCTAGGGTTTTATTAATTCCTTGGTGTCCATATAGCGGGTGGCTATGTATTTCACGTATGAGTTTATAGCATAGTTTATCCGGGACTTATTACTTGTCGGTCCTTTTGTCGTCTAGGAGTTATTTATTATACTGCTAGATCCATTCTAGGAGTAGATTGCCTTATTCTACTATGTAGGTAGCTGCGTTGATCTAATGGGATATCCCTATGATTCTACTCCGTTCGTAGGTTAGTATTTTTCCTCGTTTCCGGATATGTTCGCAGATAGTATAGTTCTAGGCTTATCTATGGCATTCTTCTAAGAAGTCTCCTTAGAAGTACTTATTAATATGTTTTACTAGTCTTTCTAGGTATCTATAGTTCACATCGTGGAATTATTTAACGATTCGTTCCTTATATTCTTTTTCCGAGAAGTAGGTCCATTTCTAGCTTACTTATTTAGCTACTTTATGACATTTTTCGCATTAGAACATTCTTCTTTATACTTCGGCCTAGAGCTCATAGTCGTCGTAGTATTATTATATGGCCCGGGTTATTTCTTCTAGGTTCCTATAACGTATGACTTAGTAGTAATAATAGTCAAAGATAGTCTAAAATGCTTTATCGGAGATAGAGAGTTTTCCTTCGTAGGTCTATAATCTATCTTTTCTTTATCGGTATCCCCGCGCATAGTCAATGAAGTCTATAACCCGTCGTCTATATTTCTTAATAAGTATAAGGTGCTCTAGTAAGGGTACTAGCTTTTATATTCGCCTAATGAACTTCTATTCAAGGTATCCCTCTAGTATGAAGTATAGAAGTTATTCTTTGGCTTTGATCTTTCTAGTATCTAGATCGGGTTATTAGCTAATAGCATCTACTCTGCTATTCTCTGTTCCTTTAACGTAGATAATAATATAGTTAAATTCCGAAAGGTATTTAGCATATTATAGTTATTATTCGCTAAGTTTTTATATTTTCGCGAAATAGGTGATATTCTTATGATCTATATATACCTTAATCTAGTATTTACTTCCGAGGAGATAATATCGGAATTCCTTAAAAGCATTAACGATTACGAGGAATTCTTTATTATAGATAGGGTAATTAAGTTCTACTCTATATAGCTTATAGGAGTAGAATGCGATTAGGTATAAGAGTCCTTCGTCGTCTCGTTATCTAATCTAAGCTCTTAGCGCGAAGTCTAAGGCATCTGTTTTAAGTTCTATCGGTCTGGATAGGTTAAATATCTTAAGTACTAGTTCGCTCAGGATAAGTTCCTTAATTGCGTGGAAGGCTTCTTATGCCTTATTCCCAAATATAAATATCTTATCCTTCTTCGTAAGGTCAGTTAGTGGTGCTATGATCTTCCTAAATCATTTAAGGAATCTATGGTAGTAATTAGCGAAACCAAGGAAGGCTTATATTTCCTTAACGTTGGTTAGTTCCTTCTAGTCCTTAACTACTAAGACCTTCTTAGGGTCCATGTATATCTCATTATAAGAGATGATATGTCTAAGAAATTCCACCTCCGAGGCGTAGAACTTGCTCTTCTTAGGCTCTACTAGTAACTTAGCGTCTTATAGTATTTATAGTACCTTATAGACATATTCCATATATTCTTCTTCCGTTTCGGAGAAGATAAGGATATTATCTAGGTAGCATACAACAAATATATCTAGATATTCTCATAGCACGTTATTGATCATTCATTAGAATACAGCGGGTGCATTTATGAGTCCAAAAGGCATAACGAGGTACTTAAATAGTCCGTACTTAGTATAAAAAGCGGTTTTCTATTTATGTCCTTCTTTAATCCGAATAAGGTTATAGGCTCCTTTAAGGTCGAGTGCGGTAAAATACTTTATACTAAAAAGTCAATCCTTTAATTTGTTAATGAGGGGTAACGGTATATAATCTTTGACTATAATGGCGTTAAGCATTCTAAAATTAACGCAAAGTCAGAGCTTTCCGTTCTTCTTCGGGATAAACATAACGGGGTATCTAATAGATAACTTGCTTTCCCTAATATATCCTTTCTATAGTATATCTTTGATATATTCCTTTAATACTAGTAGTTATGCTTTATTAAGTAGGTAGAGTTTACTAAAGCTAGGTTACTTCCTATCAATAAACTTAATTTCTAGGTCATAGTATGTATGCTTTAGTAAACCTATCTCGAGTTCTTCTGCAAAGAGTTTTTCATAGATATAGTATTATGGTAGAATGTTCTTAAGTCGTTTTTCCTCTAGTATCTTCTTAACGTGCTTAAGGTCTTCTTCCAACCTATAGAATTATTATATAACGCGTGCGATTATTTGCTAATTCTATCGTTTCTATCTATTATGGTATTTATATTATGTCCCTTTAGGTAGAGAGGTATCTTATGTTTGCCTCTGCCTAACTTCTCCGGCATCTTCGGTAGAAGTTTAAGATCTCATGTCATTCTCTAAGTCGTTATTTATCGTAGAGGGTGCTTCCTCATTAAAGGAGAGTACTTAGCTAGTCCTCTAGTTAAAATGTGGGTTAAATCGGCGTAACTATGGGTACCCGAGTACTAGGTCATGGCCTTCTATAGGTATAACATCAAATAAGATTCCTTAGTTCTTTCCCTTAATAAAAACTTTAAGGTAATCAATCTCGCTATTAATAACTCTGTTATTATAGTTGAATTGTTTTCCTTTGAGGTTAATCATTATGTAGGGCTTCGCCTTGTACCTCTATGATAGCTTGAGCCTATTCGCCGTCCTCGGGTCGAATAGATTCTGCTTAGCTCTACTATCTACTAAAGCGCATAGCCATTCTCCCTTGACTTATACTAGTATTTTAAAATATCTTAGGTTTATACCTCCCTTTATGGTGCGTAGGGCCCTTCGTGGCATCATTGGCTATTCTTCCGCCTATAGCCCTTTTATAGGTAGGTTTCCTAGTTTTTTAATAATGCGTAGCCACTATGGTCATGCTTATAGTTATCGTTATCGCATGCTTCGTAGTTATACGTGTCGTCCTGGCTATATAGCCAGTCCTAGTATCAGCGTTCCTATTCCCATCCTAGGTCCTCTTCGCCTTCTAACTAGGTCATTGGTTACTAGTCTTCTAGTTCTTCTTATTCCTCCTGGCTAACTTATTTCTGCTAGTCTTCGACCTTATAAATAGTCTGCTTATGCTTCTGGATGGCTCTATATAGTTCTTCCTTATACTTAGCGTATGCGACGCTGATAGCGTCATACTAATAGAATACCTAATAGCCTTCCGTTTCATACTATATATAGGGGTTATTATTAGGTTAAGCTAGTAGGGCGATAGGGAAATAGTCTTACTCTTATTTCTCCTCTTAGTATTCTTCGCACTAGTAGTATTAATAGGATATCCATAAGATGCTAGGGTGTTCCTTATGCGTAGGGTATATCTATATATCGTCTTAGGGGTTAAACGGTGCCTCTTGGTGTCGCGGGTTTTTAGCTAGTTCCCTATAGTAGGCTCTAATATAGATTTCTTATTTATATGCTATATCTATATATTCTCGTGCGGTCTGGATATACCTTTCTCGTAGGTCATTCCAGTACCTATTATCGTTCTTATCGTAGAGCCATGGGTAGTTCTTTTCTTCCTATAGTTCTTCGTCACTCTTCTAGCGCCTCTGCCATTAGGAGCATTCCTTACGTAGTTCCTTTTGCAGTTTCCAGGCATCCCATTCAAACTTAGTTCAATTCACACCGCTACTACTCGCTTTAGTAGTCCAGTCGCTACATAGTAGCCTACCGCGTCGGTCCGCTTTCTGCTTTTTGCAAATCTCATCATATTCCCGTGATGCCTTGACCTAGTATCAAGGGCGCAGGGTACGGTTATATTATGTGGGGTCGTCTTATCCGCAGTCCCTTCGGTGGACTATGGCGGGTACTAAAACTTATTCCTTTCTTTCATATCCCACGACCCATTTCTTATAGGGGAAGCCTTCTACAGCGGCTTCCTGGAAGTCGGCTTATTTGCTTATCATCAGGGGTGCTTATTGCTTCCGCCTTATTAGCGCTACTTCTTCCTTTTGTTTAAGTTTCTTAGTAACCGCGATAATAACTCTTCTGCTATTTATTATATCCGGCAAGAGGTTTCCTTGCTCTATTGGTTCTAGGAGTGGTTACTATTACGCGTCTTAGGTGTTCTTTAGCTATTCCCTTGTTTATCCTACCTAACTATGGGCCACTCTAGTATCCGGTTTTTATTCGTACTCGTCTTCGTCCCTTCTTACTAGCATATCATATCTACTTCGCGATATCGCGACAAGCTTGGTTATTCGTTTCGCAGTTTAGGGTTCCTCGTCTTCCTATTAGACTTATCATGCTGCGTTTATATGCTTCTTACCTTCCGGGAGGGATTATCATTAGTTTAGCTAGTAGCGTCCCTCCTTAATGTCTCGCTATTTCTTATAATAAACCTTCTCAATGTGGTTCATTTTATGGCAATATCGGCATTCTAGGCCATAGTAATCCCGTTTGCCCTTTTATGCGGCTCCGAGTACCATAGGGCCAGCTTCGGTGCCATAGGAGGTATTACTACTCCTCTTCTTTCCTTAATTAGCGTCGAACCGGGGGTTATTAGCCTTATTACTGCCAAACTTGGGGTTCTGCAGTTTCTTCCATGAGAACTACTAGTCATCGATCCTAACTACCCTGCCGATATAGTCAACGAGGTTATTAGGTCGATTTTCCTTATAGAGTTCCGCTTAGACTTCTTTTTTGAGTCCGTCGAAGAAAAATAATATTAGAGGTTCCTAATCCTAGTTAAGCTTCGAGGCGAGTTAGAGATACTTCGTTCTATATTCCGAGGCTAAGCGGGTTTATCTAAGTGCCTTGATTTCTCTTTCGGCTTATGCCTTTTCATCGACCGTCCTAAATGCTTGCTAGAGCGCGGCCTCAAAGGTCTTAAAGCTAGAGTAGAGATTAGTAGTCCTAGGTAAGAGTTCGACGAACGGGGTAGTAAGATATTCTTTCATAATAGGTTCAAACTAGGCCGCAGCGTACTTAGTAAGTCGCCCGGCGGCATACTAGACCTTACTAGACGCCAGGTTAAACTACATTGGATAATAGGTCATAAAGGCGCGTAGCTACGTGAGGAATATAGGCAGCTTATACGCGGTTCCGTTAAACTTCTCCGGGGGATCTAGCTTTAGGATTTCTCCCACGTCCTTGCCCCTTATGGCGGCGGTTGCTATATTATTGACTTCCTAGACGTTATTCATATATTAGGCGTTCTATGTTCGCTGTGTTTCGCCTATTCTCTTGATTAGGTCGCGTATGCTGTCTATTTCGGCGCTTATGGCGGTGATCTAAGCCCGAAGTTGTTCGACTTCGTCGTCGTCAGAGCTATCCGCGTCGTCTATATCTTCGTCCTAGTTGGCCGGGGCCAGTGCGGCAAGTAGGTAATTAACAGGTAGGACCTACTAGTAATTATTTGCGGGAGTTGCCTAGGTAGCCATTACGTTCGATATTATCTAAGGTAATGCAAGTAATCCACTAAATAAGAGCTATCAACGTATGACGATCGTGTATATTCCCAAGGGATAAACCGGTCGTGCTGGGTTTATATTGGCAGATAGACTAGTCGCGCTGTGCTTGAACAAGGGGGGTGTCACGTCTAGTAATATGCTCAAAGGTATTGAGTGTAACTAAGTTATATTAATAGCTAAGGTAGCTACTATATAAGGAAGTGCAAATGAGTGTGTTCTATATACTCGTTGTAGTTTGTCTAGACCGATCATTCTGATATTCGGTCTAGGGTAGGACCGTCGTCTTTATCTTTTGGTCCTAGGACCGATAGGAACGAAGTTTGGTCCTTACGGTCCCTTGCTTAGTCAGGGTGTTCTGCCAGGCTTCACCGCCTGGCCCATGTCATGGCCGTGACAATTAAAGTAAGACCTAATATTAATAGGTTTATCTAAGTCTAAAAAAAATATATTCTTAGTAACCTTACTATCCTAGATATTAAGATATATTATTTTTTCACTTATTTTATAACCTTTTAAAAAAAGAAAAGTATTAGAGGTATTAATATTTATTTCTCTTCTCTTAAAGTAATAAAAGTCTTAGAGAAGATCCTCTATAAGATTAAAGTATCTATTAATATTATAAAGGGATATTTAAATATAGTCAAAGAGGCATAAATTATAATAAATAAGGGCCTCTAGGGTATCCTTAAAATAAGGTAGATATTATATAACTTAGTAAACTCGTTTTAGTTTTAGTGAGATAACTAACTTAACGATATTTAGCTAGCTACCTAGCGGTAGCATCTTAAGATTAATATCCTAAAAGTAAATAGTCTTAAGAAAGTTATAGAAATCGATAAAGATGTCTATTATTTCCTGGGGGGAATAGGTAGGTTCGGTGGGGATGTGATCAGAGTCGTCTGATTCAAAATTAGACTCCTCTGTCGAGGGCGGAGATAATAGAGGCCCGAACACATGGCTGTTCAATTTCTTTTGTTCTTTAGATAATTCCCATCAATTGACTGGTGCCATCAATGATCCCTGCGGAGCCAATTGTCTGACAACATCAAACAGCCTCATTTTGACAGACCGTGCTTTAGTTGCTGAGGATGGGACGCTGAACACTTGGAGAAATTGACCTTCAAGTAGGTCTGTCGCGGCATGATACACCAGAGTGGACCAGTCAGTGAAAAAAGGGAAATTGTGGGCTTTGGGTGATTATGGCGGAACTTTATGAAACAGCCTAATACGCAATGCGAATATCGACTTGCACTGTTTCCTTTCTCGCCCACGACCCTGAGTAGTCGCTGCTTTTACCTGAGCCGGTGGTGAGCTCGGGGTGAGCTAACACGAAATGTGGGTCGGCGATTCTGGTTTTAGCCCCCGGTAATTGACAAAAATAGAATAACCCCATAATAAGAAAGCCTCACAGATACTCGCTTATTTACTATGTATGCTCGCTTAATGCTTGCTTTGATGAAATTGGAGATAAACACATAGCATCTTATTATCAGTTACCGGTATATTCCCCCAGTTGAGGTTGCCCTAGAGTTTATGTTGACTTCGCAATAGCATCCATTCCATGCTGACTAAGTGAGAAACCTTTGGCTCCAGACATACCAGTGCGTGGTTGCTTATCCAGAACATTGAGTCGATAGATGGTAAGTCCGGAGAAATGTACAGTCAGTTGCTCTACCATTCTCATGAATGCAGAGGAGCCGACACTCTTAACGATGGATCACCTCATTCTGCCTTGTTGGCGCCGGAACGTCACAGGGTTAGTCTGATGACCGCAATGCTGAGCCAAGGATACCACATCGAGGCGCCCTTACAAGGCCGAGATCAACCGGAAGGAAGGATGCCGGCTCGGCTATTCCTTAAGATGGAAGGTAGTATAAGAGGGCAGTGGCCTAAGGTGATCGTGGCGAAAAGGCATTGGATGGAAGTCTCGGTGGCTAATGGAGTTTACGTCTCTGAGCGTGAACTGGCAGGCGTATGCTTGCGCCTCGGGATAACGGCTAGATATTTTCAGACGAAGGATGAGTATATGATACTTGAATACGACCTTGATTGATAAGGATAGTATAGTGTACCCCTGAGATTCAACTGGTGATGTCTATAGAGCCGCCGAAGTTAGTTTCTTTCTTGCCGCATACCCGCGGGTGGATGCCTTGCTATATTACCTGGATGTAAGATAGCATATGATGAATACGTCTAACTTTATATTCTTCGGGTTGGTCAAAAAAGATTCGCGCAGTGCTTAAGTCCTTCCGATTATGGTGGTCGGGCTTCCTGGTCGGCTGTAGTCCTTATGTTATCCTCGCTCGCAAGGCTCTCCTGATGGTGTGTAAGATTGCTCCTGACTCTGCCTTACTTCCATTTGCCCGCGATCTCATTGGCTAGTCCGAAGTCTGCCTTGCTTTTGTCCTATATTGATTGTTAGGAACGTTCGTTATGCGCCCTAGGAGTCGGGGACGAGCCTATTATGGCGAGTTGTTGGTGCTGCACGTATGTTAACCTCGGTTGTCTCACTGTTGCGGGATCATGAGGCGGTTATGACGGCATTTAGAGCTCTTGAGTCCTCTGAATAGTTTAAGAAGTTCGTGGCTGTGGACGATCAATATGTGCAGGCGCGGCTTTGAGCTCCATCATAGTTAGACGGAAGAGCTAATACTGCCGGAAACTTCCTACCCGATGCTGTCTGACCGATTGGAAATGACGCGTCGTGCGTGAATAGCCTAATAGTTATTAAGACCTGCCTTATCTGGCATCTCTGAGAACTCTGCCTTGCTAGCGAGTGGCGTGGATCCCTGAAGATGTGCGAGAAGATGCAGCGAGGAAGGAATCTGCCTAGCATAGCTGCATCGGTGTGGCTCGGTAGTGGAATGATTGGCACAAAGAGGAAGCAGTTGCGTGTCTGCCTCCTTAGTCTGACTCGCCCTGATCTTGGAGAACAAGGGAAGACAGCAAGAAACACCGGGCTGCGCTCCTATAGCCCATGGGACTCATGTGGTTCAGCTGCGAGCATATAAGCTAGACAATGCCCGCCCATCTTCCGCTTCATCGTACTGCCAGAGCAGCCCCCTTTATCCCCTGACTTCCAAACCCACGGCAGCTCCAACATGACATCGACAATCTCTGATACTGGGCAGCAGAAATTGCGACAAACCGTCACTCCCCCTGCTTCTCCAGCAGTTGCTATATCGCTATGCGACGAACAGGCACTCTAGTTTACTAGAGAATCCAGGGACTCCGCCATTTGGATTTCTAACGATGACACTGATACAGAAGGTGAGGATGACGATGAGGGTCGAGATTTCGACGACTCGCAATCATGCACAACACCTACGACGCCCAGCAACGCAGACCATTCGGGTAAGTTCTTTACCCTGTGATTCTTTCCAGTGTAGGTCCTAACAGGTCGTATAGATAGCACGGGAACCAAACACAGTCAAACTGAGTCGGAGGCCGCCATCGGTATGAATACTACGCCAGCAGTATCTCCGGCTCGAGTGGAGGATAGCCTAATCTGGACATACGACTCATATGGACCCCCTCGCTGATCCTGAGGCGAATTAGTAATCTCCTTGTCAGACGAATCGCATGTCCGCTGGAGACACGACGACTTGTATAGATGCCAGCTTTGACGCCTCGCCTACTAGCCCCGAAAGTCAGCTATGTTTGGGTATGTCAGACGAGCAATAGCTTGTCACCGAGGCCACCGGGGCCAACGGAGCTAACGGAGCCACCAGCGCGCCAGGCATCATGATGATTAATGCTCTCTCTGATGAAGGATCTTGCCATAGTGTATAGAGTACTTCTGCGTCTACTTCAATGCCCGCATATAGTCCTGTTGCTGCTACCCCCGAGAAGACGGCTTAGATGCTGCTGCACGGTAGCGAAGTGTGAGCGAGTACCTCTCCCAATGATTCCATCCCTGGAGCCCGCACTTTATCCCCCGCAGTAAGGCCGTCGCCCGAATCATAATAAGAATAAGACTTCGACCACGCGAGCTGCGGATCTAGCGACGCTGAGTCCAAGTCTAAGTCTTTAGAGGCTGAATCCGGATGGCCATTTGGAGCCCGAGTGTCTCCCCCCTCTCAGGAGTTGTCGTCCCCGCGCCGTTCTCGTCGCAGATCCTCACATGCATATGAAACAGTGCACGATAATGCCTTTAATCTTGAATCTTGATCCTGAAGTTGAGGGGAAACCTCAGTTCTTCCAACAGGGGGTGGCAAGACGATATTTCAAATGCAGTTTGAATGGACCCCTGATCAATGTCAGCCACATGCTGATAGATCCGTATCGCATCCTAAGAAGGGCAGAGGACCGCCTAAGGCTTCGCTTTCGGCTACAAAATCATCCAGTGAGAAGTGGACGTCAGAAGAGGAAGATACAGTGCGCAGGATGAGATGAGATCGCTGTTGTTGGGCCGACATACAGCGCGCCCTTCCACATCGATCCCGGTGCACGATCCAAGTGAGGTACTCGACTAAACTCAAAGGTTGACCTGGCCTTGTACAAGAGCTCGAGCCAGCCGTCTGCTAGAAGTTATTGATGTAGTAGAACTCTGAGACGCCAAATGAAGCGCAGCCTTGTTTTGTGGTTCAGCCTGAACCTCGCCGACACCGGCGTAGGAATGATTGCTAGTGAGGCATCATGGGGTAGAGTGAGAGAAGGAATAGACATGAGAAAGTCATGAAGGTTTACTACACTGGTCGGCAAGAACATATTAGACAATAGAGAAATAAGAGTAATGATCAACTTCATTAAGCACAGCCCAAAAGGTGAAATGGATCTGCACGACGAAAATCCCACCCCAGGGAGGACGCCATCGCGAGCATCTAGTTTACTTGTGGGGGACTCAAAATCGTCATCCCCGTGGGAGATTCCACTCGATGACCTCTTCCGTGATCTTGATCTCGGCCCCACACTTGTCGAGAAGTTGCCGGAATATGCTTTGGTCGAAACTCCTCACAACTCCGAAGCCATAGCAGCTTCATAAGGTAGATCAGTCAGCCGCGTACATCACTGCTGGCAACCGGAACATAGTTACCCTCCTACGCTCTTAAGAGAACTTCATAACCAGTACACGACCTGAACGGCATCCGATAGCGACCGTCGATTCCACTACAGCCGATTTTTCCCGCGAGATGGAGCCAAGCATCTTCTTTCCATCTTTTACGATCCATAGACCGTCAGTGCCTATACCGTAGCCAGAGCGACAAACCCGGTCTTGTAGAGGCTTCATCACCTCCCCTCCGCCCTCCCTAGTCCCTGCCGCTGCTGTAACCACGCCTTCTGTGCTCCTGTGCATCGTGCGTAGTAAGAATGTCTATCACGTTCGGCTGATGGTAAAGTTGAGCGACGGAGAGCGGGGATCTGCCGTCCTTGTCTGTATAATTTCGTTCAGCACCATGATCCAGGAGCAACTTTACGACTTCGGAGTGGCCATTTGCCGCGGCCCGGAACAATGGAGTCTGTCCAGCCACGGTCCGTACGTTAACGCCAACAGCATTAGTTGCCAGAAGAACCTGGACCACTGCTTTGTGCCCGTGTGAAGATGCAGTCCACAAAGGAGTTACCCCGCGAATATTCTGCTTGTCTGGAGGAGTACCATCGTGGATCAGCTTGCGAACAGCTGCGGCGTCTCCATTTTTGGCGGCGTTGTAGAGGCGAGAGATCTTTAGCCAGCTCTCTTCGCCACTGCCAATGGTTTCGCACTGATCGAGGAACCAGAGGACCTCCTCCTGGCCGCTGGTGGCAGCTGCCTCGATCAACCCAGCAGTGAATTTTATGCCAATAGTTTGATGGAGGAATTTAATCACCCTGTAACCTGAATGTTCGTTTGAAGCTGCCTCTTTCAGGACCTCTTCAGTGATCTTGACCTCGGGGCCGCGCTGTTTGAGGAGCAGTGCCATCACCTGCTCGCCGTTCCAGTGGCTCCCAGCTGCTGCCTTGACCACCTCTTCAGTAATCTTGACCTCCGGGCCGCGCTGATCGAGGAGTTTTGTCATGGCGAGCGCGTTAAATGATTTCGTAAGCGTCTGAACCAGCCCAGGAGTGACTATGATCCCGTCACCGCATCGATCGAGGAGCAGCGCCATCACCGCAATGCCAGTGCTGCTATTCCTAACTGCTGCCTTGGCCACCTGTTCGGTAATCTTGACCGAGGAGCCGCGCTGATCGAGGAGCAGCGCCATCACCTCCTTGCCGTTCCAGTGGTTCCCAGCTGCTGCCTCGATCACCTCTTCAGTAATCTTGACCTCCGGGCCGCGCTGATCGAGGAGTTTTGTCATGGCGAGCGCGTTAAATGATTTCGTAAGCGTCTGAACCAGCCCAGGAGTGACTATGATCCCGTCACCGCATCGATCGAGGAGCAGTGCCATCACCTCCTTGCCACTCCTGTTCCTAGCTGCTGCCTCGACCACCTCTTCAGTGATCTTGACCTCGTCCTCTCTCCAGTCAAGTAGAAGCGTCATCAGTTCTTGACCAAATGATCTTGCAATCCGGATCATCCCTTCTTCCGTAATCTGGGCGTAGTCTCCTCTTCGCCCAAGTAGATCAGCCATCACTCCGAGCTTCTTTGCCCGCTTCCAATCGCCTCCACCCCCGCACATCAATGCTAGGTCGTCCATAGCCGCTAGCGTATGTGAAAGCTCTTTCCCAGGTGCTCTCTCATGAGCATTTATTACCTTTCGAAGATTCTTTTCTGCCTCTTCATACTTCTCCAAGTCTCCTAAAATCAGTCCCATGTTCCGTAACCTACCTGCCTTGTCCAGAAAACTTTTCAAATCTGTTTTCGGTACTCGGCTGCTCATGAGGCATTCGTCGTCTTCAGCTTCCCAGTCCCAGACGAGTAGAAAATCACGGGGGAAGATTGTTATCGACCGCAAAAGGCCTGGCCAGTCGATATCTAACCCCTCAATTCTTTTGTCGTCCGTGGTAACGGCAATTGCAATAACGGCACAATAATCCTCATATGGCCTGATGATCGTAGGTTTTGACGCTCCCTGCAATAGGCAGGCAACGTCACCTTTCCGGATGGATTTCACCGTGGTATGGAGAGCCCAGCGATCACTCCATTTTTTCTTCTGGCCCAGGTATGCAGGTGTATTCTTGGAGGTGATGTGCACGGTCTGCCTATCACTCCAATCACCGCCTCTTTCCACCGAGGATACTTCGCCAAGAATACAGCCCATGCTCTTGATTACCGCAGTCTCCTTCTCCTCCCAAGTCTCCACAGATGCTTGCTCGCCGAGAAGAAACTTGACAAGTCGATGAAGAAGGTGTTTCCACGGGGTCCCGTAGTTAGGCGACAAGTCAGCTGGAATATAGTCATCAGAGCTCATACCGAGCAAGGCATAGACCTTGTCCCGGCGATCAGTAGCCTTGCGGTTGTGGTACATATCCATCAGCTCCCCTAGAGGTCGTATACCAAGAGAAAACCTGTCGTCCGAGCGACTAGTCGCGGTTTTAGGCCTACTGTCTATATAGACTGACCCTCTTTGCCCGAAAAAGCGTACCCTGGCCCCTATCCCCTGTCGTTTCCCGACGCTGCTATTCGCCACCACGCCGTCCCAGCTAATCACATAAAGCCCCTACCCTTGCAGGGGCCTACTTTTTTACCGTCAAATAGTAAGTGGCCCCCCCCCTTTTACTTTTCTTTTCTTCCCCCCCTCCCCCAATCTAATCCCAATCGACAGCGCCGCTACTACCCCTAACTTACTAGACCCTGAATATATATGCGTAGAGCAAATCCCTATAAGCCAGCCCGCCTAGAGATCCCTACCCCTAGGAAATAAGAAACGCATATATATAGAAAGAAGAAGAAGGGGAGTTCTAAGGGTTATCTACCTAGCTTAAGTCTCTCTCTCTATCTACTATTCTCTCTACTATCTAGATAGATATAATATAATATGATATAATACGCTCTAGCTCTTACTCCCTCTAACTATATCCTATCTATCCCTTAACTACTAATATATCCCTATCTACCCTTTGACCTAGCCTACTGCCGCCGCCATAGCCGCCTATATATCTAATAACTCTACCTCCTATAAGCCCTGCCTCTTTACTACATAAGGAAGGCCTATTTAGAGAATTAATATAAATACTCTAACCATACTATAAATATATCTTGCTTACGTAGGAGGCGGCTAAAGACTATTATTTATGCGCTTAGGCGGAGTAGATATAGCGGGATAGTTAAGAATACTTATGCATAGAAAATAATAAGACGATATTATAGCTCTAATATATAAAATAGCTAGAGCTTTTTTAGAACTGACTGGTTAATATTATTGCGGCCTCTACGCGGCAGCCTACGCAAGGTCTTAACTAAAATAATAAGAACTATGTACTAGGGGTCTAGCGGGGTATCCCGCTTTGGAGTCCCGCTGCCGCAGAGGCGTAGCTATAGCTATTAATGCGAGCTATTAATAATATATTTAATCGAGCCGAGGCTACCCTAACAATTTATTCTCCGGCGATTTAAGTAAAATCGCCCATACAAATCGTGTTTTGCCGTCTATGCTTTGGAGTAATATCGCTTGGAGTTAGATTAAGTCGCTGATTAGTCTAAAATCCGCGCATGGAAGTGTAGTTAGGTTAGCGAGGTCGCGTGGGACTTAGTAAAATCCACAGAGTCGGTAAAAAATCGATATTTAAATCCACTAAAAATCTAAAAAAGCTTATTTTATACTAAAAAAAGTATTTTTAGGTATAAAGAGAGTCGCTTTATATGCTTAATTACTTAATTCTTATTTTAATCCTTTACTACGCGTATTATATTAGTTAAAAGATTAAATTTGCTAAGAGAACTTAATTCTAACTCTATAGTATAGCTCTTAGGCTACTGAATATAGTTAGATCTATCTTCGCTTCTGGCTAATAAAACTTGCTACTCGCGGCAATAGTATTCCTATTAAAGATAGTAATCTAATGATATCCTATATTAATAGCGATAATATCCCTATATAGTAGGGCAAAAGGATGCTTTAGTCTTAGCGGGCGATAGTATCCTTATCGTTTTATTAACTAATCCTATAGATGCTTTGCGGCGATATTACCCTAGTTTATATTATCCTTTTAACTATTATTGCCTTAAACTTAATAAAATTATTGCGGTTAGTAAAAATTAAGAATAACTTTTATGCCTATATAGTAATAAACTATAATTATAGAGGCCTATTAGTATAGATATCTCTATTGTCTAATATTAATATTAGATTAAAGGCAGCGCTAATTAAGATTATCTAGCTAGTAACTAGACTAATATTGCCTACCTTATACTATTACTTTAAGTATCTATAACTATACTTATATTATATATATATATATGCATATAACTATATTTATATCTATAGAAAGCAAGGCATAAAAATAATAATAATTAAATTAATTAAGGAGATTTTTTAGTTTCCTAATTTAATAGTTTGCTTACTTTAAGAAGTTAATAAAGGACTAGTATTATTAGAAGTACTATTATTATTACTAGGAATTAAATACTTTATGAATTCTATTAACTATATAATAACCTAATAGCTGGTTAATTATTAAACTCTTTCTTAATTATAATAAGTATCTAGAATCTATGTTTACTTACTTAATATCCTTTATCTTATTGCCCTTATTTCTAGTTAAGAGCTAGCCTCTATAATCCCTACTTCTTCGCTTATCTAATCCTCGAGCATCTAACCATTAGCCTAGCTATACGCTACTAAAACTCAGATAGAGGTTTCTTAATAAACGCTTTAGTTAATACCCTCGCGAATCCCTAATATACTTATTTATTAGCTAAAGTAATAATAGCTAATATAAATAAAACGCATTAGCAATTTATAAATATAGCGTTTTTAATAAGTTGATTCTCCTATAAAAACATTCTCCTCCTTTGCTACTATTATTATTAAGTAAAGCAAAGTTCTTAATAGCCTATCCCCCTATTAATGCTAATAAAAGAAAGAGACATAAATAAGAATAAGCTAAGATATATCGCAAAAAGAGGCTATAGAAAATCTAAGAGTAATACTACTGGGAATATTAATAAAACCCTTTTATTAGGCTTATTAGTAAATGCCTATTATTACTAGGCTATAATAATAATAATAATGCTTCCCCTAACTAAGAAACTCTTACTAACTAACCTAGTTCTATCCCGATTACTAAAGTAACTCCTATGCGAAATAGCAGTTATTATCTACTAGCGCGGCTATTATAACTACTGCGACATTAAAGCCTGAGACTCCCTGGGCTAACTCTTTTACTAGCTAGGGCATTGGAAGTTACCTTAGTAGGTAGTATTAGGGTTAGGGTTATGGTTAGGGTTAGTATTTACTATCTAAGCTAGTCTGCCCGGGAGGTTTCTTCTAGCTAAAGATATAGCTTATAAGGTAAAGAGAGGAGATTTTTCTAAGGAAAGAAAGTAAAAGAGATATAAGAGTAAAAAGATATAACTAGAAAGAGAGAGATATAGCTAAAATGAGAGAGATATAGCTAAGAGAGAGGAATATAACTAAAGGAAAGAGATATAGCTAGAAAAAAGATATAAGAGATATAAGAGATATAAAAGATAAAAAAGTAAGAAATAAGAAATAAGAGATAAGAGATAAGAGATAAGAAATAAGAAAATAAGAAATAAGAAATATAAGATAAGAAATAAAAAAAATAAGAGATAGCGGCAAAATAGCCTTAGGAAGCCCTAGAAGTATTCCAAATAGACCTAGCTAGGTTACTAGGGGTATCTCGGGCTATAGAAGCCGCAGAGGTCGCCCTAGTCCTCATTAGGGCAAGGCTGATAGAGGAATCTAGCTGATTAGCCGCAAAGGGGCCAATAAGGTCCTGGAGCTTCTGATAGGTCTTAGCGGTCTCTAGGTCCATAAGGCCACCTGCTGAGATGATAAGAGGCTGAAAGAAGGCCCCGAGAGACCTATATTTTCTGCGTTTTTCCTCGGCAGCCTCTCTCAAGGTGCTATAAGGGTCTTCCTTGGCAGAATCCTTTGAAATAGCAACGATTTGAATATCATAGTAATAGCGGCTATTTCCTAGGGTGACTGCGAAGTCGGCCCTTAGGCTACCTTCCAGGTGGACTAGGGGTTCTTTCTCGACCTCTAGGGTAGGCTGGCTACTTAGGGCTCTCACAAAGGCCCTAGTTATTGCGTCATGCCTTGCAATCCACCTTCTATTAGCCCCCTTGCAGGTATCCTGATGGCCTAAGGTAGCTATAGCTCCACAAGAGCTACAGGGTAGGCTGATAGGCTTGATTGGGTAGAAAAGCCGGCTTCAGAGGGCTTCAGTGATCTCAGAGTCTGTAAAAGATAGGGCTTTTTGGGTAGGCAAGACTCCTAGCCACTTACGGCCGAGATAGCTAGCATTTTCTAGCCTAGCCTGCCTATAGCTAGAGGGGAGGCCCTCTAGGAAGTCTACTAGCCTAGCCTTGTTAGCTTCCTTTAGCACCTGTTGTGCTGTTTTTCCTAGCCTAGGCTGGCCTGGGTCTAGGGTAGGCTGCGGGGCAGGGATAGGCTGCGGGGCTAGGGGCTTCCGGATGAGGTCTAGGGTAGGCTGCGAGGCCTCCCTAGCTGCTAGGAATAGCTCGTGGGCTAGGTCTTTGTGCAAGGGTATTCCTAGGCCTCCCTCTCTGACTGGAAGGGCTATAAGGCTCGGATTAGGCTCCTTAGGGCACTCACTAGGGCTTCTAGCCACTAGGGCGATAATAGCTTCCCTTATAAGGGTATCAGCTTCTTCCCAGAGGTCTTCTAGCCCAGTTGGGTCTAGCTGCCTCTGAAGGTGCCTTAGAAGAAGCTGAATACTGCCTCTAAGAAGAAGCAAAGAGTGCTGCTTAGGGAGGTCTTGCAGGGCCTCGAGGGCTTCCTGCAGGGTAGCTAGCTTATCTTCTAAGAAGGCTCTTCTAGGCCGGATAGGGCCTATATAGGTGCCCAAGGCATATAAGCGTTCTAGCTTAAGGTCTTCTATAGCCTTTTCCTTGCTTTTTGCTAGGTTAAGGCTAAAAGGAGAGCCTCTTAAGACCTCCTTAGCTACCTCTAGGGTGCCTTGCGGAGCCTTATTAAGAATATAGAGGTCATCTAGGTAAGCTACTAAGGTTGCCCTAGGTAGCTTTCTAGCTATGGCCTCTAGGGTAGGTCGAAAGGCAAGGGAAAAAAGAAGAGGTCCAAGAGGGTCTCCTTGCCTTATGCCCTTGGCCGAGGCTATAGCTAACCCTTCTTCTGTGACTAAGATAGAAGGGTCATTATAGGCCCAAGCTGCTGCCTTATAGAAGGTAGGGGCATATATAGCTACCGAGGCAGCTATAGAAGCCCTATCTACTGAGTTAAAGGCATTAGCGAGGTCAATAGAGGCTAGCTGCTGGAAATTAGCCTCATTTGGGCCTATAATAGCCTCGTAGAGAAGGAAAATAGCGGGTTCAACCCCGCCTGGGCTGTTCACGCCTAGCTGGAAGGGTAAGAGCATATTTGGCCGATAGGAGGTCATCAGGATCGCTTTCATAGCTACCCTATAGATCAGGTCTCCTATGGCTATAGGCCTAACCCCTCCATCGGGCTTTTCAAGCCCTATTAGGCGGCTAGCGCATAATAAGTGGGCCCCAGGGGCCGTGCCTTAGCGAATCATATCAGCTAGCAGCCTTAGGAAAGCTATTACAGGGGAATCCTTCTTAGTCACTAGGTCCAAAAGGGGCCTAGTCCAGCCGCTAAGGCCGGGGGCCTTTTCCTTGCCTATAGAGGCTATAGCTGCTATAATTGTCTCTGATGTGATTGGTTGGCCGGCCCTTGGGCGGGTCTTGCCTTGGAAGGGGTCTTTTGATCCGATAGGGTGCTTTTCTAGCAGCCTAGCCCTATTTTCCGTTGAATTAGGTGCTATAGGGGTCGGATCAATAAGAGCCCTAGCAGCCCGGCCTAAGTAGCCTCTTTCTAGTAGCCTAGCTGCCCTCTGAGCCGGGCTAGGGGCTATAGAGGGTCTAGCTGCCTTAGGGGGCTACTGCTCAAGGGACTCTAGGCTCTCTAGGGTAAGAAGGTTAGAAGGGAAGGACCTAAGAAGGGTAGCTAGGCCTCCTTTTTGCAACCCTAACCCTAGTAGCCTAGGTAAGATAAGGAAATGCAATAGGGCCTTTTCAGTAGGCCTCTTTACGAAGGCAGCTGCAGCTTTATGGGCTGTAGCTGTGAAAATAGCAGCCTGCCTTGCGTGTAGCCTTTTCTCTGGTATAGGGATCTTTGCAAAAGCTAGTAGCTTCTGCATAGAGGCCTTAGCTAGGATTGGGGCTATAGCTTGGTTATGTAGCTGCTCTAGGGTAGGTCCCTCTAGGGTAGGTCCCTCTAGGGTAGGCTCCTCAAGCTCGGCAGCCTCTGCAGGCTCCTCAAGCCTAGCAGCCTCTGCAGGCTCCTTAAGCTCGGCAGCCTCTGCAGGCTCCTTAAGCCCCTCCAGGGTAGGCTCCTCTAGGGGCTCTAGGGGCTCTAGAGTGGGTCCCTGGCTAGAGGGCCTAGAGAGGCTAGGGGACCTAGGGCTAGGGGACCTAGGGCTAGAAGGTCTTCCCCTTTCTTCATAGCTAGAAAAAGACCTATAGCTTTCCCTGGAGCTTGGTTGGTCTAGGGTAAGCTCCTCTAGGGTAGGCCCCTCTAGGGTAGGGCTAGGCTGTGGCTGCCTTTGCCGCCTTGTAGGTCTTTGTAGCTGTGGAGAAGGGGTTCTCGCTGGTCTCTTTCTTCCTATAAGGCCTCTGTAGCTGACTAAGCCCGGGCTAACCTGATTAGGACTAGTGGGGCTATTAGAAGGAGCTAAAGAGGCCCTAGAGGCACTCGTGGCCCTTTGAGGGTAATAGGTCCTTGGCCTAGGTAAGGTAGAAATTACAGTCAAAAAACACCCCGAATAGGTCCCGGTTAGGGTTAAAAGTTATGTATCTTTGGGCTATCTATACTACGAGCCCCAAATATTTTAGAAGCCTGCTACTAAACTTGCCATTTTTCTACCCCGGACCCACCTAAACCTAGGTTTAGGTATCCATGCGCACCCTCCCCTCCCCAAACCTCTAAGCCTCCATCTCTCCTCCACCTTTCTGATTTGTTCTCCCTGACTCCTATCTATACTCCTTTGGCCACTTCTTAACCACATCCAATTATTGACTAGCAGCCTAGAAGTCTCCCGTCTCCGTCTTCTTTTCCTTTAATTAGTTACCTAACCGGGAGGCCAGTGGTAGTTTGGGCCAAACTACCATTTCGGGGTCAGGGGCACGGACGAATGGGCATGCAGGGATACACGCGGGGGTGGGTCCCAGACGCGGGCAGGGGGGCCAAACTACCAGTCCCAAACTACCATTTCATGCTGCAGCCAATCAGGATAAAGGGAAGGGCAACTTCAGGGTTAAGGAAAAAGCAAGCAAAGGAGGGAAATACAACAGAACGCGTCTCCCAAGGCCAGCCTTCTCGCGACCGACCGGGTGAACGAGGGATATCCTTTTCATATGGACATGAGTCTATAAAATGAGCGCAACTAAGGACGACCGAGCAGTTTCCCAGCAAGCGGCAATCATTCGAGGGAGAGACTATCAAGAAAAGAAAGAAAGAAGGGAAACAAGGACTGCACGTACAGTATCCTAAGAGGAGGAACCAGAGGGAGGTAGGGAAGGGCTCGACATAGTCCAGATCGCAGCCATGGCCCGAGGGCGTCCCACAGACTCGCCCGGCGGCAACGAACCGGAGCGGCAAGAAGATACAGGAGAGTCCGCCAGCTGTGTTCATGCAGAAGCCACCAAACCGGGAGAAGGGTGGCTTATATATAATGGCGAATACCGGTCGTTGATCTGCGCCTTTCACGGCTATGCGGTCTGCAGCCTCGAGGGTCACTTGAGGGACCGTCACCCAGACATCGACCATCGGGCCCGCAGCGATATCATCCACCGCCATAAGGGTCTACAGCTGCAAGGGCCGGCATTGGAGCAGCTCGTCCAGCACGGTGCGTCAAACCCGACCCGGGCCGTCAAGGGTCTCGTCGTTCACCGGGGCTTCGCTTGCACCTGGCCGGGTTGCAGGCACCTCACGCCGAGCTGGAAGTGCCTGCGGGTTCACCTCAACGGCGAGCACAACATAAAGGGAGCCAAGGCGCAGGCGGGCCTCTGGACCGGCGTCTATCTGCAAACCTTCTTTACAGGTCCAAAGAGGGCGATTTACTACTTCTGCGTAAGAATCTCGACCAGCGGTAACGATGATGCTGTCTCGGCAGCAGGAGATCCTCCGACGCCGGTCGGCAGGGGGAGAAGAGCGACGATGGCAGACAGGCAGCAGACGCACCCGGAAGATCAGACGATGATCGCCGACATCACCCAAGGGTGGTCACTGCAGCAGGAGGAGCAGGAGAAGATGCAGAAGGTCATGGAGGAGGGGATCCTGAGGCACGAGACGACGAACTGGCTGAAGAGGACCGGCTGGTCAGCCCACTTCGCCGGGAGGAATCTGGTGGATATCCAAGCCTGCAGCAGGATGCCCGGCTGTGACGACGACGAGCTGCGACGGATGGCCACGGCTCTAGATCGTCTATTCTTCGACCGCTGCATCGGCGGGTTAAAGAGCATGCCCCTGATGACCCGCCTGCTCCTGGCCAGCCCCCACCCTCACGATGCCCACAGCCGACCGTTTGGGCCGCTGCAGGAGAAGACCAGCATGGATCGCTACCTGGTATATGTGAAGCGGTTCTTATGCTATTGCCTCAACGTGCTGTCGCTGGAGGAGGATGCGCTGTTTGCCGAACACGGCTTTCGCTTCACGCCTGCACAGAGGGCCAGCCTCGAGCTGCTCTGGGCGCATCTGCAGGACGAGGAACAGTCGGGCGAGGGGCTGCAGGAAGAGATATTGCAGATTCTGGCGGACTTCTGGATGCAGCGGCTCGACGGGGACCCTTTTGCGAGCCCGCTGTGGCACTTCGTCGGGGTGCTGGGAATCGACGGCGAGACGGGGCAGCTCCGACCTGCCCACCTATTCACCTACGTGCTTGCGGGACTCGTCTTCACGGGGCGGGCGCTGCTGGGAGAGTGGGCTATACCCACCCGGGAGCGGGCCGGGATGACGGACCTCGCGCAACGGTTCGCCCAGGTTCGAGACGCCTGGCTTTGCAAGGCGACATACTCTCCCATGGGCTATACGCTCAGCTTGCTGTTATACGGAAGGAAGATCGCGCAGGAGACTGGTAGCCGGCTGATGGTGTCCTGGAGCAAGGACGGCGAGATGATGTACTTCATGGGCAAGCCGATCCTGATGGAGAAGATTCGTCACATGGTGGCTAGGATGACGAAAGACGCCGAGGACCTGCTGTGGGGTCAGTTGATGTTCAAGGAGGGCGACGACGAGCGTTTCATCCTTCCTCTGGCCGGCATTGAGGATGACCTCACCCATACAAGACGAGGCCGGTCCTTCATCCATACCAACGACCTCGCTGGCAAGGAGGTCGAGATGCTCGAGGACCTCGTCATGGGCTCGCGGAAGACAGAGTTCCTAGATCGAGCGGGCGAGTGGAAGTGGGCGGGCATCAGGAAGTACCTGAAGCTGGTGAAGAAGTTCGAGGAGTTTCTGCTGCTCCTCTCCCACATCACCGGCGGCCAGCCCAGCCGAGGGGAAGAGATCACGGGCCTGCGCCTGGTCAACGGCATCAACAGGGACCGCAACGTCTTTGTCATCGACGGCGATGTTGTGCTCGTCACCCAGTACCACAAGTCTCTGGCCCACTTCGACTCGCCGAAGGTGATCCCCCGCTTCCTGCCGGAGAGGATCGGGCAGCTGCTCGTGATGTACATGGTCTACATCCGACCGCTGACGGATCGCTGGGAGGCGGACAGATGGGAGCTATATGGCAAGATGGCACCGCCGAGCGACTTCATCTGGCATAACGAGACGGGGCCATGGGAGAGCAGTCGTATGTCTGGGGCCATGGGGAAGTGGACCTCCCACTATATCGGCCGCAGGATCACGCTCCAAGACTGGCGCCACATCGCCATCGCCATCAGCAAGAAGCACGCTCGCGACCGGGGGGCCGCTCGGGCAGACTTTGAGGACGGCGACGACGATGACGAGTCGGAGCAGTACGAGGCGCCGGACGATCTGGCTGCCTGTCACACCGGCCAGACAGCCGCCAACTACGGTGTCACGATCGATGTGCTGAAGCGCTTGACGGCCGAGTCTCTGGACATATTCGGGCAGGTGAGCCGTCGTTGGCACAAGTTCCTCGGCTGCGACGCGCAGCAGCAATCGGCCTTGGAGCCGCCGCCGTCAACTTCGTCCTCGAAGCGCAAGGGTGCGGCCGAGTCTGGCGGCGAGGAGAAGAAGTGCCACCCTCCCCGGAAGCGGGCCAAGATCGCCTCGCTCGAGAAGCTAAGGGCAGGTATGACAGCAGCAGTGGGGGACAAGAAGAAGGACGACATGATCCTGCGGGCACTCCGGGCTGTCCTGCGTGATGACGCTGCCCAGTTTCGGTCACCCCAGCAAGAAGAGGCCGTCAGGTTGGCCGCGGCGAAGCAGAGCCCGCTGGTTGCCGTGCTGCCAACGGGCGGCGGGAAGAGCTTGGTCTTCATGGTCCCGGCTATGCTGGCAGGTGCAGGCGTGACCATCGTGGTGGCTCCGTTCGCCGAGTTGAAGAGGCAGCTAGTCACACGCTGCGTCGATGCCGGCCTAGACTGCAAGTCCTGGCCCGAGGCGCGTGAATCTTGGCCCAGGGTTACGCTGGTCTCGGCCGAGGCGGCTGTCACCGATGACTTCCTGCAGTGGGCCGCTGATCTGAGTGTCAGGGGAAGGCTGGACCGAGTGGTCATTGACGAGTGCCATCTGTCATTCACTGCCGCCGAAACCTACCGCGCGAAGCTCCGGTGCCTCGTTCTCCTGCGGAGCTTGGGGTGTCCCTTCGTATTCCTCACTGGGACCCTGCCGCCGCTCCGTCAACGCGACTTCGAAGAAGCCATGCAGCTCCAGGCTCCGCTCTACATACGGGCTTCGAGCCATCGGCTGAACGTGCGGTACTCCGTCCTTCGCGTCCGTAACGGACGGGGCGTCATGGAGGTGAAGAGGCTGGTGGACGCCCGGCTCCCACGTCTAGCACCGGGGGAGAAGGGGGTCATATACTGCACCAGCCACGCGAAGTGTAGAGCGCTTGCCCGGCAGCTTGGTTGCCATTACTATCACGCTCAGCGCGATGATAGCGATGCGCAGTTCCTTGCCCAGCGCGAGCAGGGCTTCCAGGCATGGGTCAACGGCGAAACACCCTACATCGTGGCTACCGCGGCTCTAGGCACGGGCCTTGATGTTGCAGGCATCGTCCATGTCATCCATCTCGAGGCCCCATTCAGCATCATCGACTACGCCCAGGAGGCGGGGCGGGGCGGGCGAGCTGGGGAGCCCGTCACCGCAGAGATAGTCGTCGAGGAGAAGGACTGGCCGGTTGAGGACCATATCCGCGACAGCTACCTAGACTTGAGCACGCGCGAGGTACGCAGTCTGATCCGGACACAAGGTTGCCGTCGCCGCCTCCTTGGCCAATGCTTGGACGGTGACCTACGGGACTGTGGAGATCTCGATGCCGTCCGATGCGATAATTGCCGCCGCGATGAGCTGTTGTGGAAGAGTGAGCTATCCTCGCAGGGTATCATAGCATCACATGCCCGCGGCAGGCGCGATGCCCTCGCTCTAGAACGTTTCGAGGCCGCCTTGGAGGAGATAGAGGAGCTTGGCAAGATGGGCTGCCGCATCTGCTGGATGTTCGATGGCGTCAAGGAGGCCGGGCACCAGTGGGGTACCTGTGGTGCCACAGCAGAGAAGGATCTGTCCTTCTCCAGCTGCATGATCTTTCAGGGTCTGGTCAACTACAAGAAGGATCCACAGGCACGTTTCTTGAGCTGCTTCTACTGTCACGTATCGCAGGAGCTCTGTCGGGACGGTTACGAGACCAAAGGAGCATCATGTCGGTGGAAGCATGCTGTAGTCCCTATGGCGTTGGCCGCCGTGACGGAGGCAGATATATGGTCGCAAGTCCAGGAGGCTGCCGGTCGAGACTTCAAAGGTCGGGATGACTATGCTGACTGGCTGGGCCGTAAGCATAGCAAGTTGGTATGCGGGCGAGAGATGACCAATGCTATGGCCGTCTTTGATCTAGTGCTCAAGTGGAGACAAACTCAAGAGCTTAGTTAATTACTATGTTTTACGCATAGTGTAATACGTTTGACTAGTTATATATAATGATATATAATGTGATGTGATAGGCAATAATAGGAAGGGAAAATAAAAATAAAAAAACAAAGGAGTATATGAGAGAGAGAGAGAGAGAGAGGGGGGGGGCTCCCACAGTAGGTATACTACCCACATAATACTTAACGGTAACTATACATACGAATAGGACTTGGTGATAATAGCTGGCTTTAACTATATAATTAGAATGCTTATAGGAGATGGTATAAATAATATAAGAGGAGGTAAAAATAAAAGAAGTAGAAGAAAGACGAAAAAGAGAAAGATATAGTAGTCCAGGGTAGGCAAAAATAATATCATTCTAATCAGCAAAAAAAGCTCTTTGAGGCTGGCTAGACGCTTCCGAGACTCGAACCCGGGTCTGTCCCTTAGTCAGAGGGATCGCTCTGACCACTAAGCTGAAGCGCCTTTTCGCTCTCAAAGTTACTAAGGTCGAGATGGGGCTGGCACATGAGGGTATCACGAAGACGACGGCAAGGTGACCAGGTCAACGCGGCACAGCAGGCAGCCATAATGGCAACTACCGAGGGGAGAATAAGATAAAGGGAGGGTAATATAAAAAGAGGTTAGTTATTATTAGTAAAATAGTATTAGATATTTAAATAAAAGAAAGGAAAAAAAAGATAAAAAGTCTTAATAATAAAAAAGAAATCTTCTTAGGATAACCCTAGGATAATAGAAGATATATATATATATAACCCTAACCTTAAGGTAAGAAAAAAAAAGGGGAAGTATATAGGCCTAGCCGGAGAATAAAAGAAAAGAAAAATAAGGAAGAGTATATAACCCTAACCCTAGGGTTAAAAATGAGAGAAATTAAGGAAAAGTATATAACCCTAACCCTTAGTTTTGCTTTAAGCTAGGAAGTAATTAGAAAAGTTGGCTTTAAGGGGTTAGTTAAGAAAGAAAAAAAAAAAAAAAACAACCCCCAACTTAGGCCTAACCCTAGGGTAGCCCCTAGGAAGTATTGGCTGAAAGAGACTAGAGGGGGTATTTAGCCCTAACCCTAACCCTAACCCTAAAGCAAAACGTTAAATTTTCATTTAATCGGGGAAGGTAAGAGCCTAGCGGGTGTTTCAGAGGGTTAGACCAAAGAGAGACAAGGACTGCTTAGCCGTTACCCCAAGCTTGGCCCTAGCCTTAACCCTAAGTCTAACCCCTAACCCTAACCCTACCCCAATGTCGGGCTAGGGTTAGGGGGAAAAGGAGAGTTAGGGTTAGAACGGGTAAGGAGGTTAGTGTTGTAAAGGCCCTGACGTCTAGCACAAGTAGGAAAAGAAACAAAGAGAGGGTGTGAGAAGGTACGAGGTAAAGGAGTTAAAGAAGCAAGACTAACCGCTGCTGTCCGGGGGGGAAGAGTTGGAAAGTAAAAACTAACCGCTGCTGTCTAGGAGAGGAGAGTTGGGAAGGTGAAGGTAACCGCTACTGTCCAGGAGAGAAGAGTTAGAGAGGTAAAGCTAAGTGCTAGTAAGTTCTAGTTAAGTAGGTAAGGAGAGAAAAGGACAGAGGGTGTGAGGCGAGGGTTAGGAAGGTAAAAGTAACCGCCAGTGGGCGGAGAGAGAAGTAAGGTAAGATCTGGGGTAAGAGAGGAGTTAAGGAGTGAAGACAAAATAAGGAGTGAAGACAAAAGTGCTGTGGGAGAGGGAAGGAAGGGGCTAACCACTGACGTAAGGGTTGGTGTAAGGCAGGCGGAGGCGAACCGCTAGTGTAAGTGGTTAGTTAAGTAAGTAAGAAAGAAAGACAAGAGCAAGCGCTACTGGGGTCAGGGGCTAAACAGTGCGGGAGGTAAGCGCTGACGGGGCTAAACGCTGACGGGGTTAAACGCTGAGCAGGGCTGGAGGTAAACGCTGACGGGGTCAAGCGCTGGCGGCGTCGCTAGGGTTAGGGTTAGGGTTAGGGTTAGGGTTAGGGTTAGGGTTAGGGTTAGGGTTAGGGTTAGGGTTAGGGTTAGGGTTAGGGTTAGGGTTAGGGTTAGGGTTAGGGTTAGGGTTAGGGTTAGGGTTAGGGTTAGGGTTAGGGTTAGGGTTAG